>NW_022681465.1:134810426-136010426 GCF_009764315.1 Trachypithecus francoisi
GCCATTGTTAGGAAGAAATAAATTGGATGCACTTGATTTCAAAGTCAACATCTTTCATGAGGTATTAACAGATTTGTCTTATCTCTCATGCCCAGTGCTGTTCACAGGCTTGAATCAGTTGGTAACCTGGCTGGGGGATAAAGGAAAAGGACAAAAGTGGATTCTTATTATTTTTTTTCTCACAATAGCATTTTAGTCTACCAACTGTACAATTTTTTTTATTAATAACACTGGAATTGAACCCATGTAATTCTAGCATCTAACAGCTCACCTTCAGAAATGTCAACCAAATAAGATCAAATAAAATTGCCAAGCTTTAAAAGAGGTATATCCATGTAAGAGAAACAAAGAGTGAAAAAGAAATAAGGGGTGAGCTGTTGAAACACAACACAAAGCCAGCCCCAAGATAAGTCCTCATTGATGGCTAACAAACCGAGCTGGGTGTCCCCCCTCTGTAGGTCAAAACATCTCTCTGATGCAGAGCTGGAGAGGGGTTTCTAGGCACTGGACAGGTCTCTGATTTCACAGCGGGTAGAATAAATGAGGAAACCTCAGTGAGTTCTGCAGTGTGGTCTCTCTGTTTTCTGCCCTGTAAACAAGTCAACAAATAAAGGTACAAATGCCCTTTGGCAAGATCCACCATCTGTAATTGGGGACTGTTGAACCCTGTGATACTCAATAGTACAATGGAGGGGAAAAGAAGTGGAACCTGGAATCAGATGTCATTGCCCTACCATTCACTAGCTCTCATTATTACCACTGCAGCCTTGGGCAAGACATGGACCCATCAGAGCTTTCATTTCCTCCTCCTCTTTCTCTTTCTCTCTCTTTTTTTTTTTTTTTTTTTTGAGACGGAGTCTTGCTCTGTCCCCCAGGCTGGAGTGCAGTGGCATGATCTCGGCTCACTGCAAGCTCCACCTCCTGGGTTCACGCCATTCTCCTGCCTCAACCTCCCGAGTAGCTGGGACTACAGGGCACCCGCCACCACGCCCGGCTAATTTTTTGTATTTTTAGCAGAGATGGGGTTTCACCGTGTTAGCTAGAATGGTCTCGATCTCCTGACCTCGTGATCCACCTCAGCCTCCTGAGTAGCTGGGATTATAGACGTGAGCCACTGCGCCTGGCCTTTCCTCCTCTTTCAATAAGTCTGCCAAAGTTTGCTTAGCTCATAGACTCATATTAAAGCTCCAATAAGATAATGTATGTGAAAGTTCTTTGTGCACTTTCAGATGCTTACATTGTACTCACAATAATAATCATCGATAATAATGATTATTATAATCTCTTTTCCAAAAACTGTACCCATCCAGGTGGTGGAGGACTGGGGTTTCATTTCTTTTCTTTCTTTCTTTCTTTTTTTTTTTTTGAGATGGAGTCTCGCTCTCTCACCCAGGCTGGAGGGCAATGGTGCCATCTCAGCTCACTGCAACCTCCGCCTCCTGTGTTCAAGTGATTCCCCTGCCTCAGCCTCCTGAGTAGCTGGGATTACAGGCACACACCATCATGTCCGGCTAATATTTTTTTCTTTTTCTTTTTTTGTATATTTGTAGAGACAGGGTTTCACCATGTTGGCCAGGCTGGTTTTGAACTTTTGACCTCAGGTGATCTGCCCACCTTGGCCTCCCAAAGTGCTGGGATTATAGGCGTGAACCACTCTTCCCATTGTATTCAGTCTCCAGCACTCATCTTGCCACGTTTTCCAAAGTCCATAGAGCCCAGAGGATAAGAGCTTGGGCTACGAAGGTAGATGATCCTGGCTCCGAGATTTGCTCTGTCCCTTCCTACTATGCAACTTGAGCAAGTTGCCTGACTTCTCTAGGCCACAAGTTTCCCACTGTGAGATGAGGACAATAATGGTAACTACTGCCGAGCATCTTCTGAGAGTCAACTAAGAACATGAGAAGTACTTCACATTGCACTTGGCATGCAGTAAGTGCTCAGTATATGGTAACCATTTATTATTATTGTTGTTATTATCAATAATTCTGAGGCTTTTAGGTCAAATGCAGATCTTCCCATCTCCCTCAATCAAGATTTATTTATTTTTGTTTTCAAGATAGGGTCTCATTCTGCAGCTCGGGCTGGAGTGCACTGGTGCGATCATGGCTCATTGCAGCCTTGATCTCTTGGGCTCAAGCGATCCTCCTGCCACAGCCTCCTGAGTAGCTGGGACTAAAGGCATGCGCCACCACGCCCAGCTAATTTTTTTTATATTATAGAGATGGTGTCTCCCTATGTTGCCCAGGCTGGTCTTGAACTCCTGCGTTCAAGCGATCTGGCCGCCTCGGCCTCCCAAAGCGCTGGATTACAAGCATGAGCTACCGCGCTTGGCCTCAGTGAAGATTTATTGATCAGCTAGTGTGGGCAAAGCACAGTGCTAGACATTGCCCTCCAGAAGAGAGTCCAGTGATGAAGGATTAGGAATGAGGTCTTATCTGTGCTCTACTGAGACCCTTGGCTATTGTCACAGGAGAACAGAAGCCTAAGGAGGTGACTCTAGGCTCTCACAGGGTTGACGAGATTTTGTTGCTAGGGTAGCTCAAGAGCAGTGGAAGGTTGAGGCCAAGGTTCAGAACCAAGGTGCCTCTTGAACAATGGTGTTCTAGAATCTCTGGTTTCCTTCTATCTACCTAATCTGCGTGAAATGTGACAGTATCTTACCATTTCTTCCTCTTTCTGAAACACATTGGGTGCGAACACAACTTGCTCTCTGTTCTCTTTCATAATTACCAACATGGACCCCACCCAATTCTTCCTTTTGACCTAAGGAACGCCTGGATGTATGTAATGCTCTCTTGATTTATTCATTTAAGTGTATATATTCATTTAAGTGTATAAAAACATGTAGAGGCCTTCAGAATTTAAAGCAAGTATGCGAATTCAATAAATGTGTGCTTCCACTTTCAACAGGAGTTTTGAAATTCTAGATCTGTGTTAGTGCTGCTGACAAAGGTCAGAAAATACGAATTCTGAGTAGAGGTCAGCAAAATACGTAGTCCATTCCTTTGTTATTTATGTAAAATCTTGTGCAAATGAACATTTCTTTCTAGATTTCAGCTTCCCTCTTGACAAATTAAAAAAAAAAAAAAAAAGAAATTGGAGGAGACAATTTCAAATCCTTCCCAACTCTTAAACATTCCGATTGTGATTTTTGGATTCTTTTGCTGTCTTTTGGATATATTAAGACCATATCGCCCATGATCCACAGGGGGCAGCGTAAGCCCGAGGCTACCCATGAAAGAAAAGAAACTGTTCTCTGAAGGCTTGCACTTGTCACTTCTAAAATTCCAGGATTGCGTTAAAATTGTATCTTTGAGTTGACTTATTTCAGAACTAATTTTGTTTTAAACATAGGACAGATGAGTCCCAGCATCTATGAATTCAATGATGAGTCAACATATGTGATATCTGTTTTAAAATGCACCCACTGAGAAGACAGAGTGCTCTTCTTTTCAGTTGATTTCCGGTTTGAAGCTCACTCGTTAGAGAATTTGTGTTTTCAAGTAGGATTATAATTTGCGTTTTTTCTTTTCTGTCAGACTCGTTAAAAACATTTTTTTTTTTTAGTCATTCAGAGTTGGGTTCAAATCTCCTTTAATTGTTTGTGTCACCTTGGGCAATCAATATAACTTCTTTCAGCCTCAGTTTACCATTTGTAAAATGGGTTTATGAGCATTAAATGTGATAATTTGGCTGGGAGTGGTAGCTCACGCTTGTAATCTCAGCACTTTGGGAGAACAAGGTGGAGGTTCACTTTAGCCCAGGAGTTTGAGACCAACCTGGGCAACATAGCAAAACTCCATCTCTACCAAACAACAACAACAACAACAACAACAACAGCAACAACAACAAAACACTAGCTAGGTATGGTGGCATACACCTGTAGTCCCAGCTATTTGGGAAGCAGAGGAGAGGTGGGACCATACCCTGAGCCCGGGAGGTTGAGGCTGCAGTGAGCCCTGATTGAGCACTGCACTCAAGCCTAGGCAACAGAGCAAGACCCTATCTCAAGTTTTTAAAAAAACTATGATTTATATGAAGTGCTTATAACTGTGCATGACACATAGTAAGCACTCAATAAATGTATTCAAAGAGAAAGTCTCTGCTAATTTTAAAGCAAGTTTCTATGAATAGGATGGGAACGGGGATATTAAAAGTGGATTCTTAAAATATCTTCTTGTCTAAAAGTGTAATGCCACTTCAGAAGTGCACATAGCACAGTTCTAATTGAGTGACAGAGCAGGTTCTGGTGTATCATGGTAAGCACAGCCATGTTGAAAAGGAAGTCTATCATCACCCTAAGTTCTGAAGGCTCTTACAATTAAATTTAATTCCTTGAAACCATGGGGGTTGTTTTTGCACCAGTAGACCAATAGGGATCTGCAAATGTTTTCTGTAGAGGGCCAGAAAGGGCCGGGCGTGATGGCTCACACCTGTAATCCCAGCACTTTGGGAGGCCAAGGTGGGCGGATCACAGCTCCTCAAGGTCAGGAGTTCAAGGCCAGCCTGGCCAACATGATGAAATCCTATCTTTACTAAAAATACAAAAATTAGCCGGGCCTGTAATCCCAGCTACTCAGGAGACTGAGGCAGGATAATCGCTTGAACCTGGGAGGTGGAGGGTGCAGCGAGCCAAGATCGTGCCACTGCGCTCCAGTCTGGGAGACAGAGTGAGACTCTATCTCAAAACAGAACAAAACAAAACAAAACAAAACGACACAACACAACACTCTCACCCATGAACAGATAAAGAGATTACCACTGTTACAGGTTAGACTATATCCTTTCACTTTTCAGATTTTTTTTTGGAGGGGGGAGGGGACAAGATCTCGCTCTGTTGCCCAAGCTGTAGTGCAGGGGCCCAATCATAGCTCACTGCAGCCTAGAATGTCTGGCTAATCTGTTAAAAAAATTTTTGTAGAGAGAGCATCTGGATATGTTTCCCAGGTTTGCCTCAAAGTTGTGGCCTCAAATGATCCTTCCACCTTGGCCTCCCAAAGTGCTAGAATTACAGGCGTGATCCTTGCCCAGTCTTTTTAATTTTCCTCATAACAATAGATTATTGTTTTTCACAAAAACTTTCAATTTTTTCTTTTCAAAATCATTCTATGTTCTTTTAAACTCACTTTAAATTTCATTAAACAGTTTCATTCAAGAAATCTTTACCACAAAGCTGCTATATACCATTCATATATTCGATAGAATACTGTGAAATGACTGATATTTAAACCATTTTCTTTTCTTTTTTTTTTTTTTGAGACAGAGTCTCACTCAGTTGCCCAGACTGGAGTGCAGTGGCACGATCTTGGCTCACTGCAACCTTTGCCTCCCAGGCTCAAGCCATTCTCCTGCCTCAACCTCCGGAGTAGCTGGGATTACAGGCACCCGCCACCACACCCAACTAATTTTTGCATTTTTAGTAGAGACAGGGTTTCACCATGTTGGCCATGGGGGTCGTGAACTGACCTCAGGTGATCCATCTGCCTCGGCCTCCCAAAGTGCTGGGATTACAGGTTTGAGCCACTACACCCGGCCCTTAAACTATTTTCTTTAAAGCTTGTTTTCAAATAATTTTAGGCTCACGAGAACTTGCAAAAATAGGACAGTGAAGTTCTCCTATATTCCTCCAGTGTCCCCCAATGATCACATCTTACATAATGATAGCACATTGTCCAAGCCAGGAAACTGATGCTGGCACAATACAATTAACTAGTGTATTAACCCTAGCAGGCCTTTGTTGGCTTTTATATGTACTTACTGTTAAAAATTCTTTGGACATATAAAAACAAGCAGTATATATCTATTGGGCAGCTTGCTTTCCATGTCAGTACTTTTAGATCTGGAGGGTGTCCCTTTTTAATAGCATCATTCTAACCCTTTTTGGGCTGTGGGTTACTGGGTTTCTAACACCCGTCTTCAAAGTTTCACATAGAAGGTCGCTTTGACGCTGCTTCGGGGAAATGACACACACCCCAAGAATTTGCTCTTGCCTCAAGCATCGTGGAGTTTCCAGTGATTAACACATGATACAAAGAAAATTTCCCATTAAAAAATCACATTTGAGAAAATTTAGAAATTAGACAAAATTAAAATGGTACTAGGAAGAATAATTTTAATTCTCTTGATATTTCTACTTGAAAGCAGATATATTCAGTCTTTATGTTTCTTTTTAGTTTTCTTTGGGGAATGAGTATGCAAATATTAAAAATACACAATTGTATTTCTGTATGTATTTTAAGTATTTGCATATTCATTCCCTATACTGTGTAGTTTTATATCCTTTTAAAAGAGTATTGTGTAATGATAATTTTTCTCAGTAAAATTCTTTGTAAAAAGATATCCAGAATTAGAAAGGTTAAAAAGGACATAGGAGATCAGTTGGTGAAATATTAATATTTTCAGATGAATAAACTATGGCTCAGAGAAGGAAAGTATCTTAGCCAAGGTCACACAGCCAGAAAAGTTGAGATAAATACTTAGTGATGCAGAGTGTCCCAGGATGCCACAGTGAAGAAGGTTGAAGTGCAAGCACTTGGCAGTACTCCAAGATCTAAAGTTAAATGTTACAGGAATTTCATTTTACCAGAGTGCCCATGCCTACCAAGAACTCAAGAGACCAAAATACAAGCTAGAAAGCCAATATACTAACAGAATTCTAGCTGCCAAGAGACCTAACCTGTAATCCTCCTGAAAACACATTCTCATCCTGTAGAAAAATCTAATATTAACCAGAAGGTTTGGTGAATCCATGTACCTAGGAAAAGTGGAGTTAATGTTAAGATTGTTTTGTTACTGTTTAAATTTTAATTAATTTAAGATACATCATACACACACATGGAAAAAGTACAAAGCATACAAAAAATGTTAACATGAAAAGTCAATCTTCCTTTCATCTCTTGTGCCTGTCCCAGAGCCACTGTTCTTTTGGAAGGTCTTAGGGACCACTGTCTCTGCATTAGTTTCTTGTTGCTGCTGTAACAAATGACCTCACACTTTCTGGCTTAACACACACATTTATTATCTCACAGTTGTGAGGGTAGAAGCTCTAAAATCAAGGTGTTGGCAGGGCTATATTCATACTGGATTTGTTAGGGGATAATTTGTTTCTTTGCTTTTTCTAGCTCCTAGAGGCATTCCTTGGCTTGTGACCCCTTCCTTCATCTTGAAAGTCAGCAGCATAGCATCTTCAAATATCTCTGTGAGCTCTTCTTCCTTTATCACACATCCTCTGACTTCTCTAATGTTCTTGCCGCCTCCTCATAAGGACCCTTGTAATTACATTAGACCCACCAGATAATCCAGGATAATCTTCTCATTGCATGATCCTTAACTTAATGACATTGCAAAATCTCTTTTGCCATGTAAGAGAACATATTCACAGTTTCTGAAGATTAGGACATGGACATATTTGGGTGTCGTTATTTTGCTGACCACAGTCTCCAAACTACATTTGAGAGACGAATGACTCCTTCTTCTCTAGACCAGACTAATAATGTGTTCTGATGAAAAATAATGTATTCTTATTATTAAGATGCTTATTTATATTTGTTTACCAATTTGTTCTGTACATTATGAAATATATCCTTCTGGAAAATGTTTAAAAGATAAAGTATAAATAAATGTAAATAGAAGATGTCATTTTCCCCACAGTCAGTGGATTGCCTACTACACTCATGGTAAGTGCCAAGCCCTCTTTAGAGAACACTGTCCTAAACTATCCTTTTGGTACATTCAGTGCAAATCACTGTCCTGAACATTCTTTTCTTCTGTCAGTAGGACATGCTGTTTACATGGTACAAGGCACTTGAGCTCCAGCATAATGAGATTGTTAACAGTACAGGTATTTATGTCAGTCAGACAGTTCAAATACCAGCTCTACAGCTACCACCTGTCCAACCTCCATCACATTGCTCAACCCCATGGGCCTCAGTTTATTCACTGGCAATATGGCATAATGTCTGCCTCATAGGGTTGCTTGTGAGGATTAAATATTCAGTGTGAGGCCGGGGGCAGTGGTTCACGCCTGTTATCCCAGCACTTTGGAGGCCAAGACGTGCGGATCATTTGAGGCCAGGAGTTTGAGATTGGTCTGGCCAACATAGCAAGACCCCATCTCTACTGAAAATACAAGAAATTGGTGGTGCACACCTGTAATCCCAGCTACTTGGGAGGCTGAGGCATGAGAATCGCTTGAACCTGGGAGGCGGAGGTTGCAGCGAGCCAAGATCGCGCCACTGCACTCCAGCCTGGGCGACTGAGCGAGACTGTCTCCACAATAAATAAATAAATAAATAAAGTTCAATGGAATTTTAATAATAATATGACATTAGATTTATACTCTTTGGAGTTTAATACTAGGATCTTTCATTGGATTTAGTCTTCTTACCTGTGCTCAGCACCCACTTCCTGACTTTTTTTTAGGTTGGTTACCCCCGTTTAAGGTTGCTTTCAATCTTTGTGTGTTGAGTCCTTTGAATGTATTTCCTGGGGCTGCTGTAACACAAAGTACCACAAACTTAAAACAACAGAACTTTTTATTCTCTCTCGGTTCTGGAGGGCAGAAGTCTGAAATCAAGAGGTTGGCACGGCCATGCTCTCCTTGGAGGCTCTAAAGGGGAACCCTTCCTTGCCTCTTCCTAGCTTCTGGTACTCCGGGGATTCCCTGGCTTATGACAGCATCACTCCAGTCTCTCCCATCTTCACATGACCTTCTCTGTGTGTGTCTCTCTGTGACCCCTTCTCTTGAGGACACCAATCATTGGATGTAGGGCCTACCCTAAATGTAGAATGATTTCCTCTCAAGAGCTTAACTAATTACATCTGCAAAGATACTATTTCTAAACAATGTCACAGTCTGAGTTTCTGGGTGGATATGATTCGGTGGGGAGAGGGGGTAGTAACACTATGCTACTCATTATACTTCCCTCTTGCAGAATTGCTTTATTACCAAGTTCTGGGAGGCTCCTGCCTTTGTCTCAGTGCACATGTGTCAGAGCTCAAGGACTTGAGACTCTAAGGGCTGGGGGAACACAGACAACCTGGAAATCAGCAGTTTTGCCCTTTCTAACCCCCATCCCCTGGCCACTGGCATGGCTACGTTTCACAAGGAAGAAAAATCACCATCAACTTGTTCTCAGTGTTACCATTCTGTGTATGACACCGTAGCCCTTGGAGTGCTTCCCATTTGGGCTTTTAGCATCTTCAGAAGAAGAAGAAGAAGGAAAAAAGTGCTGTTTGGTATCATGCAGCAGCATTTGTGTTGGCAAAATGTCTCTCCCATTGGACGATTCCAATTTAAAATACAGATTAGCGCTGACAAAACGGACCCAGGCTGGCTTTTCCCTTTGATGGTTTCAATTTCAGGCTTATTCATCACAAATGATTGTAATACAACAGGATTTTGACAGAACAGGGGTAGGAATTTTGAATTCTTACCTGCAATTTTCAGCTGTAGGGGATAATTGTAGAGAGAAAAACAACAACAATAACTTAGTTCTAGGATATGAAAACATGCTGAATTTCTCCCTTGTTCCTAGGCATTTAACAAGTCACTTTCCTGATGAACAAATCAGCTCTCTGATACCAAATTATGAGCCTTACAAAAATCTCCCACATTTATCCTTTTGCCTTAAGTACAAAGGAAGCTCTGGGGAAACAATGATCAATTTCATTAATTATTAGCTTAGGTATTTATTATATCCAGGACCTCTCCCTGTGTGTTTTATTTAAGTTCTGTTTCTATTTTAAGATTTTATTGTACATGTGACTTTACATCCCTCCTGGATGTTTTCTCCTTGCTCCAGCTTCTGATACTGCTCTTACTTTCTGATCTCTCTGACCATTTCTTCTCTTTTTTTTTCTCCTCCATCTCCTCTGCCTACTTTTTAATGCTGATGTTTTCCAGGATCCCTACTCTTCTCTTTGAACATGCAGCCCATGGATTTCTTTTCTTTTCTTTTCTTTCCTTCTTTCTTTCTTTTCTTTCTTTCTTTCTCTCCCTTTCTTTCTTTCTTTTTTTTTTTTTTTTTTTGAGGCAGAGTCTCGCTCTGTCGCCCAGGCTGGAGTGCAGTGGCCAGATCTCAGCTCACTGCAAGCTCCGCCTCCCGGGTTTACGCCATTCTCCTGCCTCAGCCTCCTGAGTAGCTGGGACTACAGGCGCCCGCCACTTCGCCCAGCTAGTTTTTGTATTTTTAGTAGAGACGGGGTTTCACCGTGTTAGCCAGGATGGTCTCGATCTCCTGACCTCGTGATCTGCCCGTCTCGGCCTCCCAAAGTGCTGGGATTACAGGCTTGAGCCACCGCGCCCGGCCCTTTCTCTCTCTCTTTCTTTCTTTCTTTCTTTCTTTTTTCTTTCTTTCTTTCTTTCTTTCTTTCTTTCTTTCTTTCTTTCTTTCTTTCTTTCTCTCTCTCTCTTTCTCTCTCTCTTTCTTTCTTTCTTTCTTTCTTTCTCTCTCTCTCTCTCTCTCTCTCTCTCTCCTCTCTCTCTCTCTTTCTTTCTTTCTCTTTCCAGTCTCTTTCTCTCTGTTGCCAGGCTGGAGTGCAGTGGGGCAGTCTTGGCTCACTGCAATCTCCCCCTCCTGGATTCAAGTGATTCTCCTGCTTCAGCCTCCCGATTATCTGGGACTACAGATGCACGCCACCATGCCCAGCTACTTTTTGGATTTTTAGTAGAGATGGGATTTCACCATATTGGCCAGGGTGATCTTGATCTCTTGACATCTTGATCCCCCCAACTCAGCCTGCCAAAGTGCTGGGATTACAGGCGTGAGCCACTGTGCCCAGGCCGGGTTTCTTATATACTCTGAGGAGGTCAACTGCTCCCTGGATATTGATGACTCCCGAATCAGTATTTCCAACTGCACCCTTTTCCTGAGTTTGATTTAGATTCAAATGCATCAGGGGCTTGTTAGGCGACTTCTGCTTGCATGTGCCCCACAGTCACTCAGTGACTGTAAATGTGAACTTATCACCTTTCTCCCCTAGACTTACCCTTCTCCACTCCCTCCCCTGTTCCCAGTCTTAGTGGACAGCTCAGGCCATGGCCAGGTGTCTCAAGTAGGAACTGGTGAGGTATCAAAGACTTTTCTTTCTCACTTCCACATTCAACGTCCATATCCTGTTGTTCTCCCTTCTAAGCATTTCTGAAATTTCTCTCTCTCTCTAGTTTTACTAGCTCAGAATTTCAGATCTGGAATTAGATGATAACTGTCATCTTGGCTGTTCCTTTATCCTCCTAACTGGACCATATCATGCTTAAACATTTCTGTGGTTTTCCATTGCCTACAGAATCCAATGGAGACTTACCATCAGGAAACAAAGGCCCTCCCTGATTGGCTCTTGCTCACCTGTCTCATATCCTGCAGCTACCACCCCTCATTTCACCTCTTCATGGCTGCTTGTCGTCTGACGTCGGCACCACGCCCTTTCTTGTTTCCACAGCTTTGCTGATGCTGTTCTGTCCACCTGAAACACCGTTGCCACCATTCTTTGCCTGGCTAATTCTTACACGACCTTAACTCAGAAGTGTTATTCAACAAACATTTATTGAGCACCAAGTATATGCCAGGTGGTATCAGAGTCCCAGTGGTGAACAAGCAGACAGGGACTCTGTCCTCATGAACCTTTATTCTGATAAAACTTTCAACGAACTACGATGTTGAGCTGAATGCCTCTCCCTCTACCTGCCCTTCCAGCAGCCTGTGTGTGCTCCATCACTAGCTTTGGCCTGTTAGGCTGAAATCATCTTTCGGTCTCTCTTCTCTAATGGACTGTAAATTTCTTGAGGGTAGGGGCCTTGCCGCAGTCTCACAGTATTCTTAGTGCCTGGAACAGTGCTTAGCATTTGGTAGATTCTCAGTATGGTTCCCTTGTAACTCAACTATAGATTATGAATACATACATGACTCCACCTCTCAGCATGAACTCCCATTCTCAAGGAAGTTTTCCTTGACCCTCCAGAACAAGTCTGGCAACCTCATGATATGTCCCTATAACAACTCATACTGGTTTTTTTCCCAGAATTTTGCACTTGTAACTAATTATGTTTTCAACTATTTACATTACATTTTTACATTTGGTTTTCTGCACTAAGTTGTAAATTCTATGAGGTCCAGCTAGCTATCACACTGCATGGCCTATAATAGGTGCTCAGTAAATATTTGTTAACCAGAAAACTGACACATTTTCTTGCTGGATAAAAATCCTGAATAAATTGCTGAGGCCTACAGAAAAATTAGAGCCAATCACCTGCTGGCCCAATGCCTGACTCTACCCATCTGTAAAATGGAGATGTTCCTGGGGGATAATGTTGTATAGCAGATAAACTTTACATTAAAACCATATCAAAACAAATATGCATAAATAGATTATACAAAAACCACGGGATTAAATAATTAAACACATCAGTTGCAGTTCCAGATGGGCTCTTAATTACCTATTTCAGGATGTGATGTTTTATTCCCCCACCAGACATATAACCATTTTCTTCTCTTTTCCTTCCCAGCATCCGATACTGCAGTTCCTGAGCAAAACAAAACAAGAGAAACAGGACAGGTAAAAAATCTGTGAAGTATTTGAAGTATATCACTTAAATCATAAAAATCCACAGCAGTGGCCAGGCACAGTGGCTCATGCCTATAATCCCAGCACTTTGGGAGGCCAAGGTGGGCGGATCACTCTCTGCCAGAAATTTGATATCACCCTGGCCAGCATGGCAAAACCCCATCTCTATCAAAAATGCAAAAATTAGCCGGGCTTGGTGGTACATGCCTGTAGTCCCAGCTACCCAGAAGGCTGAGGCATGAGAATTGCTTGAACCCAGGAGGCGGAGGTTGCAGTGAGCCGAGATGGCGCCATTGCACTCCAGCCTGGTGACCGAGGGAGACTCTGTCTCTTAAAACAAAACAAACAAACAAACAAACAAAAAATCCACAGAGTTTTGCAGAGATGGACTAGCAAAAGCAAGATATTGCTAACTGGAAAAATTCATTGCAACGATTATGAAACAGCCCAAGAATTGATAGACTTGTACTCTTGGCAGAAATAACCTTGATTGTTACTTCTGTATGTGCCAATGCTTTGAAAAGAAAGAAAGAAAGAAAAAAAAAAAGTACAAAAAACATGCAAGATCATTGTGTGTTCTTTCTGTGTGACCCAGAATTCATGACATACTACAGAATCAACACCTACCATCAATATTTCTCTTATTTTCTGAAGGTACTGTTTTTATTATTACAAAAGTGATTCAAGCTATTTTAAGTGAAAGCTTTCAGGCAGTACAGAAGTCTGTAAAGGATAAATAAAGTTTCCCCATCCCCTTTTTCTTCTTCCGCATCTCTCTGTCAGGCACTGTCTGTTGTCCTGTCCTGGTTGCTGTGCCCACTGTCTCTGGGATTCTGTGTGTTAGAGAATGTAACAGGAAGAGAGGGAGAGAGCATAGCTTGGTCAATGGAGATGGCATAGCCCCAGCAAGATGCCTCAATGCCTGCCTACAGAGCAGCACCTCTCAATATTTTTGATGTCAGGGTCCCTTTATGCTCCTTTTTTTCTTTTTTTTGAGACAAAGTCTCAGTCTTTTGCCCAAGCTAGAGTGCAGTGGTGCAATCTTGACTCAGTGCACCCTCTGCCTCCTGGGTTCAAGCCATTGTCCTGCCTCAGCCTCCTGAGTAGCTAGGATTACAGGCACATGCCACCATGCCCGGCTAATTTTTTGTATTTTTAATAGAGATGGGGTTGCAACACGTTGGCTGGTCTTGAGTTCCTAGCCTCAAGTGATCCACCCGCCTTGGCCTCCCAAAGTGCCAGGATTACAGGCGTGAGCCAACACGCCTGGACTATACTTTTTTTTTTTTTTAAACTTGGATTTTAATCATGTATGTAAATAGCAACATGAGTACAGGGAGTTCCAAGGCTTGTGCCTTATCTCTAAGTGAAAGGATTTCAGATCCATTTGCTTGTAGGATGGCATCACCCAAGATAACAGAAGCCTAGTATAGTTTTTCCTGAAGAAGAACGCCAGGTTAATATATTCAATACTGACTTTTCTGCCATTTTTCTGTAAAAATACTGATTGACCATATGAAGTTTCTGTTGCTTACCTATAACTGACTAAAATGTGTAGAGCATGGAATTTTCTACTTATTTTCGGGTGAATTCCTCACATTTCCTGGCTTTAGAAAGTTCTCCTTCCAAAAATCTTTCCCAACTATGTATCCTTGTAAACCCCAGTCATATAATCTCTCCTTTCTGACCTTTACAAACTCGATGGCTTGTTGTGGATAATGGATAGAGGCTGCTAATCCCATGAAACCAGATAGAAATACCTGCTTCTTTAATTTTGAACCTCTAGCCAAAAGAAGTCCAACAAGGCCAGCAAAACCAGTAACACCAAGTCGTGGAAAAAATCCAGCAGGTGCATTTTGGAGATATTCATAGCTGTCTCACCCCCATTGAACCAAACTCTACATCTTGGGCTTCGTTTAGGAGTACCTTTCCTGACACCAATTTGTGTGTAGCTCATGATAATGTCAAAGCTGAGACATGCTTTCCTAAGCTGGGTCCTTGACTCCTCCGCATGTTTAGGTTGGCCCTCGAGAACTTACTAGAGTAAAAGCTCATAAACCTTCATGGGATTTTGGGGAGGGGGTCCTTTTTTGATGCTGCATAGACTTTGAAGGTGAGTAGGCTCAGGCTGGCCAGCCCCATGGACCTCTAAACCACCTTGAACACGTTACTGGCAGTGGGGCTCTCACAGGGTCTTTTTATACTCTTGAAACTCAGTTTCTAGCCTGGGCAACATGGTGAGACCCCGTATCTACAAAAATAAAAATTAAAAAAAAAATAGCTGGGTATGGTATCATGTACCTGTAATCTCAGCTACTTTGGGAGGCTGGGGTGGGAGGATCACTTGAGTCCAGGAGGTTGAGGCTGCAGTGAGCCTTGTTTGTGCCACTGCACTACAGCCTAGGCAACAGAGAAAGGCCCTGTCTCAAAAAAAAAAAATAACAGCCTGGGTCTTGTGGCACAATCCTCTAATCCCACTTTGGGAAGCTGAGGCAGGAGGATTGCTTGAGCCCAGGAGTTCAAGACCAGCTTGGGCAAGGTAGTGAGATGCTGTCTCTACAAAATATTTAAAAAATAAAAATAAAAAAAAGTCAGGCAATGTGATGCGTGCCTATAGTCCCAGCTACTCAGGAGGCTGAGGTGGGAGGATTGCTTGAACCCGGGAATTCAAGTTTGCAGTGAGCTGTAATCATTGCCACTGCACTCTAGCCTGGGCAAGAGCGAGACTTTGTCTCTACAAAAGAAAAAAAAATCAGTTTCTTAAAACTGAGACTTTGTTTTGTTTTTGATTCTCTAGACTGCTCAGCAGAAAAAACTGAGACATTTCTACAATTAAAAAAAATGTTTTGGGACAGGTGCAGTGGCTCACGCCTGTAATTCCAGCACTTTCGGAGGCTGAGGTAGGCAGATCACTTGAGGTCAGGAGTTCGAGACCAGCCTAGCCAACATGGTGGAAACTCATCTCTACTAAAAACACAAAAATTATCCGGGCTTGGATGTGTGTGCCTGTAACCCCAGCTACGTGGGAGTTTGAGGCAGGAGAATTGCTTGAACTTGGGAGGCAGAGGTTGCAGTGAGCTGAGATCGCAGCCCTGCACTCCAGCCTGGCTGACAGACTGAGACTCTGTCTCAAAAAAAAAAAAAAAGAAAGAAAAAATAAATTTAATCCCAGCACTTAGGAAGGCCATGGTAGGAGCTTGAGCCCAGCCTGGGCAACATAGCGAAATATCATCTCATTTTTAAAATTAAAAAAAAAAAGTTTAAACTTTTCCTTTAGATTCAGGGGTACATGTGCAAGTTTGTCATACAGGTGTCCATATTTTAAACATTTTAAAAAATCAATGTATTTAAAAATAACAACAAACCCGCTTTGTGCTAACGTAGTATGTTTTATGGCAACTAACTCTATTTTGAAAAAACATGAGTGAGAAAAACGAATGAGAAAATTAGTGAGAAAAATGGCATTGTTTTACGTTTTTTGCAAATCTCATTAATATCTGGCTTAATAGGAGACAGAGGGATTCTCATCTCTGTTTCCACATTCTGTATAAGTGAGAGCAATGACGTCACACATCACATAGCCTCTGGGAAAGTATACTGTACATCTCACGACAGAATGATAGTGAAAATGGCAAAAAATGTCCCATGAAAATCATTTTGATCTCATGGGCTTCCCATCTAGACTTTGAGAACCACTGCTGTAGAAAATGTAAAATTAAGTTTCATTTTCTCTTTAATCCTGTTTTCTCTAGTAGCCTAAGTCAGCCATGAAAAGAGTGGCACAGGGCTAGGGAGAGCTCAGAGGATTTGAGCAGTGGCCAGGAAAGAGATTTGACTGTGGAAAACACAGTTCACAACAGTTATTTTTTATCCTCAGACCCCTGAGCCCCATAGTTCCTTATGTCTGATGTCTAACACTTTGGAAAATTTTGGGATATGGGTCACGTGTTTTAGGTTTTCAGAGATTTTTGGCAAAAGGTGGTGAAATGTAGTGAAACTGCTGGTGGTTATAAGGTATTATTGGGCCGGGATGTCATCCTGTGAGGGTGGTGTCTAGCAGTGACTGGGCCCATCTCCTTGCCTGTGTCCCATCAGATGGATGGAATGCCCGTGCCCATGAAGAATGAAATGCCCATCTCCCAACTACTGATGATCCTTGCCCCCAGCTTGGGATTTGTGCTCCTGGCATTGCTCGTGGCGTTTCTCCTGAGAGGTAAGGAGGGAGGGCCAGGTGATGGAGCACTTCAGAACCCTGGCGACTGCAGGAGGATCTGGAGTTGTCTCCACTTCCTTCCCCTTTATCCCTCCCCAAAGAGACTCAGTTCTGTCATTGTTCCCATCCCAGTCAGGGACGTAACAGGTAAGCTCATTCTCCACAAGTTGCTAATGGCTCTGTGTATTAACCTCCTAGTAGAGTTTACATTTTGGAAAAGGAAAAAAAGCAGAAGAAGAGCACCTTCATTTATTGGACATTTTTGTGCCAGTCCTGATGGTATACTCTTGACGTGCCTAATTCATTTTATCCCTATTGCTGCCTTAAGAGGAAAGTATTGTTCTTTGTTCACTTTCTTCACTTTCTTTGTTCTTTGATTGAGAAAACCCTAGCTTGTCGCTTCTTGTGGCTAGTATTGTTCCAGGACAAAGACCACGAACAGTCCTGGTTTTCTTCTTCTTCTTCTTCTTTTTTTTTTTTTTTGAGACGGAGAGTCACTCTGTTGCCCAGGCTGGAGTACAGTGGTGCAATCTCAGCTCACTGCAACCTCCGCCTCCTGGGTTCAAGTGATTCTCCTGCCTCAGCCTCCTGAGGCGCTGAGACTACAGGTTCGTGCCATCACGCGCGGCTAATTTTAGTATTTTTAGTAGAGAGGGGGTTTTGCCATGTGGGCTAGGCTGGTCTCAAACTCCTGACCTCAGGTGATCCACCCACTTTGGCCTGCCAAAGCTCTGGGATAACAGGCATGAGCCACCACTCCTGGCCTGATTCTGATTTCCTTATGTGTTCCCTGAAAGCAAGCTTTCTTAACCTAGAGGCCATAGATGGACTTCAAGGGTAATGTGAATCCTTTGAAATCATGTGCAAAAGTGTTTATGTGTTCATGCCTGCATTTTTCAAGGGACAAGGTCTATAGTTTTCATTAAATTTGCAAGCTGCTCCATGACCTTGTACCTCCATCCCACCCCCACCCCACCCCCAGAAGTTTTAAAACACTACAAAAACGAGCCATGAAACAGAGCGTATGGTTTTCATACAAATTATAGGCACATGGCACCTGGTACCATTGTAAAATGGGGTTAAATTGTTCTGTACTCATTAACAAAAGCTGTTTCAGGGCAGTATGGCAGGAGATGAGACTAGTAACCATCTCAGCTGATTTGAATAATAGTGAAACTTGTATAGTGCAACACCTGCCCCAGGTGCAAAAAGAAATTTAAAATTTACTGGAATCCTGCTGTTAGTCTTCCTACAAAGGCATGGTTACAGTTTCAGAAAATTCTGAGTATGTCTCATAAAGAAGTGTTTTAAAACCCAAGTGAGTACTTGAGTTCTGGATAGGCAGATGACTCAAAATGAAATAGCTTAACACCATTGCCCAGAATGTTGGAACAACTGTGTAATTGAGCACTGACTGTGGTCTAAAATAGCAAGTGTTTGACCTGGGAAAGGGAATGGCTTTTTCTGCCAAAGCCAGCCACTGGTTCTCACCTTTGGCCTATGTCTGCTCTTTGGGAGGCAATACTGGAATTCCCCCAGCATTTTGCATGTTCTATGCATCGCAGCCCCTCGGCTTACACTGTGGCCTTGTCTTTTCAGGGAAACTCATGGAAACCAATTGTTTGCAGAAACACACAAGGTAATTGATCTTGCATGAATGGGTGTTGTAATGATTGTACAAGCTGTTACAAATGATTAGCTACTACTCAGTGGTTTAATGACTTGAGCTTGTGCTCCAATTAAACATAGAGTTGGAAAAATGTGACATTAGAAGTGAAAAAGTTGTGCAGATTTAGCTCACATTAACCTGTGTCTTGGTTAACACTGTGTCTGAACAAAATGCCAGTACCAAGGCAGGTAGGATTAATAGAAGTATAGCATGCCAAAGAAAGAAGGTGATATGGCCCTCTACTCTGTCTGAAATTTTTTGTTCACCTGTGGGTAAATTAGTTTAAGAGGCCATTGTTAAACTGGAGTTTATTGAGGAGAGTTGGCAATATGGAAAGTGAAAAAAGCATGTAGAATACTATTCTTGGGAGTTGGTTCCTCTGCCCCATTAGACCATGGGAGCAGCTTGTTTTGGGGCCTTTTTAAAAATGGTATTTGAAGATTCTCTAGTAAGGGATTTTAGCTATCTGCCCTATTCTTTAGCTTTTGGAAAAGAAATGTAAAAACTTGATGTAAATTATTCATGAAGGCCTTGCCTTCACTAATTAATTGCATTGATACCACAATATGTATTAACAAGAAGGAAAACTGATGCCCAGCAAGGTGACCTTTCAAGGTCATACTTAGAGACCTTTTGGTAAATAAATGTATTGAAATCATGATTTTATATTTTGCTAAGAATTTTTTTTATCTCCTTGTTATAATGGATTGGCAGAAACTCTTTTTCCCCTGCAGCCTCAGTTTTCCTATCTATAAAATGTGGAGCTTAGACTGAATGAACTGTGAGCCCTTTGAACTTTAAGGATAATTGCATTGTAACTTATCAGCATCTGTCTTTTGTTTTGTTTTCCAGTCTTGTGTTTCCCATTATCAGCTCCTCTTTTCTGTTTACAGGCTAGACTGCATTGGAGATAGTAAAAATGTCCTCAACGACATGCGGCATGGAAGGGAAGATGAAGATGGACTTTTTACCCTCTAACAACGCAGTAGCATGTTAGATTGAGGATGGCGGCATGACAATCAAGTGTCAAAATAAGTCTTAGGAGGTTTATTTGTTTCATAAAAAGGATTCACTTATTCCGTGGATGTCATTGATCCAGTCTTGCTTTAGTTTCGTGAATGAAAGGTACTTTAGAGACCACACCTTCTCTGTCCGTGCTCTAATCATCTCTGTAGAATCACTGCTAAGTGATCTTGCACACTACACTTGAACACTTTCAGTGATGGTGAACTCCTTACCACACCCAAGGGAGTCCATTCCATCTCAGAGCAGTTCTGAGATGAAGAAATACTTAAGGCAAAATCTGTCTCTGGATGATATTACAACAATAGTTGTTGTGCCTACACAGAACATCTCTTCTTTATTAACTGCTGGATCAGTGTTGTGTGAACTAACAGGACAAAAAAATCTATAGGCTCCATCAGTCAATAAGACTGACTTTTTTTTTTTTTCTCTCGTAAAGGTAATGTCAAGAGAGTAGAAATCCAAAAGATGGTTACCTTTGGAGAAACATGTGCTTATTCCATTAATGTTGATATTGCTCTAAGCATGCTGGGAAGTACTGGAGAGCTGTTAACTCTTCAGGTATTGGAAGGAAAATCTCATGTTTCTCCAAATCTCCTTGCTTCTGGGATATAATTTCTGGTTCTTTTGTTACCCTAATTGCCTTCATCTCGTATGTGTTTGTATCTCTCCTTTTATGCCTAGCTTTAAGAGTTCATCGTCTTGCTGCAGGTATGATATGAGCAGCGCAGAGCCTATGGTTCCTTAACATTGCAGGAAATGACATGGAATCACACCATAACTGTGACTCACTTCTTTATTTTTTTTTCTTGAGACGGAGTCTCACTCTGTTGCCCAGGCTGTAGTGCAATGGACAATCTTGGCTCACTGCAGCCTCCGCCTCCTGGGTCCAAGTGATTCTCCTGCCTCAGCTTTCTGAGTAGTTGGGCTTACAGGTGCGCGCCACCATGCCTAGCTAGTTTTTGTATTTTTAGTAGAGATGGAGTTTCACTGTATTGACCAGGTGGGTCTCCAGCTCCTGACCTCAGGTAATCTGCCCGCCTCGGCCTCCCAAATTGCTGGGATTACAGGCTTGAGCCACTGCACTTGGCCAACATTGACTCACCTCTAAAACTCCTAAATTTTCTATAATTTTATTTTCACATTTGAGTGTCTTTAAAGATGACCACAGTGTCACATGCTAATTCTTGCCTGGGGAATTTAATTTTGGAAACAGGAAAGAGTCCGTGGGAGTAAAATGTGGTGAATGACAGGGATATTCACCCAGGGGCAGTGCTTGGATGCGAAAGCAAGGCAATCCAAATAAGTTTCTCTAAATATAATTCATGGAAATATGTTCGTCAGTAACAACAGGTTTATTTGAAAACTTTAATAACTACTAACACAAGGAGCCCTGGGAGAGAGATGAAAGCAAACAGTTGTTGAATGAATGAATAAAAAACATGTGTGCCTGAGTGAGAGGGACTTCTGGCTGGGTAGAAGTGTGGCAAGTAAACCAGATCTGAAAGACATTTCTGTGAAGGACTTCTCAGCATGTTTAGAGCAATAGCAACATTAATGGAATAAGTACGTGGTTTTCTGAAGGTAGCCATCTTTTGGATTTCAACTCTCTTGACATTACATTTAAGAGAGAAAAAAGTCAGTCTTTTTACTTGACTGGTGAAGCCTATAGATGTTTTTGCCCTATTAGTTCACACAACACTGATCCAGCAGTTAGTAAAAATCCCCCTCACCTGGGCACTTGGAAAAACTGGCCCAGGGCAGCCTGACTTCTGACTTGTTCAGTTGCAGTTGGGCAGAATGATTGGCCCCAATGATGAAAACAATGAGCAGCAGATTGACAGCTGTTTCTTTACTTTTCTTTTTTTTTTTTTTTGAGACGGAGTTTTGCTCTTGTTGCCTAGGCTAGAGTGCAATGGCACGATCTTGGCTCACTGCAACCTCTGCCTGGTGGGTTCAAATGATGCTCCTGCCTCAACCTCCCAAGCAGCTGGGATTACAGGTGCCCACCACCACACCTGGCTGATTTTTTAGTAGAGATGGGGTTTCACCATGTTGGCCAGGCTGGTCTCAAACTCCTGACCTTAGGTGATCTGCCTGCCTCGGCCTCCCAAAGTGCTGGGATTACAGGTATGAACCTCCATGGCTGGCCTCTTTTTTTTTTTTTTTTTTTTTTTTAGGTCAACGTGGCTTTGATGTTAGCTTAAGGTACTTGAAATGACTTTGTCTAGTGTGCTAAACTCAAACATTTATTTAAAAATGTGGGAGAAGTGGGTCTAGAGTCAGGTTCAGGGCCTGGATTTTCCCATCTGGAAAATAGAGTGGGTCTAGATGGCTTTGTGTATATAGTCAGGTTATAATATCTTGTGAGTTAATGATACACCCAACCCTAACTTAGCTCATGCTCCCTATCCACCTTCCAAAACCACCACCATTATCAATGTCACTACCAACTTGGGTCTAACTAGAAAAAGAGGTCAGCAGATACTTCCTCAACAGAACATTTAAACTCAATGAATATTATTTTTCTGTTTTGCAAAGGGCTATTTTCAATCGATTCCCAAATATAATTCTGAAACTCCTTGTAAGGACTAAGAAACGTTGACATGAGCAATCATAGTATTTTAGAGCTGGTAATGGCCTCTAGGAGCCTCTGTCTTAGTAGTTCTCAATGTTAGCTGAACAATGAACAATCAACTGGGGAGATTTTTCTCTTTTTTGAGACGGAGTCTCGCTCTGTCACCCAGGCTGGAGTGCAGTGGCCAGATCTCAGCTCACTGCAAGCTCCGCCTCCTGGGTTTATGCCATTCTCCTGCCTCAGCCTCCCGAGTAGCTGGGACTACAGGCGCCCGCCACCTCGCCCGGCTAGTTTTTTGTATTTTTTACTAGAGACGGGGTTTCACAGGGTTAGCCAGGATGGTCCCGATCTCCTGACCTCGTGATCTGCCCGTCTCGGCCTCCCAAAGTGCTGGGATTACAGGCTTGAGCCACTGCGCCTGGCCCAACTGGGGAGATTTTTCAATGCCAATTCCTGAGTCCTACCCTTTAAGAGATTCTTTTTGTAATTGGTCCAGAGTATGACTTGGGCATCTGAATTTTTGAAAAATGTCCCAAAGTGGTTCTAATGTGGAACCAAGGTCTAAAAACGCTGGTCTAGCCTGGTGGCTCTCAAACTATGCACTTCAGACCAGCAGCCTCAGCATTACTGGTACTTGATAGAAACGCAAATTCATGTCCTTCACCCCATACCTCCAGAATCAGAAACTGGGGGTAGAGCTCAGCAAACTGTGTTTTCACAAACCATCCAGATGATTCTGATGCGCACTAGAGTTTGAGAAGTGTTGCACTGTAGTAATTTCTAACAGATGGATTGAGAGTTCAGGAAAAGAATCTCTCTTTACCAGGGCTGTGTGGTGGTGGGCTTGGCTAGACAGAGGGTCAGGAGCTTCCAGCACCGGGGGCAAAGGGCCTGCTGCTTCACCTCCTTTAAGCTGACATCACTTTCTGCCTGCATTCCTGCAGTATCTTCCTAATTATAATCTCCGACTTTACTCATTTTCCTCTCTGTTCTCCATGCTTTGGCAGAGACACCCTCTTTCAATACAGGTATGGGATTCCTGTCTCCTGACTTCTAGCCCTTTTCATCCTTGGCCCCTAGACCTACCTAGAAGCAGCACACTTAGCTCTGCCTGGGGCAGGGGTGGCAAAGTCTGATGACTTCAGAGGCCAGGCAGCTGATACAGTTGAGGGAGTCCATGGGAGATGACGTGGCCCATGATAAATTGGAGTGTATGTATGTCTACTTAAGGGCATTAACATTTAAAATTAGTTAAAATAATTTCCTGGGCAAGCAAAGCATGGCTGTGGGCTAAAACAAGGTAGCCAGTTTGAGACTGGGGGTAAGGGGTGGATTTTAGTAAAAGATGAATTAAAATAAATATGTAATTCTTATACTGAGACTCCTTGATCAGAGAAGGCTGTGGACGTAGTTGTTCCTCTCATTCCCTCTTTGTGTAATCAGGATGAATTGTTAGCATCTATAACTTTTTGGTATCTATTGTATGTGGGGCCCAGGAGAGAGAACTGCTTCTTTTAAGGAGCTTCACATCTGAATGAGAGAAAACACACATGGGAATTGCAATAGAATAGGCCGGGTGCAGTGGCTCACACCTGTAATCCCAGCACTTTGGGAGGCCAAGGTGGCACATCATTTGAGGCCAGGAGTTTGAGACCAGCCTGGCCAACATGGTGAAACCCTGTCTCTACCCAAAATACAAAAATTAGCTAAGCCTGGTGGCGGGTAATTCGAGCTACTCGGGAGGCTGAGGCAGGAGAATCGGTTGAACCTGGGAGGAGGAGGTTGCAGGGAGCTGAGATCGTGCCATTGTGCTCCACCCTGAGAAATGGATTAAGACTCTGTCTGTCTCAAAAACAAACAACAACAACAAAAAGGTAATGCAATAGAATAGCATCAATATTGTTTTTCCATTTCCATAAGGAAGGAATTTGATGCAGTATGTGGTTTTTACAGCTAATGATTATATGGTGGATCCACGATCAAACCTCACAATTTAAAGCGGGGGTTTCCAATCTGTTGGCTTCCCTGGGTCACACTGGAAGAAAAAGAATTATCTTGGGCCACACATAAAATACACTAACACTAATTATAACTAGTGAGCTAAAAAAATCGCAAAAAAGTCTCATAATGTTTAAGAAAGTTTACCAATTTGTGTCAGGCCGCATTCAAAGTCATCCTGGGCTGCGTGCAAGCTCAATTTAAAGCAATGGAATTCCTTCCCATGGCCTTTCTAGGCTAAATAAAAGAAATACTATCAATTTGTAATGAGCACCTACTATATTCTAACTCTGTTAACTGTTTCAACATAATTATCTCATTGACTCCTGACA
The DNA here is from genome assembly GCF_009764315.1 of Trachypithecus francoisi. Classification (NCBI taxonomy): domain Eukaryota; kingdom Metazoa; phylum Chordata; class Mammalia; order Primates; family Cercopithecidae; genus Trachypithecus; species Trachypithecus francoisi. The sequence continues at coordinate 134,834,801 of NW_022681465.1, forward strand.
GCAACTCAACAAAGCAGGTATATTATTTTGGCTTTGGAGCTAAGAAAACAGAAGCAGAGGCAGGTGAAGGAACTTGCTCAAGGTCATCAAGGTCAGGTCATCCAAGCTCCTGTAGCAGAGCTGGGTTTTGAACCAGGCTTGAAGGACTCCACACTCTAACCACTACCCTTTACTTCACAGCGAGGGCTCCAATTCCAGACTTCATGCATATGGCTCTGTAACACTGACCTGCATTGAACTCAAATGGATTTCAGTGTTCTCAGATCCACAGCAACCTGAGTATAACAATGGCTTTCCAATTCCAACCCCATTATAGCTCAATCTTCCCTAGTCCCCATATTATTTACTCAGAATCTGATTTGCATTTGCAGAGGAAGCTGTAAAGGGAGAACCTGGGAGGAACCTTAATGAAGCCAGGTGGGACACACTTAAATGGAAATGTGTTGAACTAAGTCATGAAGAGCTGAAGCCAGCTGTCAGCAGGCTTAATGAAAGGTTAACAGGAATTCAGCAATGGGTGGCTTGGGAGACTCTTTGTCTCTCTAAAGAAAACAGGAAGTTGAGAAGTGGGCTGCCTGAGTGGAGGTGAGAGCAGAAGGAGGAAGCCACTCAAAACCAAAAGACTGGGTCTGGATATAGAGCTTCATTTAGATTTGTAAACATGTTACAGCCTTAAAAAAAAAAAAAAAAAAAAAAAACACTGTGAGTTCTCAGCTCTGTGAGCATCAAAGAACAGTGACGGGAAGTGTTCCGGAATAAGATGAATGTTAATGTTATCCAGAGGGAGTTTGGGGAGCACTGGAAATGGCTGCTCACAAAACAGAAGGTGGATTTGCTGCTTGTGCTGAGAAGGTGCTGTTGTGCAGTTATATGCATTATCCATATTGTATGTGAAATAATGGGGTGGGAGCACAGGAAAGACCTGCACACATCTGTCAGTTTCACTCCCATTTTCAGCCAAGGAAACTGAGGCACAGAAAGGGGGCATGAGTTGCCCAGTCCCCACAGTAAACCAATGCTAGAGCAAAGCACTAACTTGTGTTTTCTAGACTTGTCTCTGTGGCTAAGATTCTGGGGTTTTCACAGAATCTGCCCTGTTATTGCCCTTCTGGAGTCATGTAATTAAGTTCTTGTTGGTGTGGCCATGCAATTCAGCGTTTCTTCCGTGAGCCATCTTTCTTAGCACACCCCTGGCTTTATAGTGGGCTGCTGCCCCCAGGAAGAGGAATCCGAATGCAGAAAGCACACAGCTTGGCTGCTCTGTTGCTATCCTAGCAGCACCATAACTATGGTGACCAACTTGTCCCAGTTTGCTCTGGGCTTTCCTGGTTTTAAAACTCAAAGTTCCACATGCCAGGAACCCTCAGTCCTGAGCAAACTAGTGTAATCACCCAATAGGTTCCTCCTGTGTCCTTTGCACAGACAAAACCAGTTCACTGAGACCACGGCATTGCAGTAGAGAAAGAGTTTAATGGACATGACGTCAGCCACATGGAAAATAGAGTTATTATTCAAATCAATCTCCCCAAAGACTTGAAGGTTAGGGTTTTTTATGGACAGCTTGGAGAGCAGGAGGCTAGAGAAAGGGTGCTGCTGATTAGTTGGGGATGAAATCATAGGGGTGTGGGAAAACTTCTTTGTGTGCTGAGTCCACCTCTGGGTGGGGCCACAGGACCAGGTGAATCATGAGTCACAAGTCTGGGTGGGATCAGTCTGAAAAAATATTTCAAAAATCCAATCTTAGGTTCTACAATAGTGATATTACCTATATGAGCAATTGAGGAGGTCACAAATCTTGTGATCTCTGGCCATGTAACTCCTAAGCAGTAAGGGACTGTAGAAACTATGGCATCAAAATATGTCAACTATACAAAATGGGGTCAACTGTGTCAGATTTCTCTCGCCGTTATAATTTTGCAAAGATGGCTTCATTGGGATGGTTGGTCAACCTAAGTCCATAAACTAGAGATCAAAAACAACCATCCTCTCAGTTCTCTCAGCCCCTGCTCTTGACTTTATTGCAGTGATCACTTTTCCTGTGACTTCGCAGTTGGACCCAAATGGAATTTAGTTTGTTCAGATCCGCTGTTAGAATAGACTACTACTAGATCTACATTTTATATCTAGACCCTCGCTATTCAACGTGGGGGATTCAGACCAGCAGTTCTGTCATCACTTGGGAGCATGTTAGAAATGCAGAATCTCAGGCCCTACCCTAGACCCTCCGAATCAAAATTCACCTTGTAAAATCTAGGATCTCTAGGTCACTCATGTGCACATTAAAGTTTGAGAAGTCGTGGTCTAAAGCATTGATTTTCAAACTCAGCTGCACATTGGAATCACATGGGGAAACTTAAAAAATACTTATGCCTGATCCATAGATCAAAACATCACCTTGTACCCCATAAATACACACAATTATTGTCAACTAAAAATAAATTTAGGCAAAGTGCCATGCCCCATGCCTGTAATCCCAGCACTTTGGGAGGCTGAGGCAGGCAGATCACCTGAGGTCAGAAGTTTGAGACCAGCCTGGCCAACATGGTGAAACCCCATTTCTACTAAAAATGCAAAGATTAGCTGCGCATGGTGGTAGGCATCTGGAATCCCAGGTACTTGGGAGGATGTGGAAGTTGCAGTGAGCTGGGATCACGCCATTGCACTGCAGCCTGGGTGACAAGAGCAAAACTCCATCTCAAAAAATAAAATAATAAAATAAATAAATAAATTTTTAAAATTACTGATGCCTGGCTTCCATCTGAGGTCCTGATTTGATTCACAATGAGGAAACATGGGTATCAGTTTTTAAAGCACTTCAGTTGATTTGAATATACAGCAATGTTTGCAAACTTCAGCCCTAAAGAGGAGGTAGCTTTGCACCAGAAAGTAATGTTTCTAATTAATCAGAACAAAGCTTGGCCTAAGTTTATGTAGTTCTACTACCCCCACGTGATTTTGCATACAGAAATCATCAATATTGCTCAAGAAGATCTGAGGCATAAAGATAATGACCAGTTACTATGCAAGAGGCCCATTAAAGTAATTAAAAACCAAGACATAATATTTAGTCTATGGAAAGTGATAATAAGACAAAAGATAATCAGAGAAGGAATGTCCTAGGGTCAGGGTGGCACTATGAATCTCTTCAGAAGACATCGGAAAGATGGCTTGACACCAAGATTGTAAGAGAAATGAGGGAGATTGGTTAAGTGGTAATCTTTGTTGCACAATAAGGAACTTGGTAAAAAGGCAACTACCTTTTCTTTTGTACTTAGATATAATGGGAGATCTTCTGTAGGGAACAAGCAGTCATTCATTGTCTCAGTAAGATTGTGTTCTTACAAGTAAGAGAATACAAAAAAATAATGATTTAATTACCAAAGACTTTGAATCATCTCTCGTAACTAGACTTGGGACTTAGGACTGTTGTAGGGTAGGTTCAGGAGCTTCATGAGAATGAGGTATTAGGTCTCTGTGTCTTCATTGGTGCTTCCCTCATGGTTGCAGGATGGCTGCCACAGCTCTGATATGCCCTCCCACAAAAGCATCCCAAGTAGAAAGAAAGAGCCCTGGTTAACATAGCAAGATCCCATCTCTACAAAAAAATTAAAAAATAAAATTAGCTTTGGGTGGTGGCATGTATCTTCTCACTTAGCTACTCAGGAGGCTAAGGCAGAAGGATTCCTTGAGCCCAGGATTTCAAGGCCGCATTGAGCTGATTGCACCACTGCACTCCAGCCTGGGAAATAGAGCAAGATCCTGTCAAAAAGAGAAAAAATAAGCCAAGTAGGAAGAAAGGAAGTAGGTGAAGTAGGTGGCAAATGGGACTTTCCCTCTAATATGATGCTTTATCAAAAAGGGACATCTTTCACAGACATTACCAGAAGACGTTCCTATGTTTGATTGTCCAAACTGGGTCACATACCCAGACCTTGGCAAAGGGGAATGCAATTGCTAAGATGATTTATACTAATCAATCATTATTCATTCTCTAGGCTGTGCATATTGACTAGGATCCGTTAGCATGGGTGAAACTGGAAATGGCTGTGGGGTGGATGGTCTTGATTTCTGCCGTAGTTACTCATCCACCACAAGGTTACTGGTTGTCTCCTATGTGCCAAAGGGCCCAGTGGGGAGCTGGGGCATTGTGAGGGACAACAGAGTCCCAGTCCCTGATCCTAGGCAGCTTACAGTCTACAAAGCCATTTCTATCTTTATTGTCCATTTCATGATTCCAAATATTTGGATCATATCTGATGTGCCTGAGAAACAAAAAGAGTGAAGGGATAATACGCTTAGAAATTCTGTGTACATATAGATACGTTCTTGAACTTGTGGACCTGTACCTTTGCTGTAAGGGTCACCAGTCAATGGAGGAAGGGGCTGAAACATTGAGACCTAGGTGGTGAAGGCAAATTAGAGCAAGAATTCTTAGCTATGGCAGAACTTTCTTAGCTCAGCAGAAGATAGCTAGCTTTATCACAAATGTGACAGTAATAGAAATAAATCTCACCTTATATTTCTATGCTGCTTCATAGTTTTCTAGGCATTTTCAAACATTGGTGCTCTGTGTCAGAGGGACAGTGTGTCCCCATTTCATAGAGGAGCAAAATGGAGGCACAGAGAAGCAAAGTGACTGTGTTCCCACCATGGTTAGTGAGACAGGATTAGAGTCAAGTGTCCTGATTCCTCCTCAAATCAACGGATCCATGCCATCTTCATGGGATGCTCACCATGTGCCCCCGGCTTTGTGCTTGGAATTCGTAACAGGGCCAATCATTATCACTAATATTATTTGAGCACGTGCAGTAAGCCAGACACTGCCCTAAGCACTTTAAATACGCTTTTAAATTTAATAATGACAATCACCCTTTGAGGTAGTTGTCAGTTTTATCTGTTTGACAGATGAGGAAATGGACGCTCAGCCAGATAAAGAGGCTAGTTGGCTGGGATTCTAACTAAGAAGAACCTCCACGGCCCAGGGTCTTAACTAACCCATGTACCCTGGCCCTTCCAGGTATTTAAAAGCACTTTTTTGATCTCTTAATGATTACATACATGTGGAAGGTGGAAAGAACTATTCAGCTGTGACTTTTAGATTGTCCTCATTTTCCCTCTAATCACCGTAGTAAGATGATGCTGGAGCGGCTACGTTGCCTGGGGTATATATCCTGGGGTTCCTTGTAGCGCACCAGGAAAATTTACAACACAGAGACACACGGGGAGTTTAGGATCAGAGGTTTAATAGGTAGAGGAGAAGAGAAAGAGAAACAGCTTCCTCTATAGAGGAAGGGGTCTCCCAGTGGAAAAGACTCGCTGGTGGTGAATGTGCCAAAGTTTATAGTCCGGTTTGAGGAGGCGGTGTCTGATTTACATAGGGCTCATAGATTGGTTTGATGAGGTATGACGTTTACATAGCGCACGAGGAAGGCTGGTCGCCCCACCCTAATCTTCTTATGCAAATACTTTCCAGTTGATTGTGACTATCTTGTCTGCTTCTTACTGTACGTGGGGCTGGCAGAGAAGAGACCATGGAGCCGCCATCTTGAACATGTCTAGTCCCTAGTTCTGCCGGCATTCACCCATGCAAGCTCCCAGCTTGCAGACTGCTCTTTGGTAGAAAATGATTTGGGACTGCTCTTCATCAAAAAGAAAAGCCTTACTGAGGAGTTCCATACCCTTGCTATCTGCCTGAGTGATTTCTTCTTAACACCTGTATCAACGTGTTCTCCATCCCTAGCCTCTCTTAATGCCACCAATATGGAGATGGGTGGGGAGTGAAGAGCATGGAGCTAGAAAGTTCTTTGGGCCTGGCTCTTACATTGTTTGTTTGTTTTGAGACAGGGTCTCACTCTGTCACCCAGGCTGGAGTGCAGTGGCATGATCCTCCCAGGCTCAAGTGATCCTCCCACCTCAGCCTCCTGAGTAGCTGGGATTACAGGCACAAGCCACCACGCCTGGCTAATTTTTGTGTTTCTTTTTTTTTTTTTTCTGGGTAAAGATAGAGTTTTGCCATGTTGCCCAGGCTGGTCTCGAACTTCTGGGCTCAAGTGATTCTCTGGCCTCAGCCTCCCAAAAAGCTGGGATTACAGGCATGAGCCAGCCGCACCTGGCTGGGTCTCACCTTCTTGAAGAGACTCAAATTTAGACCCAGATCTCCAAATGAGGTCATATATTAAAGCACAGAGATTAAATGATCAGGTTCAAACATAATTATACTAGAAATTTTGCCACCTCTCATTTTTTAAAGAATACACAAAAAGACTTAGAGAAAGAAAGAAAAAAGGAAGTGGCCTGGGTTCCACTCTCCTTTAGAGAAGCCTGGTCTCCCCATCCTCCTCCCTTGCCTTGCCCTTGTTCCACCTCTTATGTTCATTCTCCACCCTGTTTATCCTGTTCCCTCTGTTCTAGTTCTTTCTTTCCCCTTCTCTCCTCCCTCTGAGAGGAGGTTGGTGTCTTATCTCCCTTCAGCAGCTCCGCCAACACAGTGCTATCAATTTTTCCTTCCAGATTCAGAACATCTCTGCATCATTTTAATCTGTTCCTATGAGCTTTGACTTTCAGTCTCCCAAACTGAATCTCAGACCCTTCTTCCCGGAGATGAAAAAAAAGGCCTGAACGACATTACAAATGCTGACAATACCTTTTGCTCAGGGATCAAGATGACTAGAAAAGACAGCACAGGCTTGCTTCACCATAATGTCCTGGGTATCCCAGGGTAAATAAAGTTTCTTAATTAGCCAAGGCCTTATCATCAGCTGATGATGCTGTGACCTCCACCACCCTTTGTTACCATTATTGAAAAACTTTGCCACCTGTTGGCAAATGGAAAGGGCACAGGTCTTGGAGTCACACTGGCCTAGAACATGAAGCTGCTATAGCCCAGCTGGGTGGCCCAGGACAAGTTGCTCAGTTTCTCTCAGTCTCAGTTTTGTAATCTATAAATTGAGAAAAATAATGGTACCCTCCTCATAAGTAAGCATTAAATGTGTTAATGTCAGTAAAACAATCAGCACAGTACTTGGCACAGACAGGTGCCCCATGATTAGCAGGTGCTGCTGCTGCTGCTCTTCACTCTCTGGGCCCAGCAAGTTTAGAGTTATAAGTGTGTGTTTATGGATATTTGCTGGCAGGACTGGCACAGTTTCCCAGTGAGGATGCATTTGGTATACTTGCAAAACCAGAATGTCAAACCTGGGGGTTTCTGCTCTGTTTCAAAAGCTGAGTACGTGTCTCCTGGCCTGTAGTTCTCATCCTTTAAAGACTGTAAGAATGATCCAGGGACATGCTAAAATGCACATATCTGGGCCCGACCCTCAGAGATGCTGATTCTGCGATGCTGGACGGGGCCCTGTAATTCCACCTTGCCCACTGGGATTCTGAAGCAGGGGAACAAAGGATCATGCTCTGAGAGTATGGTTCAGAGGCTCACATTCAAACAGGGCTGATATCAGCCATCTCAATTCCTAGCCACTCTGGTCTTGCCATGCTTTTCTGAACTCTCACTCAGCTTTATTTATCTTTGTCTTTCGACCCTGTGTATAGGTCTTATTTTATTCTCTTTCTCAGTTCACTGCAGTTAACCCCAGGACAGTGCCCTTTTTTTCTCTAGTTCTAGTACCCCCAGCCATTGCTCCTGTTTCACAGCTGAGTTTCTTGAACACTCCTACCTGACTGAGGCTGTCATGGCCTGTCTGTTTCCATTGCTTGGCAGTATCTGGCCTGTACTCTTTTCTTTTTTTTCTTTTACTTTTGTGTGTGTGTGTGACATGGAGTCTCACTATGTCACCCAGGCTGGATTGCAGTGGTGCAATTTTGGCTCACTGCAGCCAGCCTCTGCCTCCTGGGTTCAGGTGATTCTCCTGCCACAGCCTCCTGAGTAGCTGGGATTACAGGCACCCTCCACCACACCCGGCTAATTTTTGTATTTTAGTTTCACCATGTTGGCCAGTCAGGTCTTGAACTCCTCGCCTCATGCAATCCACCTGCCTCGGCCTCCCAAAGTGCTGGGATTCCAGGCATGAGCCACCGCGCCCGGCCTCACTATGTTGTCAACTATTCTTTGAATGAATGAAGGTAGATCTGTTTCTCTTCCCATGTGTTGGTCTGTTTTACAACACCTCTGACAAATAGGTAGCTAGATTTTCTTGAATCCCTCCAGTGACTAGAAACTCACTATCTCCTGTTTAATTTTTATGTGGCTCTCAAAAAGAATATTTTCATAAGTAAGGAAAAATATGCCTCTCCATGGCTTCTGCCTCATGATCCCTCTTCCCATCTGGAATAAAATAGAAGGCTTTTGTTCTCTCTTTCACATGACAGCCCTTCAGACCCTTGAAGACAATGGTCATGTTTCTCTCTGCCTCCAGGTATTCTTTCTTCTAGTTCCTAACAACACTTTTACTTTCGTCTTAGTCTTTGTCTGAATGTGCTCTGCTTTATCACTGTTCCCTCTTAAGATGGGGTTACTAATAAGAAAATGAATAAACCAATTTCAAAAGGGGCCTACGATTTGAATAGAATTTTTTCTGGGCAGATAATATGAATGGCTGTTAAGGACATGAGATGCTCAACATTAATAGTCACTTGGGAAAATACAAATCAAAACCACAATGAGATACCACTTCACACCCACTAGGATGGCAGTAATAATTTAAGAAAAGACAATAACAAGTGCTAAGAAGGATGTGGAGAAATTGGAACCTTCATGCATTGCTGGTAAGAATGTAAAATGGTGCTGCCGCTTTGGATAATAGTTGGCAGTTTCACAAAATGTTAGACGTAGTTACTATACGATACAGCAAAGATTTGTAGATAAATGCTCATAGTAGTATTACTTATAATAGCCCCAAAGTAGAAACAACCCAAATACTTATAAACTGATAAACAAAATGTGGAATGTACAATGGAATTCTATTTGGCAATGAAAAGATACGGGCCAGGTGCAGTGGCTGACACCTGTAATCCCAGCACTTTGGGAGGCCGAGGTGGGCAGATGACCTGAGGTCAGGAGTTCGAGACCAGCCTGACCAACATGGTGAAACCCCCCATCTCTACTAAAAATACAAAAATTAGCTGGGCATGGTGGTCGGTGCCTGTAATTCCAGCTACTCGGGAGGCTGAGGCAGGAGAATTGCTTGAACCCAGGCAGCAGAGGTTGCAGTGAGCCAAGATCGCACCACTGCACTACAGCCTGGGTGACCGAGTGAGACTCTGCCTCAAAAAACAAAACAAAACAAAACAAAAAAAACCAGAAGTACTGATTCATGCAACATGGATAAACCTCAAACACATTATGATAAAGAAGCCAGATACAAAAGACTACATATTGTATGATTTCACTTACGTAAAATTTCTAGAATAGGTGAATCTGTAGAGACATAGAGATTAGTGCTTATGGCCAGGCAAGACGACTCACTCCTGTAATCCCAGTAGTTAGGGAGGCTGAGGGAAGAGGATCGTTTGAGCCCAAGAGATCAAGGCTACAGTGAGCTATGATCATGCCCACTGCACTCCGTCCTGGGTGACAGAGTGAAACCCTATCTCAAAAAAAAAAAAAAAAAAAAGAAAAAATTTTCGGTTACCTGTGGCTGAGGATGCAAAAATGAAGAGTGACCCTAATGGGTGCTAGATTTCTTATAGGGGTGATGAAAATCTTCTAAAATTAAATTATAGCTATAGTAGCATACCTCTGTAAATATGTTAAAAACCATAGAATCGTACACTTAAGACAGGTGAATTTATGGTATGTAAGTTATATTTTAATAAGGCTCTTAAAAGTGATGTTGCTTGTTTTAATTTTTTTTTTTTTCAATTGAGATGGGGCATTGCTATGTTGCCCAGGTTGGTCTCAAACTCCTGGACTCAAGTGATCCCCCTACCTTGGTATCCCACAGTGCTGGGATTATAGGCATGAATCATCAAGCCTGGCCAAGTGTTGCTTGAAGTGAATGCAGGGGCCTGGCCACCATAGAAGAGAATAAAGCCATCACATTATTCTACAATGCAACCTAAGACCACATCATTTTTAAAACATCAGTATCTCACCTAGTTACTTCATACTGAATTTGTGGTGACTAAAGTTTCCCTGGCAGCTGGGCATGGTGGTTCACACCTGTAATCTCAGAACTTTAGGAGGCCGAGGCAGGAGAACAGCTTGAGCCCCAGGGTTTAAGACCAACTTGGGCAACTTAGCGAGACCTCGTCTCTACTGAAGAAAAAAAAAAAATTAGCAGGGCACGATGGTGAACACTGGTAGTCTCAGCTGTTTGGGAAGCTAAGGTGGGAGGGTCACTTGAGCCCAGGAAGCAGAGGTTGCAGTGAGCCAAGATCATGCCACTGCACTCCAGACTTTGTCTCCAAAAAAAAAAAAAAAGAAAGAAAAGAAAAAGAAAGTTTCTCGATGTTGTTATAAGTATGAACACTACCCAAGGGTTCAGGGTGATTCTCCTGCCTCAGCCTCCTGAGTAGCTGGGATTCTGGCATGGTCTGGAGGAAGAAGACTTTTGTGGATGATGTGTATGAGAGAGAGAGAGAGAGAGTGTGTGTGTGTGTGTGTGTTATAGGCAGAAAGGGAAAATGAAAAGCCAAAGGTGATGCTCCAGCCATATAGAAGACAGCTTTATTTATTATTATTATTTTTTGAGACAGGGTCTTCCTTTGTTGCCCAGGCTGGAGTGCAGTGGTGTGATCTCAGCAGCCTCCACCTTTTGGGTTCAAGTGATTCTCCTGCCTCAGCCTCCTGAATACTTGGGACTACAGGTATGCACCACCACATCTGGCTAATTTTTCTTTTGTATTTTTAGTAGAGACAGGGTTTCACCATGTTGGCCAGGCTGGTCTCAAACTCCTGACCTCAGGTGATCTGCCTGCCTCGGCCTCCCAAAGTGCTGGGATTACAGGCCTGAGCCATCGTGCCTGGCCAGGAGACAGCTTTCAATTGCAAAACTCCTTACTGTGACAAAAGAAAATTTTAAAATCATTTTTGTATTAGTTATTTTATTATATAAAAGTTGTACACACAATTTAAATATTTTATCTCTTTCCCTTCCTCCTGCCATCTGCAGTCTCCTTCTCTGGGGAAACCACCATTGCCTGTTTTGGGCATGTGTTTGTGTGTTCTTCCTAAATGCTTTATTCATGAACAAGCAAAATATATATATTAATATATTCTATTATACAGAAAGGATTATACCCTACAGATTGCTTGACATCTTATTCTTTTCTACTTTGTAATACAGGTTGGATATCGTTTTCTATCAGCACATAAAAATATACTTCATTCTTTTTTTATTGTTGAAGAATGTGCCATTATATAGATTATTACGATGTAACTAGGTTCCTGTTGGTAAGTAGTTACAAGAAGACCATTCCTCTGCTGTTATAGACTATACTGCGATAACAGTCTCACATGTTCATCTTTGTGCAATAAGAGCAAAATTGGATGGTAAATTGAAATAAGTGCAATTGCTGGCTCAAACAGTACTTTAAAGTCTTGGTAGTTCGTTCATTGCAAATATCTCCGAAGCGTCCAAAGTACTATCCCGATTTATACTTCCATTAATTTTATTATGAAATGCCTGTTTTCCTCATAAACAACACACAATTAGATGTGCTTCTCAGTTTGACAATCTTTACCTTTTAATTGGAACAATTTATTTATATTTAAGTGAATTACTGATAAAATTTAGGTTTAAATCTATGATATTATTTTTTATTTGTGCTGCTTGCTGTTTTCTTCTTCTTTCTTAATTTCTTTGGATTGATTTTTTAAAAATTTCCCATTATTTTTCTCCATTAGGTTGAAAATTATACACTGTATTTCTATTTTTTAGTGTTTGCTCTACAACTGATAACATATATCTTTATCTTATCAAAGTCTAATGTCGATCAACACTATTAACTTCCTGGACCATTGAGGACCTTAAAATATTTTCTTTTCACTTAATCCTCTCTTGATATATGCTATTGTCTTGCATTTTAAGTATATGTAAATTTATTAATTCAACATGATATTATTGTTGTGGTTTTATATAGTCAACATTTACTTTGTTTTTACCACTTTCTGTGATCTTTACTCCTTTCTGAATATCTGACTCTCCATCTGATATTCTTTTTCTTTTTCTTCTCCCTAAAATACAGTCTTTAGTATTTCTTTTTTTTTTGAGACAGCATCTTGCTCTGTCATCTAGGCTGGAGTGCAGTGGTGTGATCTTGTTTCACTTTAACTGCTGCCTCCCAGACTCAAGCAGTCCTCCCACCTCAGCCTCCTGAGTAGCTGGGACTACAGGTGTGCACCTGTGCACCACCATGCCCAGCTGATTTTTAAATTTTTTGTAGAAATGGGGTCTCCCTACATTGCCCAGGCTGGTCTTGAACTCCTAGGCTCAAGTCATCCTCCCACCTTGGCTTCCCAAAGTACTAGGAGTGCAGGTATGAGCCATTGCACCCATGCTAGCATTTTCTTTATGCAAATTAATTTGTAGTCATCTCTAATAGTTTTGTTTATCTTAAAATATCTTTATTTGACTTTCATTCTAGAAAGAATATTTTCCCTGGGTTTAGAATCCTAGTTTGGCAGTTAATTTCTTTCAGACTTTTGATGATAACGCAGTACTCTTCTGGTTTGATGATCTCTGCAGAGAAGACAACGTCAGTCTAACACTTGCTCTCTTGAAGTTAATTCATCTTTTTATTTTGGACTGTTTAAAAACTTTTTCCTGTCATTGATTTTCTGCAATTTTATATGTATTTGGTTGCTTTTAAAATCTGCTCCATCATTTTTATAGTTCCCAGTTCCCTGTCAACATTTTTAAATTTTTCATAAAATTTGCCATTTTAACCATTTTAGTGCACGATGCAATGGCACTAATTATATTCATAATATTGCACGACCGTCATCACTACCTATGTTCAAAACATTTTTATCACCCCAAACAGAAACTCTGTAAGCATTAAGCAATAACTCTCCATTCCTCTCTTTCTTTCAGGTCCTGGCAACCATCCTTCTACTTTCTGTCTCTATGGATTTGCCTATTCTAGCTATTTTATGTAAGCGGAATCATGCAATGTTTGTCCTTTTGTATATGACTTATTTCACACAACAAAATGATGTCAAGGTTCATCTCTATTTTAGCATGTACAAGAATTTTATTCCTTTTTAATAATATTCCTGAATAATATTCCATTGTGTATGCATACCACATTTTGTTTATTCATCCATCTGTTGATAGATACTTTGGTTGTTTTCACCCTTTGGCTATTGTGAATAATAGTGCAATACACTGGCATACAAGTATCTGTTTGAGTCTCTGTTTTGAATTTTTTTTGGATATATACATAAGAATGGAACCGTGGGGTCATATGGCAATTCTATGCTTAGCTTTTTGAGGAACCACCATACTGTTTTCCATAGTGGCTGCACCATTTTACTGTCTCACCGGCAATGTATGAATGTTCCAATTTTTCTACATACTTGCCAACACTTGGTATTTTTCCTTTTATTTATTTATTTTTTTTCAGACACTGTTGCTCTGTTGCCCAGGGTGGAGTGCAGTGGCATGATCTCAGCTCATTGCAACCTCTGCCTCCCAAGTTCAAGCAATTCTTCTACCTCAGCACCCCGAGTAGCTGGGATTACAGACATCTGCCACCACGCCTGGCTAGTTTTTGTATCTTTGGAAGAGATGAGGTTTCACCATGTTGGCCAGGCTGGTCTTGAACTCCTGGCTTCAAATGATTCACCTGCCTTGGCCTCCCAAAGGGCTGGGATTACAGGTGTGAGCCATCGCACCCAGGACGGTATTTTCCTTTAAAAAAAAAAAAAAATCATAGTCCTTCTAATAGGTGTGAAGTGGTATCTCATGGCTTTGATTTGCATTTGTCAAATGAGTAATGATGTTCACTATCTTTTTGTATCCTTATTGGCCATTTGTATATCTTCTTTGGAGAAGGATCTATTCAAATCCCTTTTCCATTTAATTTTGTGTATTTATTTTTTCCTGCCTCCCTCCAACTGCTTGCCCAATTTTAAATCAGGTTGTTTATCTGTTTGCTGTTGAGTTGCAGGAGTTCTCCATGTATTCTAAATCTTAATCTCCTATCAGATATATTATTTGCAAATAATTTTTCCCATTCTGTAGGTTATCTTTTCACTTTCTTGATAATGTCCTTCAATGCACGAAGGACATTATCAAGAAATGTTAATTGTCATTGCTCATACCCTCATTATCCTATCAAAGAATTCACTGCTAAATCCAAGGTCATGAAGATTTACCCAGTGTTTCCTTTTAAGAGTGCTTTGGTTTAGTCTTAAATTTAGATCCTTGATTCATTTTGAGGTTTTAAAAATATGTTGACCAGGCATGGTGGCTCATGCCTGTAATCCTAGCACTTTGGGAGGCCCAGGTGGGCAGATCACCTGAGGTCAGGAGTTCAAGAGCAGCCTTGCCAACATGGTGGAACCCAGTCTCTACTAAAAATACAAAAATTAGCCAGGCGTGCCTGTAATCCCAGCTACTCCGGAGCCTGAGGCAGGAGAATCGCTTGAAGCTGAGAGGCAGAGTTTGCAGTGAGCCAAGATTGCACCACTGAACTCCAGCCTGGGTGAGAGAGCGAGATTTGTCTCAAAAATTTTTTAAAAAAATTACACACACACACACACACATACACACCCAAAAGTAGGAGTCCAACTGCATTCGTTTGCAGGTAGAAATCCACTTGTTCCAGCACCATTTGTAACCTGGTTCTAGGTCATCTAAGTAATTCATGAAACTTAAAGCCTTGAACTTGGATTAAGATGTGGGGCAAAAAGATGCCTGACAGAAGCAAATGCAAGTTTTCCAAAGAACACATTATTCCAAGCCTCAAATTATTCCTGCAAAAAAATTTCCCTCCACTAAATGGACTTGGACCCCAAAGTTAGCTTTATTTATTTGAAGATACTAAGGATACTTGTCTGGTAATTTCACCATTTGAGGTCATTGTCTCTGCCGACTCTTACTTGTGTGTCTTAATTTCTTGTGTGCCTGGTCTTTGATTGCATGGAGCTTATTGCAATGGAAACTTTTTTGTAGGAATAATTTGAGGCTGCTAATAATGTGATCTTCTGCAGAAACTTGCATTTGCTTCTATCAGGCACCTTTTTGTGTCACACCTTAATTCAAGTTCAAGGCTTTAAGTTCAATTAATTACTTAGATGACCTGGAACCAGGTTACAAGCCCATCTGAGAATAGAGTTACTACTGGTTCACCCTCACTCTAAGGGTGTGGCCTTTTTTATCTTAGCTTAGTGGTTTATCAAGGTCCCTAACTTTGGTGAGTCCTCTGCCTAGACACTTTCCTCTAGTTACATGAGGCAGCCAGAACCTCAGCTCAATTTTGCTGATATTCATTCCAGATTGGAAAATGATTCCAAGGCAAAAGCAACTTTGAGCTCACGTGGATTAGCATATTCTTTAGTTTGAATTTTACTCATTTTGAATTTTATTAACTTTTTGATATTTTAAAAATATTTTAATGTATTTTGTTCATCTTTTGTGTGTCTAATGTAGGATGGTTGGTCCAAATTACCAAATCAGCATTACCAGAACTGATTCTCCTTGATAATGTTTATTTCCCCAATAGCCTTGCCAATGCTTATCATTATCACATTTATTATTATTATATTATTTTTTCTTCATGATGAAGATAAAAATAATACAAACTAACATTATATTTCATTTCCACATAAAGACTCTGATGTCAGGCTAGGCACAGCAGCTCATGCCTGTAATCCCAACACTTTGGGAGGCTGAGAAGGGTGGATTGCTTGAACCCAGGAGTTGACAACCGGCCTGGGCAACATGGTGAAGCCTTATCTCTACAGAATATACAAAAATTAGCTGTGTGCAGTGGCATGTGCCTGTGGGAGGCTGAGGTAGGAGGATCTCTTGAGCCCAGGAGGCAGAGGTGGCAGTAAAGTGAGATTGTACCACTGCAGTTCAGCCTGGGTGACAGAGTGAGACCCTGTTTCCAAATAAAATTAAATAAATAAAAATACAAATTAAAATTAAAAAAACCAACTCTGGTGTCTACCCAATAGGATGCACTGATTTATTTTCAGTCAAAAAAGTCTACCGCCTTATATGCAATATGTTTAACTGGGAGGACAGTAGACTGAGTTAGATTTGATGTCTATCTACAAAGAGTTGAAGGACTGTCACCAGGAAGAGGAAGTAGCCTTGTTCAATGTGATTCCAGAAGATAAATTTAGGACTGGGAATTGAAATATCAGAAAATAATTTCTATTTCACTTAAATACATTACTAGAATAATTTACAGTGGTGAATGTTGTTGTGAAGAGGATTTTGATAATAATGTAGGATTTACTTGTTCAATTCTTCCATTTGGCTTTTTTTTTTTTTTTTTTTTGAGACAGAGTCTGGCTCTGTCACCCAGGCTGGAGTGCAGTGGCATGATCTTGGCTCGCTGTAACCTCCATCTCCTGGGTTCAAGTAATTCTCCTGCCTCAACCTCCAGAGTAGCTGGGATGACAGGCATGTGCCACCAAGCCCGGCTAATTTTTGTATTTTTAGTGGAGATGGGGCTTTACCATGTTGGCGAGGCTGGTCTTGAACTCCTGACCTCAAGTGATCCACCCGCCTCAGCCTCCCAAAGTGCTGGGATAACAAGAGTAAGCCACCATGCTTGGTCATTTGGATTTCTTTGATACCTCCTTTCTGTCCTTTTATTATTCATAGTTCCCTTGAAACTGACTCATCCCCATCCATCTGACAGCTGAGTCTGGCAAGTCAGAGCATTGCATAACCCACCATAACCCTGATAATAGTGACTGGGTACTGTAAGACCCAAGTTAGGCCGATTAGGACCAAAAGATACAATCCTAAGACTTTTGTTTGAGTTATTTATGATGCTGATCTTTTCCTGCTGACCCTTAAGAAGAGAATGGGAAGCTACAGCTGCTGTTTTGCTATCACGCAGAGAGAGCCTATTTTAGAAGTGGAGCTCAGATATGGGAATGAAAACCAGACCCTGGTGATGTTGGCTGAGTCTTGATCATGCCAAGACTGAAATTATGATCCTAGAAGATTCATGGTCTGTGATATGAGGAAATACATTTCCATTTTGCTTAATCCAGTTTGGACTGGGTTTTCTGCCATTTGAAGTGAAAAGAGTTTTTTTTTTTTTTTTTTTTTTTTTTTTTTTTTTTGAGACGGAGTCTCGCTCTGTCGCCCAGGCTGGAGTGCAGTGGCCGGATCTCAGCTCACTGCAAGCTCCGCCTCCCGGGTTTATGCCATTCTCCTGCCTCAGCCTCCCGAGTAGCTGGGACTACAGGCGCCCGCCACCTCGCCCAGCTAGTTTTTGTATTTTTAGTAGAGACGGGGTTTCACCGTGTTACCCAGGATGGTCTCGATCTTCTGACCTCGTGATCCACCCGTCTCGGCCTCCCAAAGTGCTGGGATTACAGGCTTGAGCCACTGCACCCGGCCAGGAGTTTTAACTAAAATGGGTAGTGAACACTGCACTCACAGTAGTTTCCACACAGAGGAGATGACCAGTCTTCACAGTAGGTATGGAATGGATGCCCAGATTATGTGAAAGGTTAACTTTGAGGACTTCCAACTCTGAATTCTTGGCTCCTCCAAAACTTGATTTTGCTTGTGTTCTGCCCAGTGGACTTGGTAGCTTCAAAGAGACTCCAAGAACACTGGATTGGCCATCACTTAGGACCAAGCGATATAGGCTCTTGTTGCCCAGGCTGGAGTGTAATGGAGCAACCTTGGCTCACTGCAAACTCCGCTTCCTGGGTTCAAGCAATTCTCCTGCCTCAGCTTCCCGAGTAGCTGGGATTACAGGCATGTACCACCATGCCCAGCTAATTTAATATTTTTAGTAGAGACGGGTTTTCTCCATGTTGGTCAGGCTGGTCTCGAACTCCTGACTTCAGGCTATCCACCCGCCTCAGCTTCCCAAAGTGTTGGGATTGTAGGCGTGAGCCACCTTGCCCGACCGATGTAGAGGTTAATATACGTCCAAGTCTGGGATGCATATTAAATGGAGGAATCTATAATGTTTAATTCTGGAATGAATGATTTTTTAGAGAGCTGGATTATTCACTTTGTACTACATTATTATTATTTAGCCAAAACAAGGCTTCTTGACGGGATTTGCATTATAACCTTGGCTGAGTAATTAGTTTATTTGCTGGGGTGGATAATTAATTAGACCTTTTAATCTTCGGCCCAGGAGATGAAGGAAAACTGTTTAATTTTAAAGATGTTCATATCCAGGCCAGGCGCAGTGGCTCATACCTGTAATCCCAGCACTTTGGGAGGCTGAGGCAGGTGGATCACTTGAGGCCAGGAGTTTGAGACCAGTCTGGCCATCATAGCAAAAACCTTGTCTCTACTAAACATATAAAAATTAACCAGGCATGGTGGCACATGTGTGTAATCCCAGCTGCTCACGAGGCTGAAGCATGAGAATCGCTTGAACCTGGGAGGCGGAGGTTGCAGTGAGCTGAGATCATGCTGCTGCATTCTAGCCTGGGCGACAGCATGTCTCAAAAAAAAAAAAAAAGAAAGATGTTCACATTCAGACATACATGCACAAAAAAAGTTTTGAGTACTATACTTTAACTTTATCATTTAATCATCCCATGAATATTTATGGAAATCGGATCTGAGTTATATCACAGCGTTGGGTCATTTTTAGGCCAATATAAGTAACATTATCCATCTGTTGATTTAAATATTTTCTCTCCTTTTGTTGTTATAATTATATATGTTTTAGGTCCAGATGTTTAAGTTATTTTTAAAAATGAGAAAATTTCAAATCAACTGGAATAGTAAGTGCTTAACAATGATGACTTACATTTGTGTGATGTGCTTAATTTTGCAAAATGTTTTCACCTCAATTTCCTCGATGTATAATAGTTAATTATTACTTAGTGTGTAGCAAGTACTTTGCTAAGAAGATTATATGGATATTATTTAATTCTCACAAAACCCTACAAACTAGCTGCTGATATTATCCCCATTGTGTAGATAAAGGAGCTGAAGTGTTGCGAGGGTAACTAGCCTTCCCAGAGCCACACAGAGACTCACAGAACCAGGGTTTAAACACAGGTGCTCTGGCCTGGAGTCTAAGCTTTGAACCCATATCCTAAACAAATCCTATGGTTAGTGAAAATTTAACATGTCCATTTGCATGGGAATGCAGAATTCTACCAGTAATTTTATGTATTGCATTTTTACTTCTGTTTATTAGAGGAGGGAAGTAAGATAAAGAGATTTAAAATGACAAGGGGTCACATTGCTTTATATTAGGTTACAATTCCTGTCATCACAAGAAAAATCAAAGTACTAACTATCTCCAGATTAGACAGTACTTTCATTGAGACAGGAAGCCTTTCCTCTGAGTCCCTTCACAATACTTTACACAGTTATAATGGAAATACAATTTAAACGGTAAGTGCAAGTATAAAAAAATTAAAGTATTTCATTTCCTCTAAATCAGACCTTAAACCTACAGAAGGGCTATAAGAAAAGTAACCTACAGTGATTTTTGGAGGCTCCCCTCCCCTTTCCAGGGGTCACATCCAAGTTTTAGAGATGTAAGTTGTGGCCAGAAAATGGTGGAAAGACTCTTTCATTTTCAATCCATCATGACCTCCTCATTACCAAGCCTGAGGTGGGGTAGATGGGGTCACTTGGAGAGAAATGTTTCAGTTGCTTTATTTGCCAAGCTTAGGTGGAATCTCCAATGACTACAGCCCGGCCTCCCTAGTTTCCCCAGACAGCCATTCTCCTATCCAACATCATTCACATCTCTTAAGTACCACACTTGCAAAGGTTTCTAGTACCCTGTGGATCACTCTCATCTCCTTCCATTCTTGGGGCATCTGTTCTTTGTTTTCTTGCTTCAAAGGCATTGCTGTCTCTCCTTGCCATCCCTCAAGTTTGCCAAGGTGTAGAAGATCCTGGGAAACAAAAGTTAAGTATGCTAGTGTTGGGAGGACAGCATAGCTCCTGACTTTGCAACACAAACCTCCCCTGAGGTATGGGAGCACAAAGGTCTCACTGATTGGTCTAGGTGGCATGGTGTGACGAACAGGAAGAACAAAACATTAACTAGTATCTCCGTAAATCATCCTGCCACATAATAGTTTTAGTTCCTTTGCAAAGAAGAGAATGAGCAAAACACTCATGATTGGGTTCTGCTCTTTTCTATCCCTGAAATACTGATTTCAAGTCCAGGTGCTACTCTTTAGAAGTGATGTGAACCTACTAAAGAGAGTTTAAACAGTGACAGAAGACCTGGGATGCTTAACAGGAGAACAATAACTGGAAAACAATAACTGGATGGCTCCTCTGAAGAAGAGGGGTGTGCTGAGGCTTTGTGAGGAAGAACCAGTCCCAGTGAGTAGAAGGGACTGGAGGGAAGATTTGTGATTCATAAACTGAACAAACTTTCCAGAGAGCAAGTGGAATAGTACTGGTTGCCTCTATGGGGTGGTCAAATGGATACTGAAAGATAATGTGTCAGGGTAATGTACAGGGGATAATTAAATAAAATTTGGGGTACTTGATCTTTAAGGAGAACTTTTTAACCCTAGGATTCTATGTAAAGAATAATCGGCTGTGTTATAGCCACTGTGGGTTGTGGAAAACTAAGATGATTAACAATGCAAGAAATACCAAACAAGATAAACTACTCATCTTCACAAATGTGTGTGTTTGTGTGTGTGATCTTTCTTTTCAGGAGTCTGTGGATGAAAGCTTAGACTTCCAGGCATTCATGTCTAACACGACTCACTGAAGAAAAGAGTCCAGGAAACAGACCAGCTGGCCTCAAAGTAAAAGTGAGGTCCTCTGGCAGAGTAAAGGGTGCTAAGCACAACCAAGAAAGCCAAAAAGATCAAAGGAGGGCTCTAGCAAGAAAGGACTTGTCTAATTCAAGGGTCAGTGAAAAGGAGAGGTTGAGGATGTTTTTATCTGGAATCTGGAGACCTCACAGCAGAGACAGTTCTTCTCATGAGTAGACTGGAGACTGTCACTGCCTAGGAGGGTGCTTAGAAGATGGTCTGGTTATGAAATCTTCACGTTACATGTTGGGGAAATGAGTTCTCTGGAAAGGGCGAAGAACTTGCCTGCTTTATAGCAATGAAAACAGACATTAAAAAGAAAAGAACTTGCCTGCCATCAGATGGAGACAGCAAGGAAGTCAGGAATAGAGCCTTTGTTCCGGCTCCCCTCCCCTTGACCTGGGGTAAACGGGGGATGCCATGCATCTCTGCAGAAGTATCTTTCCAAAGCATCTGCATCATGCCATGATTTGAGAAAGTAAGTTTTGAACATTTTACATGGCTAGATTGAAAAGGGCGGGACTCTTCATTCTTGCTTATTTGTGTTCAACATGGCAAGCATTTATCATTAGTGCTACTCAACATTAGGGCTATCCAAATTCATTATGCATATGAATCACCTGAGGTCTGGTTAAAATGCAGATTCTGATCCTTCACAGCTTGGATAGGACCCATGATTCTGCTTTTCTAACAAGTTCTCAGATGCTATTATAGCACTGAAACGGCTTACTAATCCCTACTGCAGTGAGGGCCCAGGCTCAGCTTTTAGCCCTTATCAGCCACTCCTGGGACTTGGTGCATGCCTTCTGCCTCTCAATGACCTGCACCTGGTGGACTCATCAGACGCAGGGCCTCCCAGATCCCTCGTGAACTCATCATAGGCAGAATGAGGCTGGAACAGCTATTTATAGCCCTGTTTCCTCTCTGCACAGGGAGAGTTGCCCAGGTTGGAGTTTGCTAACAAATCCCTGTTTGTGTTCCTGTTTGTGTGAAAGTTCCACAGAGGCTCCAGGTAAGGTAAATTTAGCAGCAAGCACCATTGCAAATGATTCCTTTTTTTTTTTTTTTTTTTTTTTAAGACGGACAGAGTTTCACTCAGTTGCTCATGCTAGAGTGCTGTGGCACGATCTGAGCTCACTGCAACCTCCACCTCCAGGGTTCAAGTGATTCTCCTGTCTTAGCCTTCTGAATAGCTGGGATTACAGGTGTCTGCCACCATGCCTGGCTAATGTTTTTAAATCTTTTTAGTAGAGATGGGTTTTCACCATGTTGGTCAGGCTGGTCTTGAATTACTGACCTCAAGTGATCTGCCAGCCTCGGCCTTTCAAAGTGCTTGGGATTACAGGCGTGAGCCACCGTGCCTGGCCAAACATTGCAAATGATTCCTACTGCATTTAATTCTAAACTCTCCCAGACACTGGGGCTCAACAGTATTTGTTGAATGGAATTAGGGTAAATTCTGAGGTTGAGGTTTTTGGGGGCTTCCATTGCTCTATGAAATCAAATTGAGTACATGAGACATTTCCACCGGGAATGCTTGCCTTCCCTCTTGGCATCCTCCATGCTGCCAGGAAAACCTATTTTGGAACTTAGAGAAATTCATTCTGAGAATTTCATTATGATTGTGGCATTTATAACTCATTATTTAACTTCTGTGGATGGTGGAAGCACAATGCTGAACAGCCCCACTGGAATAAAATCACATAGTTAATAATCTCTTGTGTGCAACTGGAAAAAAAATGGTATCCTGGTAACAACATTAGCAGAAAACTAGTTTTTTTTTTTTTTTTTATCAATTTTCGTATGATAGAAGAAGTGGTGACTGAGATAATTTTATTTTAAGTTTCTTTCCCCCTAAGTCATATGGGACTGAGGCAAACCTATGGGCACTGCATTCTGAAATTGATCTCTTATTTAAAAACTGTTTAGAGCTTTTTGATACAAATACGAGCAGCTAGAGTCCTTTTCCTGGCTCAAATGGTAGAATGCAGTGTACACAGTTGTGCCATGTTGTCTTCATTTAACAGTGAGTATAGAGATGGTTCCATATCGTCATACGTTTGCGTCGTTTATTTTTATTTTATTTTTTGAGACGGAGTCTCGCTCTGTCGCCCAGGCTAGAGTGCAGTGGCGCGATCTCAACTTACTGCAAGCTCTGCCTCTTGGGTTCATGCCATTCTCCTGCCTCAGCCTCCCAAGTAGCTGGGACTACAGGTGCCCGCCATCACACCCAGCTAATTTTTTTGTATTTTTAGTAGAGATGGGAGTTCACCATGTTAGCCAGGATGGTCTCGATCTCCTGACCTTGTGATCTGCCTGCCTTGGCCTCCCAAAGTGCTGGGATTACAGGCGTGAGCCACTGTGCCTGGCCTGTGCTGTTTATTTTTAAGTGAATAGTGCTTGACTGCATGGAGAATCCAGACTTTATTAACTGCTCACATACTGATGGGCATTCAGGATGCTTCCCAGTGTTTTTAACCTGTAGTTTTCAGAAATAGAATGGGAGAAAGGGAAGGAAGTGTGTGGTTCCTGAAACTAGGTGAAATGCAGTCTCTCAAAGCTAGTCGGCTCTCAGCTGTGGGGTCTCTTCTTGAGTTTTTGAGACATTGTTGCTGAGAGGAAGAGATTTCTCCCAAATTGAGGGCTATGAAGACAGGGATAACTAAGAAGACTCTCATTTTGGTAGGGGAATGAACAGTCCGTGTTCAAGTGTGCAGAGATGTGCTGAGAGGGGAGCAGAATAATGAACACATTCTAGGGGCCAGGGAGAGGCTGCCCCTTGCTTCAGCAGCAGCGTTTATAAGCTGACAATTCCCTCACAGAGGGAGAGAGGCCACAGGTGATTGGATTAATGTAACTGCTGGCCAGGCACTGTTGCTGAGGGACCTGAGGATAACGGGGAAGATTTTACTAAATGAATGAAGCTGAGGCTTATGTGAAGCCGTTTCTCAGCTTGGCTGACTGAGCAGAGCGACTCCTTGCAGCCATTTGTTCTTTTCTGTTTGTGTTTCTGCAGCAGGTTGGCCAGGTTTGCTTGTGCATATGAATTTGCTCAGTGTCCATACATCATATCTACTTAAAAGCGTCTGAAGCCTGGCATGAACTTGATGAATTTTACCCAGTTCTCTGAGTATTTCCAACAGCCTGCTAGCCATTTCCATCCTCACACCTCACTGGCACTTGGAAGTCAGCATGTTCCAAAGACAGTATCCAATTGTCTAGCATCTCCTTCCAGGGATTTCTCATATCCATCTTCCCACATCTCCACTGTCTTGTCAGCTTCAAGCCCTCATTATCTGCTCTCTGTGTGGCCACAGTGGTCCCCTAGCTGGCCTTTTTGCCTATGGTCAGTTCATCAATAATGAATGCTTCCAGAGAACTTTCTAAACACAACCCAAATTAAGGCCTTCTGTCTCCAAAACCTCTAATGGCTCACCCAGCCCAGAGGATACATTGCCACTCCTTAGCTGAGCATTGAATGGGCTCTGTGAGCTGTCATCCACCCAACCCCAATCCATCTCATCTGTACTGTCTTTCCAGGCTTAGCTCTTGCTTTTTCCCAGAGCGGCCTCTACTCTACCAAAAGGGTCGGAATAGTGGCTCAAATCTGAATCTTCACTTCTTAGTTTGTTTCACTCCTTTTCATCCTTAATAAAAAAACAAAACAAAACAAAACAACAAAACAACTATTTCAAAAACTCCATATCCTTAATAAACCACAATGGGGATTGCCATTTTCTGGATTTTCTTTTTTTTCCATCAACTTTTAAGCTCGGGGGCACATGTGCGGGATGTGCAGATTTTTACATGGGTAAATGTGTGCCATGGTGATTAGCTGCACAGATGATCCCATCACTTAGGTGTTAAGTCCAGCATCCATTCACTATTCTCCCTCACCCCAACCCCCAACCTCCACCCCCAACCCGCCCCACTGTGTGTTGTTCCCCCGCTGTGTCCATGTGTTTTCATCATTCAGCTCCTACTTGTGAGAACATGTGGTGTTTGATTTTCTGTCCTGTGTTAGTTTGCTGAGGATAATCCATGTCCCTACAAAGGACATGATCTCATTCCTTTTTACGGCTGGAGACCATTTGTAGAATTTAAGGGGATCATTCCCCTGTCTGATACCTGTATTCAGTCTGGGTCGGTTACCAGGTGTTTTGCTTGTAAAGGGAGTTTAAGCTATTCTTATTAGGGTAAGCTTTAAGATTTGTGAGAGTTGGATCTGTCCTGAGGTGGTCTCATCTCCTGGAAATCCCCAGGCCAAGTTCCTTCATACTGCTAAGTAACATGTAATGTCAGCTCTGACAGAGGTTTGGGTGAGTCCTAAGGCTATAATAAATTTTCATTAAACTTTAAAAAAAAATTTTTTTTGAGACAGAGCCTGGCTGTTGCCCAGGTTGTAGTGCAGGGGTACAATCTCAGCTCACTGCCACCTCTGTCTTCCAGGTTCAAGTGAGTCTCCTGCCTCAGTTTCCCAAGTAGCTAGTGTGTCTGGAATTGGTGGGTTCTTGGTCTCACTGACTCAAGAATGAAGCCGTAGACCCTCGTGGTGAGTGTTACAGTTCTTAAAGATGGGGTGTCCAGAGTTTGTTCCTTCAGATGTTCAGAAGGAACTTCTTCCTTCTGGTGGGTTCGTGGTCTCGCTATCAGGAGTGAAGCTGCAGACCTTCACCGTCAGTGTTACAGCTCATAAAGGCAGCATGGACCCAAAAAGCGAGCAGCAGCAAGATCTACCGCAAAGAACAAAGCTTTCATAGTGTGGAAGGAGACCAGGGCTGCCACTGCTGGCTGCCCCAGCCTGCTTTTATTCCCTTATCTGGCCCCGCCCACATCCTGCTGATTGGTCCATTTTATGGAGCGCTGACTGGTCTATTTTACAGAGAGCTGATTGGTCCGTTTTGACAGAGTGCTGATTGGTGCGTTTACAATCCTTGAGCTAGAGGCAGAGTCACAGAGTGCTAGTTAGCTAGATACAGAGTTAGCTAGATACAGAGTACCAATTGGTGTATTTACAAACCCTGAGCTAGACACAGAGTGCTGATTGGTGCATTTACAATCCTTGAGCTAGACAGAGTCACAGAGTGCTAGTCCTCCAAGTCTCCACTAGGTTAGCTAGATAGAGTGCTGATTGCTGAACATACCATCCTTCGGCTAGATATAAAAGTTCTCCAAGTCCCCATCCAGTTCAGGAGCCCAGCTGACTTCACCCAGTGGATCCTGCACCAGGGCTGTAGGTTCGGAGGTGCGCCTGCACTCCTCAGTCCTTGGACTGTCCATGAGACCGGGAGCAGGGGGTGGTGCCCATCGGGGAGGCTCAGGCTGCACAGGAGACCCCCGCATGGGGGAAGCTCAGACACGGCAGGCTGGAGGTCCCGAGCCCTGCCCTGCAAGGAGGCAGCTAAGGCCTGGCAAGAATTTGAGTGCAGCCCTGGTGGGCTGGCACTGCTGGGGAACCCAGCACAACCATCGCAGCTGCTGGCCCGGGTGCTAAGCCCCTCACTTCCCTGGGTCCCGGGCGCCGGCTGGCTGCTCTGTGTGCGGGGCCCTCCGAGCCTGTGCCGGTGCCAGCTGGAACTCTCACTGGCCAGCGAGCGCAGCCCGGGTTCCTGCCCGTGCCTCTCCCTCCATACCTCCCGGCAAGCGGAGGGAGGTGGCTTGGGCCTCAGCCAGCCCAGAGAGGGGCTCCCATGGTTCCGTGGTGGGCTGAAGGGCTCCTCAAGCGCTGCCAGAGTGGACGCTGAGGCCAGAGGCTGAGGAGGTGCTGAGAGTGAGGGTTGCTAGCACATTGTCACCTCTCTCTGGGACTACAGGTGTGTGCCACCATGCCCAGTGAAGTTTTGTATTTTTAGTAGAGAGAGGGTTTCACCATGTTGGCCAGGCTGGTCTTGAACTCCTGACCTGAGAGGATCTGCCTGCCTCAACCTCCCAAGGGGCTGGAATTACAGGCCACCACACCCAGCTTAATATTATTTTTTAAATTTTTTTTTGCTCCGTCACTCATGGTGGAGTGCAGTGGTACCATTGTAGGCCACTGCAACCTTGAACTCCTGGGCTCAAGCAATCCTCCTGCCTCAGCCTCCAGAGTAACTGGGACTACAGGCACACACCATTGCACCCAACAATGTTTTTTTTTTTCTTTTACATTTTTGTAGAGATGGGGTCTTGCTATGTCACCCAGGCTGGTCTTGAACTCCTAGACTCCGGCGGTCCTCCTGCCTTGGCTTCCCAAAGTGCTGAGATTATAGGCATGTGCCACTGCACCTGACCTTAATCTTACGATATTGATGTTTCTTATAATATAGCTTGATATTTATTTAAACAATGGTCTCCCTTGTATATTAAAAAGAATAAAAAGGTTTGGTAGCACAAGGCATGCTTTGCCCTGGGCTGATTTACACACTAAAAATTGGAGTCAAGGGAAAAAAAAAAAGGATTTTCTTTTGCTTGAGGATTTTGATTACTTGAGGTCAGATGATGTGGCATTTTCCTTTATTAATTAGTCAAAAAACACTGGAGCTCAGCTTATTGAAGTTTATTGACTTAAGCTTTGAAAACCCTTCTGTCCACATTCTGACAGGCTTTTCAAAATAAGATGTACTGCTCCTTTACCATCTGCAGTTTGCTACAATATAACAACCTTTTCTCTGATTATTTTCTGATTACTACCTCTTGGGAGATGGAGGCAGGCTTTGGGAGGAAAAGAATGAAATAGTGGCATGGGCTGAGAGATGATGCTATGTTCAGGCGAACTATATACACTCACACACAGATACATACCAATAGAGTCTTTACAAGTACTTCATTGTGAAAGACATTCATCCTTAGAGGGGAAATAATTGAGTTGAAGATCAGTCTTATTGATTCTTTTTTTTATCTGATGCAGTTATTTGATTTGCTTCCAAGTTTTGTTGTTGTTGGTTTTTGTTTGTTATTGTTGTTTTTAACCATCAGAAAGTTGTACTTTGCCAGTGTGCTTCAGAGGAGAGAATTGAAAGGTGGATTGGGAGTGTAGGGTAGGGTGCTATGCATTTTTCTGTTGCATAACTCTACCAACAATAATGCCAGATTTATAACTCAATCATTGCTAGGCATTTCTCTTTGGGTTTTACATTTTCCCATTGGGATAACTGATATTTATATGCAAAGTAATTTAAAATCGTTATGACTAGCTTTAAGGCATGCCAGATAATTGCATTTTTTAGGGTCTTTTTTTCCCTCCTCTCTCACGAAATATTTATTTATTTATTTTTTACTCTCCTTGCTAACAGTAAATTTCTGTGTGCCTTTTCCTTGTTTGCAACAAGTATTTGGTGAAGAATGAATTTGAATAAACACTTTGGGTAGCGCTCAGCTTTACAAAAGGAGGAGAGATTGATGGCATTCTGCTGAGCTGCCAGCATTTTTATAGGACTCAGACAAGTTTCTCTGGTTCCCCTGGAAGATTATTCTCAAAAATAGAAACGGGGGTTTTGGAACTTGAAACCCATAATTGATCCTCTTGGTGTGTGGTGGTGGAAGTGGGGAGGAAAGACATAGTTTTGTTTGAAGTGGCCCATATGATATGAAGAAACATTTTTAAACATTATGTTCCTGGACAACAAAACTGTAATTGGGTATTTTAGAGAAATTAAATGTTAATTGACTCCTAATGAGTTCCTAATAGCACAATTAAAGATGAGGAAAAAAACCCCACCTTGCCATTACCACATATTTTCTCTGGGGTATGCACATTTTTTCCCCATTTTTCCCTGATGGTTTTTAGCTATAAATTAGCATCTCCATGCAATTGTACTTACTGCTTTAAATGCTATTGGCTCAGCAGTACTCAAACTTTTCACATCATATTAAACTTTTAAATCAGTCTGTTTTTCCTGTCTCCAATATTCTTGTGCAGAAAAAAAAAAAAACAACACTCCCTGGATTATGAGTCTTACTATTAAAATGCAACTGCAGGCCTGCTGGTCTACCAAAACTCCGAAAAAGTGACAGAGCATCACTTGATTATTGATCATGTGGGCTTGTCTGAAGCATATCTCGGAGAAGGCAAATGCATTAAAAGAGGTTCATGAATTGCTCTGACAATACCATGAGAACACAGAGTCCTGAAGGCTCTGTCCTTTTTCACCTTTGCACAATTTTGATGGATTAGGTGTGCGCGAGCATGAGGTGGAGTCAGAGCCAGATTATGTGCGGACAGATTTTTCTGTCCTTGTTGCCAGTGGCTTAAACGTAGCAGGATGGTGTAATACAAATACCACTAACTGTAATATAGCATCTTTCTTTTCATATCTCCTCTAGAATTTAGTAACAGGATGGGATTTGGGGAGCTGTAACAGATAGGAGCTCAGCATATTTAGTCATGATACTTTATTACTGGTAAAAACTCGCCTTACTCTTAGTAGTGGAGTCACCCAGTAGGAGCAATGCAGGAGAAAACATTGACCCAGAAGGGCTCTAAATGTCAGAAATGCTGTGATTTTATGGGCAACATAGCTTTCTGAGTTGCTGAATATCTTTGATCTCTGCCTTCTGGGTATATTCCTATCAACTCCTGTCTGCTCCTTTAGAGCCAATGGATAAGAATTAGAATGCTGCTTTTGGATTGTGGTAGGCTATCCTTTGTCTATGAGCAAATGCAAGCATGATGAGGCTAGTTAAGGTAACGAAGACCCTCATGAATATGAAAAAAGTTGCTTACTACAGTGTAACAATGTATTAAGTGCAGTTAAATTATAGGGAGGTAATGGTTGGTATTAATATTAATAAGTTGGTTCTAAGCTTTATAGCAGCATCAAGCTGTAGAATTAAAACCCACAGATATTATAGATGGGATAAGGTAGTATAAAGATCACTGGACTGGATGTCCAAATATGCAGCTTCAGATCCAGCCTTGACCCTTTTGTTTGTGTGATCTTGGGGAAGTCATGGCACATCTCTGGATGTTATTTAACCCATTTATAAAAAGCATGATTAGGAGGTGGTACTGGCCCCCTGCCATGGTTATTGGCAATGCACGGGGGTGTGTTTTGACTGAATGTCACAGTGAGGTTGGACTATGCTCTGGGCATTTATTGAGGAAAGTAAATGTCTTGCAATGCAGGGCAAGACATTGAAGCACAAAGAATTATTATCTCATTTAAAATGCTAATAGTGTCCCAGCTGGAAACACTGTGATGGTCTTGCCCTGCACTGTAGCTGTATAGGTTTGTGAGAAATTGGGCTAAGGATAGAAAACAAAAAACCATTGCCAGATAACTTCTGGGTTTTGTTTTTAAAAGAGATGGAGTCTTGCTTTGTGGCCCAGGCTGGAGTGCAGTGGCGTGGGCACAGCTCACTGCAGCCTCGACCTCTTGAGATCGGGCAGTCTTCCCATCTCTGCCTCCCAAGTAGCTGGGACCAGAGGCACGCACCACCATGCTTGGCTAAATTTAAAATTTTTTCATAGAGATGAGGTCTTGCTATGTTACCCAGGCTGGTCTTGAATTCCTGGGCTCAAGAGATCCTCTGCCTTGGCCTCCCAAAGTGCTGGGATTACAGGCATGAGCCACCATGCCTGGCCCCATTGCCAGAGAACTTTTTGATCAGTTTTTTGTTGTTGTTGTTAACAAAGTGCTTTCATGGAAAAGAGGAAAATAACACTTTCAGCCAGCTTTGGAATTCCTTTTGGTCATGCTGGCCTCTAAGACATTTGTAAATCTTTTCATATTTCCTTGTCACATTTTTCAAGAAGCCCCCTGAGGTCTTTCATGGGACACACATAACCACAGTAAAAAACCAAGTGTTCTCATTCCCCGTAACCGGTCCCTGTCTGGTGTGTGGAGCTTGAAGTGTAGGAGGGAATGAGAAGCGCGAGGTAAATAACAGACTCCTGCTTCTGTGTGTGGTGCAGAGATTAACGTTTCCAGAACAAAATCAAATAATACTCTATGAAAACAGTCACCTTGGACCCAAAATGATGGGCTAAAAATATTCCTTTTCGGGGAAGAATTGAACCATAACCTAAGCACAAGGAATCGGAGAATACGGAAGTTTGCTCAGGAAAGCCAATTTTCTTTTATACATAGGGAAGTTGAGGAGGACTTATCTGAGACCACACAGCAAGGTACAGGCCAAGAAAACATCACAGCTATTAGAGGGCACAGTATCTTGGTTTTGTACCAGACCCTTTCCAGGTTTCTTTTCCCAGGCAGAAGCTGGTTATGGGAAAAGCCCTAACAGACCAGGCAAAGTGTGAAGGACCTACGTGTCCATCAACCAGTCAGTTTCCAGTGTGCCAGTGATCTGAATTTCCCTAGGGTAGGGGAAGAACAACCCCTTTCATTTGTAATGGATCCCCTGAAACATTTGTAATGGATCCCCTGAAACAAAAGGCCAATGAACAAGAGAAAAACAGAAGTTTAGTAACATGTATATTTCATATATACGTGGGAGACACCCAGAGAATAAGTTGTTCTCAAAGTGGTGGCTTTGAATTCTAGTTTATACAGGATCTTCAACAAAGAGCAGTACATTTTTAGAGAAGTGGTGAGATGAAGGAAAAGAACTTTGAGTCTTTAGGGGCAGCACCTTATAAAGGCAGATAAAGGCTCATTAGCAAAGCTTGTACCCTCTGCAGGCTGAAAAGGAACCAAAGTTGGTGATTAACTTTGTTCTTCCTGGTGTAAGGGGCAGGTGAAGGGGACACCTTTTTTCTTTGTAAATTGATGTTCTACCTTTAAATAGGCAGAGGGAGGGCAGAGGACTCTCCTGCACCTGTTTCCCCTTCATTGTCGTTAACTCAACAGCCCTTCATATTTTGGGGCAGCCTATTTTGGTCTCCCACACGGGTGCCAAGCTAAGAGTTGTGGAGATACCAAATGGCCCTGACTTGGTCATCTTTTGGTAGAGATAATTGCCTCTTTGATGAAGGCTGTTATAGGGGATAGGACTCCTTCTGTTGTAAATGGCAAAAACTCAATCAGCAAAACATTAAGAATTTATTGGCTTCAGCAATTAGGAAGGATGAGAGGTACTGTGGAATGCAGGGGTCAGGGAAGCCATCGGGACTCCCAGCTCTCAGCCTGCTTCCTTCTCCCCTGTCTCCCTGCTCACTGAAGGCAGACTCTGTGTTGGTCTGCATGAGCACATTTGGTGGAATCATTGGCTACCCCAAACTCATAGCCTTCTAATACCATCACAGCAGGGACAAAAGGCAGTCTTTCTTACCTGTTCCTGCAGAACCCACCCTCCCACCATCCACCTCTGGAGAAGATTGTTAGGGTCCTAGTCCATCTCTGAATGAACTACTGTAGCCTTGGAGCTGGGGTTCTCTCTTTGTGTAGGTTTGAGTGGTGCCTTGGAGGTTAGGAGAAAAGGTGGAGAAGATTGTTCTCATAACTGTAGGGGAAAATGTTTTTGTTATTCAAACCCACAAATATGCTCAGTATAATTATACCCAAAGTATTTGACATGGGAGATACTTATGGCTGGAATTCAAAACCCAGAGTAAGGTGTAAGTAAGGGAAAACTTTACAGAGAGACTAGAACTCCAGGAAGACTTGCAGTTTTGCGAAGAATGGTTGAGGCACTGGAAAAGTAGAATTTTCTAAAGATGGGTCTTATGAGATGGAGGGTCTTATGAGGATGGAGACCTAGTTTTACATAGTATTTATAGTTATGGGGATCTGGTTGTCTCCTTGGCATACAGTAGGTGCTCAATAGTTCTTGTTGGACAAATGCTGGTTAGCTACCATCATACAGCGTTTTGACTACTGCTACAGACTTTTAGCTCAGGAGTTGGCTTTTTTTTTTTTTTTTCAAAAGGCCAAATACTAAATATTTCTTGGGTTTTGTAGGCCATATAGTCTCTGTTGGAGCAACTGAACTCAGGTGGTAGTGTGTGGGAGTAGCCAGAGAGAATACATAAACAAATGAGTGTGCAGTGTTGCAACAGGACTTTACTTACAAAAACAGGTGGTGCAGCAGATTTGGCTTGCAGGCTACAGTTTGCTGATCCCTGTTCTCACTCATCTCCTGGCTTTCATCCTTACCAACCTCCAAGCCCATTTCGTACACAGCAGCTAGAGCAATCTTTTTCAAGATGTACTCAGAGCATGTCACTTCCTTGCACTAAGACATTTAGTGGCTGCCATATTTATTTTTGGTAAAAATGCTAACTCCTTAATGTATGTCCAAGTCTGAGTGGCCTGGCCCCTGTCTACCTCCTGAACCTCATCTGGAGCTCCTTGTCCTCCTTAGTGACATGCACCAGACACTGGATGTCTTCTGCACTTGGGACTTTGACAGCCTGTCCTGCTTCACGCCATTGCACACACTGTCACCTCAGCCTGGAACATTGCTTCTTCTCTTGTTTCTTATCCTTCAGTTCTCAGCTAAATAGAACTTCCTCATAGACCTGTAGTCTGTACATAGACCCATAAATCTGTAATCCCCCCATCGAAATTGGGCAATGCTCCTCTTGCCACTGTGTTCTATCTATACTATTTGTTTTTGTTCTTGTCTTCCCAGAACACTTGTCACTATGTGTAGTTATTCATCCATTTGTTAGATTACCTCTTTGTGTTCCTTCCACTAGACTAGAAGCTCAGGGGAAAGCAGGGACTATGTCTGTTTGGATCACTCTTAGGTACTTAAGGACCAGGTGTAATGTGGTCCTGGTATACTGCAAAAGCACAAAGTATACTGTGGAGCTCTATAAATGTCTGAATGACAACAGAAATGCAGAAGTAGGATTAACAGTTTTGTTTCTTACCTTAATCTTGCCTGACTTCAGATTCAAAATATGAGCTGTTTATATGACAAAATCAGGGTCCATTCAGGCTGTTCAGGACTTCTCATGATCATTCTAGCTGATCATCTCTCCCAGCAATTTGGATTTTTTTTTTTTTTTTT
The DNA here is from genome assembly GCF_009764315.1 of Trachypithecus francoisi. Classification (NCBI taxonomy): domain Eukaryota; kingdom Metazoa; phylum Chordata; class Mammalia; order Primates; family Cercopithecidae; genus Trachypithecus; species Trachypithecus francoisi. The sequence continues at coordinate 134,868,561 of NW_022681465.1, forward strand.
TGAGACGGAGTCTGGCTCTGTCACCTGGATTGGAGTGCAGTGGTGCAATCTCGGCTCACTGCAAGCTCCTCCTCCTGGGTTCGAGCAATTCTCCTGCCTCAGCCTCCCGAGTAGCTGGGACTACAGGCGCCCACCATCATGCCCGGCTAATTTTTCTATTTTTAGTAGAGACGGGGTTTCACCTTGTTAGCCAGGATGGTCTCGGTCTCCTGACCTCATGATCCGCTCACCTCGGTCTCCCAAAGTGCTGGGTTTACAGGTGTGAGCCACCATGGTCAACTGTAATTTGGATGCTTTTTTCAAAATTATGACATGTGAGCTGTAGGAGTTAAAAAAATAAAAACAAAATAATAAAATTATGATATATTTCAAAATGTATAGAAAAAGAGCTGTGTGCCTACCACTCAGATGCTATTTCTGTGTTTGTTTCCGATAACTTCTATATTTTAAACATTTTAATTTTTAAAATGTTATACATTTATACATTTTTCAGTAAAAAGCTATTTTATGTTGTCCTTGGGCTTTGTTTCCTGAAGTGGCAATTATTTCTGGGAAGATTGCGGTTGAGAAAGTCTCTTTTCAGCACTCCTATCCTGGGCCAGTGCATGTCTTCTTCCTTTCTTAGTATAATGCTTCATTATTCATCTTCTTCCCACTTCTCCCCAAAATATGAAGCTAACAAAGCACAGTTACCTAATTTTGGATAGTTTTCAATGTTATTGTAAGGGAGAGGCTAGTAGCTAAAAACCTAAGCTAAGGAAATAAACTGAAATCAAACATAAAATTTAACCGAGTTTTCTTACAGAAGTCAAGGTAGAGAAAACATTGCTGTCTTTCATAGAGTCATAAAAGCAAACAGTGATTCTTCAGGAGACAAACTTTCCTTCTTTAATATGAATGCTAACATTGATTTGTCTTTCTCCTATGGTTTTCATTTTTTTTTAACGTTATTTATTTATTTTTTGAGATGGAGTCTTCTGTTGCCCAGGCTGAAGTACAATGGTGTGATCTTGGCTCACTGCAACCTCCGCCTCCTGGGTTCAAGCAATTCTCCTGCCTCAGCCTCCCTAGTAGCTGGGATTACAGGCGCCCACCACCACAGCCGGCTACTTTTTGTATTTTTAGTAGAGATAGGGTTTCACTATGTGGGCCAGGCTGGTCTCAAACGCCCGACCTCAGGTGATCTGCCTGCCTCAGCCTCCCAAAGTGCTGGGATTACAGGCATGAGCCACCATGCCTGGCCCCATGCTTATTTATCATTTTCTCTGTAGTTTCTACCAGCAGACCCCTTCCCCCATGTGATTTATATCTTTTATGGTTTTTGATGCTGAGCTTCCTGGTGTGTGTCAGGATAAAGCACACACATCCGCCCCTGCTCCTTCATTAGCCCTAGGTGTGTGACGGCAAAAAGACCGAGATCCACAGGAGGGTTACCGTGAAGCTCCAGATGTAGCTGTAGGATGTGATTTTCAGATATTAAATCCTTAAAACTCACAAAGCTTGCCTGAACCACAAGAGGTCAATATTTAATATTCTTTTCATTTTAACAGATGGCAGAGTAAACCACAGAGCAGCTGTGACTCTCATGACCGGGAGCGGCCAAAAGAGATTTTTTAATAGCCCTAGATTGTCTCGGTCCTGAGGTTTCTGCCTGTGAATGAGGCCCCTTAGACAAATCCTCTACTGTGTGTAGGGGAGAAGGCCCTTTCATTTGAGGAAATCTTAACAGAGGATTTCGGTATAACACAGTGACGTGTAGCTGGGTTTAAATCTCACAGGTATATGTTATGAGCTGCATGACTCTGGGCAAGTTACTTAACCTCTCTGTGCTTTATTTTCTTGCCTGCATAATAGAATTATTATTAGCTTGGTGTAAAAGTAATTGCGATTTTTACCATTAAAAGTAATATTGCTTCACTTCGTTCAATTGTTATAAGAATAACATGAGAGAACACATGTAAAATGGTTCAGACAGCATCTGGCATATTGTAAGTCCTTGATAAGTGTTAGTATAACTTGAAACCCATACCAAAGTAAAGCGCAGTGTTGGGAGTCCTGTCTGCTGTCCACCAACTAATTGTGTCCCTGAAATATTTTCATAGAACCCATAAGACTTTGTAGAGCACAATGTGACAATACTAGATTTGCTAGTTTTCCTCCGGGCTTTTCAGATCCCTTGGTCTACTGGGGCCTAGCACGCTTGTCCTTCCACAGTGAATTTTAAGATGAACAAAGCAGCTGCCCCATGGTTCTCAGGAGTCACCAGTAGTGGTTCCAGAACAGAACCAAGCCTTCCTAACAGCCCTGGAAGGTCACCACCCCAGGGCTGTTAGGAAGCATCCCTTCCTTCCTGGGGTGGAATAAGGTGGACAAGCCAAGGGTTCTGGCCCATCCACTGTTGTTCAGCTCCTAAAGAGAGAGCTTCTTGTCTCCTGGAGCATCCCCTTGGAGTCTCTTGAGGTTCACTAGAGGTGGGGACCCACAGCTGGCTCTTCTCTGGCTTGCAGCCCTGGTACTAGGAGAGAACTTCACATCCTGGAAGGCAATGAGACTATTTGTTTGCAAAATCATCATTATGATATCAGATGCCTGAGATTTTCTTCCAGATGTCCTTGAAGGCTGTCTTAAGAACTCATCCACCACCTCTTACCGCCCCCACCTGGTTTTTTTCTCCTCACTCTTCATGCAAGCCCGATACTCTTTGCTGCATATCCTGTGGCAAGTTGACAGCACCATCTAACTTCTGGCTTTTCTCTCCTGGTTTTCTGTCTGTTTTTGACAATCGGGCTTCAATCACAGGTGGCCTCGGAGGGGCTTATCCATCATGCCTGCACCACTGGCCCTGCAATTCTCCACAGCACTGGGCTGTTTCATTTCCATCCAATCGGCCAAGTTCATCTTTGTCTTCTCAAAGTTTTTTCCTGCCACACTGCTGCTCCTTCCTTAATTGTCTAACCTTAAGTCACCTTGGGGTGTTGATATCCCAAATGTACCCTGTAAGGAAGCCAAGGTGTCCATGTATTTGTGAAATCTGATTTGCATGAGTGGGCACAATGGGAATGCCAGACCTTCTGTGTTTCCTGGGAAATTCTTTTAAACTGGTTTGACAGATTAAGCTATTTCCAGTGACTCAACCTACCTGCCCACTCCAACACCAGTCTGATGGTTGAGAGTAGGTCCTAAGAGTTCTGAAATTTAATCATCTTTCTTTCTTATATGGTTTGTGGAGAAGAAAACATTTGGAGAAATATTTGCCAGCTCTTTTTGGGACCTGAATCTATATATCAAATGATATTTTCTTTTTTTCTGGCACAATAAAGGGTAAAGAACATAGGTCTGGGTTGAAGTATGGGGTAATTGTCTAAAAATCAAGGTAAAGTCCCCAGCTTTCCCCCATATTCAACAAGTGATTTTATCCAACTCACTTTCCTTCTCTAGGCTTAGTTTCTTTTTTTTTTTTTTTTTTTTTTTTTGAGACGGTGTCTGGCTCTGTCGCCCAGGCTGGAGTGCAGTGGCCGGATATCAGCTCACTGCAAGCTCCGCCTCCCGGGTTTACGCCATTCTCCTGCCTCAGCCCCTGGAGTAGCTGGGACTACAGGCGCCCGCCACCTCGCCCGGCTAGTTTTTTGTATTTTTTAAGTAGAGACGGGGTTTCACCGTGTTAGCCAGGATGGTCTCGATCTCCTGACCTCGTGATCCACCCGTCTCGGCCTCCCAAAGTGCTGGGATTACAGGCTTGAGCCACCGCGCCCGGCTAGGCTTAGTTTCATCATTCAGCAAATGGTATTTACAGGGGTATTGTAAGGACAGATGTGATGGTGTACTTAGCTTAGTACCTTGCCTTCAGCAGGCAGTCAACAAATGTGAGTTTCTCTGTGGGTTCCACATCTATTCAAAGAGAGATTGAATATGATGCTCATTAAGTAGGACATCTAGTTTCATTTGGAGGTAAATTTATTTTTTAATTTTGAGAAAAAATCCAAATGTATAAAGAGTGATCACTTTTTCCCCATCAAGTAGAATTAACATTATTGTCTTGAGAGTTGACACCCCAATATCCATTCTACCTAGAATGATTTGTCTAAGGCAATTATACGGACCTCAATTCCCTTGCTAGTATTTGGAGAATAAGTATATTTCGTTTAGGAATTGAGTGTGAGTGACCCAGTTGTGGAGACCAGCTCAGTTGGGGAGACCCTAACCCAGAGGCGCTTGAGGAATTAAAGACACACGCACAGAAATATAGAGGTGTGAGGTGGGAAATTGGGGGGTCTCACAGCCTTCAGAGCTGAGAGCCCCGAACTCATTTACCCACGTATTTATTAACAGTAAGCCAGTCATTAGCATTGTTTGTATAGATATTCGATTAAAAGTATCCCTTATCGGAAACAAAGTGATGGGCCAAAATAAAGGAATATGTTGGGCCAGTTAACTGCAGCAGGAGCATGTCCTTAAGGCACAGATCACTTATGCTATTGTTTGTGGCTTAAGAATGCCTTTAAGCGGTTTTCTGTCCTGGGCTGGCCGGGTGTTCCTTGCCCTCATTCCAGTAAACCCACAACCTTCCAGTGTGGGCATTATGGCCATCATGTACATGTCACAGTGCTGCAGAGATTTTGTTTATGGCCAGTTTTGGGACCAGTTTATGGCCTGATTTTGGGTGGCTTGTTCCCAACACCCAGTTCTGTCTTGGGACTTTCAGAAAGGTTTCCTAACCCCCGAGAAAGAAACATAAGAAGGCATTTACCCTTTCTGCCTATGTGATACCTAGGACTGTGGCAGCCACCTCATGGCTATGATGGGCTTCAGCATGGGCTCAAAGTCACCAGACTGAGGATGGCAGAACAGAGGGATAGGAAAAACCTCTTTCCTTGATGTCTCTGCCAAGCCGTGACATTAATCGACCCTGAAAATAGCTTTACTTTTAGATTTCCTGTTAAATTATTGTTTAAGCCATTTGGGTCACAGTTTTCCTACTGTTTGCAGCCAAAAGCATCTACTTGATACAATAATTACTAACATTTACTCTGTTTGTCCCTACACCAAATTACATATTGTGTTAATTATCATTGCTTAATAGAAAGTCCTGATACCTGATAGGGCAATCCCTGTATTTTACTCTTCTTTTAAAGAAATGCCATGATTATTCTTAGTTCTTTGCTCCTTTATACAAATGTAAGAGATTCATCTTCTCTTTACACATACAAACAAACATACACCCTTTTAAAAGTTAACAATAACTACTAGAACCTTAACAACAGCCCTGACAGGACAATTTGGAGAAGAACTAATATCTTTATAATACAACATATGTCATGTTCACGGTATATACGTGTTATTTAGGTCTTGACTGTTTTATAAAAATTCTTTTTATTAATGTTTTATAGTTTGTAAATACTTTATCTGTTGCTATTATAAAGGGAATTCATACAGTATTACCTTTTCTAACAGTGGCTCACGTATAGGAGCACAGTTGATGTTAGTAGGTTGACTTATACCTTAAAACCGTTTGAATTCTTATTTGTTTTGATCATTTTTGCTTAGATATTTTTCATTTTATATATAAAAAATGTGTTCTTTGGAAAATTTACAGGAAAGTTGCAAAATTAAAATAGTACACAGTATACTTACGTAGTGTTGTATAAAAGAATTTGACTGGATTTGTCCCTGGTTTCTCGGAGGTAACCTCTAAATCCTTAGATTGTCCTGAGTGATGGGAGTGTCTTAGTTACTCATGGTGGGTCCCTGAGACCTGCTTGAGTTGAGGCTTAAGCAGACAAATCAGGGTGGGGCTGGCTATGCCAGAAAAACCAATCATGTGATGAGACAGTTGAGATTTAAGTCAGGTGATATCAGCCTGATCTTTAGGAATAGGAATCAGACTGGAGATTGAGTTAAATGGTATGGCCAATGATTCAATCAATTATGCCTATGTAATGAAACCCCTGTAAGAAGTCTGGACATTGAGGCTCAGGAGAACCTCTCTGATTGGTAATTGATTGGTTATTATACATGGATGTATCAGGAGGGTGATGTGTCCTGAGGACATGGAAACTTCTAATTTGGTGCCTTCCCAGACTTGATTCTATGCTTTTTTTAATTTTTAATTTTTTTCATTTCATTTCATTTCAATTACAAAACCTGTAATTGAAAGTACAGTCATCCCTTGGTATTCTTGGGGGATTGGTTCCAGGACCCCAGCAGATACTAAAAATCAACACATGTTCAAGTCTCTTATATGAAATGGAATAGTATTTGCATGTAACATATGTACATTTTCCTGTATAGTTTAAATCATCTCTAGATTACTTACAATGCCAATTATGATGTAAATAGTAGTTATACTGCATTTTGAAATTTGTATTATTACGTAGCATTTTCCTGAGTTCTGGAATTGTTCCTGCAAGTTATCAAACCTGAAGGCATAGTGGGAGCTCCTGAGTTAATATCTCATTGGTCAGAATTGTGGCTGGCCTGGAAACCCCAGAGCTTGTGGCTGGTCTGTGAAGTGAGGGCAGTCTTGGAGAGGACTGTGTCCTTAGACTGTGAAATCTGGCTCAACTCTGGATAGTGAGTACCAGAATTGCATTGCAGTACCCCTTACTCTGATTCATCTGTCATTAACATCTAACCCTGCATGCTTTATCATTTGTTGTACCCCTCTCTTTCTCTCTTTTTTTTTTTAACCTCTCCCTAAATACTTCAGTGGTATTTTTGAAGAATACAGATATTCTCTTACAGAACCACAGTATAGTTATCAACACCAACATCAGTAAATTTAACATTGATGTTGTGCTTTACAATTCATAGTTCAATTTTATCACTTGACCCAAAATCTTTTATTTCATTTCTTTAGTACAGGATCCAGTCTAAGGTCAAGTATTGCAAAGTTTTTTCTGTATATGTTAAGATCATTCCCCCTGTTATTCTGTTAAACAATTCTTGGATTGATATAGGCGTGTTTGATTAATTCATAAAATGACTTTGCCTAATAGTTTATTTGGAAGTTTTGCATATCTTATTTTATCCTGCAATCTCTTTTTCTGGGAATTTTTGTTTCTGTCTTTCATTGCTACATGCTGAATCATTACTTCAGATCTATCTTTTGATCCACAAATTTTCTCATTAGGGATGATTAGTCTATGTGTCCCACCCATTGATAATATATAGCAATTGTAGCAGAATTCATATGCAGAAAAATATGTATGTAAACTGTACTGTCATTTATATTATAAATATATGTAATATATAATTTTCATTTCTAAGGGTTCGTTCATTTGTAAATAGTTTTGAGTCCAACTCTTATCTATAAAATTGTTTTATACACTGTCATTTAAAATTCTCAGTCTGGTAATTCTAATTTCTCAAGTTTTTGGAGATTATACTTTTTTGTCTCACATTTGTATAAATGTGTTACTGTTTTGTCCTGCTGACTCTCACTCATGGTGATTCATTTCCTTGTATGTCTGGTAATCTTTGGTTATGAGAGTGTGTGAGGTTGATATTAAATTGGAGATGGTTTCCTCCCGAGAGGGCTTGCAATTATTTTGCTTCTACTGTGAATCAAGGAGTGCTACCAAATAGGACCATGTTAGTTCGTTTCAGGGTCCCTGGCTTATTTTGCTTAACTCAGATTTAGCTTCCACTCCCAGGTTGCTATTGGCTTCAGGTCTTGTCTTAAAATTGAAACACTGATTGTGTGCAACCACACTGCTCCTATGTGCTCACTGCTCATGGCTTTAAGTTCAATATTTGTGTTAGCTTCCCTTTGTGAGTTACTCTTGCATCCTGTGAGTTCAATGCAATTACAAGTATATTCTACATAGGTTCTACTTGTTTTGAAGGAATGGGTCTTTCAGAATCTATCAATAACACTCCTGGAGACAGAAGATTATTCTTTATTCTGTTTCGTGACCTTTTTTAAGAAACAAAAATTCCTCTCTTTTAAGTCTGCAATAAGCAAGGATAAAAGAGGGACGATCAGGTTAATTTTAATAATCATTCCCATTTGAAATGGGGAGAAATGAAGACACACAGTAGTGACTGGTCTGGAGCAATTCTGACCACATTTTGAAGGTTTCCTAGCTTGTTATTGAAGCATACTCCACAGGCTTCCATTCTGCTCCCTGGAAACATTTCTAATGTAAATTTTTCTTCCTTGTCCCTGCTCTGCTTTATAGGAAATTCTTTTGTTTGCATTATTCTCTTTGGCCACAAAGGTGGGCATAGGGATTTTACACCTTACTTGGAAACTGGCTTAGCTCTTTTCTTGACCATCATTGGTCAAGAAAACTACACTGGAGCCCCAGTGTAGTTTTAGATCTTGAACAGTCATTTTCATTCCAGGCTCTCGACAACACAATATTCTTAAAAACTTTGCAGTCACATTAGCCATTGGATTCCACTAGTTCCACATGCCAGTAGCCACTCCCATCTTTTAGTAATGGCCTTCATGGGAACATTATCAAGCACTGAAGCAGAGACTTAAGAGGCAGGGCTCTGGAACTGGACTGATTTGTACCAGTATCTCATCTTTGCCCCTTATGACTCTGCTCTGTTATCCTGGAGATTAACTTCTTGAAGTTACACTTTCTTAATCTGTATGATGAGGATAATAATGAGAGTACATTACTTTTTTGTGGCTTATACTGAGGATTTACTGAGAAAATGCGCATACAACAACTGGCGGTGGGTAAGTACTCGGAAATGGGAGCCATAATTGTCAGGGAGTGCTTAGATTATCATGGCAGATAAGGAGCTCTTTTGCTGTCATTCCCCACACATGTAAGCTTGCATTCATGCTCTGTCCCTGGCCTGCAGGCCCCTTGCCTATGGAAGTTCTGTTCATTCTTCAAAGCCTGGATCAGTTACCACCTCTGCTGTTACACTTTCCCTCATCTCTCAGGCAGATTTCATTTTTTCTCCCTCTGTCTCAAGAGCAGCTGTTTACACATCTGTTTATTACTTCTCTAACTCCACCTTTTATTAGAGCAGGTTATGTATCTTAGTGTTTTGCCCACAAGATGGGAGACATGACTTTATTTGTCAGTATTTCCTTTCCTGCCTCCACCTGTAACAGTAGGCGCTCTCCTAATACGTGCATTGAGTTTAATTCATACAATAGACTTCACAGAGGCTAGGTAGTGCTTCCCTTGGGATTGTGTTCAACTGTTTATTTCAGAAACTTTTCCAGACTTTCAAACTGCTTAACCAAATGGGGTTGTATTAGGCTGTTCTCACATTGGTATAAAGACATCCCTGAGACTGGGTAATTTATAAAGAAAAGAGGTTTAATTGGCTCACAGTTCTGCAGCCTGTACAGGAAGCATAGCAGCTTCTGCTTCTGGGGAGGCCTCAAGAAGCTTCCAATCATGGCAGAGGTCAAAGGGGGAGCAGGCATCTCACATGGCAGGAACAGAAGCAAGAGAATGAAGGAGGAGGTGCCATACACTTTTATACAACCAGATCCTGCAAGAATTCGTTCAGAATCGCAACAACAGGACCAAGGTAGGGGGATGGTATCCCCCATGATCCAATTGCCTCCCACCAGGCCCCACCTCCAACACTGGGCATTACAATTGAACATGAGATTGGGGTGGGGACAGAGATCCAAACCATATCAGGGCGTTTATTCTTCTCACATAAGAAGTCAGGAGGTGAGGGCTAGTGCAGTTGTTTAACGATGTCTTCAAGAACATATGCTCGTTCTCTATTTCTGTTTTCTCATGCTTAGTGTGAGGCTTTCAAGGTCAGGGTTACAAAATGGCAGCTGCATCTCTGAGCATCATATCTGCATTCCAGTCAAGAAGGCGAGTGAGAGGAAAGGGCAAAAGATAAAAACTCCAGTATCCAGCTGCTTTAAAGGAGGTGCAGGAAGCACCATCAGTGACTTCTCATCTCATCGGCCAGGATAGGTCACATGACTCCTTTCAGCTGTAGGGGAGGATGGGAAATAAGTAATAGGAACATTATTATACCAAACAAAATTAGGGTTCTGTTTGAAAATAAAAATGGGAAATGATATTGGATAGCAACAGGCAGAGATGTGTATTTGTGCTGTTTGGTGGCTGAAAAAAATGAACTCTGGGCAGCTTAAGAAAGACACTGAGCTCACAGCATGGATAAAGCCTCAGAAAGGCCGATATCAGGGAATACCGGGAACTTCGACCGCAGAAATCCATGCGCTTTCTCTCTAGGGTATGCTATTTATGGGACTCAGTAATGAAGCAGGCTCCCACTAACTGGTTATAAACTTCAGATTCCTCAGATGGAAAATGCCATTGGCAAGCTAAGGCTGCTTGTTTGCCTCGGCCGAGCCAGCTTCATCTGGGTGGCAGGATCATGAGGCACAGAGAGTGCCCCTGGGCTCTGGCCTTACCTGGGTGTTAGAGTTTGTTTCCAAAGAAAAGTGAATTCTTGAGGGCTGGGCAGTTATCATTACTGGCTTGGGCACAGACAAATTTAACACAAGGGATAGAATGCAGTTTTGCCAGTGTTGGGATCAGAAAACAGTACCCCGAAATGAAGGCCTCAGAAACAGCTTCAAAAGTAAAGATTTCTCCTTGACCTTTTCCTGCCCTTATGTCTCTGTCCCATTCTTCCTCACGGTTAGCCATGAAAACTAGAATCCCTCTTCCCCAGGGCATATCGTAGACCAAAACTGCTTTCCTCAAAGTCAGCCATAGAACATAAAAATGTTCTATGCAAAAACTGGTCATTAAAATTATCTGGCCTACTTTGTTTCACTGTATGTCATAAGACCCCCATTCCAGAGAAGATCTTGGCCCACGCTCAGAAGAAAGGAATACTGCACAGAGAGGCCGAGAAGAATCTAGAACAGGACTCGCTAGGTTTCCCCACTACGTTTATTAGCATTAGATCTTACCCCTTTTTGTCCAATTGTATTTTTACATGATGTTTATATTTTGTGGAACCTAAGCATAAACATAGACAATTTTCTCTGTGTCTTTGGATCTTCATTCTGAAGCCTCTCAAGTATACACATTAAATAAATGTGAATGTCTTTTCACCTATTAATCTGCCTTTTGTGAGTTGATTTTTCTTTTCTTCTTTTTTTTTCTTTTTTGAGACAGGGTCTCACTCTGTCCCCCCAGCTGGAGTGCAGTGGTGTGATCATGGCTCACTACAGCCTTGACATCCTGGGCTAAAGTTATCCCCCTGCCTCAGCCTACTGAGAAGCTGAGATTACAGGTGTGTGCCACCACATCTGGCTAATTTTTTAAAGATAGAGATAGGGTCTTGCTATGTTGCCCAGGCTGGTCTCAAACTCCTGGTTTCAGGTAATCCTCCTGCCTTAGCCTCCCAATGTTCTGGGATTACAGATATGAGCCACTGTGCTCAGCTAATGAGGTAATTTTTCAGTGAGCCTTTAGGGGGCCAAGGGTCTTGGCTCTTACACCAGGTTCTAGGGCTGCAAATTTCAGAACTCATCTTGGAATTTACTTGTTTTTAATCAGTTGGCAGTGTGTAGGAAGGATGTTCCCATGTCTGGCTATAGATAACTAGTTTATCTGGCACACAATGCTTTCAAACAAGCTGAGGATTTATTTAATTTTTAAACCGGGTAGAATTTAGTTAAAGCCAGTAACAGTAGGTTTCACGTATGGCCAGAAGGTAAGAATTTCAGCCTGGTAGGCTTTGCACTTCGGGAGATAAAATGTTCTAAATGTTGACAAATTCCACTCATCTTTTCGGATTATCCCTGGGAAAGAGAGACAGAGCTGAACATTCTTCTGCTGTAACCTTTTTCCTTCAAGAACTTAAAGGTGAATATGCCTTTCTTTTGTAAAATTCCATTATTTCCTTTATTACAGGTCTGTTCATTTTTATACCTGGTTGTTTGGGAAGCAGAAAGTAGGAAATGTCTTACCATTTGTTTTCTTGCTACTTTTGTCCTTTAAGCTTCATCAAACGGTATATAGCATCATGATTAACAGTGTGAGCTTCGGAGTCTGACAGATCTGGGTTTGAGTGCTCACTTTGCTACTCATTGGCAATATAATCATGGGCTAATAAAACCAATGAACTTGGGCCACAGTAGGTATGACAGATACTTTTGAGGGTTAGTCCTAGCCAGTCTATTTTTCTTGTGTGTGTAGGTATATCCATATAATATCTATAATGCCTCTGTCCTGCTTTTGTTACTTAACATTATATCTTAGAAGTCATTTCTTATCAGCTCATATAAATCAGCCTGAATCTTTTTAATGGCTACGCAGTATTACAATAGTATGACTGTGCTGTCCTTTAGTTAACTCATTCTTTATCAATGAATGTTTAAGTTGTTTCTAAATTTTTATCATTAAAAATTATACTGCAGCCTTAGATAATCCTCTTTACACATGTATGAAAATGTATCGGGATAAATTGCTTGAAATGTAATTGCTAAGTTAAAGGGCATGTGAATATTTAATCGATATGGATGTAGCCACATTATCCTTCATAAATATACCAATCAATTTACGTTTCTACCAAGAATTGCATAGGGAAGCCTGTTTCCTATACCCTCACCAACACCTTGTTTTCAAATTATTTAGTATTTGTTAATAGGATAAAATATTATTGCTACTTTTAAGTTACATATCCTTAAATTTGAATGTGTGTCTGCACATACATTTAAAAGCCATTTGCATTTTTTTTTCTGGCTAAATATCCAGGCTGGGCACGGTGGCTCATGCCTATAATCCCAGCACGTTGGGAGGCTGAGGTAAAAAGAAAACCAAAAAACAAAAAAAACCCTTGAGACCAAGAGTTCAAACCAACCTGAGGTAAGGAGAAACCCTGTCTTTACAAGAAATGAGCTGGGTGTGGTGGCTTATTTAGTCCTAGCTACTTGGGAGGCTGAGGTAGGAGGATCACCTGACCCCAAGAGTTTGAGGCTGCAGTGAACTATGATCGTGCCACTGCATGCCAGCCCTGGGGGCCAGAGTAAGACCCCCTCTCAATAAACAGTAACAATAACAAAAAACCCCTAAGTATCTATCCACTTGCCAGGGAGTGCGATAAAACTTGTCCCCCGAAACTAACTTGCCAGAACTTTTTATGAATAGAGGAATCTACCTGTTGTATTATGTTGCATTTTTTTCTATCATAATTGTCTTTTTACTATTTTATGGCTTTGAAGTTTTTCTGTGGTCACAGTTATTAATCTTTTCCTTTGAGGCTTTTGGTTTATGTATCTTGCTTTAGCTATCCCCACTCCAAATATATATATATTTTTAGTTGTAATATTTTCTTTGACTTTTACAATTTTTTTAAACTTTCTGATCCACTGAAATTTATTTCGGTATAAATAGGGATGATACCTATTTATTTCCTCCCTCAGTGTCTGGCCAGTTATTCCACCATCATTTGTTGGACAACTGACATTTTTCTACTGCTTTTAAATGTTACCTCGGTAAGAAATTATCTGTGTGTATGAGCCTCTCTTGACCTCTGTTTCATGGATCTGTCTTTTCCTGCAAAGTCGGTTAGAAAATTACGTGTACTGGTTAATCCTAATGCTGAATGTACATTCTAAATTTTGTTGATAGTTTAAGCCAAATAAAAGGCATGAGGGCCACTTGATAATTTTTTTGCGTTGTGGTCCTTCTGTGTCACATCAGGGAGTAATGTGCTTATGTGAGAGATTTAATGTGTGACCTGGAAGATGAAGTGGGGTTGGGTAGAAGGGGAACAAAGAACATTTTACTTCCAAATAACTAGTAACCATTTTCTAAAAATAAATTACCTTGGAGCTTTGATGAAAAATGAAGGGGTGCATAGGCAGTGAAGGGATTTACGATGATGGGTGAAGTGTTAGAGACTCGGGGCAGTTCTTCATCACTCACAGTGTGCTTTGCTCACACGGATCAAGGCCGACTTTCACTGTGTGACTCTATCTTCTGTTCTTAGAGACTGCTTTGTTAGCATTGTCATGCCTCAGGGCCTTTACACATACAGTTCATCTCTGCCTATAATTCTCTTTTCTAGAATAGTTGTTTCTTCATATCCTTCAGGCTTCTGCCCAAATATTTCCTATCGGAGAGCCCTTCCCTGACCACCCTTCCTAAAATGTACTTTCAGCTCATGTTCCTTTTTTTCAAAGAGCACGTTACTTTCTGACATAGACTTACTCTGACCTTCCCCGTGAGCTCCACGAGCTAAGCACCTGGAATATGACCTGACATAGAGACACTTGTTTTATTTTTCTATTTTTTCAGCCAGTGTTTTGCTCTGTTACCCAGACTGGAGAGCGGTGGCATGATCTCAGCTCACTGCAACCCCTGCCTCCTGGGTTCAAACGATCCTCCCACCCCAGCCCCCCAAGTAGCTGGGACCACAGGTGTGTGCCACTATGCCTGGCTAATTTTTGTGTATTTTGTAGAGACAGGGTTTCGCTGTGTTTCGCAGGCTTATCTCAAGCTCCTGAGCTCAAGCAATCTTCCTGCTTCAGCCTCCCAAAGTGCTGACATTGTAGGTGTGAGCCACCGTGCCCAGCCTGAACTACTTGTTAAATGAACAAATATACATTGCCATCTTCTTCTCTTCACTGCTTACTAGTGTGCAACTAAGAAGTTGCTGAAATGAAATGAGGCTTGAAATTGCTCCATTTGGAACCAAAATGCTAGGTTATAGTTTTGTTTTGTTTTCCTTTGTTCTAGGAAAGTATGACCCAGACATTGAGTACTGGAGAAGGTTAGCTCTGCTCAGATGGGTGTTTGTATCTGAGAGATGTTATTTCCAGGATGGAGGGGATGCTGGACTAGAAAGCTCAGAGGACTATGACCCCTACCAGGAGCCATAAGACAGCTCTGTTTTATGAGTATGTGTCCAAAATGATGCATACAGACACTGATATGTTTTCCTTAGTATACGAGGGACTTCTTTACAAAATCCTAAATCTCTGTTTTTCCGAACCTTCAGCTCTTCATGAGTTCTCCATTGGTATGATATAGGAAGACGTGAGATAAAGAATAATACTTTAAATAGCCCTTTAATGACCCAAAATCTTTGCTATCATTGAAATTTCTATATGGGAAGAATTGGGAGTAAAATTTTACTGTAAGTGGTAGTTAGGAGACTCTCTTAAGGCTGAAGGTTCAGAAAAATAGAGACTTAGGATTTTGCTCCATTTGATTTTATATTTTTTGTAGGGATGGGGTTTTGCCACATTGCCCAGGATGGTCTCAAACTCCTGGGCTGAAGTGATCCTCTTATCTCGGCTTACCAAAGTGATGGGATTACAGGCATGAACCACTACGTCTGGCCACTGATTTCTTACTTGATTTTTTTTCTCCCATTTCTCACTCTTTTTCTTTTCAAGTGAGAAACTAGTGGTTTGCCTATTTTGTTGCTATTTTTAGTAAACTAGCATTTTGATTTCTTGGCTCTAATCTTTTTTCTGTTTTCAACTTTATTTATTGATACTTCCGTTTTGATTTTTTTTCCCCTTTCTTCTGTTTCTTTGTTGTACTTTTGTTGATATTACTTAATTTATTGACCTTTATTCTTTACTTTTTATTCATATATTTTGTTGATTAGTATTTATTGACCCTTATTCTTTACTCTTTATTTGTATAATTTTTATTTATACTTTTATTATTTGTACTTTTTATTCATATAATTTTATTTATACTTTTATCTATACTCTATACTTTATATTTATAATCTGCATAAATAATACAAGTATAAATAAGATTTGTTAGTATAAATGTTTTGTTGATTTTTACCTTATTGACCTTTATTTTTTACTTTTTATTGGTATAAATATTTAAGGTTATAAATGTTCTGCTAATTTTTGGCTTTTTGTTTTTGTAGAGACGTGAGGGTTTCACAATGTTGCCCAGGCTGGTCTCAAACTTCTGGCCTCAAGTGATCTTCCTGCCTCAGCATCCCTAAATGCTGGGATTATAGGTGTGTGAGCTACTGCACCTGACCTGTTCTGCTGATTTTAAAGCTTCATTTATGTTTCATAAATTCCAAAATTTTAGCAACTCTGCAATTTTAGTTTATATTTTTCTTTTTACCTAAGCATTTTTCAATAGGAGTTTTTACAATTTCTAGCGAGAACATTTTCTACTTTTTGTTATGAATGTCTTATTTGATCTCACTGTGCTTACCATATGCATTGTTCTATCCTGTGGGATGTACTGATTTGTGTTTGTGTGATTCAATATACTGTATTTTTTTTTGTAACTGTTGTATGTAGCTGAAGAAGAGGTACACTTTCTTTTATCAGTATATAAAGCTTACCTTATATTCATCAGATCTATGAATGACTTTGTTTGGAACTTCTACAAATTCACTTAGCTTTCTGTCCTCTTGATTTTCCTTTGAGAACGGTGTGATAAAATCTATTATTAGTGTGTTTATTAATCTTCTTATCATTGCATCTTTTGTAGTTTCTGCTCTATGAGACTGATGGCTGTGTTACTTGGGTTCCAGATAGTCATAACTTCTATCTTAATTGTGGATTGTGTCTTGTTACATAAGAAAGGCCTTACTTCTTTTGACCCTAGTGTTAGCTTAAGGTTGTTTGCTATCAGAATCACAGCTATACTTTCTTAGTGTTTACATTTACCTGGTATACCTTCACCCATCTTTTTACTTTGAGCCTTTTTGAATCACTTAAACATGCCTCTTGAATACAGCATAGAGACGAGTTTACTTTTTTAAGGACTGATGTTTGGTCTCAAATAGCTCGTATTATTTGTGTTACATTTATAGTGTTTATTTTTGTATGTGGTCTATTTTATCAATTAAAAAAATCTGGAAGGTATATATTTTCGTGCTACTTGTAATCTTCATACTAATGCCTTTTGTCAACCACCTATTCCGTGTGAGACAATCATTATTTACTTCTCTTTTGTTTCTTCTTTGTTTCGTTTTGAGGTTGTGATATTTCTTCCTTGACAGAACTCTAACCTTTTCTCCTTTGTTTTAGTCTCAGACCTATATGAAACATGTATTTCATATGTAGATAAAAAGACCATTAGTTCTTTGGCCAAAGTTTGCACAATGATCTTTTCATTGATAGAGCTTGTCTTTTACGTGCATACTAATCCCTTGAGGATCTTGTTAATATGAAGATTTCAATTCAGAAGGCCTGAGGTAGGACCTGAGATTTTGCTTTTATTTTGTTTTTATTTTGTTTGTTTTGAGACAGTCTCACTCTGCTGCCCAGGCTGGAATGCAGTAGTTTTATCTCAGCCCACTGCAACCTCTGCCTCCTGGGTTCAAGCAATTCCTCTGCCTCAGCCTCCCAAGCAGCTGGTACTACAGGCATGCACCACCACACCCAGCTAATTTTTGTGTTTTCAGTAGAGGTAGGTTTTGCCATGTTTGCCAGGCTGATCTCAAACTCCTGACCTCAAGTGATCCACCCGTCTCACCCTCCCAAAATGCTGGGATTACAGGCGTGAGCCACCACACCCAGCCGAGATTTTGCATTTTGAACAATTTCTTGGATTTTGCTGCTGCTGCTGCTGGCTACAGAGTAAATTCTGAGTAGCCATGTTCTCGGAGATTGCTCAGGAAGAGTTTATGAATGTAGTATTCCCCAGTTCTTGTATGTTTAAAATTGTTTTTCCATAGTCTTGATAGTTAAAGTGTAGTTCAACTGGATACACAATTGTGGGTTCCCATTTATTGTCTTGAGTGTCTTGAAAATGTTGTGCATTGTTTCTTGCTACATACACTGCTGTTGAGATTTTAGTGCCAACTGATGGTGACTGGAGGAGAGTCGGGGGAATTCTTTGTCTTCATAGCGTAATTATTTTACTAGCATGTATCACACAGCTTATTATTCTTTGGCACTTTTTCCATATGCAGAATGGGCCTTTTTACTTTGTAGATTCAAGTCTGGTCTAATACCTGGAAAAGTTTAGGGGAGAGGAGACTTACAGCTTTGAATTCTATTCCTTATTTAAAAGTGATCATTGTTCTTTCTCTTCAGGGACTCTAATAATAGGTTTGTTGAGTCTGCTTCTCTTCTATGCCTATCCCTTTCTCTGATTCATTTTACCTCTATTTCATTTTTTTTTTAACTTAACCATGAAGTCACTTTTCCCAACATACACACACACTCTGTCACACACACACACACACACACACACACACACACACACACATACTCTCTCTCTCTCACACTCATGCATTGGCTTCCAAATCTACCACCTGTGGTCCTAAGCAATTTCAGGCCCCTTCATTTCTATTTCCAGGACCCAGTGCTGGGATACGCAAGATCTAAGGCTTATTTTAGGAACTTTGCCACTCAAGGTGGGAGCTTTTCTCCAGAGGCAGTTCTATCTTTGTTTCCCCAGTGTTAGTATCCTGCTGTCCCTTCTGCTTTCCACTCAGTCTGTGCATGAGTCTGCCCTGACATGGGCTCTGAAAAGGCACTACTGGTTTCAGAATGTTTATTTCTCCTCATGCACATAACTTGGAAGTCTTTTCCTAGTTGAAAAAAATGGGGCTTTATTTGTGCTGTATTTATTGGAATGGTTTTTGCAGAATAGAAAGAAATATTCTGGTTTCTGTAGTTGCCATCATTTTTATGGAATCTAGACATCAAGATTTCATTTCAATAAAGCTTCTACTGCTAAGATAGACAAAATAAGCTTGAAATTACTTATTTATTTTAACAGCCTATGGTTGAGGGACCACTGAAGTATCAAAATGGGTTATGGTTTCAATACCCCTAGTAACAGAGAACTCACTCCTATTAGAACCCACCTCAAAATTTGATGTTTTCTTAGCAGTAATGTTCTCACTCATACTTAAAATATTCTCCCTGAAGCCTTTTTTGCTTTTTTTTTTTTTTTTTTTTGAGATGGAGTTTCGCTCTGTCGCCCAGGCTGGAGTGCAGTGGTGTGATCCATCTTGACTCGCTGCAACCTCCACCTTCTGGGTTCAAGTGATTCTCCTGCCTCAGCCTCCTGAGGAGCTGGGATTACAGGCACCCACCACCATGCCTGGCTAATTTTTTGTATTTTTAGTAGAGATGGGATTTCACCATGTTTGCCAGGCTGGTCTTGAACTCCTGACCTCAAGTCCTCAAGTGATCCACCTGCCTCGGTGTCCTAAAGTGCTAGGATTACAGACATGAGCCACTGCACCTGGCTTTTTTTTTTTTTTTTAATAGTGCCTAAATTCTGACCTGTGAGATTACATAAAATAAGTGAAAAATCTTTAATGAATTTAAAAATATTTGGTGGTTAAAAATCATGAACAAAAATGGTCTTTTTCAGAATTAAATTATTCTAATTACTTCAGTCTTGTTGCTTCTAGATACAGAAATGCGGTTTAATATAGAATCACATTATAGGAATGAGCGTTTGTGCTTATTTTATTAGTTGCACTTATTTTTTTTCTTTTTTTCTTTTTTTGTTTTTTGAGACGGAGTCTTGCTCTGTTGCCCAGGCTGGAGTGCACTGGCGGGATCTCGGCTCATTGCAAGCTCCACCTCCCGGGTTCACGCCATTCTCCTGCTTCACCCTCCCAAGTAGCTGAGACTACAGGCGCCCGCCACTGCGCCCAGCTAATTTTTTGTATTTTTTGGTAGAGACAGGGTTTCACTGTGTTAGCCAGGATGGTCTCAATCTCCTAACCTCGTGATCCGCCCGTCTCTGCCTCCCAAAGTGCTGGGATTACAGGAATGAGCCACTGCGCCCATCCTAGTTGCACTTATTATTTTTTTGGGGGGACGGAGTCTCGCTCTGTCACCCAGGCTGGAGTGCAGTGGCCGGATCTCAGCTCACTGCAAGCTCTGCCTCCCGGGTTCAAGTGATTCTCCTGCCTCCGCCTCCCAAGTAGCTGGGACTACAGGTGCCCGCTACCTCGCCCGGCTAGTGTTTTGTATTTTTTAGTAGCGACGGGGTTTCACCGGGTTAGCCAGGATGGTCTCGATCTGCTGACCTTGTGTTCCGCCCGTCTCGGCCTCCCAAAGTGCTGGGATTACAGGCTTGAGCCACCGCGCCCGGCCAGTTGCACTTACTTTTAACTGAAAGAGCTGTCTACATGACAGCTTTCTTAATTTAAAAATGTCTGTTTTATTTATTGAACAAAATTTAAACAAATATTTTATAAAATTGAAGTTTGGCTTTTAGAATTCTCATTGTTTATGTGTATGCTATAATTCCAAGTGAGTTCTGGAAAACTTACAACTTGACAAGTTTAGAATCTGAATACAGTTGTGCCTCTTTATTTTTAAAAATGCCCCGGTTTGAATGTTTGTTTTACTGGAAGGCCCCAACTAAGAAGGTACTAGGTGATATGAAAACAGCACAATAATAATGACTTATAATAAAAAGGCCAATAAACATGTTAGGTTTTTATACTTATTGCAGAGATCAAGGGAGACATAGAGCTGAAATTTGTTCTAGCTTCATGCAGCTTTTTAAAAATTTTATTTTAGCTTTTTATGGGTTTCTCAGTCACTTGTCTGCTGTAGGAGGCTTTTATTTGCTGATAAGGGTTGTTAACTAGTTTCAAAGTTGGGGAGATAGTTACCATTACACACACGGTTCTATGTTATACTGGGCTAAACTGGTCCTGTCTTTAGTTAGCAAAACTAGTGGAGGAAGAACAAAGCCAAACCAGCAAAGAGAAACATCGTGGGACAAGCCCTGCAAAAGGGTAGAATAGCAAACTAAGTGAGGGGAAGAATGTTTTTGTAATAAATGAAAGACTTGACTTTCCTGCATCATTTCCTGAATTCCAGATTAAAGCCTAATTACAACGTAGTTTACTCAACTCTATCTGTACAGGGCCAGTTTGTTTCCCATGATCAAAAATTCTAAACCTTTGCGCTTCAGGGTCAAGGCCAAAATGATACCCCACTGTTCCTGTTCTTTTTCTCTCCTTACATGCAAGAGAGAAAAGAGGACATTTCCTTACTTCCTGCTCTCGAATCAGTATTTCTACAGGATAATCATAGAATATCCATTCGCTTTAAGGTCGTTAATACCTTTTCCACAGTCTAGGCTAGTCAGTCTTCAAAAGCATCTTGTGAGCCCCGGGAAGAACTTTACCCACTCAGTTCAGTTTGTTTGCAGCCTCATCTCATCAAAGATTTAAATTTCACCTTTAATAAACTTGCCTCATGTAGTATATAGAAAAAGGAGATGAGAGAACAGACTCCATCAAACTGACATGACAGGATTCATTTGAAAGATGATTTCCTGTACAAATCACCTTCTAAAAATGTCTGATAATAATAATAGTTCTTATAAATTTCTTAATCTTTTAATTCTTGTTTAAAATTTATCTCCTTTTCATCAACCCATAAAACCTATACTGTTTCTTTTTTTAAAATCATAATTCTTTTTTCTCTATCAAACTGTATTTTAGACATGAAGGCAATATAGGTGATCTATTTTTCTTTTCCCTCCTATAGGCAATAATAGCTCCAATTTTAAAATTAAAAAAAAAAAAACTTTTCCCTTTAGTAATTTTATTTTCCCATCACCTAAAACAAGGTTTTCTATTTTGTTTGTAACTTCAAGTCATGTGCTGAATATTATGACCTTCTACTTTAAAATGTGTAAGTGGACAAAATATATTTCATTTGTATCTCAGTGGAAGTAACCTAGAGGTAACATAGGAACAGTTAATTAAATTAAGGAAATCAGCAAAACAAAATGAAAGCATTCAGTCCCGCTGTGGTGGTGGTTCACACCCGTAATCTCAGCACTTTGGGAGGCCAAGGTGGGTGGATCACTTGAGCACAGGAGTTCAAGACTAGCCTGGGCAACATGGTGAAACCCCATCTTTACCAAAAAAAAAAAAAAAAAAAAAAAAAAAATTAGCCAGGCATTGCGTTGTATGCCTGTAGTCCCAGCTACTCAGGAGGCTGAGGTGGGAGGATTGTCTGAACACAGAAGGTCGAGGCTGCAGTGAGCCATGATTATACCACTGCACTCCAGCACTTCAGCCTGTGTGACAGACTGAAACCCAGCATTCACTACAAAAAAAAAAAAAAAAGGAAGGAAGAAGGACAAGACATGAATTTTGTTTCTATTTACATATTTGTTGTCGAGGCTTATTACAGTCCTGAATAATTTAAATTTGAAAGCATTTGGAAACACTACCTCAATGCATAAAAGGTAAAACCAATAAAATTTATACAGATAGCACTGGTGAAATGTTGACATATTTGAAGGCAAAAAATTAGTAATTTTATTTTATTTTTATTTTATTTTATTTGGAAACAGTCTTGCTCTGTTGCCCAGCCTGGAGTGCAGTGGTACAACCTCAGCTTATTGCAACATCCACCTCCCGGGTTCAGGGATTCTTGTGTCTCAGCCTCCCAAGTAGCTGGGATTACATGTATGCACTGCCATAGCAGCTAATTTTTATATTTTTCCAGAGATGGGGTTTCACCATGTTGTCCAGGCTGGTCTCGAACTCCTGACCTCAAATCATCCACCCACCTTGACCTCCCAAAGTGCTAGGATTACAGGTGTGAGCCACTGCCCCCAGCCCAACTGAGTACTTTAGTCTGTTTGGTAATGAAAACATTTTTAACCCCTGAGAGGGACATCTTAAGTATTTTAACAGTAATAGTAAGATGTTATTTTCTACAGTGTTTGACATTTGTACTGATGGTACAAGGGCAACGATGAATAAAACTCCTGGTGCTTTAGAACAAATTAAAGAAATGGCACTAACCTCTAATAGTAATCATTAAATTTACACATAGACAATTATGTATGTGTATATCTATTATATACACATGTGTGTACATATAATTGATGCTCATTATTTCCAGTGGTTACATTCTATATAAAGTCACCACAGACCCTGAATTAGAGAGTACCAAACCATTGCTCCCAGGAGAAAATACAGGATTAGATTTTTGTAAGCCTCTGGTCACAATATTTTATCAACCAGTTAACATATGACCTGTTTTTTGTCTGTGTCTGTTTGAGGGCACTTTATTTAATCATACTGTTTATTCATTTTTTTTTTTCTTCTTTTTGAGACTGAGTCTTGCTCTGTCACCCAGGCTGGAGTGCAGTGGCGCTATCTCGGCTCACTGCAAGCTCCATCTTCCAGGTTCATGCCATTCCCCTGCCTCAGCCTCCCAATTAGCTGGGACTACAGGTGCCTGCCACCACGTCCAGCTAATTTTTTGTATTGTTTAGTAGAGACAGAGCCAGGATGGTCTCAACCTCCTGACCTTGTGATCCGCCTGCCTCGGCCTCTCAAAGTGCTGGGATTACAGGCATGAGCCACTGTGCCCGGCTATTCATTAATATTGAACTATATAAATCTTTCACTTTGGTTAAATTGATTCCAAGATAGTTTATATTCTTTGTGCTTACTGTAAATGGGGTTGCTTTCTTGATTTCTTTTTCAGATTGTTCACTGTTGATGTATATAAATGCTACTGATTTTTATATGTTAATTTTGTATCCTACAACTTAACTGAATTCATTTATCAGTTTTAAGTTTTTTTTTTTTTTTCTTTTTTTGGTAGAGTCCTTAGGTTTTTCTAAATATAAGGCCATGTCATCTGCAAAAAAGCTAATTTGATTTCTGCCTTTCCAATTTGAATGTCCTTTATGTCCTTCCTTTTCCTAACTGCTCTGGCCAGGACTTTTAACACTATATTGAATAAAAAGTGGTGAAAATGGGCATCCTTGTCTTGTTCCAAATCTTATAGGAAAGGCTTTCATTTTTTTCCCCATTCAGTATGATGTTAGCTGTGGATTTGTCAAAATGGCTTTTATTATTTTTAGATACATTCCTTCTATCCCCAGGTATTTTTTATCATTAAGGGATGCTGAATTTTATCAAAGACTATTTCAGCATCATTAAAATAATCCTGTGGCTTTTATTCTTGATTCTGTTAATGAAATGTATCACCCTGATTCATCTGTATATGTTGAACCATCCTTGCATTCCTGGGATAAATCCCTCATGATTATGGTAAGTAACCTTTTTAATGTGTTGCTGAATTCAGTTTGCTTATATTTTGTTGAGAATTTTTGCATATATATTCATCAGTGATATTGGCCAGTAGTTTTTGTTGTTGTTGTATCCTTGTCTGGTTTGCTGTCAGAGTAATGCTGACCTCAAAAAAAAGTTTGGAAATATTTGCTCCTCTTTAATTTTTTTGAAGAGTTGAGTAGAATTGGTATTGGTTCATCTTTAAATGTTTGGTTGAATTCATTAGTGAATCCATTCAGTCAGGAGAATTTGTTTAATGAGAAATGTTTTATTATAGGTTCAATCTCATTACTTGTTTATTTGTTGAGGTTTTCTATTTTATCATGATTTAATCTTGGTAGGTCATATGTGCCCAAGAATGTACAGATTTGTTCTAGATTATTCCAATTTTCTGGCATATAGTTGTTCATAATAGTCAGTAATGGTTCTTTGTGTTTCTGTGGTCTCAGTTATTATCTCTCCTTTTTTGTTTCTAATTTTATTTATTTTGGTCTTCCATTTTTCTTAACCTAATTGAAGGTTTGTCAATTTTTGTTTAACTTTTCAAAAAACCGTCTTTTCATTTTAAAGTGGATCTGTATTTTTTGTCTTGATTTTATGTATTTCTGCTCTAATCTTTACTATTTCTGTCTAATTTTGGGTTTGGTTTGTTCTTGTTTTCTAGTTCCTACAGTCATATTGTTAGGTTGTATTTTAAAAGTCTTCCTACTTTTTTCAGGTAGGTGATTATTGCTATAAGCTTTCCTCTTAGCACCATTTTTGCTGTATCTATAGATTTTGATGTGTTGTATTTCCATTTTTGTTTATTTCAAGAATTTTAAAATTTCTTTGGTAACCTTTAATTGATCTGTTGGTTGTTTAGAAGCACGTTTTAAACTTCAATGTTCATGTAGTTTCCAAGATTCCTCTTATTATTGATTTCTAATTTTATTCTTTGTGGTCAGAAAAGATAGTTAATATGATTTCTACTTTTTTGAATTTTTTGATACTTGTTTTGTGGCCTAAGATATCATCTATTCTAGTGAAAGTTCCATGTGCTGATGAAAATAATGTGTATTCTGTAGCAGTTGGGTGATATTCTGTAAATGTCAGTTAAACCTGTTTGGTCTAGTGTATAGATCAAGTTCAATGTTTCTTTGTGATTTTCTGTCTGAATGATCTGTCAGTTACTGAGAGGTGGGTATTGAAATCCCTTACTACTATTGTACTGCAGTCTATGTCTGCCTTTAGATCTATTAATGTTTTCTTTACATACTTGGAAGCTCTGGTGTTGGGTGCTTAAATATTTATAATTGTTATATCTTCTTGCTGAATTGACCCCTTTATGACCTTCTATTGTCTCTCTTTACAGTCTTTGACTTGTCATGCATTGTGTATAAGCATAGCTACTCCTATTCTTTTTTGGTTTCTGCAGGCATGGAATACCTTTTTCCATTCTTTTACTTTCAGTCTATGTGTTTCTTTATAGTTGAGGTGGGTTTCTTGTAGGCAACATGTAGTTGGGTTTTGTTTCATTATCCATTCAGCTACTCCATGTCTTTTAATTGGAGAATTGAGTTCACTTACATTCAGTGTTATTATTAAGGACTTACTACAAGCAAAGTTTCTGTTGCTTGTTTTCTGGTTGTTTTGTAACTCCTTTCTTCCTTTCTTACTGTCTTTGTGGTTAAGTGATTTTCTCTGGTAGAATGTTTTAATTTGTTACTTTTTATTTTTAGTGTATCTTTCATAGTTCTTTTACACTGGACACCATGAGGCTTACAAAAAAACATCTTTATAGATGTAACAAGTTGTTGTAAAGAGATGAAACCTTAGGGAGCACAAAAACAGAATAAAAACAAACTTTATCCCCCCACCACATTTTGATTTTGTTGTCTCAATTAACATATTTTTATATAGCCTAACTCTTGACAATTACTGTAGCTATTAAAGTTTTTGATTTGTCTTTTAGGCTTTATACTAGAGTTATAAGTGGGTTTTGTACCACATTTACAAGTATTAGGGCATTCTGGATTTGTCTGTGTACTTACAGTGGGTTTTATACCTCAAATGTTTTCTTTTTGTATGTTGGTGATGGTGGTGGTTTCTCTTACTGAAGAATTCCTGGTGGGGCACAGTGGCTCACATCTGTAATCCCAGCACTTTGGGAGGCTGAGGCAGGCAGATCACTTGAGGTCAAGAGTTTGAGAGCAGCCTGGCCAACATGGTGAAACCTTGTCTCTACTGAAATACAAAAATTAGTTGGACGTGGTGGTGTGTGTCTGTAATCTCAGCTACTTGGGAGTCTGAGGCAGGAGAATCGCTTGAATCTGGAAGGTGAAGGTTGCAGTGAGCTGAGATCATGCCACTGCATTCCAGCCTGCGTGACAGACTGAGACTCTGTCTCAAAAGAAAAAAAGAAAAAAAAAGAAATTCCCTTTAGTATTTTTTATAGGATGGGTTTGGTGTTGAATTCTCTCTGCTTTTGTTTATCTGAGAAAGACTTTATCCCTCCTGTTTGAATGATAGCTTTGCTGGATACAGTAGTCTTTGATGGCAGTTATTTTCTTTCAGCACTTTGAAAATGTCATCCTACTCCCTTCTAGCTGTGTGATTTCTGTTGAGAAGTTTGTTGCCAGATGAACTGGAGCTTCTTTACATGTCATTTGCTGCTTTTCGCTTGTTGCTTTTAGGAGTCTCTCTTTGTCCTTGACTTGAGATTTTGATTATTATATCCTTTAAGGTACTCTTATTTGGGTTGGATCTGTTTGGTGTTCTCTGACCTTCCTGTACCTGGGTATTTTTCTTTCTCATGTTTTGGGAAGTTTTCTGTTATTTCTTTGAGTAAGTTTTCTACCCCTTGCTTTTGCTCAGTTCCTATTTGAACATCCATAATTCTGCATTTTTCTCTTTTTAGGCAATTTTTTTCTATATTTTTGTTCCTTTCATTCTTTTTTCCTTTTTATCTTGACTCCGTATTTTCTGGTTTGGTGTTTTGTTGTTGTTTGTTTGTGTTGTTGTTTTGTTTTGCTTTTGGTGGAGACAGAGTCTCACTCTGTCACCCAGGCTGGAGTGCAGTGGTGCAATCTTGGCTCATCACAACCTCTGCCTCCTGAGTTCAAGAGATTCTTGTGGCTTAGCCTCCTGAGTAGCTGGGACTACAGGTATGCATCACCATGCATGGCTAATTTTTTGTATTTTTAGTAGAGATTGGGTTTTGCCATGTTGCCCAGGCTGGCCTCGAACTCCTGAGCTCATGCAATCCACTCACCTCAGCCTCCCAAAGGTGATGCCGTATTTTCTTTTTCTTTTTCTTTTCTTTTATTTATTTTTGAGACAGGGTCTCACTCCGTTACCCAGGCTGGAGTACAGTGGCGTGATCTGGGCTTACTGCCACCTCTTTCTCCCAGGCTTAAGTGATCCTCCCAGCTCAGCCTCCTGAGTGACTGGGACTACAGGCACCAACCACACATATATAATTTGTGTATGCACATGCACATATATGTGTGTATGTATTTGTAGAGATAGAGTTTTGCCATATTGCCCAGGTTAGTCTCAAGCAATCCACCAGCCTCAGCCTCCCAAAGTGCTAGGATTACAGGTATGAGCCATTGTGCCTGGCCCTAACTCTATATTTTCAAATAATCTGTCCTTGAGCTCACTGATTCTTTGCTCTGGCTCAATCCATTCTGCTACTGAGAGCCTCTAATAAATTGTTCAGCTCAGCAAATGTATTTTTCAGTTACAAGATTTCTGTCTGATTTTTCTTTAAATTCCAATTTCTTTGTTAAATTTCTCTGATAAACTTCTAAGTTACTTTTATATGTTATCTTGGAGATACTGAGTTTCCTTTATTTTTATTTTTATATGTTTTTTATTTTTTATTTTTTTGAGATGAAGTCTCACTCTGTTACCCAGGCTGGAGTGCAGTGGCGTGATCTTGGCTCACTGCAAGCTCTGCCTCCTGGTTCATGCCATTCTCCTGCCTCAGCCTTCCGAGCAGATGAGACTACAGGCACCCGCCACCACACGCAGCTAATTGTTGGTATTTTTAGTAGAGATGGGATTTCACTCTGTTAGCCAGGATGGTCTCCATCTCCTGACCTCGTGATCCGTCTGCCTTGGCCTCCCAAAGTGCTGGGATTACAGGCGTGAGTCACTGCGCCTGGCCTGAGTTTCCTTTAAATTGTCATTTTAAATTATTGGTCAATGATCCCATATCACCATCCTATTAGGGTCAGTCACAGGTTCCTTGCTTTGTTCGTTTAGGGAGGTAATAGTTCCCTATTTGCTGTTGTGGATATACATCTATGCTTTTGCATTAAATGATTATTCCACTCTTCTCTGTCTGGCTTGTTTTGCTTATTATTGGATATGTTTGCTTAGAGATTCTTTGAATTTACCTGCTGAATTTTTCTTTCTGCCACTTGTTGCTGCTTTCTTTTTAACACTAGATGTATGCCTTGAGCCTACGTTTGCCTTGGCTCCAGTTAATGATCAGAGCACTGCCCATCCCAAATGGGAGGTGCCAAAAGGGATATCCCAGCAGTGTGGGAAGGCTGGCTAGGGGTTCATGCCCAGGGGACCTGTGGAATATTCCTTCTACAATGTACTGCTGCTGAATAGCTACCCTGACTTGGCATCTCTTTTGGCTGAATTTCAAATGGAGTTTCTAGGGCTGGGGTGTAATAGTCCTGCTCCCTTCCTTTATCTATGGCTGTCCTCGGGGATAGTTTTCCTTTGAGGCATTCACGATGCTTCCCATGGGTTGAAGCAGGGATAGGTCTTCTGTCAGGAAACCTAAGATGTTGGGGGAAGCTGGTGGTTCACCTCAATCTCACTTTTTTTTTTTTTTTTTTACTGTAGAAATCATGAGTCAGGGGGATATTTTCTGTGCATTTTGTTGTGGACAGATTGGAGCGTGGGATGTTGAGGATATAAAAGTCCAATTCTCAGACTGTCTTCTTGTTTTTTTTCCCACCTCTTTGTGGCCCTAGGAGCTGTCTCATCTTCATATTTGAGGTTTTGAATATTATCAGGGATGTTTTGTGAGTGTTTTAGTTTCACTCTTAGGCTTGTCCTCCCTGTTTCGCTGTGAGAATCTTGGGTTTAGTTAGGCGTCTTGTATAGGTTGTAGCCTGATGAATATATGCTATGCTTGGTGTGAGATACACTGGTCACAGGATCAGTAGTGATGTGAAAATACGATAGAAGTTCAACCCTGCCCTGTGCCCAATATAAAAACTCTGCCCTGGCACCCACAGAAATCTGAACTTACATGTAGGACTATGTACTCTAGAGTTTTACTGTTGGACTTCACAATGCAAGTGATTTTTTTCTACCTGCTCTCCTATGTGCACCTGTTCCCCATAATTTGTTGAGCAAATTGAGATAAGCTTACAAGGAAGAAACATACAATTGCTTACTGAAAGCTTTTACTATATCAGGCTGTTTCAAATGCTTGCTTATATCTGGGGTGTGCAATATTTTTCTGTAAAGAGCCAGATAGCCAATATTTTAGAATTTGCATGACATACATGCTCTGTAGTAACGACTTAACTCTAATTGTAACAGGAAAGCAGCCATAAATAATATTTAAACAAATACTGTAATTGTGTTCCAATAAAACTTTGTTCAAAAAAAACAGGCAGCAGGCTACTCAGACTGTGGGCTGTAGTTTTCCAACACTTGGCATGTACTCTTTTATTTAATTTTCGCAATGACCTGACAATACCGTCTCGAGTGGAAAGGTAGCAAAAAGGTATAATTTCTTTCTTCCCTTCCCTTCCTTTTCCTTTTTCCTTTTCTTTTTCAACGGGGTTTTGCTCTGTCACCCAAGCTGCAGTGCAATGGCCATTCATACCTCTCTGTAACTTCAAAATCCTGTGCTCAAGCAATCCTCCCACCTGCATCTCTGCCTTCTGAGTATCTGGGACTATCAGCATGCCCCACCATACTTGGCTAATTTTTGTATTTTCTGTGGAGATAGGGGTCTCACTATGTTGCCAGGGCTGCTCTCAAACTCCTGGCCTCAAGTTATCCTCCTGCCTTAGCCACTCAAAGTCTTGGGATTACAAGCATGAGCCACTGTGCCTGACCAGGTATAATTTCATAGCTGTCATATATTTGAAAAATATAATAAAAACAACAATGCTAGCCGAGAACAGTGGCTCCTGTAATTCCAGCACTTTGGGAGTTGGGCAGATCACTTGAGGCCAGGAATTCAAGACCAGCCTTGACAACATGGTGAGACCCTCGTCTCTACCAAAAATACAAAAATTATCTAGGTATGGCAGCTTATGCCTGTAATTCCAGCTACTCAGGAGGCTGAGGTATGAGAATCACTTGAACCCAGGAGGTGGAGGTTGCAGTGAGCAGCGATCACGCCACTGCACTGGGTGACAGAGTGAGACCCTATCTCAAAATAACAACACTATGCTTTTATCATACATAATCAAATTAAATGCTTAAATAATCCTGCAATGTAGGGGGACATTATCTTCCCTTTTCTAATGAGACCATTAAAGCTTCAGGGATTTGCTTAATATCATACAGCTAATAAATAGTGGGCTCTAAATTAGAATTTGGGTCAAATTCATCTAGTCCTGTGTCTTCTTCATGAACATCGGGGGAGAGGCAATAGAGCATACAGCTTTTAAAAAAGACCAAACCTTTATAGAGTTGGGTTTCTCACCTACCAGAGGTAATGACCAGATCTAGGTATATGCATAGGAGTGAGTGGCTGAGAGTCTTAGTCAGCTTGGGCTTCCATAACAAAATACCATTGATTGGGTAGATTAAACAATGGCCATATATTTCCTCACAATTTTGGAGGATACAAGTCCAAGATCAAGGTGCCAGCATCATCAGTTTATGGTGGAATCCCTTTGCCTGCCTTCTTACTGTGTCTTCACATGGCATAGAGAGGGCAAACTTTCTAGAGTCTCTTTTTATAAGGGTACATATAAATACCCTTGTGACTTCATCTAAACCTAATTATCTCTCTAAGACCCATCTCCAAATACTAACACTTTGGGGTTAGGGCTTCAGCATATGAATTGTTTTTGGAGGGAAGTCTGAAAAGTCTTCCTCTGAACCCTTATATAAAATGAGTGTAGGATATCTAAGGGGGTATTGATCACCATCTACTTGTTCCTTCTTAACTTTTGCTGGGAAAAGGACAAGCCTCATTCTAAGTATGTATACTCATCTTGATCTTGCTGATTGATATGTTGACTTCTGGTGAAGCTTGATGTGATTCCAAGAGCAGAGTCTCCTTCTCAGCCTTGATGATGGGGATAGAAGATGTAGGATACATGTGCTCTTTTTTTTTTTTTTTTTTTTGAGACAGAGTCTCTGTCGCCCAGGCTGGAGTGCAGTGGCGTGATCTTGGCTCACTGCAAGCTCTGCCTCCTGGGTTCACGCCATTCTCCTGCCTCAGCCTCCTGAGTAGCTGGGACTACAGGTGTCCACCACTACACCTGGCTAATTTTTTGTATTTTTTAGTAGAGATGGGGTTTCACCATATTAGCCAGGATGGTCTCAATCTCCTGACCTTGTGATACAGTCACCTCGGCCTCCCAAAGTGCTGGGATTACAGGCATGATCCACTGCGCCTGACTGATACATGTGCTCTTTATCCCAGTAACCAAGGTTCTTTCTTTTTGTTTTTCAGTCACCTATTCACACAGTCTTACCCCAGACTGTATCATTACACATGGCTGCACCCCTTCCAAAATTCTATTTCTTGTAACCTGGTCTCTGACCACCACCTCCATCTTTCTCCTCACTACCTCTGACTCTTAACTCCAACAGTCTTTTAAGTCCACCTGCAGTTTTGATATGGTTTGGCGCTGTGTCCCTACCCAAATCTAATCTCTAATTGTAATCCCCAGTGTCAAGGGAGGAACCTGGTGGGAGGTGATTGGATCATGGAGATGGTTTCCCCCATGCTGTTCTTGTGATAGTGAGTTCTCACAAGATCTGATGGTTTAAAAGTGTTTGGTATTTTCCCCCTCACTTGCTCGCTGTCTCTCCTGCCACAATGTAAGACGTGCCTTGTTTCCCCTTTGCCTTCTGCCGTGATTGTAAGTTTCCTGAGGCCTCCCTGGCCATGCAGAACAGTGAGTCAATTAAACGTTCTTTGTTAATAAATTATCCAGTCTTAGGTAATTCTTCATAAGTGTGCAAAAATGGACTAATACAACTTCCAACTTATTAATCCTATGAGTTTTTTTTTTTTTTGGCTATACCTCACTACCATAATGATCTCACTTTTTTTAATTCTAAGGTCAGTCATTATAATCATTGCCTTTCGTACACCCTTGAGTTACTTTCACTTCCTCTTGCTTGCACCTGTGCAGCTGAACGTGGCTGGAATAAAACATATAATTGGTCTGATTTGGTCTCACTTTAAATTCATGACCATAATTTTCGAGGGAACTCTTGATGCTGCCAGGCAGGCATGCTATACATTCTTAGTCCATCCATCTACTTTCCCATTTTATGCATAACCAATTTATATCTGATTTTCTTCTTTAAAAACTTTAATACCTCCTTCCCCATCCTCACTCTCAATGATCTTGTTTCTATTCCACTGCAAAAACTGATGGACAGAATTCACAGATTTCTCCATCACATCTACTCTTTTGCCAGCTTTGACATCTGAGTACTCTGCCTTCCCAGCTGTGACCAAGAATGAACTGTCCAGACTCCTGTCTGGCATCCTCCTTCCATTTCCATATTAGATCCAATCACCTCTTGCTTACTCAAGGACATTGCTGCAATTCTTCCCTCTCACCTACATCATTAAATTTTCTCTCTCTAATGGGTCATTCCTATTAGCAATGAAACAGGCTATTATTTCTCACATCTTAAAAAAAAGTTTTCTTGACCCTCTCTCCCCCTTTTTCTTAGCAGCTATATTCTGTTTTTGTTCCTTTTTACATCAAAATTCTTTGGAAGAATCGTTGACACTTGATGTCTCCAATTTGTCTCCTTCATTCATTCTTGACCTTGTTCCAAACATGCTTTGCTTTCAACATTCTTCTGTAACTGTGACCAATGATTGATGACCTCCTTTGCTAATATTTTCAACCTGTAAGCAGCATTGGACACAATTGATCACTACCTTCTTCCTGAAACGCTTCTTTTGGTATCTGAAATAACATTCTTTCTCCCCTTCTACCTCAAGGGCTCTTATATATTTCTCATTTACTGTTTTTTCCTCGTTTCTACAACTTCTAGATGTTGCTCCACCCAAGATCTCTTTCCTGAACACCTCTTTTTGTCTGTCTGCATCCATTCCCCAGGTTCTCCTCCAAGGCTGTAGACATAGTCCACATATTGGTCACTCCAAATTTATATTCCCATGTCAGTCTTTGATCCTGAGCTGCGTATTGGTCTATAGAGCTGTCAACTTGTCCTTTCCATTTGACGTCTAACAGGCATTTCAATTTAAATATGTCCAGAACTGAATTGTTCCCTCACATCCAACCTGCTTTTTCTACTTAAAATCTTTTTTTCCCATTTGATTTCTTTCCTAGTGAATGAGTGTTAAGCAGTTTTACTTGCACAGATTTTGCATATCATTGGGCACCATGGAGGGTATGGAGAAGCTAATCTCATGATCTCTGCCCTGAGCATTTAAAGTTCAGTAAGGAAGATGTGACATAAGCCAATAGCACTCTTCTAACAGCCATTCTCCCTTTAGGAACCCCAAGTTTAACCTGGGCTCATGAATGCCTAGTGTCAGGTTGACAACAGCAGTGCAATAAGATGAGAAGAACATTGTTCCCACGCACCACAGAACTGCCACGTCAGCCCTGACTGCTTACACTCAAACTGCTATGTGAGAGTGAAATAAACTATCTTGTTTAAGCTTCTGTTGTATTTTATAGCAGACCTATTGGCATCCTGCGTAGGGAGATAAGAGCTTAAGCAAGTGAACCACAGAATTTCCCCAAATGTGAATGATAGGAGGCTGGGCATGGGGAGTATGGAATTCTGGGGCCAGCGGGGGTAACTTGAATGAGTGAGGTGGGCTGTTATAAGACACATGGAACCTGTGGGGACCAGGTACATTGCAGAGCTGTGACCTTCCTGAAGACATGAACATACAGACTGTATTTCAGCTCAAAGAGAGTCTGCTATTAGAATTTGGCCAAGCCACTTGGTGAACTCTGATAAGCCGAGTTGTTTTAAAATGTTTAGTTGTTGTCAGCAGCATGAAACCCTCTTTTCTAATTTATGCAGAACTAGGATATATACAGACCTAAAGGCAGATCTTCTCTGGGTGAATGGAGGCCATATTCTCGCTGTTTCCCTCTGAGCCTATGTGTGGGCTCTGCAGTGAAACAGTTTTAAAATTATTTATCTATTCTAAGCCCCTTATTTAGCAGATGGTAAAACTTAAGCTGAGAGAGGTTTACTGTTAAACCAAAAGTATGTCATTTCACCTCTCTGGGCCTTAGTTTCCTCCTGTTTAAAACAAGTGTGAATTAATCTCTAAAATCTCTTCTAGTGAGTAATAAAGGAAGCATGTACGGAAGAAAAGTCATGACTGTTGCTCAACTGATGCTTGCATCAGGTCTGCCAGGCATATTTCTAACAATGACAGGGTAAGATATTTCAGAACAACACTGAGTTTGTTATGTACCTGAATTCACATATTTTGGCAACATAAATGGCAGATGATTTTACATATCCCCATTTCATTCAGTTTACTTAACTCTCTAGTGAAGTAGCCAGACGAGACATTCCTCTCCCCCTTTTACAGATGAAGAAAACTGATAGTAACTGCTTTTCCCAAGGTCACACAATCAACAAATGTCTGAGGAAAGACTAAAATCCAGGTCTAGTGCTCTTTATGGCAACTCTTCCTGAATTAGCAAACCTAAAAATGTGAATGAATTCACTCTATGGCTTATACATATTTATGGATTTTAGGATGTCTTATCCCCTACTATTATTAGCAAATATGCACTGTGCCTGGGTGTACCCAAAGGTGAGCAAGTATTAGAAGGTGATATGGTTGTTCTGCCTGGGAATCAGATATTTGACTTCAGGGCTGGACATGATGGCTCACGCCTGTGATCTGAGCACTTTGGGAAACTAAGGCAGGAGGACTGCTTGAGCCTAGGAGTCCGAGACCAGCCTGGGCAACATACTGAGACCCTGTCTCTCCAAATAAATAAATAAATAAAATAAAAAATAAAAAACGTTGGCTTCAGATAATAACTTCAGGAGGCACTAGTTAGATGTTACTATGAGCAAACAGAGAAAACAATTATTGTTTAAGGAGAGTTTGGTGGAAGGTAATTAAGTCCTGATACATATCTGATATTCACACTGATTCTTGTAGCATCCACTTTTCTCAGTTGTCTTCATAACTCTGATCTATTGAGGATGACCGGAAAAATTAATCTGCAGCCATTTCATCTGTCTGCTTTTAAAAAGAAAGGCCATTGAACCTTAAACTATATTAAGCATTAAATTTTTATGGTCAAATTGAGATTCTGCACAAATATAGTTAATTAAATTTGTAGATGATCTACTGTCTGGGTTTATATGGGAGCCCTTGATTGAAAATGAGCTATAAAACACATGTTGAGTGAAAACACCCAGCCTCCACCTGCCAGACAGCCGTTTCTGGAGCAAATGGTTTTCATGTCCTGTTGCATAGCATGAGTGTGTGTTAGCCACTAAGTGAGTCAAGCATGGAATATGCTGGCTCTTTTTCTTCCATCTGACCTCTGAATGTTGCCACCCTCCAAAACGAGGGTAAGTCTTCTCTTTTGCCACTCTATCCCACCTGATTGTTCGAATGATATCTAATAGACACTTCAAATTAACATATTTGAAACAAAACATTTAGTGTTCTAATCCTATAAAGCTATAGCTCTTCAGTCTTCCCTATCTTAGGAAATGAGATTACCCACCATGATATTCATGCCAAAAACCTAGCAGTCACTTAATTATCCTTTTCCCACCTACTCCCAGTCAAGCAAGTCTTATTCAGGTCACCTTCTATAGTATTTTCTCCATCAAGTCCTTTCTCTCCATTGCACTGGGGCTACCGTAAGGCAGATAAATCACCTTCCTACATAGGATAAAAAGTATTCCTTTGGGGTGAATGAATGGTTACAAAGCTATCCTCTCAGCCTGAATCAGCCCCTTGCCAAGCTAGGTTACAGGGCTTGGCAAGATGATGAAGGTTAGATTTCAGCGTGTCCCACGTTAGGGACAGGGGTAGCACAGACTGAGCAGTGACCTGCTTGTCCAAGTCGCCACTCCCTCTCAACTGCTCCACGCCCTCTAGTCTTTTCCCAGTACATCTCCCTGTCTCCAGTCTTGTTCCTCTGCGAAGCCTTTCTGCACACCATAGTACAATGGATCTTTTCAAAGTGTAGATCGGATCATTTTGCTTTCCTGATTAAAATTCTTCCTTGCTTCTCTATTGTACGTGGCATAAAACCCAGAATTCTCACTGTGCTTACAAGGCCCTTCATGATCTAGCCCCTGCTCCTACGTCATCCCACCATAACTCTGCCCTGAACACTCTGGCCTCATTCCCAGTCTTGAACATGCAAGTTTGTCCCTGCTAGGGGCCTTTACACATGTTTAGATGGCTGGCTCCTTCTCGTCCTGCAAGTCTCAGTTTAAATGTCACCTTTTGACAGAGGCCTTTCATGACCCACTTTTGTAAAATGTATACACGAATGCCCCACCACCGTTATTCTCCTTGTTGCATCATTACCCAGTTTTATTTTTCTCCATATCATGTAACACAACCCGAAATTAACCTGTTTATTGTCTGCCTCTTCCAGAATATAAGCCCCATGGGATGCAAAGAAGTTGTCTGAATTCCTCGTTGTTATACCTCAGCACCTCTTAGGCCACTTGGCACACAGTAGGCACTCAATAAATACTGACTGAATGCGAGAGGATGGAGTCAGAGCATTGAGTAAAGGAACAGTGGAGAGGATAATGGTATTCAGCAAGCATATGTGGGAAAGTTGTTTAAAAATATGTACTCATAAAGAAAACTTGAAAATATTTGTCTTTGTTTTTCCCTCATTCCTTGCCTGTGGTCTCTCTTTTTTGAGTTGAGAAAGTTGAATGGGGTTTGTTTGTGTGTGTCTGAGTTGTTAGTTTCCAGGGGACTTAGACTGTTGAAGGGCATTGAACATCTCTCCCAAGCAGAGAGCAAAACCTTGTTACTGAGAGAACTTTCTGTGTGAGGACTCAGCCTGGCGCCAAGGTTGAGCCTCCTGCTGTCATTTGCTTTCTGGGCACAGTAGAGCTAAGCGGCATTGTTTAACCTTTTGGAAGCTGTGTATGAAATTTACATTAGCAGGGTGTTGCTGTTCCGTTACAAACCGTTTATCCCATGAATATCAATGTGGCCGTTTGCTCTAGGAAATTATCTTCTTGTTGTAGAGAGAAGCTGAGGAATCCATACAAATGTACAGAAGATAGGTGAGAGAGTCCCAGTTTCCTCTGAGATTGCTGGGAAGATGATTCAGGAGCAAGGTGACCTGTGCACCCTGAAAAAAGCATTCAGGGAAATCCCATGGAAGTCTTTCTTTCCTCTTCCCAGCGGTGATTTGCAATATGAGATTTTGCTTTGTTTATTTAAAAATATATGAATACCTACCATAGTCTTGCAAAGAATGGGCACTTAATAAATATCTGGCCCCAGTGAGCTTTCTGATGTTGAAAGATAGAAGTACGTATTAAATAGAAAACTCATCCACAAAGAAGAAATATGAACATGCAATTAAGGTAGTATCTACCTAGATCAACAATTTGGCACAAAGGACTTATTTTTTTTTTAAAGAAAACTTCTCTTTAATTAGACATTTATGACCAAAAAGGGAACTATGTTTTGTTTCTTATTTTTTAATTAATAGACTTTATTTTTAGAACAGTTTTAGGTTGAGCAGAAAATTGAGCAGAAAGTACAGTGTTCCCATACACTCTCCCTGCCTTTCTTCAGATTCCTCTGTTATTAACATCTGACATTTGTATGGTACATTTCTTACAATTGGTGAGCCAATATTGATACATTCCTATTAACTAAAGTCCATAGTTTGTTTCTTTATTTTTGAGACAGGGTCTTACTCTGTCATCCAGGCTGGAGTGCAGTGGCCTGATCTCAGCTCACTGCAACCTCTGCTTCCTAACTTAAGCTATCCTCCAGCCTTAGCCTCTCAAGCAGTTGGGACCACAGGTGCAAGCCACCATGCCCAGCTAATTTTTGTATTTTTTTTTAGGGATGGAGTTTTACCATGTTGCCCAAGCAGGTCTCGAACTCCTGAGCTCAAAGCGATCCATCTGCCTCGGCTTCCCAAAGTGCTGGGATTACAGGTGTAAGCTACCATGCTGGGCCTTAAATTCACAGTTTATATTAGGGTTCATTCTGTGTTTGACAGCTCTGTGTATTTTGACACATGCATGTACTTATGCATTCATGACTGTGGTATTATACAAAATAAGTTTACCACTCTAAAACGCACCCTGTGATTTACTTACTATCCCTCCTCACCTCCCATCCTGCACCTCTGACACTTGCTCTTTTTTTTTTTTTTTTTTTTTTTTGCCCTTTAACAAATTATGGTAAAACCAGCCAGGAACAGTGGCTCATGCCTGTAATCCCTGCACTTTGAGAGGCCAAGGTGGGTGGATCACTCGAGGTCAGGAGTTTGAGACCAGACTGGCCGAAATCCCATCTCTACTAAAAAACAAACGAACAAACAAAAAACTAAAACAAAAAACAAAAAAATTAGCTTGTCATGGTGGTGTGTGCCTGTACTTCCAGCTACCCAGGAGGCTGAGGTGGGAGGATCACTTAAACTAGGAGGTGGAGGTGGCAGTGAGCCAATATCACACTACTGCACTCCAGCCTGGGTGACAGAGCAAGACTGTCTCAAAAAACAAATAAAAAAATTATGGTAAAGTATACAGGACATAAAACTTGCCATTTTTACCATGTTTAAGTGTAGAATTTAGTGATAGTACATTCAACCACTGATCTTTCTACCCTCTGTATTTTTGCCTTTTTCAGATTGTTGTATGGAATCATACAACGTGTAGCCAGTCAGGCTGGCTTCTTTCACTAATCAATGTGCATTTAAGGCAAACTAGAGTTTAATAACTTGATCTGAAGTAGTAGTGCTGTTGAAGGATTTTAGTCGTTAGAACTTCAATCATGGGCATAGGTCAATGAGATTTGCTGTTTGGAATGAGACTGGCATTGGAAGGGTATTCTTAAGAAACTTGGAAAATTAGATTTCAGTAGCAGTCATCTAGTGGAATGATTCCAAGCAGAAATAGAAAGAGTAACTAACAAATGTTTGTGTGTATGGGCTCGTGGTTGCCACACAAGGTCATGGGTCTCCAGGGCACAGGGCAAAAACTGGCATTTCACTCCCACACACATACATACCCAATACGAATGGCACTAAAAATGTGGAGAGACATCTAGCCTTGCTGGCAACGAAAATAAATGCAGGTAATAACAAAGTTTTTACTTCTCAGACTTTGAAACAATTAGCAATACCCATTGTTGACAAAGATGTGAGGAAATGGGCACACACAGACCCTTTGAGGAGTCTAAATTGATACAACTATTGTAGAAAGTCATGCAGTCATGAGTATCAACATCCTTAAAAAGATTCATGTCCTTTCCCAGTAGTTCCCCTTCAAAGTGTTTCTCCTTAGAAATAATCTAGGCCGGGCATGGTGGCTTGTACCTGTAATTCCAGCTACTCTGTAGGGTGAGGCGGGAGGATCTCTTGAGGTCAGGAGTTTTGGGAAGGTGGGCTGAAAACTGTAGGCTGGTGGGATACTGCTCTTGTCTAGACTTGTGGTGAACGAAGGTATGCCCCAAATGTGGTATTGGAAATAACAAAAGGAATAGATATCAGATAATTTAATAAGACATGGCAAGGTGGTAAATGCAGACGCAAGAGAAAGGAACACAATGGAGTCAATTTTAAGACTTAAAATATGAATTGTTAACTGCACGAGAAAAGCAGGAGGAGTGAATTTCTACAGAAAGTTGTGGACACTTGGATATTAAGAAGCCAGCAAAGAAAGATGTCATTTCCACTCACGTCTTTCTTGACTCCGTCCTTCCCATTCTAAATTCCAGTCATGGGGCTAGTACTTCCTCCACAGAGGCAAGTTCTCAATGCGTGCGGGATTTTGCACTTTCCATGTTCTCTCAACATGGAAAGGCTTTCCCCACCCTTTTGGGCTCAGCCTGGGTGCCTCTTCCATTGAGAAGCATTTCGTAAGTGCTCCCCTACCTGCTGCTTCAAATCTCCTTCCTGAGCGATTCCATTAGGTCCTCTGCTTAAGCACAGAATAGTGCTTGTTACAGTGTAAGTTTTTAGAAGAGGTTTGATTTGGAGTTCAGTTTCCCTGGGCTTATGTTCGAGTTTTAATACCTGTGAGACTTTTAACTGTCATTTTATTTTTCTAAATTGCGTTCCATATTTCCTCAACTAAAGCTGTATTAAACTCCCAGCACTTAATTTTGTCCTTTCATTTCTCCACAACTTTACCAATAATGGATATAATACTTAGAGCATTATACAAGTACCAATAGTTAAGACTGTTGTGAGTTTTAAATGATACAACATATGCAACTTACTGTATTACAATAGGTAAACCATTCAATTGCTATATGCCTCATCTCCTCATCTGCAAAATGAAGGTGATAATACACATTTCTTATAGATCTGTTGCGTGGAACTCCTAATATGTGTAGAGTACCTTGATCACTACCTATTTCATACTAGGATGTGAGAGACTGCCATGATGCTAATGTAAAACATCTAATAAAATGTTCAAATGTGATAGGTACTTTTTCAAGAGATTTTAAGCCTTTGAAAGTCAGGGATCTTGTCTTATTTGTATTGGAATCCCAGTGTTCAGCTCAGTGCTTCCCATGTAGATGTTTACTATTATTTGTAGAATGGGTGCGTTTGAGTTTCCAACTTCCTCTTGGAGCAGGGGAGGGACAGGGCTGCAGAAAAGTGTTTGGGAGGCAGTCAGGAGTTATTCTCCAGGTAGAGAGAGTGGAAGCTATAGGAGTCCTTTATAATTGGCGATTGGCTCCTCTCTGACTCTTTCCCTTCATGATTCCTTTTCTTTCGTGGTCAAAAATTGTATGTCAGCTTTTGAAAGAGACATCATTTGTCTCTTTGGCTTTTTTTTTTTTTTTTCCAGGATTAAAATATTTTGGCAGGTCTCCACATTTGATGAGGAGTAAAATTGCTTTTATACTTCTTGAGCAGAGGAGGATTCAGGGAATTGGGGAGTATACAGCATCAATAGGGAAATGGATCCAAAGCAACAGTTCTGTGTTGCCGGCAAGAACCTGCTGAAGCCGGACTGATGCAGGCCCAGATCTGAGCATTGCCCTTTACTAGTCAGTTACTTCTCTCTGAGCTTCACCTTTATCATTGATAAATTGTGGCTTTGTCCCCTACTCCCGCTTCAACCTGAGCATTACCTTGTGATTGTTCTAATGTGAATTAAGGGTTTTTGGTGCTTTAAAAGATGAAAAGAAAAGCCACTTGTATCTGTGAAGATTAGAATTAGCTGTAACTGGAAGGCTAAAATAGTGGCTTAAATCAGATAGACGTTTGTTTCTCTGTCCTGTGAAGTCCAGATGTAGCTAGGCCAGAGCTGGTGTGGCAGCTCCATAATCATCTGAGAGCTAGGCCGCCTACAGCTTTCTGTTCCTGCCTCCTTAGAATGGAGCCTCATTGTCATGATGGAAAAGGGTGAATATGCACCCTCCTTGCATATTCACGTTGCAAGGAGCGGGTGGGTGGGTCTGGTGTGAGGTGAGGCGAGGAGAAACATCTTCTCCTTTAAAGAACACTTCCCAGGAATTACACAAAATCATCTTACAATCCATTGGGTTGTGGCATAGCCACATGGTCACATTAGATGCTAAGGAGGCTGGAAATTATAGCCCTTGTACTGGGCAGTCATGCACCCAACTGAAATCCAGGAGTTATATAATTAGAAGAAAAAGGGAACGAATATGGTGACAACTAGGACCAATCCTCTGGTCTAAGATGCAGACTAGTTAGGGCACACAGCTAATTAACAGGTTTTTTTTTTTTGTTTTTTTTTTTTTAACTTTTAAGTTCAGGGGTACATGTGCAGGTTTGTTACATAGGTAAACTTGTGTCATGGGTGTTTGTTGCACAGAGTATTTCATCACCCAGGTATTAAGCCTCGTACCCATGAGTTATTTTTTCTGATCCTCTGTCCTACCACCCTCCAACAGGCCCCACTGGGTGTCGGTCCCCACTGGGTGTCCATGTGTTCTCATCATTCAGCTCACACTTACAAGCGGGAACAGGCGGTATTTGGTTTTCTGTTCTTGTTAGTTTGCTAAGGATAATGGCCTCCAGCTCCACACATGTCCCTGCAAAGAACATATTCTCATTTTTTATGGCTACATAGTATTCCATGGTGTGTATGTGCCACATTTTCTTTATCCAGTCTACCACTGATGGGCATTTAGATTGATTCCGTGTCTTTGCTATTGTGACTAGTGCTGCAATGAACATACATGTGCATGTGTCTTTATAATAGAATGATTTCTATTCCTTTGGGTATATACCCTGTAATGTGATTGCTGGACCAAATAGTATTTCTGTCTTTAGGTCTTTGAGGAATCACCACTCTCTTCCATAATGACTGAGCTAATTTACGCTCCTACCCACAGTGTATAAGTGTTCCCTTTTCTCCACAACCTCACCAGCGTCTGTTATTTTTTGACTTTATAGTAGCCATTCTGACTGGTGTTAGATGGTATCTCATTATGGTTTTGATTTGCATTTCTCTAATGATCAGTGATGTTGAGCTTTTTTTCATATGATTGTCAGCCACGTGTTAGTCTTTTTTTTTTTTCAGATGGAGTGTCACTGTGTTGCCAGGCTGGAGTGCAGTGGCATGATCTCAGCTCACTGCATCCTCCGCCTCCCAGGTTCAAGTGATTCTCCTGCCTCAGCTTCCTGGTGTATGTCTTCTTTTGAAAAAAATGTCTGTTCATGTCCTTTGCCCACTTTTTTGTAGGGTTGCTTTTTTTCTTGTAAATTCATTTGTTCCTTATAGATGCTGGATATTAGGCCTTTGTTAGATGTATAGTTTGTACAAATTTTCTCCAGTTCTGTAGGTTGTCTGTTTACTCTGCTGATAGTTTCTTTTGTTGCGCAAAAGTTCTTTAGTTTAATTAGATCCTATTTGCCAATTTTACTTCTGTTGCCATTGCTTTTGGAGTCTTTATTATGAAATCTTTGCCCATGCCTATGTCCTGAATGGTATTGCCTAGGTTTTCCAGGATTTTTATAGTTTTGTGTCTTACTTACCTTTAAGTCTTTAATCCATCTTGAGTTAATTTTCGTATAAGGTATAAGGAAGGAGTCCAGTTTCAGTCTTCTGCAAATGGCTAGCAGTTATCTGAGCACCATTTTTTTTAATAGGGAGTCCTTTCCTCATTGCTGGTTTTTGTCAGGTTTGCTGAAGATCAGATAGTTGTAGGTGTGTGGTCTTACTTCTGGGTTCTCTATTCTGTTCCATTGGTCTATGTGTCTGTTTTTGTACCACTGTCAAGCTATTTTGGTTACTGTGGCCGTATAGTATAGTTTGAAGTTCAGGTAGTGTGATACCTCCAGCTTTGTTCTTTTTGCTTAGAATTGTCTTGGCTATTCAGGCTCTTTTTTGCTTCCATATGAATTTTAAAATAGTTTTTTCTTGTTCTGTGAAGAATGCCAATGGTAATTTAATAGGTGTAGCATCGAATCTATAAATTGCTATGGGGAATGTAGCCATTTTGACAATATTAATTCTTCCTATCCATGAGCATGGAATGTTCATCCGTTTGTTTGTGTCTTCTCTGATTTCTTTGAGCAGTGGTTTGTAGCTCTCCTTGTAGAGGACTTTTACCTCCCTAGTTAGGTGTATTCCTAGGTATTTTATTCTTTTTGTGGCAAGCTAATTAACAGTTGAGCTGAAACGGATTCTTTTTTTTTCTCCCTTCTTTCCTCCCTTCCCCCCTTGTTTTTTCTTTCCCTTATTTTTGTTCCTTCTTTCATAAAATACTCTTCGAAATTTTACTTCAATTTAACAGACAGAAATGGAAGTAATGAACTTCATAAATACTTATCGAATTAGATAATATGTATCTAATGAACTTTAGATAAATACTTTTTACTTCCTTATCAAATATAAAATGAAGACAATACTGTATCTTTGCTGTAGCTCTGTTGTAAGGAATCCATGTTACACATATAAAGCACCTTGATCAGTGCCTATTTTATACTAGGATGCAAGTGATGAGGTTAATGTAAAATATCGAATAAAATGTTCAAATATGATAGTTGTTATTTTTGTCCAAAGATTAAATACCTTCGGAAGGCAGAGGCAATATAAATAATGTCTTATTCATATTGGGTTCCCAGTATCTAGCACAGTGGCTCCCATGACTATGTTTATCACTATTTAAGTGTGTTGAATGTTAAGA
Source organism: Trachypithecus francoisi (assembly GCF_009764315.1). NCBI lineage: Eukaryota > Metazoa > Chordata > Mammalia > Primates > Cercopithecidae > Trachypithecus > Trachypithecus francoisi. The sequence goes on from NW_022681465.1 coordinate 134,913,049, forward strand.
AAAATTAGGTCAAACATTTAACAGGTTGGTCTCATTCTTTTCTAAACTGTCTTTAAATTTTATCCAGTATTTATTGGCATCTGCTCATTTCTTGAAAGATCATGAGTTGCTTTTTTAATTATCAAAGTTTAATATTCCTATTTTACTTTCCAGTCCTAGCTCCCCATTTAATTTTGATTAATACTATATTTAAATTCATTCAATGCTCACTCCAAGTTGTTTCATCTGGGCTTCTCTAAATCTGAGGTCTTTATTTTGATTTCTTGGCTGGATTTCATTATTTCAACAAACAATTTTTTCTCTTTATTTTCAGGAGGGGTTACAGATTACTAGAGGTTTTGTGTTCATTTTCTGCCTCTAAGCTTGAAGAATTTTTTATTTTTATTTTATTTATTTTTTAAAGACAGTGTCTCACTCTGTTGCCTGAATGTTGTTGTTCTGAATGAATTCTCTTGAGCCCTCCTTCCACCATTTTCTGAGACTAGCCTCATCCTCTGGCTGCAGCTGGAAGGCTCAGGGGTTTTTCCATCCCCCTCTCTGTAGCCTGTGGATGGGGTAGGGCAAGGGAACAGTCAGCTAGGTTTGGGTGCAATCATTCTTACAGGAACTGGTTTCTGTTCCTCTTTCTTACATTTTGTTTTCTGTTCCAAACCTGCGATTGCTCCACTTAATGAAGTACAGGGTAATACCTTCTAAATGCTTCTTCCCCATTTAGCATGGAGTCTAGTAGCCTGTGCTTCTGCACAGTGGGATCGATTTGACTATTCTCTTCTCTTTTCATTTTTCACCACCTCAGGCCATTTCTGTGTACTTCCTTGAAATCAAAAGAGGCAAAGAGGGTATCATCCTCCTTGCATTTCTTATCCAATTTGGGAATATCAAGGAACATTCTTGGGAGTTTCAACACCCTCTATGGGCCAGCCTCCTTTCTTGGCCGCTGTCTTTTGCATATTATGGCATTCAATTCTCTTTTTTGGTAGTGGCTATTTATTTTTTCCCCTAGTTTCATTGTCTATGACAGGAGAGGGAGTCTGTGACTCATTTTACTTTTTCTTTACCTGAATGTCTGTCTTGAGCCTTTCATTTGTGTCATGATACCAGCTGTTGCCTTTTTCACTAATAAAAAGGCACATTCCTTAGGTGTTTTTAACTAGCATGAAGTCTTCCCACACTGCTCACCACATTCTGAAGTCTGATTTAAAGCATTGCAATGAGATGTCATCTTATGTCAGGATTGGAAGACCAGGCCACTTATCCTTTTTGACAAAATCAAAAGCTTTCAATGTGAAATAATTATTACTAAAATACATTTTTTATTCTTCAATCAACAGTCAGACTAAATGTCACCAAGTGTTAGGTTTTAGATTGTGCTGATTTTAAAACTCTAGTAATTATTAGCCCATTGGAAGTGAAAGACATTATCAAAATGTGTTTCTCCTGCCATTTCTGCCTCAGCCCTCACTCCTGTAGTAACCTCATTGTTCCAAATTTAAGGATTTGAGGCTGTGGTGAGATCTTCACAAAAACAAGTCAAATGGAGTTCCTGTCCTCATAATCTCAGATCTTTATTATTTACTTTTCAGGGTTTAGAAGACTAATTAATAAATCAAAGAAATAATTATAAAGCAGTTTAGAGTATTTGGGCTTTTTACCTCCTGGGAAATAAGCCTTGCATTTTTAAAAATGTATTCATTTTCATGATGTAAGAGAAATACATTGTTGAATACAAATGCTTTGACATAATGAATATGTTTAAGACAAACAAGATATAGCCGGATCCTCACCAGAGAGGTTTAGAAAACAAACCAGAACATGCTATCTTTTGTTTCAAAGTCATTAATTTTTGGCAATTTTTTGTTTCCTGTATCTTTGGACGTGAAGAAGGTTTTGGCAGCAACACTCAGCCGTCCTTGGAAATTGTAGGGCATTAAATGGAGCTGGTTAATGGACCACTGGGTGTCAGTATTGTCTTTACTTACTCTGGAGGGAACTGAATCAGGTTGTCCTTTTCAGAAACTTTGGAGTTTTGTTGGAAAACAGAATCTTAGATTTTCTGTCCAAGCCAGGAGGGGACCATCTAGCACAACCAGCTTTCTTCATAGATGACGGGGCTAAGTCATGGAGAAGGAACAGCTGATTCCTGCTCAGGGGTGGTTTCTACCACCCTGGGCTTCCCAAATTGCTACATCAGGATCTCAAACTTAAATGCCCATAGGGTCAGACAGGCAGGAAAGTCAAGTGGACTCCTCCTTAGCCTAATGAATAAGAAGGGATGAATAATGAATGAATAATGAATAAGAAGAGATCACGCCATTGCACTCCAGCCTGGGCGACAAGAGAGAAACTCTGTCTCAATAAATAAATAAATAAATAAATAAGTAAATAAGTAAATAAGTAAATAAATAAATAAATAGTCCTGAAGTTAGGAAAGCTCTGCAACGCACAGCTCCCCTACTCACTGCCTATTGCTTGGACACTCCAGCCCTACTGAACTTTTCCTCAGATAACTGCCATTTTTCCTCTTCCTTGACTGACAAACTTTTACTCACTCTTTAAATCCAACTCAAATGCCAGTTTTGTTTTGCCTTTTCTGTAAGCTTTCTCTAACTCCCAATAAAAGGGTTGCATACTTCTTTCAGTAGTTGCATGCCCCTTTGTTCATAGTGTGCTTATCACACTTATGTGGAATTATTAATAGCTGGGGCTGCTCCCCCCTGTAACCTTATTTGGCCCATCTTGGAATCTACAGTGCCTGCCAACAGGTGCTACCTTATACATGTCTGTTAAAGGAATGAAAATTAGTCTAAGCTCAGGAACACAAAAGCCAGGAAGTGAGTTCATGACTATCTTAGTTGCTGTTGTGTTCCCTTGGACCTCTGAAGTTTTGCTGAAAAATCAGCTCACAAAAGGCAGATTAATTTTTTAACTCATTTCTTCTCCTTTTTGAAACGGGATCTCACTATGTTGCCCAGGCTCTATTGCCCAGGCTAGACAGCACAGTGATGTGATCACAGCTCACTACAGCCTCAGTCTCACGAGTATCTAGGACCACAGACACATACCACCATGCTAGCTAATTGTTTTTTATTATTATTTTTTGTAGAACTAGGGTCTCCCAATGTTGCCCAGGTTGGTCTCAAACTCCTGGGCTCTTGCCTCAGCCTCCCAAAGTGTTGGGATTATAGGCGTAAGCCTCTATGCCCAGCTAAAGGGCAGATTTATTGAAGAAAACACACACATATTTACTTAATGGGTATACACAGGAGCCTGCAGAATGAAGACCCAGGATACAGAGGAAACTGTCCATTTTTATGCTTAGGTTCAACAAAGTATGGACAGCCGTGTGGAAACAGGATTGGACAAAAATGTATAATCTGCTAATAGACAGAATGGGGAAACCCAGCAAGGCCTGTTTGTCTAGACTCTTGTCTATCAGATTTTCTCTGTGCAGCTTTCTTTCCTTCTGGGTATGGGCTGGAACCCCCTCTGGAATGGGGTTATATGACCTACAGTCAAACAAGGTAGGCCAGATCATGTCGTTATGGCCAGTTTTTGCACAGAAAGGCAGAGGAAAAATAGAGTGATATTTTTAGGCTTTATGGCTGTCTTCAGGGAATAAAAGAGGTTCTGGTTTCTATGACCAGCCTTGGGAAGAGGGATTCTAATGTCTATGGCTAGCCTCATGGGAGAATGAGACTGAGAGACAGAAGAGCAGGAGAAGGTCAGAAGAAAACCTTTTACTTCTGGGAACTTCATTTTGAAGTATTGTTGTCTGAGCCCTAACAGTTAGCTTCTCTTTGAACATTTTCTAGGTTTTTAGAGAAGGAAATGTTACTGAGTGCTGGGCATTTTAACCTAAGGAACAAACATTTGGGGTGTAGCCATTAGCTTATGCATCCCTAGTATAGAGACAGGTAAGAATGGAGGATTTGCTTAATTTTATGCATCCATCCGAAGCTTGCTGAGTGTGTGAATATTTTGCACAGTTTGTTTTTCATCCCTGGCTTTACAACAGGTCAACACTCTTCCACCTGCCTCTGGTCCTTTTGCTCGCAACTGACATGTCTAAGCCACAATCATCTCACTGCATTAGTGCAAACAGCATCCACTCTTCCCTTCTCTACTCTTGTACTTCTGTATCCACCCCCACAGAGCTTCCCACTGTGCTCCTGCCTCTGGTCTCCATTCTGGTCCTTGAGCACTACAGTTTTCCCAAGCCTCAGGGCCTTTCCACTGACTGCTCCCTCTCTCAGCTCTTCACCAGGTGGCTTCTTCATTCTTCAGCTCTCAGCTCACATCTTCAGAGAGGCCCCTGTCTTACTCGGGTTCCCCTCGGAGCACCCTGAGGCAAGCAAGCAGATGACAGCAGGTGGCTTGGGAGGCACAGGAGGCAGTAGCAGGGGAAATCAGTGGCAAGAGGCACCAGCCACCACCGCAGGCTACCAAGCTTCATCCTGTGGGAAGCTCTGGGAAAGGCATAAAATGCTGCCTCTGGGTTACCCATGTGAGTGCTGAGGGACTTGAACATTTGCATACCCTCTCCACTGGTACAGGATCATGGGGGAAGGAGAGAGCACTTCTGATTGCTCCTCTTTATGCAGAAAGAGCAGTGGGAATATGCAAATACGGGCAGTTAGAAACAGTCCTGAAGAGTAGTTTTCAAACTTGAGTGTGTTCACAAACCCTGGGGATCTTGTTAAAATGCAGATTGGTTAAAGAGTTCTGTTAGGAGGTCTGAGATGCTGCAGCTCTTAGAAGCTCCCAGATAATGCCCTTGCTGATGTTCTGAGGATCACATTGTGAGGAGCAAGCAGCTGTAGTGCATGGCCAGGGGACGTCAGAGGGACAAGGAGGCCCCACTGGTGTCTGCTCTGCCTTCCTCCATGCCCATCCTCAAGTAGGAATCTTCAGACCCCCAAATTTGTTTCTTTTGCATCACAAGTCACTGCCTGAAATGACTGTGGTTTGGGTGTCTTGTTTAGTGCTGGGCTTCTTTATTAGAAGGTAAGTTTCATAAGGGCATCATCTTATTGTGTCATTTTCCCAGGGACTAGCACAGTGCCTGGTGCACAGAAGACTGCTCAGTAAATATTTGTTGAATGATTTGCTTTTCACAGACGATATTCTCATAAAGACACTTACATGAAGTATATATTTACATATAAGAAATGTTAGGAGCTCCTCCCCTGAGAAATGTTCTATGATTAACACAAATGATGTGGCAAATACCAAATGCCACATTTAGTTATTCTTGCTGAAGGTTTTTTATATTCTGTCTTAAGGCTATAATAAAATTTCAGTATTTAAGTTTCTCATGGTGCTCCACTACCTGTTGCAAATGTGAGTATAATTGTGCTCTCCTTCTCACATCAACAGTTTCCTAGCCATAGGGGTCCTTATGCTTCAAACACTGCCACTTGTCTAGTTGTCTTCCAGGCATTTTTCTTGCTGCAAGGTAGAAGTGTGTGGAGGGATCTGACATACAACGGGACATGCCTTGACAGCAGTTTCTTCTTTCCACCCAGTCCTTGCCAGGCTGGTGGATGGGTGGCCATAGGGATTATACATCCCTCTGTTCATCTCTTCTTCATTTTAGTGCCAGCAAAGCTGTGGTTCCCAGCATAGTATTCAATGATCACTGAATGCCTCTCTTCCTCCATTATTAAGTGTTCATTGTGAGCCTGGTATTGTAGCAGGACAAGCCACAGACAAAACTCCTCAGAAAGGGAGTTAAAGAAGGAAGTGGTTTATTTGGCTGGGAGCATTGACAAGACTCCTGTCTCAAGAGCTGAGCATCCAGAATGAGCAATTCCTGTCCCTTTTAAGGGCTCACAACTCTAAGGGGGTCCACATGAGAAGGTCGTGATCAATTTGAGCAAGCAAGGGGTACGTGACTGGGGGCTGCATGCACCGGTAATCAGAACGAAACAAAACGGGACAGGGATTTTTTCAGTGCCTTTCCATACAATGTCTGGACTCTATAGATAACAACCAGTTAAGTCAGGGGTCGATCTTTAACTACTAGGCTTAGGTCAGGCAGGCCCAGTCCTGGGTTTCAAGTCTGGTTCCTAGGTGCTGGGCTACCTGCCTTTAGTTTCTCTTCTCTTTCTTTTTCTGAGTATAAAACAATATAAAACAATATGAGAGAGTCTGTCTCTCTTCTCTCAGTACGTCCAGGCACTCTTACTCATGCTTTGGCTATAGGAATGAACAAGGCAGGCAAGAATCCTTGCTCTGATAGAGCTCAGTTTGTATTAGAGGGATACAGGTGATGATCCAGATAAGGCAGTGTAAGGTATAGAATACCAGATTAGTGATCAGTGCTATGAAGAAAATAAAGCAAGGAAGGAAGGAAGTCGAGGGGGCAGGGGGAGGTATTATACTGGTACAGAGAACCATGGGAAATGGGAGCTTCCCTAGGGTCTGAGATTCCTCTGGAAACAGGAAGGAAAGGCATAGAGTGATTAGGCCTCACTGTCTCAAGGCAGACAGTGAAGGAAAGGCAGTGAAGGTTGGGTGGGGGAAGTGGTTGAGGGTCTTGGGGAAAACATATAGAGTCTCTCTTGTGTCTCTTGCTGACGGACGTATTACAAAGGCAAAGGGCAAACTTCTTTGCCTTCCAAAGGTTCGCTGAGAATCAACCAACAAAAGGCAGATTCATGGGGAAAAAAGGCATACAAACAAATTAATGTGCATGGGAGCCTTCAGAATGAAGACCCAAAGATACAGGGGAAATTGTCCATTTTTACGCTCAGGTTCAACAAACTATGGACGGCCGTGTGGAAATAGGATTGAGCAAAAAGTGTGAGATCTAACGCTAATAGACCGAGTGGGGGAAAAATCCCAGCAAGGCCTGTCTGTCTAGATTCTTCTTGGCCTCTCTGAGCAGCATTCCTTCCTTCTGAGTGTGGGACAGGACCCTTTCTGGAATGGGGGTCTTGCAATCTATAATCAAACAAGATAGATCAGATAATTTCTGTATGGTCAGTTTTTACACAGAAAGGTGGGGGATAAGTTTGAGTAATGTTTTTAGGTCCTATGACTGGATTTGGGGAAAAGGGGTTCTGGTTTTTTGATCCACCTTTAGGGAAGAGAGATTCTAGTTTCTATTGCTAGCCTCAGGAAAGAATGAGGGGTCAATGATAGCAGGCCAAGAGAATGTCAGAGAGAAACTTTTGGAAGAGAAGCTTCTGGGCTGCTTCTGAAGCCTACCTTTTGGGGTATCATTTTCTTAGCCCCAATAATGTAATAGAAGAATTATTTATTTTTTTTTAAATTTTATGTGTGTTTTTAAAAATATCAGCGATATACTTATATGAGTCAACATTTAAAAAGTACAAAAGGATATCTAACCAAAACAATAAACTCCCACCTTTATCCTCTAGGATCACAGTTCCCCTTCTTGGATGTAGCTTTCTAAACAGTTTCTGTATTTTTTCAAGGACATTTTGCTCATATACATGGAAATACACATACACACATACTACATACACACACACATATATATATATGTGAATATCTATAAGCATATCTATAATTTCCATAGAAAGTGTGTATATCGTATATATACATGCATATATGTATATTTGTACATGTATGCATGTGTTAAATCAAGCTTAGCCTATAGCCACCTCCTTACATATTTAAGTTCAGCCTAAAGATTTTTCTCTACGTCATGAACTATAACAAGTGGAGGTATAAACCGACCACAACACATACCTGTACCAATCGCTGAGTTCCAGCCAATCAAATGTAGCCAACCTTATTTGAACCATGTTCAAACAAGGCAAACACGGAGCTGTTAACCAATCCAGTTGTTTCTGTATCTCATTTCCGTTTTCTGTATATCACTTTCCTTTTGCTGTCCATAAATCTTCCACCACGTGGCTGCAGTGGAATCTCTCTGAAACTTCTGTGATTCTGGGGGCTGCCTGAATTGCGAAGCATTCATTGCTCAATTAAACTCCTTTAAATTTAATTCAGCTGAAGTTTTTCTTTTTAACACGTGCCTAAATAAACGTATATAAATAAAAGTATCTGTATATATGTATGCATATATATGTGTATATACATGTATATACATGTACATGTATATAGACATATATGTATATATATTTTGAATTTAAGATTTAGGAAGCTCTCATGTTATGAGGAGTCTGCTGGTTGCTGGATTCTTTCCACTGTATGTAACACTTCCACAAATCAAATAAGACTTTAGTAGGTTGCCTGTCTATTTCAATTTTAGGAACACCATGATCAGTTAGGCAATATCAGAGATATCTGCAGGACAAAAACATTCTGCTAAATGCTTTAGCTTTTCTTCTCATTATGGTAACTATGTCCATCTTGTGAATAAAGGCATAGACTGGGAAAAACAGAAAAACCTAGAAGAAAATCCTAGTTGGATAGGTATATTAATTTCCCATTACTGCTATGATGAATTACTACAAACTTAGTGACTTAAAAATAGTTTTATTACCTTAAAATTGTTTAGGTCAAAAGTTCAAAATGGTTTTTAATGAACTGAAATCAAGGTGTCAGCAGGGCTGTGCTACCTCAGGAAGCTCTAGGGAAAAATCCATTTTCTAACCTCTTCCAGTTTCTAGAGGGTGCCTCCATCCCTTGGCTTGAGGCGCCTTCCTCCATCCTCAAAGCTGGAAATGTAACATTTTCACTCATTCTCAGTCTCTATCTATGCCCCCTCTTTCTCTCACCTCTTCTTTCATCATAATATGTTCTCTCTGACTCTGACCCAACTGCCTTCCTCTTATAAAAGCTCTTGTGATTACTTTTGACCCACCAGGATAATCCAGAATAATCTTCCCATCTCGAGATCCTCAACACATCTGCAAACTGTTTACCCATGTAAGGTAACATATTCACAGATTCTAGGGATTAGAATGTGGACATTTTGGGGAGCCATTATTCAGCTTATTACAGGTAGTGTTAGAGAAAGTTATTTAACCTCTAGGAGTCTGTTTCCTCAGCTACAAAATTTTCAGTAAAACAAAGCCTCTTCCCAGTAGATGACAGTAGCAACTGTCCTCCCACTCCAGGTGTGACAAGGTTCCTTTGCTGGGGCTCGAGTAGGGGAATTACCAAAGGTTGAGAACCACTGCTGTAGTGATTACTATATGCATCCTCAACTTACCACCCCAATTTATCACAAGAATCAGATAGTATTTTGCTACTTTGTGAACAATGTAAAAACTTCGCCAAAAAAAAAAAAAACAACAAAAAAATCCACTTAATTCCTCTCTAGTTCATTGTGCTGTTGATGTCACATATTTTATTTCTCTATATATTATAAACCCCTAAACTTGATTGTTTTGCTTTGGCGGTTTTTGTTTTTGTTTTGAGACAGGGTCTTGCTCTGTTGCCCAGGCTGGAGTGCACTGGCACAATCTCAGCTCACTACAACCTCCATCTCCCAGGCTCAAGCCATCCTCCCACCTCAGCATCCTGAGTAGCTGGGACTACAGGTGCGCACCACCACACCCAATTAATTTTTGTGTTTTTTTGTACAGATGGGGTTTCACCATGTTTCACAGGCTGGTATTGAACTACTGAGCTCAAGCAATCCACCTGCCTCGACCTCCTAAAATGATGAGATTACAGGTGTGAGCCACTGTGCCTGGCCTGTGGTTTTTAATAGTCAATAATTTTGAAAATTTAAAGTATTCTTTTATGTTCATGCACATATTTGACCTTTTTGTCATTCTTCCTTCCTTCCTGCAGATCTTTGCTTTCATCTTGAGTTGTTTCTTTTAGCTTCAAAAGCTGGTGACATATTTTCTCATCTTTTGTTTGTTTAAAAATGTCTATATGTACTTCATTTATAGAATTCTGGTTTTTTTTTTCTTTTAGCACTTTGAGACGGAGTCTCGCTCTGTTGCCCAGGCTGGAGTGCAGTGGCGTGATCTCGGCTCACTGCAAGCTATGCCTCCGGGTTCACACCATTCTCCTGCCTCAGCCTCCCGAGTAGCTGGGACTACAGGTGCCCGCCACCACACCCGGCTATTTTTTTGTATTTTTAGCAGAGACGAGATTTCACTGTGTTAGCCAGGATGGTCTCGATCTCCTGACCTTATGATCCACCTGCCTCAGCCTCCCAAAGTGCTGGGATTACAAGTGTGAGCCACCGCACCTGGCCTCTTTTAGCACTTTGAAGATGTCAATTCTATCGTCTTTTGTCTTCCATTGTTTCTTTTTTTCTTTTTCTTTTTTTTAAGAGACAGGGTCTTGCTATGTTGCTCAGACTGGACGTGTGAATTCTTCAGCTTAAGCAATTCTCCTGCCTCAGCCTCCCAGGTAGCTGGAACTATAGGTGCACACCTTTATACCCAGCTGTCACCCATTGTTTTCTGATGAAAGTCAGCCATGATTTTCATTGTTGTTCTGCTACATATAATCTATTTTCTATGTCTGCATTTAATTATTTTATTTGTGCATCTTACAATTTTTCCATTATTTTTGATTTTCAACCAGTTTGTGATGACCTGGATAAAATGACTGATGCTGTTTTCTCTGCTGTGTCCATTCTGCTTTAGCTCTATTAAACACATTTTTAATTTCATGCATTGTAGTTTTTTTCAGTTCTAGAATTTTCACTTGGTTCTATTTTAGCAATTTTATCTTTTGAAATTCTCATTGTTTTCATCCAATTTGTCAATCTTATCCTCACATTTCTTTAATAAATTTCAATGATTATTTTAAAGTCTTTGTTTATTCCAATATTTGAACCATTAGTGGATCTGCTACTATTCATTTTTTTTTCCTCTTAACTAGGAGTACATCCTGCTTCTTCACTTATTTCATAGCTTTTTATTGCATGCCAGAAATTGTGTAATTAAAAATAAAACCCTACAGCCCTTGGTATAAATACTGTCTTCTATTTTTATTCTTTTTAGACTTTTAAATATGTATATATAATTTAGAAATATATATGTACTTTAAGTTCTGGGATACATGTGCAGAATGTGCAGGTTTGTTACATAGATATACATGTGCCATGGTGGTTTGCTGTGCCTATCAACCCATCATCTAGGTTTTAAGGCCTACACGTGTTAGGTATTTGTCCTAATGCTCTCCCTCCCCTTGCCTCCAACCCCAACGATAGACCCTGGTGTGTGATGTTCCCATTCCTGTGTCCATGTGTTCTCATTGTTCAACTCTCAGCTTATGAGTGAGAACACGCAGTGTTTGGTTTTCTGTTCCTGTGTTAGTTTGCTGAGAATGATGGCTTCCAGCTTCATCCGTGTCCCTGCAAAAAGACATGAACTCAGTTTTTAAAATATGGAACGCTTCACAAATTTGTGTCATCCTTATGCAGGGGCCATGGTAATCTTCTGTGTCTTGTTCCAATTTTAGTATATGTGCTGCCAAAGTGAGCACAATACTATCTTCTAAAAGGGAGGACATGTTCTTTTGTCTGTAAGTTAGGGAAATGGGTCCATCTTTATAATCCAGATAGAATGTGAGCTGGTTTGTGGCTGGGATACAGCTTAAGTTAGCTTTATTTCACCTGTGTTTTCACATGTATTTAGGGCTAACTTGGTCTGTACTGTATATATTATAAACTACTCTCTCTAGTAGGACCTTGGGATCTAATCACCAGTAGACTACAGAGTTCTCTTTCTCTGCTTTTCCAATTCCATTTTCATACCGTTTCCACACACTCACCAAAAGTTTCATGGGGGAAATCTCAGCAGGTAAGAAGAATAAGTTCTTTGCATTTGAAAATCCTACAGACTTCAATCCATTTATACTAGCCCACAGGGTCTGCAGGCTTTCCTGTATCATAGCAGAGTTCCAGAGACTGTGATAAGCCCAGTCTTCCACCAGCCTCTGTGGAATTCAGCAGAAGAGAATTTGGCCACTGATACCTGCTCAGCTAGAAATGCCTTATACTCTCCTGTAATTTAACTTTGGATCATTTTTCATCTACAACCCTCCAATATCAAATATAGGGAAGATTGGGAAGATGATCCAGTAATTTTTATAGTTTATCTGGTGGGAGAAATGGTCCTTCAAGACCTTCTACATCTTATGTGAAGGCCGGAAGTTCTTAACTTTTAAATATTTTAAGATCTCTAATGATGTCCCATTTTAATTTCTGAAAATTTTAAATATAGTTTTCTCACATTTCTTTTAATGAGTCTTGATAGGTGTTTGTCTGTTTTATTAATCTCTAAAAAAACCCCACAATTTTTAAATTGTATGTTTTCTACTTTTTTTCTCTTTGACATTCCCTTCTACTTTTTTACATTTAATTTGCTGTACTTTTTTTTAGCTTTTTAGGAGATGATTAAATAATTTTTTCAGGTTTTTTCCAAAGTGTATGTTTGATTTTATGAATTTCTCTGTAAGCACTATTTTATCTACATTGCACAAATGCTGATACCTTACTCAGTTCAAAGTGCTTGCTAATTTGCTTTATTTCTTCTCTAACTTCAGGGTAATTTAGAAAACAATTCCTTAATTTATAAACATTTGGTGATTTTCTAGTTATCCTTGGTTACTGATTTCTAACTTAATTCTACTGGGATCATGGCCCATTTTGGTAAATATACCATGTGCATTTGAAAATAATGTGTATTCTGCAGCTGTTTGGCATAGTGTTCTATCTACATACCAGTTAGTCAGATTGGTTAATTGGATTGTTCAAAAATACATATTTTTCTTTTTCTTTTCTTTATTAAATTTTTTTATTATACTTCAAGTTCCACGGTACATATGCAAAACGTGCAGGTTTGATACATAGGTATACATGTGCCATGTTGGCTTGCTGAATCCATCAACTCATCATTTACATTAGGTATTTCTCCTAATGCTATCCTTCCCCCAGCCCTCAACCCACCAACAGGTCCCAGTGTGTGATGTTCCCTGCCCTGTGTCCTAGTGATCTCATTGTTCAATTCCCACCAGTGAGCGAGAACATGTGGTGTGTGTTTGGTTTTCTGTCCTTGTGATAGTTTGCGAGAATGATGGTTTCCAACTTCATCCATGTCCCTGCAAAGAACATTAACTCATCCTTTTTTATGGCTGCATAGTATACATGGTGCCACATGCTCTTAATCCAGTCTATCATTGATGGACATTTGGGTTGGTTCCAAGTCTTTGCTATTGTGAATAGTAACGCAATAAACATATGTGTGCATGTGTCTTTATTGTAGCATGATTTATAATCCTTTAGGTATATACCCAGTGATGGGATTGCTGGATCAAATGGTATTTCTAGTTCTAGATCCTTGAAGAATCGCCCCACTGTCTTCCACAATGGTTGAACTAATTTATACTCCCACCAATAGTGTAAAAGCGTTCCTATTTCTCCACACCCTCTCCAGCATCTGTTGTTTCTTGACTTTTTTTTTTTGAGACGGAGTTTCACTCTTTTTGCTCAGGCTGGAGTGCAATGGCACGATCTCGGCTCACCACAACCTCCGCCTCCTGGGTTCAAGCAATTCTCCTGCCTCAGCCTCCCGAGTAGCTGGGATTTCAGGCATGTACCACCATGCCTGGCTAATTTTGTATTTTTAGTAGAGACGGAGTTTCTCCATTTTGGTCAGGCTGGTCTTGAACTTCTGACCTCAGGTGATCCACCCGCCTCAGCCTCCCAAAGTGCTGGGATTACAGGCATGAGCCACCGCGCCCGGCTCCTGACTTTTTAATGATAGCCATTCTAACTGGCGTGAGACGGTATCTCACTGTGGTTTCAATTTGCATTTCTCTAATGACCAGTGATGATGAGCATCTTTTCATGTGTGTGTTGGCTGCATAGATGTCTTTTTTTGAGAAGTGTCTGTTCATATGCTTTACCCACTTTTTGATGTTTTTTTTTTTCTTGTAAATTTGTTTGAGTTTTTTGTAGATTCTGGATATTAACCCTTTGTCAGATGGGTAGGTTGCAAAAATTTTCTCCCATTCTGTAGGTTGCCTGTTCACAGTGATGGTAGTTTCATTTGCCATGCGGAAGCTCTTTAGTTTAATTAGATCCCATTTGTCAATTTTGGCTTTTGTTGCCATTGCTTTTGGTGTTTTAGTCATGAAGTCCTTGCCCATGCCTCTGTCCTGAATGGTATGGCCTAGGTTTTCTTCTAGGGCTTGTATGGTTTTAGGTCTAACATTTAAGTCTCGAATCCATCGTGAATTAATTTTTGTATAAGGTGTAGGGAAGGAATCCAGTTTCAGCTTTCTACATATGGCTAGCCAGTTTTCCCAGCACCATTTATTAAATAGGGAATCCTTTCACCATTGCTTGTTTTTGTCAGGTTTGTCAAAGATCAGATGGTTGTAGATGTGTGGTGTTATTTCTGAGGCCTGTGTTCTGTTCCATTGGCCTATCTCTCTGTTTTGGTACCAGTACCATGCTGTTTTGGTTACTGTAGCCTTGCAATATAGTTTGAAGTCAGGTAGAGTGATGCCTCCAGCTTTGTTCTTTTGGCTTAGGATTGTCTTGGCTACACAGGTTTTTTTTTGGTTCCATATGAAATTTAAAGTATTTTTTTCCAATTCTGTGAAGAAAATCATTGGTAGGTTGATGGGAATGGCATTGACTCTATAAAGTACTTTGGGCAGTATGGCCATTTTCATGATATTGATTCTTTCTATCCATGAGCGTGGAATATTCTTCCATTTGTTTGTGTCCTCTTATTTCTTTTAGCAGTGGTTTGTAGTTCTCCTTGAAGAGGTCCTTCACATCCCTTGTATGTTGGATTCCTAGGTATTTTATTCTCTTTGAAGCTATTGTGCATGGGAGTTCACTCATGATTTGACTCTCTGTCTATTATTGGTGTATAGGAATGCTTGTGATTTTTGCACATTGGCTTTGTATCCTGAGACTTTGCTGAAATTGCTTGTCAGCTTAAGGAGATTTTGGGCTGAGATGATGGGGTTTTCTAAATATACAATCATGTCATCTGCAAACAGGGACAATTTGAGTTCCTGATTTCCTAATTGAATAGACTTTATTTCTTTCTCTTGCCTGATTGCCCCGGCCAGAACTTCCAACACTATGTTGAATAGGAGTGTTGAGAGAGGGCATCCCTGTCTTGAGCTGGTTTTCAAAGGGAATGCTTCCAGTTTTTGTCCATTCAGTGTGATATTGACTGTCATAAATAGCTCTTACTATTTTGAGATACGTTCCATCAATACCTAAGTTTACTGAGAGTTTTCTTTTTCTTTTTCTTTTTTTTTTTTTTTGACAGAGTCTCCCTCTGTTGCCCAGGCTGGAGTGTGGTGGCATGATCTCGGCTCACTGCAAGCTCTGCCTCCTGGGTGCATGCCATTCTTCTGCCTCAGCCTCCCGAGTAGCTGGAACTACAGGTGCCCACCACCACACCCAGCTATTTTTTTTGTATTTTTAGTAGAGATGGAGTTTCACCGTGTTAGCCAGGATGATATCTAACACCTGACCTCAAGATCTGCCCACTTTGGCCTCCCAAAATACTGGGGTTACAGATGTGAGCCACCATGCCTGGCCTGTTGAGAGTTTTTAGCATGAAGTGCTGTTGAATTTTGTTGAAGGCCTTTTCTGCATCTATTGAGATAGTCATTTGGTTTTTATCATTAGTTGAGTTTATGTGATGGATTACGTTTATTGATTTGCGTATGTTGAACCAGCCTTGCATCCCAGGGATGAAGCCGACCTGATCATGGTGGATAAGCATTTTTTTGTTGTTGTTTTCTTGAGATGGAGTCTCACTCTGTGCCCACGTGGGAGTGCAGTGGTGTGATCTCGGCTCACTTCAAGTTCTGCCTCCTGGGTTCATGCCATTCTCCCACCTCAGCCTCCTGAGTAGATGGGACTACAGGCACCCGCCACAATGCTTGGCTAATTCTTTTTGTATTTTTAGTAGAGATGGGTTTTCACCATGTTAGCCAGGATGGTCTCGATCTCCTGACCTCATGATCTGCCTTCCTCAGCCTCCCAAATTGCTGGGATTACAGGCATGAGCCACCATGCCTGGCCCATGGTGGATAAGCTTTTTGATGTGCTGCTGGATTTGGTTTTCCAGTGTTTTATTGAGTATTTTGGCATCAATGTTCATCAGGGATATTGGTCTAAAATTCTCTTTTTTTGCTGTGTATCAGCAGGCTTTGGTATCAGGATGATGTTGGCCTCATAAAATGAGCTATGGAGGATTACCTCTTTTTCTATTCATCTGAATAGTTTCGGAAGGAATGGTACCAGTTCCTCTTTGTACCTCTGGTAGAATTTGCCTGTGAATCTGTCTGGTCCTGGACTTTTTTTGGTTGTAGGCTATTATTGCCTCAATTTTAGAGCTTGTTATTGGTCTATTCAGAGATTCAACTTCTACCTGGTTTAGTCTTGGGAGGGTGTATGTGTCCAGGAATTTATCAATTTCTTCTAGATTTTCTAGTTTATTTGCATAGAGGCATCTATAGTATTCTCTGATGGTAATTTCTATTTCTGTGAGTTTGGTGGTGATACCCCTTTATCATATTTTATTGCATCTATTTGATTCTTCTCTCTTTTCTTCTTTATTAGTCTTGCTAGTGGTCTATCAATTTTGTTGATCTTTTCAAAAAACCACCTCCTAGATTCACTGATTTTTTTGAAGGGTTTTTTATGTCTCTATCTTTCAGTTCTGTTCTGATCTTAGTTATTTCTTGCCTTCTAGGCTTTGAATTTATTAGCTCTTCCTTCTCTAGTTATTTTAATTGTGATGTTAAGGTGTCAATTTTAGATCTTCCCTGCTTTCTCTTGTGCACATTTAGTGCTATAAATTCCCCTCTACACACTGCTTTAAATGTGACCTGGAGATTCTAGTATGTTGTGTCTTTGTTCTCATTTGTTTCAAAGAATATCTTTATTTCTGCCTTCATTTTGTTATTTATCCAGTAGTCATTCAGGAGGAAGTTGTTCAGTTTCAATGAAGTTGTGCAGTTTTCAGTGAGTTTCTTAATCCTGAGTTCTAATTTGATTGCACTGTGGTCTGAGAGACAGTTTGTTGTGATTTCTGTTTTTTTACATTTGCTAAGGCATGCTTTACTTCCAATTATGTGATCAATTTTAGAATAAGTGCGATGTGCTGAGAGGAATGTGTATTCTGTTTATTTGGGGTGCAGAGTTCTGTAGATGTGTATTAGGTCTGCTTGGTGCAGAGCTGAGTTCAGGTCCTGGATATCCTTGTTAAACTTCTGTCTCATTGATGTAATACTGACAGTGGAGTGTTAAAGTCTCCCATTATTATTGTGTGGAAGTCTAAGTCTCTTTGTAGGTCTCTAAGGACTTGCTTTATGAATCTCGGTGCTCCTGTATTGGGTGCATGTGTATTTAGGATAGTTAGCTCATCTTGTTGACTTGATCCCTTTACCATTACGTAATGACCTTGTTTGTCTCTTTTGATCTTTGTTGGTTTAAAGTCTGTTGCATCAGAGGCTAGGATTGCAACCCTGCTTTTTTTTGCTTTCCATTTGCTTGGTAGATCTTCCTTTATCCCTTTATTTTGAGCCTATGTGTGTCTCTGCACATGAGATGTGTCTCCTGAATACAGCAGACTGATGGGTCTTGACCGTTTATCCAATTTGCCAGTCTGTGTCTTTTATTTGGGTCATTTAGCCCATTTACATTTAAGGTTAATATTGTTATGTGTGAATTTGATCCTGTCATTATGATGTTCACTGGTTATTTTGCCCATTAATTGATGTAGTTTCTTCATAGGATTGATGGTCTTTACAATTTGGCATGATTTTGCAGTGGCTAGTATGGGTTGTTCCTTTCCATTTTTAGTGCTTCCTTCAAGAACTCTTGTAAGGCACACCTGGTGGTGACAAAATCTCTCAGCATTTGCTTGTCTGTAAAGGATTTTATTTTTCCTTCACTTATGAAGCTTAGTGTGGCTGGATATGAAATTCTGGGCTGAAAATTCTTTAAGGATGTTGAATATTGGCCCCCACTGTCTTCTGGCTTGTAGGGTTTCTGCTGAGATATCCGCTGTTAGTCTGTTGGGCTTCCCTTTGTGGGTAACTTGACCTTTCTCTCTGGCTGCCCTTAACACTTTTTACTTCATTTCAACCTTGATGAATCTGACGATTATGTGTCTTGGGCTTGCTGTTCTCGAGGAGTGTCTTTGTGGTATTCTCTGTATTTCCTGAATTTGAATGTTGGCCTGCCTTGCTCTATTAGGGAAATTCTCCTGCATAATATCCTGCAGAGTGTTTTCCAACTTGGTTCCATTCTCCCCATCACTTTCAGGTCCACCAATCAAACGTAGGTTTGGTCTTCACGTAGTCCCATATTTCTTGAAGGCTTTGTTCATGTTCTTTTATTCTTTTTTCTCTAACCTTGTTTTCTTGCTTCATTTCATTAATTTGATCTTCAGTCACTGATACCCTTTCTTCTACTTGATCAAATTGGCTATTGAAGCTTGTGCGTGCATCATGAAGTTCTCGTGCTGTGGTTTTCAGCTCTATCAGGTCACTTAATGGTCTTCTGTATGCTGTTTATTCTAGTTATCCATTCGTCTAATCTTTTTTCAAGGTTTTTAGCTTCCTTGTGATGGGTTCGAACATCCTCCTTTAGGTTGGAGAAGTTTGTTATATTCGACCTTCTGAAGCCTACTTCTGTCAGCTCATCAAAGTCATTCTCTGTCCAACTTTGTTCTGTCACTGGCAAGGAGCTGCGATCCTTTGGAGGAGAATAGTCACTCTGATTTTTAGAATTTTCAGCTTTTCTGCTCTGGTTTCTCCACATCTTTGTGGTTTTGTCTACCTTTGGTCTTTGATGTTGGTGGCCTACAGATGGGGTTTTGGTGTAGATGACCTTTTTGTTGAGGTTGATGCTATTACTTTCTGTTTTAGTTTTCCATCTTAACAGTCAGGTCCCTCAACTGCAGGTCTGTTGGAGTTTGCTGGAGTTCCACTCCAGACTCCGTTTGCCTGGGTATCACCAGCAGATGCTGCAGAACAGCAAATATTGCAGAACAGCAAATATTGCTGCCTGATTCTTCCACTGGTAGTTCATCCTAGAGGGGAAGCTGCCTAGATGAGGTGTTTGTCAGTCCCTACTGGGAGGTGTCTCCCAGTTAGGCTACACGCAGGTCAGGGACCCACTTGAGGAGGCAGTCTGTCCATTCTCAGAGCTCAAATGTCATGCTGGGAGATCCGCTGCTCTCTTCAGAGCTGTCAGACAGGGACGTTTAAGTCTGCAGAAGTTGCCTGCTGCCTTTCATTCAGCTATGCCTTGCCCATAGAGGTGGAGTCTAGAGGCAGTAGGCCTTGTTGAGCTGCGGTGGGTTCCACCCAGCTTAGCTTCCTGGCTGCTTTTTTACCTACTCAAGCCTCAGCAATGGTGGAGGCCCCTCCCCCAGCCAGGCTGCCCTCTTGCAGATCAATCTCAGACTGCCACTAGCAGTGAGCAAGGCTCCGTGGGTGTGGGAGCTGCCTAGCCAGGCACTGGAGAGAATCACTTTGTCTGCTGGTTGCTAAGACCTTGGGAACAGCACAGTATTGGAGGGGGAATGTCCCGTTTGTTCAGGTAGTCTGTCACGGCTTTCCTTTACTTAGAAAGGGAAATCCCCCAACCCCTTGTGTGTCCCAGGTGAGGTGATGCCCCACCCTGCTTTGGCTCCCCCTCTGTGGGTTTCACCCACTGTTCAACCAGTCCCAATGAGGTGAACCAAGTACCTCAGTGGGAAATGCAGAAATCACTCATCTTCACTCTGGGAGCTGCAGACTAGAGCTATTCCTATTTGACCATCTTCTCTTTTTATTTTTCTTTTGTTCTATCAGTTACTGAGATGAGAGCTGTTCTCAACCCTATAGATGTATATTTTTGTTTCTCCTTTTAGTTTGATCAGTTTGTGATTTATGTATCTTGAGCCGGTGTTATTGGGGGGTATACATAGTTATGTTCTACCAAAATTAACCTTTTGTTGTTACAAGCTCTGCCTTTTTATTGGTAATAATACTCTCATCTTGAAATCTTCTTGATTTCATGTTAGTATACCTACAGCAGCTTTCTTTTGATTCGTATTTGCGAGGGTTTTCTTTTATGCCCCCTCCGGTTCTTATTTAATAGATATGTCTCCTGCAAACAACATTCGGAAGTTATTATTATTTGTTCATTATTTTCCAATATGGCCATTTTGTGTTTTTAAAGGATATTTGATGTCCGTTTATGTTTAATGTAATTGCTGATATATTGGGGTTTAAATCTGTTATCTTACTGTCCTTTCTATGTGTCCCACCTGTTACATTTTCTTCTGCTCTTTTAGTCTTTTAATCAAATATTTTAATATTCTTGTTTCTCTATTGTCTTCTTTCTCTCTCTCTTTAAGAGTCTCCCTTGTTGCCTAGGCTGGATGACAATGGCAAGATATGGCTCACTGAAGCCTCAGTCGCCTGGGTTCATGTAATCCTCCCACTTCAGCCTCCTTAGTAGCTACAACAACCAGCATATACCACCATACTGGGTTAATTTTTGTATTTTTTGTTTTTGTTTTTGTTTTTGTTTTGCAGACAGAGTCTCACCCTGTTGCCCGGGCTGGTCTCAAACTCCTGGGCTCAAGCAATCCTCCTGTTTCTCAGGTGTGATCAGCGTCTTCTCTTTTTGAAGTTTTATTTTACAACTATACATTTTAAAATTATATTTTAGATTCTATTCTAAACATTACAAGATAAATTTTTGACCTAGGCTACTTCAAATTTTACTTTTAGTATTTCTAGGATAAATCAAAGCTTAAAAACTTTAACTCTATTTACCATTCTCTCCCGTTTTTTGTGTTATTGTCATATGTTTAAATTATATATAAATTATACTACATTTGTGGGTGTATAATTTATTTGTACACGATGACTTACATTAGTCAACATTTATTTAAATTTATCTGTGTATTTACTCTTATTTTCTGCAAGTGTTCTTCTACCAGGAATCATCTTCCTTCTGCTGAAAGAACCTCCTTTAGTAGTTTTTTAATGTCACTTTGTCAGAGGTATGTGAACCAGAGCAACTCCATCTTAAATAGGAGCTGGGTAAAATGAGGCTGAGACCTACTGGGCTGCATTCCCAGATGGTTAAGGCATTCTGAGTCACAGGTTGAAGTAGGAGATTGGCACAAAATACAGGTCATAAAGGCCTTGCTGATAAAACAGGTTACAGTAAAGAAGCTGGCTAAAATCCACCAAAACCAAGATGGCCTCGAGAGCAACCTCTGGTCCTCCTCACTGCTACCCTCCCACCAGCACCGTGACAGTTTACAAATAAAATGGCAACATCAGAAAGTTATCCTATATGGTCTGAAAAGGGGAGGCCTGAATAATCCAGCTCTTATTTAGCGTATCTTCAAGAAATAACCATAAAAATGGGCAACCAGCAGCCCTCAGGGGTCCCCTTTTATTTTATTCCTTTACTTTCCTAATAAACTTGCTTTCACTTTACTCTATGGATTCACCCTGAATTCTTTCTTGTGCAAGATCCAAGAACCCTCTCATGGGTTCTGGATTGAGACCCCTTTCCTGTAACAACTCTATTGATGACGAATTACCATACTTTTAGGAATGTTTATCTAGAAATGTTGTTATTTTCCGTTAAATCCCAGCTTCCTGGGTAGCCCTGCGCTCATTTATTTTGATTTTTCCAGTTCAGTGAGGTTGCCAGAATCTCTTGATTGCTAATTTCTGATCTGCCTCTATGCGTTTCTCTAAAAATTGGCAAGAGCATTATGGAGGGAAAAAAAATAATGAATATAGGGATTTTCTCAATACATTTTCCTTCTCTCCGGGATCTTGATCTATTGAATACCGGCTGCCTTATGTATTCTCCGATGAATGTAAACAGTTTTTTTTTAAAATAATGTTAATTTTTCCTAGATTTTATAGTTGTTTTCAGTGGGAAGTTTACTATGAATGAAGCTTCTCTGTGACAGCTAGAAGTAGAACCTACAAATTATTGTTTGTTTTTAATGAAATCTATGTATTAAAAGGAAGTCTCTCCTCACCCATGCGGTGGCCTTTCACATATTTTCCCACAGCTTCTATAAAGCCTGTCAAGTTGCTTTTCTCTAGATGAAGTGGCTGAAGTTCTTTCATGTAATGAGAGCTCTAGATCCCTCCCCATTTTGGTTTCCCAACTTATCTTTTTTTTTTTTTTTTTTTTTTTTTTGAGACAGCCTCACTCTGTCACCGAGGCTGGAGTGCAGTGGCATGATCTCGGCTCACTGCAACCTCCGCCTCCTGGGTTCATTTCATTCTCCCGCCTCAGCCTCCTGAGTAGCTGGGACCACAGGCACCTGCCACCATGCCCAGCTAACTTTTTATATTTTTAGTAGACATGGGATTTCACTGTGTTAGCCAGGATAGTCTTGATCTCCTGACCTCGGGATCCACCTGCCTTGGCCTCCCAAAGTGCTGGGATTACAGGTGTGAGCCACCGTGCCTGGCTCTTATCCCTTTTTTTTTTCTAAGTAGAGAGCACAAAGATTATTCCTGGTTTTGCAGTCAAGTTACTTTTAAATCCTGGACCCCTCATATTAAATGCTTGACCATGAACAAGTTATTTAAGCTTTTGATTTTCACCTGCAAGATGAAGGGTATTACCTAGCTTGCAGAATCATTTTGAATTAAAAGGGTGCCTCAGTATAATACACACTCAATAAAGTTAGCTGCTGCAGTTGCTTTCATGTTTGCATACGTGTTATTGCTTTGACAGGGCATCCAATTGGGATAAATTCTTGGTATTGTTCTAATGGGTTTCCTGAATTTTTTTGTGTATCTATTTTTTACATGTACCTGATTTATTTTTTACTGTGTAAAAACTGTAGAATGATCCTCAAAGAAGGTATAAATTTGAAGATATGTCTTTCCTCCTCCTTAACACCTCCCTCTTCTTGGCTGAACAAGTGGGAGAAAAGATGTTTTTGGAAGACTTTAATTTAACTGCAGGAATACCATTTAAACAGTAAAGTGTTCTCCCCCTCTTCACAATGACCCTTTATCAGGATTTCATTTGGCTTCCCTTTGTTTTAGAGAAGAAAATTAATAAATGTTTTGGATACAATCTTAAGCCAAGGTCGGCAGCAGCTGCTGTGTTCTTGTTTGAAATGTCTATTTTCTTACACTCATTTCTGACCCTTCTGAATCCTGTTATCAGTGCCTGCACATTTTTGGTAACTGATTGTCATTGCATTGTAAGGACGCTGCCTGGATGATTGCTCCTCAACCAGAGATGTCAGCCAGCTGAAACGTACCAGGAGACAACAAAGGACATTCCTGACTTGGGGAAAAATGGAGCAGGAGAAATTTACATGTGTTTAACATTTATATTCTTTTGAGTAGCTTTTGTCTCTTTGAAAATTCCCTGAACTTACTACCTCAAGCAGAAGAATGGAATCTAAATGCAAGGGAGAAAAGAAAGTCTGCTTTGAAGATGAGGAGTAAGATGAAGAATTAGAGGTTTGTCTTTTTCTTTTAAGGCCTTTTTTGGTTATGGAAAAGGACAGAATTATAAAATTAACAGGATCACAATAACTTTAGTTCCTGATGTATTGGGGAATAGTTCTATTAAAAGCATAATGTATTTAAAGGCTGTCATACCAATGTTTCCTGGTAGCCTCTTTCTACCTCTCCTTTGTACCAAAGAGTGCTAGCCCAGGTGTTTCTTGTATTATTGATTACATGTAAAGACAATGCCTTGAAATGTTATGTATGGAGGTCTCTGTGTTGGAACAATAGAGGTTTATTTGCATGCTGAGCTTCTGATCTCAAATGGTAGAATTTCACATAAGACTGACAAGCCCAAGTGATTAAACTGCAGAGGCATCACTAGCCCTGTCTCAATCTTTATTTCACTTCTTAATAAAAGCAGAAGTCATCGGTTGGTGCATGCTCTGGAAAGCAAGATTAACAGAATCTTATTTTCTAATAAAGTTTTGGCAGAAGTGGGTGATGCTTTTAGATAAATACAGTGAACACAACTTACAGAGCCAAAGGTACCTTCATCTATGTAAAAGCAGTGGTACCTTCTTCCATTATCTAAGACCTTCAACATCTGGGATACTTAAAAATGCAATAACTGGATTTATGCTATTTATATAGTTAAAGCAGCTAGTTTCTAACTTTTTAGACAGTCCAAACCCTTTTTCCCTTCACTTTTCTTTGGGAGCCCACTACATAAAAGATAATTTTTTAAAAGAGGGATTCTGGTTGATGCAAGGCAGCAAGAGACTCTGTCCTATTGCTTTCCCCTTTATCCTGACAAAGTCTCTCTGCTGCATCTCAACACACTTCATGGGCTACAGGAAACAGAGCTGACAAAACACTAGCCTAAGAAAGCCAATGAGACATGTGCATTATCAGAAGAGGGTTGCAGTGACCCAACATGACTCTTACAGGCTAATTAAAGCAGTGCCATCACTGGGAGGAGGAGGCTTTCCCGTTTTCATAAAATTGTTTTTCAGAAAAATAGGATCGTTTTGGAATTTTGTCATTTCCCTAGGATGTTTCCGGAGACTGAAAGAGGTGGCTGGGAATCATATGACTATTTTTCTGTTTTCTTTTTTTTTTTTTTGAGACGGGGGTCTCACTCTGTCACCCAGGCTGGAGTGCAGTGGCTCCATCTCAGCTCACTGCAGCTCCGCCTCCCGGGTTCACGCCATTCTCCTGCCTCAGCCTCCTGAGTAGCTGGGACTACAGGCGCCGCCACCATGCCCGGCTAATTTTTTGTATTTTTAGTAGAGATGGGGTTTCACCGTGTTAGCTAGGATGGTCTCGATCTCCTGACCTCGTGATCCACCTGCCTCGGCCTCCCAAAGTGCTAGGATTACAGGCGTGAGCCACCGCGCCCGGCTATTTTTCTGTTTTCTTATGTTTCAAAATGGCTTCATGTAATTTCTCTCTCCTTTTATCCATCTACATAAAGTGTGACAGGAAAATAAAATATCCGGACCCCAAATTCACTATGCCAAAGGGAAAAGTTAAGCTTGGAAGCTGAGTCACAAAAATACCCCCAAACCTGCCATTCCTTTGGTTCCTAAACTGATAGCTACAGATAGAAGGCCACATGTCTCCACAGGAGATTCTCCATCCCCCCCTCACCCCGATTCCCCGCCACACTGACAATGTAAATTAACAGCTTGTCTTCACAAGTATGGAACAAGGAGAGACTAGAAATTGTCCCTCCCACCCCAAGATGAATACGTATTTGACTGCATCCTCTACTGTTTATCTTATGTAAAAATTCAGACTCACTAAGTATGAGATGAATACATAATTGTTTCTTCTACCCCCTCCTTTTCATCTGCAACATATGGGCCAAGTAAGCCTAATCAAAGCCTCATAAGAGTGTGACCATAGCCTTCCCCATTTTTCTCTTTCCTTTTTCCCCTTCCTGCTTGCTTTTCCCTTTTAAACATTGAAGCCTTCAAAATCCTCTTTAGAAAAGAACAGGCTACAGATTCTACTGTGGTTTGTGTCTTTTTCCCGGGCACATCCTCAACCATGGGAAAATAAACCTCTGCAATGATGGAGATTTGCCTCAGTCATTTCCTTTGATGTACAGCAGTCATCACTAACAGGCATATTTGGTCTTCTATGAATTGATGTGAGTTTTAATCTGGGCTCCATGTAGTACAAAAGATACAGAGGACTGGTGTGAAATCCATCTCTAAAGTGAAAAACTTTCTTCCTAGCTTATGGAATCTGTGGCAGTCAGTGGGAGGCTGCCGAAGAGATGAGGATTCCTGAAGAACCTCAAAGTTAGGCCTGTCTCTAGAATTTGAGACTGATCATTAGTGTTGTCCTAAGGAAATCAGTTTTTTTTTTGAATTTGAAATGACAGACTCGGGCTTCAGCAAAAGGAATTTATTGGCTCACATAACTGAAACGTCTGTGAGTAGGGCAATCCTCAAAATTCATAAAGTCATCTGGTCTCTTACTCTTGCTTTCTGTTCAATGTTTCTCTATATGGGCTAGCCCCAGTTTTTGCTTCTTCAGATTAGATTTATTCTTGCATCAGGTACAGGGAAAGGTATGGACAGTGGCGTTACTGCTACAGTTTTAGGCTTTACCCAAGCCAATTTAAGAACCTAAGAAGTAAGAGACTGTTTCTTTCCCTAGCATCAAATTACATAATCCTAAAGGATTCTCTTGACTAGTTTGGGTCACATTCCCAAATGTAGGTCAGTCAGTGTTCAAGGCCCATGGAGATACTATATTTACTTCTATATCTCAATCAGAATATTCCTAATATTTACCTCAGTTCCCTCAGCTGAGTCTATTCTAGCTGTCATTTAAGAATGCTACCTGAGCCTGGGCACTATAGCTCATGCCTGTAATCCCAGTACATTGGGAGGCTGAGGCAGGAAGATCATTCGAGCCCAGGAGTTTGAGACCAGCATGGACAACATACTGACACCCTGTCTCTATAAAACATACAAACAAAAGTAAGACACTGTCTCTATAGAATATATATATATATATAATATATATATATATATATATATATATATATATATAGAATGCTACATGACTGTACTTCTCTGAAAGAATACCAGTATTTGCATGGAACCCTCCAGAGGCTCCACTCAGAGGTGTTGGCAGTAAAGACACAGTAGCTACTTGGGATTGATGTGGCTCTACCAGAAAGAATGAGAAAGCAAAAGCAAACAAGGTGTCTGAATGGAATTAAACTATGAGTATAGTCTTTCCTCAACTCAGTAACTCAGAAAGGGCAAACGCCACCCTTCCCATGTGGTTTGCAGACTTCAGACATCATTCTGTTCTTTTCTGCAAAGTCCAGACATGGCCTCAGAATCGTTTCAAAATAGTCCTCTAGGAACTCAATATTGATAGGTAAAATAAGCTTATTTAGCATCCCTGGCATACCCAGAAGTCGCCATACTTCATCCTTCTCTGTTGTTCCTCTCCAACGTTCCAGAACCTTGGGTACATCTTTGAAATTCTACAAACAGGTGTATTTAAATTTCCTAGTAGGGTCTATGTGGGTATGTTTAAATCACAGGATGCTGCTCTGCTTGTTTTTGTTCCATTTAATAGAATAAGGCAATTGACTAATGGAAAACACAGGATGGTGATGCCATAGAGAAGCTTTGGGGTGTTTTACCTCTCATTTTCTTCTAAAATCCACTTTTATACGCTGTTAAGTTGATGTCTGACACATTCTTATTGATGTTGAGAAATAAGCCATTCCCCCACTCCACCCACAGCTTACTACTCGTCACATTATTGTAACTTTATTATTCTACCATCTTTATCAATATGAATTGACTCTTCCAAGTGAAGGCAATTAAAATATTCTGGCCCACAATGTATTTTTTTTGACAAATGTTGACATGACTGCCACTTGGTCAGCAAACAGAAGTGGCCTTGCAAAGCTTTTTTTTTTTTTTTTTTAAATTGTATTTTAAGTTCTGGGATACATGTGCAGGATGTGCAGGTTTGTTACATAGGTAAACATGTGCCATGGTGGTTTGCTGTACCCATCAACCCATCATGTAGGTATTACGATCCACATGTACTAGTTATTTATCCTGATGCTCTCCCTGCACCCGCTGCCTCCATCCCTTACTGCTTCCCGCCACCCTCAAGCTGTCATAACTGGGGAAAATGTGCATCTGTAGAGAATCTCCGTGCCTCCTCCCCTTTCCAAGGGAGGCTTCATCTACATAACAAGGCCACCTTAGCTGGCTAAGCCTTTTCATTTCTCTGTCTCCTAATCTGACTTGCCACTAAATGTGTTTCAGGCCTTGCTCTCAGTGTAAACTCTTTACTGTGGTCTCAGGATGGTATATAATTTTCTGTAACTCACTGGGAAATTGTGTCTTCATCTGAAGGCCCCCATGTATATATATTAAATAAACATATTATGTCTTTTCTCCTGTTAATCCATCTCATGCCAGTGAATTTTCAGTGAACCTTCAGGGGACCAAGACCCCATCACTCCCACACAGGAAATATTTGCCCAAGAAAATAAATATAAATAATATTGTATTATTAATAATATAACACCACTCTGTTAAGGTGGTGTTCTTCCTTCCCTAGTAAGAAGAAACTCAGCTTTGTTCTATAAGGTGTTTGGATGATATTTTAGAATAGTCAGTATTTGACAATGTCAGTAGCTACTTGGCTACATATTTAAGTCCAGCATGTATTAGGTGACTTCTATTGTAAAGAACTTAGAACTTCGTGGAAGGAGCTCGAAAAACAAAAAAACAAAACAAAAAAAAAACAACAAAACAAAAAAAAAATGACCAAGGCACAGCTCCTGTTCTCCAAATCCTCACAAACTAAGACAGATGTATGAGGCAAATAAGTGCCATAATAAAGTAATATTAACAGGTAGTTTGAGAGAAGAAATTAATTCCAACCAAGATATTTCAGAAGGCTTCTTGGAGGCGGTGTGTTTAAACTTTGCACTGAAATTTTGCCAATACGTCCAAAGGGGAATGAAGTGAGGGAGAACATTCTAGACTGAGGATATAATAGCATGAGTCAGGGGCAATGAAGTAGAAAAAGCAGGAATGCATCTCGAAAACTCAAGTAGACGTGTGCTAGTATGAATAGTGACAAATGAGACTGAAAAGTTGGATGTAGATCAAAGTTTTACATGCTTGGAATGCCAGAAAAGAGTTCCAACTCATTTTTGTATGCTACAAGAATGTATGGAAGATTTCTGAGCTCACTCTCTACTTCTTCACTGTCCCTGTTCTTTCCTCCTTTTCTATCTCTCAGGCTGTCTGCCTCTGTCTCTTATTGTCTCTCTCTTCTCCTTTTTCACAACCTGCAATCCCTCTTTCCTTTCTCCCTCACCCACTCCTTTTCCCTTAATTGAATATCTTCCTGATTATCTTTCCCATCTCTTTGGCTTGCAACCTTTTATTCCCTTTTGTACTTTCCTTCCCTCTTTCATCTTCTCTCCACAGTTCGAGCTTGCTCTGGCTCTTGCACCTCATCCTACTCGCTAGTTATCCCCCTATTGCTCCTATTGTCTTCCTCCTCTTGTCCCCTGTTCCCTTGATTCTTGCTTGAGCTCCTGGCCCTGCCCCCGGGCCTCCTCTATCTCTTGCCTTCACTCAGTCTTTCTCAAATACTCCCCTTCTATACTTCTATATGTGCTTTGTCCTCATTATTATTATTTTTTTTTATAGTGTTACTTGACAATCTTTATTTTTTTCTACTGCAGCAAGTTTTCTCTTTGTGACTAGGAGGATGGCACCTTATTTCCAGCCATATGACCCAAAGGCAAGGGCCATTTTCCTGCAGCTCCAAGCTGAACAATCCCATGGAAAGACTCTAGTTAGCCAGCCTTGGCCTAAGTGTCTACCCTGTAGTAATCATGATGGCCAGGAGAATGGGTACTGACTGTAGCAAGGCTTTGTACCCATGCACAAGCCTTTGGCTGGCAGCTTTTCCAGAACCACAGAGACTAGGGAAGAGATGGCTCCCAAGTCAGTAACGCTGGATAGACCAGAAACAGTTGATGTTCACTTTGTGATTATTATAGTTTCATTTTGCACATCAGGAAACAGACTCAGGATATTGACCCTCCCTATCACAAACACCCCGATTGAAACTGACTTAAAATTCATTTCTTAACTTCTGTATGATGTCTTCATTCTCTTACTAGTTTTGAAGTGTCTTTGCACTGAAGTGTGGCTGCAACTTCTGTATTACAAATGTAGCAAATGGTTTCGGGGAGCGTTTGAATTATGGTAGCTGATATGGTCTGCAGTTTCTCTTTCTCCTTCTCCTTGTCCCTCCCTCTCTCTTTTTTTCTTTTCTTTCTTCCTCTTTCCTCCTAAGAGGATAGCTGAGGGGAAGAAACAACTAATTCTTTTTTTTTTTTTTTTTTTAAGATAGAGTCTCACTCTTTCAGCTCAGCTGGAGTGCAGTGGTATGGATCTCAGCTTACTGTAACCTCTGCCTCCCGGGTTCAAGCGATTCTCCTGCCTCAGCCCCCTGAGTACCTAGGATTACAGGTATGTGCCACCATGCTCAGCTAATTTTTGTATTTTGGGTAGAGTCGGGGTTTTGCTATGTTAGCCAGGTGGGTCTTGAACAGCTGACCTCAGGTGATCTGACCGTCTTGGCCTTCCAAAGTGCTGGGATTACAGGCATGAGCCACCGCGCCCGTCCACAACTTATTCTTCATTTGATTCTTTAGTTTGCATATTCTTCTTCTTACAAACGTAACATCCTAATATTTCCAAGTGCTGATTTCTTAATACTGACGTACCCACCTGCCAAGCTGCCAGAGTCCAGTTGGGTAGCCTGGTGAGAGACTTTATGATGATTAGACCAGAGCATGATTCTCTTCAACAGAACAGGGAGTGATGCCACAGGCTGTGCATTCTAATGTCTAAATAAGCAGAATATCTTATTTTTTATCAAGATTAAAACTTTAAGCAGACTCAGCATGTGTCAAAGCAGAATGGAAAGTATCAGGTAAGTTCTAAGACAGAGAAAAGTGCCTTTGGTAAACTACAATTTATTTTTACATTAGAGAAGAGGTGCATTGCTGTTTTCCATTTTAATGTGTCTTTAATAGATTTATTTCTAAATTGAAAAGGAATATGTGTGCACACTTCAAAAGTTTGGGAAAGTATGTAACAGTACAGAGAAAAAGGAGAGAAAAAGGCTGAGTGAGAGATGTTTCTTGCCTTCCCCCACCCACATTGACATTTTTACCTGATTCAAAAATGGTGCTGTTTTAAATTTGCATCATGTTTCCCAGTTTTTTATATAAAATTGCAAGACTTGCTACTGTCATCTATACAGTTAGAAAACATGATTTTTAATTATTGAATAAAATATATGATTGTACCATGATTTATTATTTCCCTGATGCTCAGTTTGATACGGTTTTCAGCTTTTTCTCAATGATAAGCTGCTAAACCTGGCACATTCTTTCTGTGTGCTTTTTATTTCTTTCCGACTTCCTTGACATGCATGTATAGTAGGCATAAAATTCGTAATGCAATTCTGTAAGAAATGTTTTAAAAATGTTACTTCAATAAATCTAGTTTCAACCACGAGGCTCTGTTCCTTTAAGGTAGACAGGAAATATGCTGTCAATCATAATTGGAGCCCCTTAAGTCTCCAAGGTAGCCCCAGAAATACAAAGCTCATGCTCCTGTCATCTGGTAACAGGGGAAAGTGGGTATGGAGAAACAACTGATACTGCAAAACACTGTGTTTTTTTTAAAAAAGTACTTTTATGAAACCCTGCAAACTTTTCTGTAAAGGTCAGAGGCTTATGTAACAGGCACCTAGACTTAGTTACTTTGTGATGGCTGCTTTAGATATTTTGTTTAAGAAGTTTAAGAAACCAAACCCTACTAATACAGTTGAAGCTCACAATATATCCCTTCCTAGAAGTAATTGCAATTTTAACAATGCTGAGAAGTATTTCTATTCACATTTTTATAATTTTAAAAACACAGGTATTCATAAACAGTAACTAGTATTCTTTCTGTATATGAAATGTGTATGTCACCATTGTTACGTTGTGTATATCATTTTTGTTGTTTCCTCAACATATGTTTTGAGAATTGCTCTAGTTTGGGTTATTAAGCAGAGGGTCTTTCATCTCCACTTCTGTGTAATATTCTCGTTGTATTAAAAAACTACCATTTATTCACCTGTTGTCCCTTTGATGAACAATTATTTTCATTAAGTGATGTCCACACTTATCAGATTTCCTATTTCCAGCCCATCTGAGGAGTATGGAATGCTATTTATTGTAAATTTGTTTCCTTTTTTAGTAGTGTGGGGAGAGCATCTAGTCATGTATTTATTAGTCATTACCATTTCCTCTTCAGTGAATTACCTTTGCCTACCCTCTTTTTTCTTTCTGTTGAGTTGTATATCTTTTACTTATTTTAGTAACTTAGAGAATTGTTTATACATACTTTTTGTTGTTGTTGTTGTTGTTGTTGAGATGGAGTTTTGCTCTGTTGTCCAGGCTGGAGTGCAGTGGCATGATCTCGGCTCACTGCAAGCTCTGTCTCCTGCGTTCACGCCATTCTTCTACTTCAGCCTCCCGAGTAGCTGGGACTACAGGCGCCTGCCAAAATGCCTGGCTAATTTTTTTTGTATTTTTATTAAAGACGGGGTTTCACCATGTTAGCCAGGATGGTCTCGATCTCCTAGTGATCTGCTTGCCTTGGCCTCCCAAAGTACTGGGATTACAGGTGTGAGCCACCATGCCCAGCTGTTTATATATTCTTGATATAGTGGTTCTTTGTTCTTTGTTAGGTAAAGGCTTTTTCCCCCGCTTTTGAGACAGAGTCTCACTCTGTGGCCCAGGCTGGAGTGCAGTGGTGTTCACTGCAACTTTAGCGTTCCAGGTTCAAGAGATTCTCCTATCTCAGCCTCCTGAGTAGCTGGGATTACAGGCGCCTGCCACCATGCCCAGCTAATTTTTGTATTTTTAGTAGAGGTAGGGTTTCACCATGTTGGCCAGGCTTGTTTCGAACTCCTGACCTCAAATGATCCACCACCCTCAGCCTCCCAAAGTGCTGAGATTACAGGTGTGAGCCATGGCGCCTGGCAGACTAAAGGCTTTTTAACATCTCTTTTCAGCCTGCGACATGGTTGGTGCAGAAGTAATTGTGATTTCAGACCATGAATTTTAAATCATTGTACCTAAGCTCAACACATCTTTATTAACCAAAATAGGAACGATGACAATTGACACATTTTTGCCAATGAGAAATAAGTTTGTTTATTCCTGTAGTGTAAAAATTTGTGCTTTTGGATTTGACAAACTC
Source organism: Trachypithecus francoisi (assembly GCF_009764315.1). NCBI lineage: Eukaryota > Metazoa > Chordata > Mammalia > Primates > Cercopithecidae > Trachypithecus > Trachypithecus francoisi. The sequence continues at coordinate 134,945,799 of NW_022681465.1, forward strand.
TTGGAAAGCATTTTCTGCATCCTGCTGGTTGTGAAAGTGTTTTCCCTGCAAAAAGTTGTTGAGATGCTTGAAGAAGTGGTAGTCAGTTGGCAAAAGGTCAGCTGAATATGGCAGATGGAGCAAAAGTTTGTAGCCCAACTCATTCAACTTTTGAGACCTTGGTTGTGTGACCTGCAGTCAGGTGGTGTTATGGAGTTGGGTCCTTTCTGTTGACCAATGCTGGCTGAATGCGTTGCAGTTTTCAGGACATTTCATCGATTTGCAGAGCATACTGCTCAGATACAATGGTTTCTCTGGGATTCAGAAAGCTACAGTGGATCAGACCAGCTGCAGACCACTGAACAATGACCTTGACTTTTTTTTGGTGCAAGTTAGGCTTTGGGAAGAGCTTTGGGGCTTCTTCTTGGTTCAACCACTGAGCTGGTCATTGCTGATTGTCGTATAAAATCCACTTTTAGTTGCACATCACAATCCGATCGAGGAATGGTTTGTGTGTAGAATAATAGAAGATGACACTTTAAAATGACACGTTTTTAAAAGATTTTCGCTCAGCTTCTGAGGCACCAACTGAATGAACTTTCTCACCTTTCCAATTTGCTTCAAATGCTGAACAACCATAGAATGGTCAGTGATGAGTTCTTTGGCAACTTCTCCTGTAGTTGTAAGAGGATCAGCTTTGACGATTGCTCTTAATTGGTCTTATCAACTTCTGACTGCCAATCACTATGCTCCTCATCTTCAAGGCTCTGTCTCCTTTGCAAAACTTGTTGAACCACCACTGCACTGTACCTTCGTTAGCAGTTCCTGGGCCAGTGAGTTGTTGATGTTACGAGTTGTCTCCGCTGCCTTACGACCCATTTTGAACTCAGATAAGAAAATCACTCAGATTTGCTTTTTGTCTAACATCATTTCCATAGTTTAAAATAAACATATAATAAACAGCAAGTAATAAGTCATTAGCAAAAATATAAAAATCAAATGAAGCAAGAGATGCCCATTAAAATGTGTGACATAATCACATTTAAGAACGTATTCCAATTTCAAATGGCATCATATGATGGATGACTCTACTAAGAAATGCCAATATAGTTTCCAAAGTAGGTACACTATTTACAATCACTCTAGCATCATATGAGAATTTTAATTTTTCCATATCCTCACCAACACTTGCTATTTTTGTTTTTGATTATAACCATCCTAGTGGGTGTGAAGTTGTATCTCATTGTTTATTTGCATTTTCCTAATAATTAATGATATTGAGCACCTTTTCAAATGTCCAATTAAGTGCTTATTGGACATTTGTACATGTTATTTGAAGGAAATGTGAATTTAAATCCTTTAGACATTTTTAATTGAGATATCTTTTTACTTTTGAGTTGTAATAGTCCTTTATACAAGTATATTTAAGTCAGTTGTAAAGCATCTTTATAACAGATAAGTAAATTGTTTGTTTTCTTTGGTTCTTTAGTTTGTCCTTTCATTTTCTTGATGGTAACTTTGAAGCACAGAAGTTTTAAATCTTGATGTTTTATATTTTGTTGTTGTTGTTGTTACATGTAATTTTGGTGTCATCTCTAAGAAATAATTGCCTAACCCAAGGTCACAAAGATTTCTATGTTTTCTTTTAAGTGTTTTATCATTTTAGATCTTACATTTAAGTCTATAACACATTTTGAATTAATATTTGTATTTAGTATGAGATTAGGTGTCCATTTTTCCTCTAATTTATTATACTTTAAGTACTAGGGTACATGTGCACAACGTGCAGGTTTGTTACATAGGTATACATGTGCCATGTTGGTTTGCTGCAGCCTTCAGCTCGCCATTTACATTAAGTATTTTTAAGTATTTCTCCTAATGCTATCCCTCCCCTAGCCCCCCACCCCACAACAGGCCCCGGTGTGTGATGTTCCCCTCCCTGTGTCCATGTGTTCTCATTGTTCAACTCCCACTTATGAGTGAGAACATGTGGTGTTTGGTTTTCTGTCCTTGTGATAGTTTGCGAGAATGATGGTTTCCAGCTTCATCCATGTCCCTACAAAGGACATGAATGCATCCTTTTGTATGGCTGCATAGTATTCCATGGTGTATATGTGCCACATTTTCTTAATCCAGTCTATCATTGATGGCATTCGGGTTGGTTCCAAGTCTTTGCTATTGTGAACAGTGCTGCAATAAACATATTTGTGTATGTGTTTTTATAGTAGAATGATTTATAATCCTTTGGGTATATACCCAGTAATAGGATTGCTGGATCAAATGGTATTTCTAGTTCTGGATCCTTGAGGAATCACCACACTGTCTTCTGCAATGGTTGGACTAGTTTTCACTCCCACCAACAGTGTAAAAGGGTTCCTATTTCTCCACATCCTCTCCAGCATCTGTTGTTTCTTGATTTTTTAATGATCACCATTCTAACTGACTTGAGATGATATCTCACTGTGGTTTTGATTTGCATTTTTCTGATGATCATTGATGACCATTTTTTCATGTGTCTGTTGGCTTTATAAATGTCTTCTTTTGAGAAGTGTCTGTTCATGTCCTTTGCCCACTTTTTGATGACGTTGTTTTTTTCTTGGAAATTTGTTTAAGTTCTTTGTACATTCTGGATATTAGCTCTTTGTCAGATGGATAGATTGCAAAAATTTTCTCACATTCTGTAGGTTGCCTGTTCACTGTGATGGCAGTTTCTTTTGCTGTGCAGAAACTCTTTAGTTTAATTAGATCTCATTTGTCTATTTCGGGTTTTGTTGCCATTGTTTTTGGTGTTTTAGTCATGAAGTCCTTGCCCATGCCTATGTCCTGAATGGTATGATCTAGGTTTTCTTCTAGGGCTTGTATGGTTTAAGGTCTAACATTTGAGTCTCGAATCAATCTTGAATTAATTTTTGTATAAGGTATAAGGAAGGAATCCAGTTTCAGTGTTCTACATATGGCTAGCCAGTTTTCCCAGCACCATTTATTAAATAGGGAATCCTTTCCCCATTTCTTTCTTTTGTCAGGTTTGTCAAAGATCAGATGGTTGTAGATGTGTGGTGTGATTTCTGAGGCCTGTGTTCTGTTCCAGTGGTCTATATATCTGTCTTGGTACCAGTACTATGCTGTTTTGGTTACTGTAGCCTTATAGTATAGTTTGAAGCCAGGTAGTGTGATGCCTCCAGCTTTGTTCCTTTGGCTTAGGATTGTCTTGGCCACACAGGCTTGTTTTTGCTTCCATATGAAATTTAAAGTATTTTTTTCCAATTCTGTGAAGGAAGTCATTGGTAGCTTGATGGAAATAGCATTGAATCTATAAATTACCTTGGGCAGTAAGGCCATTTTCACTATATTGATTGTTTTTATCCATGAGCATGGGATGTTCTTCCGTTTGTTTATGTCCTCTTTTATTTCTTTGAGCAGTGGTGTGTAGTTCTCCTTGAAGTGGTCCTTCACATCCCTTGTAAGTTGGATTCCTAGGTATTTTATTCTCTTTGTAGCAGTTGTGAATGGGAGTTCACTCATAATTTGACTCTCTGTTTTTCTGTTGTTTGTGTATAGGAATGCTTGTGATTTTTGCACATTGATTTTGTATCCTGAGACTTTGCTGAAGTTGCTTATCAGTTTAAGGAGATTTTAGGCTGAGATGATGGGGTTTTCTAAATATACAATCATGTCATCTGCAAACAGGGACAATTTGATTCCCTCTTTTCCTAATTGAATATACTTTATTTCTTTCTCTTGCCTGATTGCCCTGGCCAGAACTTCCAACACTATGTTGAATAGGAGTGGTGAGAGAGGGCATCCCTGTCTTGTGCCAGTTTTCAAAGGGAATGCTTCCAGTTTTTGCCCATTCAGTATGATATTGGCTGTGGGTTTGTCATAAATAGCTCTTATTATTTTGTGATATGTTCCATCAATACCTAGTTTATTGAGAGCTTTAAGCATGAAGGGCTGTTGAATTTTGTCAAAGGCCTTTTCTGCATCTATTGAAATAATCACATGGTTTTTGTCATTGGTTCTGTTTATGTGATGGATTACGTTTATTGATTTGCATGTGTTGAACCAGCCTTGCATCCCAGGGATGAAGCCGACTTGATCATGTGGATAAGCTTTTTGATGTGCTGCTAGATTTGGTATGCCAGTATTTTGTTGATGTTCATCAGGGATATTGGTCTAAAATTATCTTTTTTGTGTCTCTGCCAGGCTTTGGTATCAGGATGATGCTGGGCTCACAAAATGAGTTAGGGGGGATTCCCTCTTTTTTTATTGATTAGAATAGTTTCAGAAAGAATGGTACCAGCTCCTCTTTGTACCTCTGGTAGAATTTGGCTGTGAATCTATCTGGTTCTGGACATTTTTTGGTTGGTAGGCCATTAATTATTGCCTCAATTTCAGAGCCTGTTACTGGTCTATTCAGAGATTCACCTTCTTCCTGGTTTGGTCTTGGGAAGGTGTATGTGTCCAGGAATTTATCCATTTCTTCTAGATTTTCTTGTTTATTTGTATAGACGTGTTTATAGTATTCTCTGATGGTAGTTTGTGTTTCTGTGGGATCTCCTTTATCATTTTTTATGGGGTCTATTTGATTCTTCTCTCTTTTCTTATTATTCTTGCGAGTGGACTATCCATTTTGTTGATCTTCTCAAAAAACCAGCTCCTGGATTCATTGATTTTTTGAAGGATTTTTCGTGTCTCTATCTCTTTCAGTTCTGCTCTGATCTTAGTTATTTCTTGTCTTCTACCAGCTTTTGAGTTTCTTTGCTCTTGCGTCTCTTATTTTAATTGTGATGTTAGGGTGTTGATTTAAGATCTTTCCTGCTTTCTCTTATAGGCATTAGGTGCTGTATGTTTCACTCTACACACTGCTTTAAATGTATCCCAGAGATTCTGGTATGTTGTGTCTTTGTTCTTATTGGTTTCAAAGAACATCTTTATTTCTGCCTTCATCTCATTATTTACCCAGTAGTCATTCAGGAGCAGGTTGTTCAGCTTCCATGTAGTTGTGTGGTTTTGAGTGAGTTTCTTAATCCTAAATTCTAATTTGATTGCACTGTGGTCTGAGAGACAGTTTGTTGTCATTTCTGCTCTTTTGCATTTGCTGAGGAGTGCTTTACTTCCAATTATGTGATCAATTTTACAGTAAGTGCGATGTGCTGAGAGGAATGTGTATTCTGTTGATTTGGGGTGCAGAATTCTGTAGATGTGTACTAGGTCTGCTTGGTGCAGAGCTGAATTCAAGTCCTGGATATCCTTGTTAAACTTTTGTCTCCTTGATCTGTCTAATATTGACAGTGCAGTGTTAAAGTCTCCCATTATTATTGTGTGGGAGTCTAAGTCTCTTTGTAGGTCTCTAAGGACTTGCTTTATGAATCTGGGTGCTCCTGTATCGGGTCCATATATATTTAGAATAGTTAGCTCTTCTTGTTGGCTTGATCCCTTTACCATTACATAATGGCCTTGTTTGTCTCTTTTGATCTTTGTTGGTTTAAAGTCTGTTTTATCAGAGATTAGAATTGCAACCCCTGCTTTAGTTTTGCTTTCCATTAGCTTGTTAGATCTTCCTCCATCCCTTTATTTTGAGCCTATGTGTGTCTCTGCACATGAGATGGGTCTCCTGAATACAGCAGACTGGTGGGTCTTGACTCTTTATCCAGTTTGCCAGTCTGTGTCTTTTAATTGGGGCATTTAGCTCATTTAAATTTAAGGTTAATATTGTTATGTGTGAATTTGATCCTGTCATTATGATGTTCACTGGTTATTTTGCCCATTAATTGATGCAATTTCTTCATAGCATCAATAGTCTTTGCAATTTGGCATGTTTTTGCAGTGGCTGGTTCCAGTTATTCTTTTCCATGTTTAGTGCTTCCTTTAGGAGCTCTTGTAAGGTAGGCCTGGTGGTGACAGAATCTCTCAACATTTGCTTGTCTGTCAAGGATTTTATTTTTCCTTCACTTATGAAGCTTACTATGGCTGGATAGGAAATTCTGAGTTGAAAATTCTTTTCTTTAAGAGTATTGAATATTAGCCCCCACTGTCTTCTGGCTTGTAGGGTTTCTGCCAAGAGATCCACTGTTAGTCTGATGTGCTTCTGTTTGTGGGTAACCCTACCTTTCTGGCTGCCTTTAACATTTTTTTTTTTCCGTTTCCACCTTGGCAAATCTGACAATTATGTGTCTTGGGGTTGCTATTCTGGAGGAGTATCTTTGTGGTGGTCTCTGTATTTCCTGAATTTGAATGTTGGCCTGTCTTACTAGGTTGGGGAAGCTCTCCTGGATAATATCCTGAAGAGTGTTTTCCAACTTGATTCCATTTGCCCATCACTTTCAGATACACCAATCAAACGTAGATTTTGTCTTTTCACATAGTCCCATATTTCTTGGAAGATTTGTTAGTTTATTTTCACTTTTTTCTCTAATTTTGTCTTCTCACTTTATTTCATTAATTTGATCTTCAATGACTGATATCCTTTCTTTCACTTGATCAAATCAGCTATTGAAGCTTGCATATGCTTCACGAAGTTCTGGTACTGTGGTTTTCAGCTCCATTCGGTCATTTAAGGTCGTGTCTACACTGGTTATTCTAGTTAGCCATTTGTCTAACCTCTTTTCCAGGTTTTTAGCTTCCTTGCAATGGGTTAGAACATGCTCCTTTAGCTCAGAGAATTTTGTTATTACTGACCTTCTGAAGCCTTTTTTTCAACTCGCCAAAGTCATTCTCCATCCAGTTTTGTTCCCCTGCTGGCAAGGAGTTGTGTTCCTTCGGAGAAGAAGAACCTTTCTGGTTTTTGGAACTTTTAGCCTTTCTGCTCTAGTTTCTCCATATCTTTGTGGTTATCTACCTTTGTTCTTTGATGATAGTGACATATGGATGGGGTTTTGGTGTGGATGTCCTTTGTGTTGATGTTGATTTTATTCCTTTCTGTTTGATAGTTTCCCTTCTAACAGTCCTCTCAGCTGCAGGTCTGTTCGAGTTTGCTGGAGGTTCATTCCAGACCTTGTTTGCCTGGGTATCACCAGCAGAGGCTGTAAAACAGTAGTTGTTGCTGCCTGATCCTTCCTCTGGAAGCTTCATCCCGGAGGCGCACCTGCCTGTATGAGGTATCTGTTGGCCCCTACTGGGAGGTGTCTCCCAGTCAGGCTACATGGGGGTCAGCGACCCACTTGAGGAAGCAGTCTGTCTGTTGTCGGAGCTCGAACGCCATGCTGAGACAACCACTGCTCTCTTCAGAGCTGTCAGGCAGGGACATTTATGTCTGCAGAAGCTGTCTGCTGCCTTTTGTCCAGATATGCCCTGCCCCTAGAGATGGAATCTAGAGAGGCAGTAGGCCTTGCTGAGCTGTGGTGGGCTCTGCTCAGTTGGAGCTTCCCTGCTGCTTTGTTTACACTGTAAGCATAGAACCACCTACTCAAGCCTCAGCAGTGCCAGATGCCCCTCCCCCTGCCAAGCTCCAGCATTCCAGGTTGATCTCTGACTGCTGTGCTAGAAGGGAGCAAGGCTCCAAGTGCGTGGCACCCGCTGAGCCAGTCACAGGAGGGAATCTCTTGGTCTGTTGGTTGTGAAGACCATGGGAAATGCACAGTATTTGGGCAGAAGTATACCATTCTTCCAGGTACAGTCACTCACAGCTTCCTTTGTCTAAGAAAGGGAAATCCCCTGACCTCTTGTGCTTCCTGGGTGAGGCAATGCCCTGCCCTGCTTCGGCTCCTCCCTGGACTGCACCCACCATCCAACCAGTCCCAATGAGATGAACAAGGTACCTCAATTGGAAATGCAGAAATAACCCGTCTTCTGTGTCGATCTATCTCAGTGGGAGCTGTAGACTGGAGCTGTTTCTATTTTATGTAAAGATTTTATGAAAAAGATGCCAAAAGCAACTGCAACAAAAGTAAAAACTTGGCAAATGGGATCTAATTAAAGAGGAGGGAGAGGATCAGGAAAAATAACTAATGCTAGGCTTAATAGCTGCATGATAAAATAATCTGTACAGCCAACCCTCATGACACAGGTTTACCTAGATAACAAACCTGCACGTGTATCCCTGACCTTAAAAGTTAAAAAAAGTTGTTAATTTCCAGTTAGTTGAGGATTCAATTTTGTATATGTATCTATGTCTGTATCCATCTATATCTAGATATGTGTAAATATATAATACCTATGTAAGTGTGAATATGTATATACACACACAGATATATATGTATAGTTTTATTTTTTTAATTCTAGCTTAATTATACTCTTTCTTTATGGCCCAGAAAATGGTTCTCTTTTGTACATGTCCTGGGTAAATTTGAAAAGAAAGTACATTCTATAATTGTTAGGTAAACTGTTCCATCTCTGTCAAATACATTGAGTTAATTAATAGTGCTGTTCAAAACTTCTGTATCCTTACTGATTTCTAAAAATAGGCTAGTTAACTCAGTTTCTGAAGCAAGTGTTTTTACACCACCTCTGTTATGCTTTTTCTTTTCTTTTCTTTTTTTTTTTGAATCCTGGCAATTAAGTTTTGCTTTTTATATATTGCAGGTAAATTATTAGTGGAATTTTTAAACTGCTATGCTTTGCTTGCATTGGCTCATTTATTATTTAAAAATATCCCTTTTTATGTTGAATTATACTTGTCTTAAAGTCTACTTTGTCTGATACTATAAGATTGATACTATCTACCTTTTGGAAAGTTTGTGCATGCAATGCCTTTCTCCGTCTTTTAAATTTGACCTTTCGTACCCTTATATTTAATATATCTATCTTGTAAGCATTCTGTGCATATATGTATATATACACACATATATGTATATATACATGTATGTATATATGTAAATCTGTATATACACATATGTATGTAAATATGTATACACACATGTACATAAATATGTATACACACATATGTACATATGTAAATATATATACTATACATGTATGTAAATATATGTTTAAATTTAAACTGAGAATCTTAATTTTTAATTGGAATAATTTATATACTAATATATGCGGGTTTTAATCTGTACTCTTACTACTTTAAAAAAATCTCATTTGTTACTTTTTTTCCTACTTTCTTACCAATTCTTTCCTCCTCCAAGGATAAATTTTCTTCATAATTTGCTGGGACTCTTTTAGAGAGGTCTTCTAGAGGGTTTCCCAACCTCTCAGTCATTTTATATAGGAACGTTTGTATTCATTTTCTCCTGCCCTCTCTCTAATGATAGTTTAAATGTGCAAATAATTTTGTATTACTAATTATGTTCCACTGGCAGTTTAAATGACATAAGCTGATGGTGTTTATCATTGTTATTATGCCTTCTTGGGTGTAACTCTTTTTTTCCTTCCTCAGGTAGCTGTTAAGATTTTTTTTTTCTTTATCCATAATTTCTGCAGTTTTAGTTCAATATATCTATATATGAATTAATTTTTATCTTGCTTGGTGTATGTTTACACTGAGACTTCTTGCATGTTTTTTATTTTAGAAAATCCTTAATGTATATCTTTTAAAATATTGCTTATTTAACATTTCCTCTTCTGTTTTTAACATTCTGCATTAACATTTCCTCTTCTGTTTTTCTGAAACTCAGTTAGATGCATATCAGTCCTCTGAATCTAATCTTCTTAATACTTTAAATGTTGTTATTCCCGTTTTTTGTGTTGTATTTTAGCTGAATTCTTTAATACTGTTCTCTAATTTATTGATTTTTTTGACTGCGTAAATTCCATTCTAGAGTTTATTCTGTTAACTGTTCATTTCAGAGACTACATTTTTTATTTACAAAAATTTTACCTGATACTATCTACTCACCTATCCTATATATGTGTGAGAGAGGGGAGGAAACTTTCTTTCCTTTCTTTCCTCTTTCTCTTTTTTTCTTTCTTTCTCTTTTCTTTCTTTTTCTTCCTTTCCTTCCCTTTCCTTTTTCTTCCTTTCCTTCCCTTCCTTTCCTTCCTTCTTCTTCCTTCCTTCCTTCCCCCTCCTTCCCTTTCTTTTTCTTCCCTTTCTTTCCCCCTCCTTTCCCTTTTCTTTCTTTTCTTTCCTTTTCTTTTCTTTCCCTTTTCTTTCTTTTCTTTTCTTTTCTTTTCTTTCCTTCCTTCCTCCTCCCTCCCTCCCTCCCTCCCTCCCTTCCTCCCTCCCTCCCTTCTCTTTTGCCCAGACTGGAGTGCAGTGGCCTGATCTCGACTGGCTGCAACCTCGGCTCACTGCAACCTCCACCTCCTGGGTTGCAGTGATTCTCCTGCCTCAGCCTCCTGAGTAGGTGTGATTACAGGCATGTGTCATCATGCCCGGCTAATTTTTGTATTTTTAGTAGAGATGTGGCTTCACCATGTTGGTCAGACTGGTTTCAAACTCCTGATCTCGTGATCCACCCGCCTCAGCCTCCCAAAGTGCTGGGATTACAGGTGTGAGCCACCGCACCCAACTGGAATTTTTCTTTTTCTTTTATAATTGTTTTCTGTTTTTAAGCATGTTTATCTTTCATTTCTCCTTTGAGGATTTTAAAGTCCTTTTCAGACTCCTCTATAATATTAATTCTTACGGATTGAATGTGTCATTGCTGGCTTACCACTTGCTTGTCTTAGTATTAGTTTCCTGTGTATGTTTTAGATATTTTTCCAGTTTGAGATTTTTGTTTTGATGATTTTCTTGACTCAAGTGATTTTTTTTTAATTTTTATTTATTTATTTATTTTTTTATTATACTTTAAGTTCTAGGGTACATGTGCATAACGTTTATATCATGTATAACTCCCCAATGCAATCCCTCCCTCCTCCCCCCTCCCCATGATAGGCCCCAGTGTGTGATGTTCCCCTTCCCGAGTCCAAGTGATTCATTGTTCAGTTCCCACCTATGAGTGAGAACATGCGGTGTTTGGTTTTCTCTTCTTGTGATAGTTTGCTAAGAATGATGGTTTCCAGCTGCATCCATGTCCCTACAAAGGACGCAAACTCATCCTTTTTGATGGCTGCATAGTATTCCATGGTGTATATGTGCCACATTTTCTTAATCCAGTCTGTCACAGATGGACATTTGGGTTGATTCCAAGTCTTTGCTATTGTGAATAGTGCCGCAATAAACATACATGTGCATGTGTCTTGTAGTAGAGTAATTTATAATCCTTGGGTATATACCCAGTAGTGGGATGGCTGGGTCATATGGTACATCTAGTTCTAGATCCTTGAGGAATCGCCATACTGTTTTCCATAATGGTTGAACTAGTTTACAATCCCACCAACAGTGTAAAAGTGTTCCTATTTCTCCACATCCTCTCCAACATCTATTGTTTCTGACTTCTTAATGATTGCCATTCTAACTGGTGTGAGATGGTATCTCATTGTGGTTTTGATTTGCATTTCTCTGCTGGCGAGTGATGACGAGCATTTTTTCATGTGTCTGTTGGCTGTATGATGTCTTCTTTTGAGAAATGTCTGTTCATATCCTTTCCCCACTTTTGATGGGGTTGTTTGTTTTTTTCTTGTATATGTTTGAGTTCTTTGTAGATTCTGGATATTAGCCCTTGTCAGATGAGTAGGTTGCAAAAATTTTCTCCCATTCTGTAGGTTGCCTGTTCACTCTGATGGTAGTTTCTTTTGCTGTGCAAAAGCTCTTTAGTTTAATGAGATCCCATTTGTCAATTTTGGCTTTTGCTGCCATTGCTTTTGGTGTTTTAGACATGAAGTCCTTGCCCATGCCTATGTCCTGAATGGTACTACCTAGATTTTCTTCTAGGGTTTTTATGGTATTAGGTCTAACATTTAAGTCTCTAATCCATCTTGAATTAATTTTCGTATAAGGGGTAAGGAAAGGATCCAGTTTCAGGTTTCTACTTGTGGCTAGCCAATTTTCCCAGCACCATTTATTAAATAGGGAATCCTTTCCCCATTTCTTGTTTTTGTCAGGTTTGTCAAAGATCAGATGGCTGTAGATGTGTGGTATTATTTCTGAGGACTCTGTTCTGTTCCACTGGTCTATTTCTCTGTTGTGGTACCAGTACCATGCTGTTTGGTTACTGTAGCCTTGTAGTATAGTTTGAAGTCAGGTAGCGTGACGCCTCCAGCTTTGTCCTTTTGACCTAGGATTGTCTTGGCAATGCGGGCTCTTTTTTGGTTCCATATGAACTTTAAAGCAGTTTTTTCCAATTCTGTGAAGAAAGTCATTGGTAGCTTGATGGGGATGGCATTGAATCTATAAATCACTTGGGCAGTATGGCCATTTTCACGATATTGATTCTTCCTATCCATGAGCATGGTATGTTCTTCCATTTGTTTGTGTCCTCTTTGATTTCACTGAGCAGTGGTTTGTAGTTCTCCTTGAAGAGGTCCTTTACATCCCTTGTAAGCTGGATTCCTAGGTATTTTATTCTCTTTGAAGCAATTGTGAATGGAAGTTCATTCCTGACTTGGCTCTCTGCTTGTCTGTTACTGGTGTATAAGAATGCTTGTGATTTTTGCACATTAATTTTGTATCCTGAGACTTTGCTGAAGTTGCTTATCAGCTTAAGGAGATTTTGGGCTGAGACGATGGGTTTTTCTAAATATACAATCATGTCATCTGCAAACAGGGACAATTTGACTTCTTCTTTTCCTAACTGGATACCCTTGATTTCTTTCTCTTGCCTGATTGCCCTAGCCAGAACTTCCAACACTATGTTGAATAGGAGTGGTGAGAGAGGGCATCCTGTCTTGTGCCAGTTTTCAAAGGGAATTTTTTCAGTTTTTGCCCATTCAGTATGATATTAGCTGTGGGTTTGTCGTAAATAGCTCTTATTATTTTGAGGTACGTTCCATCAATACCGAATTTATTGAGCGTTTTTAGCATAAAGGGCTGTTGAATTTTGTCAAAAGCCTTTTCTGCATCTATTGAGATAATCATGTGGTTCTTGTCTTTGGTTCTGTTTATATGCTGGATTACATTTATTGATTTGCGAATGTTGAACCAGCCTTGCATCCCAGGGATGAAGCCCACTTGATCATGGTGGATAAGCTTTTTGATGTGCTGCTGAATCCGGTTTGCCAGTATTTTATTGAGAATTTTGCATCGATGTTCATCAGGGATATTGGTCTAAAATTCTCTTTTTTTGTTGTGTCTCTGCCAGGCTTTGGTATCAGGATGATGTTGGCCTCATAAAATGAGTTAGGGAGGATTCCTCTTTTTCTATTGATTGGAATAGTTTCAGAAGGAATGGTACCAGCTCCTCCTTGTACCTCTGGTAGAATTCAGCTGTGAATCCATCTGGTCCTGGACTTTTTTCGTGGGTAGGCTATTAATTGTTGCCTCAATTTCAGAGCCTGTTATTGGTCTATTCAGGGATTCAACTTCTTCCTGGTTCAGTCTTGGGAGAGTGTAAGTGTCCAGGAAATTATCCATTTCTTCTAGATTTTCTAGTCGATTTGCGTAGAGGCATTTATAGTATTCTCTGATGGTTGTTGTATTTCTGTGGGGTCGGTGGTGATATCCCCTTTATCATTTTTTATTGCGTCTTTGATTCCTCTCTCTTTTCTTCTTTATTAGTCTTGCTAGCGGTCTGTCAATTTGTTGATCTTTTCAAAAAACCAACTCCTGGATTCATTGATTTTTTGGAGGGTTTTTTGTGACTCTATCTCCTTCAGTTCTGCTCTGATCTTAGTTATTTCTTGCCTTCTGCTAGCTTTTGAATGTGTTTGCTCTTGCCTCTCTAGTTCTTTTAATTGTGATGTTAAAGTGTCAATTTTAGATCTTTCCTGCTTTCTCTTGTGGGCATTTAGTGCTATAAATTTCCCTCTACACACTGCTTTAAATGTGTCCCAGAGATTCTGGTATGTTGTATCTTTGTTCTCATTGGTTTCAAAGAACATCTTATTTCTGCTTTCATTTCGTTATGTACCCAGTAGTCATTCAGGAGCAGGTTATTCAGTTTCCATGTAGTTGAGCGGTTTTGATTGAGTTTCTTAGTCCTGAGTTCTAGTTTGATTGCACTGTGGTCTGAGAGACAGTTTGTTATAATTTCTGTTCTTGTACATTTGCTGAGGAGTGCTTTACTTCCAATTATGTGGTCAATTTTGGAATAAGTGCGATGTGGTGCTGAGAAGAATGTATATTCTGTTGATTTGGGGTGGAGAGTTCTATAGATGTCTATTAGGTCCGCTTGGTGCAGAGATGAGTTCAATTCCTGGATATCCTTGTTAACTTTCTGTCTCGTTGATCTGTCTAATGTTGACAGTGGAGTGTTGAAATCTCCCATTATTATTGTATGGGAGTCTAAGTCTCTTTGTAGGTCTCTAAGGACTTGCTTTATGAATCTGGGTGCTCCTGTATTGGGTGCATATATATTTAGGAGAGTTAGCTCTTCCTGTTGAATTGATCCCTTTACCATTATGTAATGGCCTTCTTTGTCTCTTTTGATCTTTGATGGTTTAAAGTCTGTTTTATCAGAGACTAGGATTGCAACCCCTGCTTTTTTTTGTTCTCCATTTGCTTGGTAGATCTTTCTCCATCCCTTTATTTTGAGCCTATGTATGTCTCTGCATGTGAGATGGGTCTCCTGAATACAGCAGACTGATGGGTCTTGACTCTTTATCCAGTTTGCCAGTCTGTGTCTTTTAATTGGAGCATTTAGTCCATTGACATTTAAGGTTAATATTGTTATGTGTGAACTTGATCCTGTCATTATGATATTAACTGGTTATTTTGCTCATTAGTTGATGCAGTTTCTTCCTAGCCTCGATGGTCTTTACATTTTGGCATGTTTTGCAATGGCTGGTACCGGTTGTTCCTTTCCATGTTTAGGGCTTCCTTCAGGGTCTCTTGTAAGGCAGGCCTGGTGGTGACAAAATCTCTAAGCATTTGCTTATCTGTAAAGGATTTTATTTCTCCTTCACTGATGAAACTTAGTTTGGCTGGATATGAAATTCTGGGTTGAAAATTCTTTTCTTTAAGAACGTTGAATATTGGCCCCCACTCTCTTCTGGCTTGTAGAGTTTCTGCCGAGAGATCTGCTGTTAGTCTGATGGGCTTCCCTTTGTGGGTAACCCGACCTTTCTCTCTGGCTGCCCTTAGATTTTTCCTTCATTTCAACTTTGGTGAATCTGGCAATTATGTGTCTTGGAGTTGCTCTTCTGGAGGAGTATCTTTGTGGCGTTCTCTGTGTTTCCTGAATTTGAATGTTGGCCTGCCCTACTAGGTTGGGGAAGTTCTCCTGGATGATATCCTGAAGAGTGTTTTCCAACTTGGTTCCATTTTCCCCCTCACTTTCAGGCACCCCAATCAGACGTAGATGATTGGTCTTTTACATAATCCCATACTTCTTGCAGGCTTTGTTCATTTTTTTCTTCTTTTTCTTTTGGTTTCTCTTCTCGCTTCATTTCATTCATTTGATCCTCAATCGCTGATACTCTTTCTTCCAGTGATCGAGTCGGTTACTGAAGCTTGTGCATTTGTCACGTATTTCTCGTGTCATGGTTTTCATCTCTGTCATTTCGTTTATGATCTTCTCTGCATTAATTAGTCTAGCTGTCAATTCTTCCACTTTTTTTTCAAGATTTTTAGTTTCTTTGCGCTGGGTACGTAATTCCTCCTTTAGCTCTGAGAAGTTTGATGGACTGAAGCCTTCTTCTCTCATCTCGTCAAAGTCATTCTCTGACCAGCTTTGATCCGTTGCTGGCGATGGGCTGCGCTCCTTTGCAGGGGGAGATGCGCTCTTATTTTTTGAATTTCCAGCTTTTCTGCCCTGCTTTTTCCCCATCTTTGTGGTTTTATCTGTCTCTGGTCTTTGATGATGGTGACGTACTGATGGGGTTTTGGTATAGGTGTCCTTCCTGTTTGATAGTTTTCCGTCTGACAGTCAGAAGGACTGTCTGTTGGTCTGTTGGAGATTGCTTGAGGTCCACTCCAGACCCTGTTTGCCTGGGTATCAGCAGCAGAGGTTGCCAAAGATAGAATATTGCTGAGCAGCGAGTGTACCTGTCTGATTCTTCCTTTGGAAGTTTCCTCTCAGGGATGACTCCACCCTGTGAGGTGTGGGGTGTCAGACTGCCCCTAGTGGGGGATGTCTCCCAGCTAGGCTACTCAGGGGTCAGGGACCCACCTGAGCAGGCAGTCTGTCCGTTCTCGGATCTCAACCTCCGCCTTGGGAGATCCACGGCTCCCCAAAGCTGTCAGACAGAGTCGTTCGCCTCTGCACCGCCCCCGCTGCTTTCCCTATTGGACCTCAGCTGTGGCTGTCCCCAGAGGTGGAGTCTACAGAGACAGGCAGGTTTCCTTGAGCTGCTGTGAGCTCACCCAGTTCGAGCTTCCCAGCGGCTTTGTTTACCTACTTAAGCTCAGCAATGGCGGGCGCCCCTCCCCAGCCTCGCTGCTGCCTTGCGGATAGATCGCCGCAGACGGCTGTGTTAGCAGTGAGGGAGGCTCCGTGGGCGTGGGACCCTCCCGGCCAGGTGTGGGATATATTCTCCTGGTGTGCCTGTTTCCTTAAAGCGCAGTATTGGGGTGGGAGTTACGCGATTTTCCAGGTGTTATGTGTCTCAGTTCCCCTGGCTAGGAAAACGGATTTCCTTCCCCCTTGCGCTTCCAGGTGAGGCGATGCCTCGCCCTGTTTCAGCTCACGCTGGTCAGGCTGCAGCAGCTGACCAGCACCGATTGTCCGGCACTCCCTAGAGAGATGACCCCAGTACCTCAGTTGAAAATGCAGAAATCACCGTCTTCTGTGTTACTCGCGCTGGGAGTTGGAGACTGGAGCTGTTCCTATTCGGCCATCTTGCTCCGCCCCTCTCAAGTGATTTTTTTTATCTGTCTTTTTCTCAGGTCCCCCATAGTCCTTTGTCCAGAGCCAGGTTCTATATTACTTACTAAGGTTCTTTCTCCTCAGCAATGTGGAGGAAATTCTGCATTCTTCCAGGAGTGGTAATGAGGCTGTGTCTAGTCTCTGCTGTAGGCGGGGAGCTTCTCTTTACCTGTTGTGTAGGTGCAGTAGTAGGAAGCAGGGGCTCAGGTGCTCTCTGCCCTTCTCCTCTATCCTGTCCTCAGTAATAAGTGGTGAGCATATTGCCCTCAGGCAACCTCTGCCAGCTCCTAGTCCTGGGCCCCAGCAGCCCTGCAGCCTTATCCTTACTTGGCATTTTCATCAATGTTTGCTTTTCATTATATTTATCTTATTTTAGAGACAATTTTATCTCTTTTTCTATTTTTCCTCTTTTTATATTTAGTTTTGATTTGCGGTTAAGGCAGAGAGCAGGCCTTGAGATGTAAGCTCATTATGTCGCCTTGACTGGTCTTTGAAAGTGCAGGACTTTCTCCTGATGTGGGAGATTCTGGTCCCAGGGTCCAGCCACCCTGGGCAATCCATGGTGTTTACTAAATCTTGGCTTCTGAAGTTATGGCCTCTATCTTGGTATGGTGTGAAATGTCTGCTACTAGTGACTTCTGTCTTCCTCCTCCTCTTGTAAATGTCAAAGGACCTCTTTCTCTCCCTGCTTGTTGGCCTCAACAGCACTCTGTATCTTTTGGTTCTTTTATTATTGTCCTTGATGGTCAATTACAGAAGCTGTACTTAGCACCTAAAATGTGTTCTCCTTTCCTGGAGAACAGATTAATTATACACACTCTCCCAGCTGATGAAAGGCAATAACTGCATATCACATGTCTAATTCACAGAAGAAAATGAAATGAGCAAAGCATTTGAATGTACAGTCTTACCAAGTAATGCAACTAATTACCTGTCACATTTTTCTAAGAACCATCCATTCTCTCTGCTTGAACACTCTTCTCCTAAATCTCTGTGTGCCTGACTTCTATCCATCAAATCTCAGATGTCACCTCCTCAGGGAGGGGTTTAATTCTTTTACTGTACTTTCGATTGTCCAGAAGTTCATCTTGATTGATTGCTGGTATGTTTTTACATTGCCTCTTTCCATTCGATTATAAATTCCATGATGGTGGAGGCCACACCTACCTTGTTTTGTTATAATCCCCAAACACATAGAAGAATGGCCAGCACTCATTATGTGTTCTTTCCATACTTGGACAATGAATGAATGAGCTAGCTTTGTTCAAGATTCAGCACTGGTTACTCTGATGATATGTAGTTCACAGAGCACCATGTAAAATCACCAGATGTGAGGGCTGGCAGAGATCATTCATCTAACACCTTCCTTTTACAGAGGAACTGCTGAGGCTCAAGTCTTGTCACAGTCATGTAACTAGTGATGACCATACTGGAAACAAGGTTGAATTTCTTTTATTCATGCAACATCAGTAGTTTTTAAGAAACGCTAGCCCTTGGAATCCCTGCCACATAGTCAGTGTTCAGTAAATACAGAAGCACTGAACAGATTCCAAATCTGCCTCTGCTGCTTTTACACATCCCAAGTTGAATAATCACTAAGTCTCTCTGGGACTTAGTTGCTCTGTCTGCAAGATGATATAGGTGTCTTGTAATTTAAAAGGTAATTTAAAAGATTATTTGGCAATGCATGTGAAAACGTATTTTGACAGAGGCAGTAAAAGAAGAATATAAAAAGAATGTCACTGCTCTTGTGTCACCAATTTTGTATAGCAAAGAATGATTGATGGTCAAGAGCTGAGAAAGATATTACAGGAGCTCCAAGACCTGAAGAAAGAGTTAATAGGCATAGTAATTAAGTTTCTGTTGCTTACAACAGAATACCTGACACTAGGTAATTCATAAGAAGACTTCATTGCTTACAGTTACAGGTGCTGAGAAGTCCAAAGTGGTCAAGGCGCTGCATCTGGTGAGAGCCTTCTTGTTGATGAGGACTCTCTGAAGAGTGGCGCAAGGCATCACATGGTGAGGGGTGCTGAGTGTCACAGTGTGCCAGCTAAGGACTTTTTTCTTTTCTTTCCCTTTCTTTTCTCTCCTTTTTCTTTTCTTTCTCTCATTTTTTTCTTTTGCTTCCCCTTTCTTTTCTTTTTGAGACAGGGTTTCACTCTGTCACTCAGGCTGGAGTGCAGTGGCACAGTCACAGCTCCCTGCAGCCTCAACCTTCCGGGCTCAAATGATCTTCCCATCTCAGCCTCCCAAGTCAGTTCACTGCTTTCTTCCTCTTCTTATAAAGCCACCAGTTCTCCTTTCATAATAACTTATTAATTTATTAATCCATTTATGAGGCCAGAACCCTCATGATCCAATCATCTCTCAAAGGCCCCTCCTCTCAGTAATATCATGTTGGGGAATATATTTCTTTTTTTTATTTTACTCTTTTAAAAATCTTAGTCTTGTTTTGTGACTCAGGGGAATAAATCTCAACATGAGTTTTGAAAGGAACAAATATTCAAACCATAGCAATAGGTAAGGAGAAAGGCATGAGGAAATGTTGGTGTTAGAAACTTATCTTTGTGACTGAGGAGTTGGGGAGTGGGCCCTCTTTGGTTTCTCTAAGACACTGTTTTTGTAGCTATCAGAATCATAATAGAACTGTCAGAAGGAATAACATTAACTATGCAAATTGTAAAACATATGTCAGAGATCTGTCTGGGTTGCCAGGCAATCAGCAAATTTTTCTCAAAATGGAAAATAAAAGCCAAAGAAGCATGAGTGTTTTCATTTGTCTATTATTTATGGATAACATTTTATGTTTCCCTGAGTTATGTGGATGTCATGGGTACAGGGTGGGTACCTTATCCAGATGAGTTCTGTAAGGAAATAGGATGGGTTAAGTAGATGCTGAGGAGGCCACCAACAGAGTCTACTACAACCCGAATTTGGGACTAGATTGTGTCAAAATGGAGACATGGACATTGGAAAACCTTCTGATTTGACCATTTAGGACATCAGTAGTGAGTTTAGAGAACCAGATTATATTAGAGGTTGGGACAATGATTAGAGTGGAGGATATCTGTAAGTGTGCAAATGGTGAAAAAGTAAACATAGACTATGATTTTAAGAATTTGGGTGGTGAGCCCAGGCATGGTGTCTCATGCCTGTAATGCCAGCACTTTGGGAGGCCAAGGTAGGTGGATTGCTCGAGCCCAGGAGTTCAAGACCAGCCTGGGCAACATAGTGAAATCCCCTCTCTACAAAAAATACAAAAATTACTCGGGTGTGATGGTGCATGCTTGTGGTTCCAGCTACTTGAGAGGCCAAGGAGAGGATGACTTGAGCTTGGCAGGCAGTGGTTGCAGTGAGCGGTGATTGTTCCACTGCTCTCCAGCTCTGAGTGACAGAGCAAGACCCTGTTAAAAGATTGATGACTTTATTGTGGTGGGCAGGATTGAGAGAATACTTTCGGGTCTGTGTGTATTATAAAAGACCTTTCCTACAAATAGGAAAGATCTGACAATTTTGGTAGGTCCAGTGTGGCAAGATTCAGGAGAAGAAAAAAAAAAGGAATGAAGAGAAGGAATGTTTCCTTCCTCAAGGAAGAGAGCAAACTCTTCACACTGTGCTAAAGAAAACTGCATTTAAACACTGAGTGGGGATGGTTGAAGGTGTCAGGAGTCCAGGTTATTGAGATCAGAACTTGAAGGCATTCTATAGGAGGGAATGTGGTCTTAAAAACTGGTCTAGGTTAGACACAGGTTGATATGGTTTGGCTGTGTCCCCACCCAAATCTCATTTTGAATTGTAGTTCCCATAATCCCCACATGTGGTGGGAGGGACCTTGTGGGAGGTAATTGAATTATGGGGAAGGTTACCATCATGCTGTTCTCATGATAGTGAGTTCTCATGAGATCTGATGGTTTTATAGGGGGCTTTTCTTCCTTTTGCTTGGCACTTCTCCTTGCTGCCACCATCTGAAGAAGGACATGTTTGCTTCTCCTTCTGCCATGATTGTAAGTTTCCTGACGCCTCCTTAGTCCTGTGGAATGGTGAGTCAATTAAACCTCTTGCATTTATAAGTTACCCAGTCATGGGTATTTCTTAATAGCAGTGTAAGAATGGACTAATACACAGGTCTAGCTGACAACATAACCAATACCTGTCCTCAATGTCTGTATCCTTTACTCTGTGTTAAGTCTTTCCTCTTATGGGGCATCATTTGGTTGGAGAATACCCATTTGACTAGAGGAGAACAATTTTTAAAAAATGAGCTAGTTGGGCCAGATTATAGTGTATCAGTTATTTAGCTTTTAGAGTAGAGAAGGACCCCTTTGGTAACTGTCTGGGCTGTATGGTAACTGAACTGGAGAAGGGGTTGAGTATAGAATTTTGGGGACCTTTGGTAGATTATCTGTGAAGGGGTCTCAGAGAGGAGCAAGATTGGTTAGATTTTGGAGGGGAGGTAGGTTATAAAGTGTAGAAATCATGGAAAGGTGGATTCCATGGAAATGGAAAGAATGGAAAGGATGGATTCAAGATGTACTAATCTGTATGAAACCATTTGTAATTAGAATTGCAAGGTTTAACTTGACAAAACAAACCTGGAATATTGAGACAGGAGGAGTAGTTGTGGGAGTTTGAGGAATGAAAGTGAATGAAAGGTAACAATGGTCAGAAAGGATGTCCAAGACCTGACTACATCAGTTATTACAGTCACAATTCATAGGCAGCTATCCATTTCCAGTTGTGGTTAATTTTTCTTTGGTTTCTCTTCATGTCTCTTAAAAGGGGGAAGGGTTGGGCCCTTTCTCACCTAGCCCTTGCCTGAAATCCAGTAGGGGAGCTAAGCTCCTACCACCTTGTTGCCCAAACTAAGCTTAGATGTGTGGCTTGTCCTTTGATGTCAAATCTGTAGTAGAGCTTTGTAGCTTTCACAGAGGCCAGCAGAACATTTTCAAAGGTTTTATTCTTCTGTGGAATAGAAGGAGAAGCAACCTTAAATCCCCAGGTATCCTCTATGTTCAGAAGTCTTTTCAAATTTGACTCATTGGTAGGCTTGAATAAAAGAACCGAAAATTACAAATTAAATAATTTTTAAAGCTAAGGTTAAAAATGACTTTTGTTCGTCCATTTTATAAAATTAATGGTGATAAACTAACTCTACTTAGAAGAACAGAAGTAAATGGCCTGATTCATATTAATGCCATCATTTAAAATGATCAGTGATCTTTATCCTTAAATATATTATATATATATTTCCTTATATATAAAAATATATTTCCCTATATAAAAATATATATCCTTAAATATATATATATCCTTTATATATATATATCCATATATATATATATTTAACTTAACTTCCAAGGTACTGAATGTTTGTGTTCCCCCAAATTTTGTATGTTGAAATCTAAGCCCCAATGTGGTGGTGGTAGGAGGTAGTGCCTTTGAGAAATGATTAAGTTATGTGGGTAGAGCCTTCATGAATGGGATTAGTGCTCTTATAAGTAGGACCACAGAGAAATCATTTGCTCTCTTTCTGCCATGGGAGGACACAATAAGTTGTCAGCCTGCTACCTGGATATGGCCCTCACCAGAACGTGACCCTGATCTGTGACTTTCAGCCTCCAGAACTGTGAGAAATAAATTTGTGTTGCTTTTAAGCCACCTGTTCTTCGGTACTTTATTACAGGATATCAAACTGACTAAGACATAAATGTAATTATCTTTCATGTAATTCTAGGTATTTTAAACCTATTTAAACGTGACATTTTTTCCATGATTTCCAAAATTAATATTTATTTCATTGATTGGGTGTACCATAATTTGTTTACCTATTGTTCCTGTTTTGGGGAAAAAAGGAAAATTCCAATTTTTTTATACTGTGGTAAACAATTTTAGGTTTATGGATTTTTCTTCATGAGGATTATTTGTAGGGTAAAGTATGTGCCACTAATTCCATTTTGTAGAAAAATAAAAGATACTAGTCTTTTTTGAAAAAGTTTTATTATACAAATATTATAAACACAAAAAATGATAAGAAATACCTACAATATCACCATCCAAATAAATCAACTTGCTTCATCTTTCAGTTTCCCTAGCAGTCTTGACTCATGTGTATACATCACTTTTACATATTTAACATCAAATTTTGCCATATTGAAATTAAATCCTCACAAATCTTTTTAAAGGCAGCATAATATCCCATAAATTTAAAATAACCGTAATCTAGTTGGCTTTCTCCTTTGTCTGGTTAGGAAGCATTGCTAATTTTTCCCATCTTTAAATTCTGCTACAGTGCACATGGCTGCTACTAACAACATTTTCCTATTTAAATACTGTTGCCTGGATGAATTTTGAAAACAGGTTTACTAAGTGAGGTTGTATAAACATTTTTATGACTATTTAAAAATACTGACCAGTTACTTTCCGAAAGAATATACCAGTGCCCATTGCATCAGTGTGCAAATGTTTGTCTTACTGCATTTTGACAGGAAAGGTAGACAACTTCAAATAATGGGAGGAATTATTTTGAAGTTGACACTAAGCTCTGCCATTTGCTAGTAGAATTACTTCAGGCAAGTTTCTTAATTTCTCTGAGCATGATTTCTCTAAGACTAGGAAAATGCTGCCTACCTTATAGGATTCTTTTCAGGACTAAACGTATAGTATAAAACAGTCTTATTATATTGCCCTTCATAAAGTCACTATTTAAACAGTCTGACAGGTTAAGGAAAAACAACTCACTTTAATCCTATTGTTTTTTTCTGCAAGGGTGTGACCATGGTTTCACCACATTTATTTGATAGATTTAACCACATTTTATTTAGTAGAGTCGAAGTTGGGTTTTTTACCATTTGTAAAATCACATTGCATCTTAAAATCAAGCAAATATTTAATGTGGTATTGTTCCTTGGTTTTTCTTGAAAAGTGTTATTAATTGTGCTATCTTCCAGTGTTCTGGAATGGAAACAATGTACATTTTCACTTGTGTGCATTATGTACTTATCTCTTTTGTTCATGTATTTATTGACATCTTGATGGTTTAATAAAAATTAATTTGCATTAACTCATCACAGTTCATAAATTCTAACCTTTTCTCCTATTTACTTGATGATTATTATTTAAAGTTCTCTTATTTGTGAGAGTGGGACAGGTGATGAAAGAACTTAAGAATTGCATATGGGCTGGGTGCCATGGCTCATGCCTCTGTAATCCCAGCACTTTGGGATGCAGAAGCAGGCAAATCACCTGAAATCAGGAGTCCAAGACCAGTCTGGCCAACATAGTGAAACCTTATCTCTACTAAAAATATGAAAATTTAGCTGTGCGTGGTGGTGCACACCTGTAATTTCAGCTACTTACTCGAGAGGCTGAGGCTTGACAGTTGCTTGAACCTGGGAGGTGGAGGTTGCATTGAGCCAAGATCTTGCCATTGCACTACAGCCTGGGCGACAGAGGCAGACCCCGTCTCAAAAAAAAAAAAAAAAAAAAAAAGAGAGAGAGAGAAGGAATTGTATATGCGTGAATGTGACAGGTTTTCCTTCTTGAGATTTTCCTTGTCATTCTTCCACAGATCCTAAGTAGGTTGTTATTCCATGGTCTATTATTTTATCTTTTATTCACAGCTCATACTATGTTATAAGTGATCATTTCAGGTCCTTGTTTACCTCATTAGGCTCTGAGATATGTATTCAGGAGTAAAGAGTGTGTTATTTATTTAGAAGGGAATAGGCATTCAATAGATAGATGCCAGATGAACAAACATATTTGACTCTGGTCCACTGGAGTTAATTTAAGGTGTGACTCTGAAGCCACCTCAACCTCACCAAGGAAACTGCAGATCAGTTTTCCTAATAACAATCAAGTAATCACTACCTCTTCCCTTGGTTTGTAATGGTGTTCCAGCTGTCAGCTTCCCTGGAGAACTATGTTCTCCTGGATCACTGCTTATTTCACACTTGCAACTGTTTGTTTCTTTGTAAGATTGACCATTTGTAAGCTGAGTACAGAGACCACCATCTTGTTCTTGCTCTCTGTCTTAGAATGTTTAAGAATAAGCGGTAGATTCAACTGATAAATTGATAGATGATGAATTATATTCACTTGAGCCTATTTCTGGGTTTTCTGGTCTGTTCAATTCAACCATTTCAGTTTACATGCCTGGCACTCTCTAGGCTTGAGTGATAAAATAGTGAGGAAGCTGTGTATCTGTTCTTGAGCCATGGTTCTAGTAGGCTAAACAGAAGAATGAATCGGTTGTTTCAGTACAATGTCAACCGTGATAGAACTTGTCCTCTATCATGGTTGTCCAGTGTGCCCTGAAAGTACAGGGGAAGTTTTATTAAGAGAACAAGTCAGAGAAGCCTTCTTGAAGGGAGATATCTCAGCAAAATCTTAGAAAGTGAGCAGGGGAAAGCCAGGCAAAGAAAGTTGAATGGTATTTTCCAGGTAGGAAAATAATACCAAATGCAATTGATCTGTGTCTCTGATGTGGAAATGTTACTATCTTCATTACTGCTATTTTGTAATTTTTAGACAGTCTGTTAGATTTTTGTAATTTTAATGATTTTTCTTAGAGAATATGTTTACCTTTTTTTCTCTTTTATTTTGCCTGGTAAATTTTAGAATTATTTTGTTTGCTTCCCAGAAAATTTCTGTTGAGATTTAAAAGTATTGGCATTTTGTTAAATGTGTAAATCAACTTAAAGGAAAACAAGACAATCTTTATCAATTTTAGTCTATACAGTTGAGAGTTGGTCTCTTTATTTAATACTTATGTCTCTCAAATTTAAAAAATTTTTTCTGGCATAGGTTATAGCAGATCAATGATGGCATTTTTTTTCACGTTAATTTATGAACATATATAAGTATGCCATGTACATTATATATGTAATTTATGTCAGAAAAGGTATATTTTTGTAAAATTTCCTAAACAAAAATTATTTCACTTTTGCTTAAGAAACAAGCACTCATTTTTACTAATTTTACTAATTTTTACCAATTTTTGTTATGGTTAATTTTTCAAAATTGTACATTTCATCAAGGTTTTCTATTTTTCTTACAAGGAATTATGTTGCTGTAACACATTTTTATTTTATATAAATAACATATAAAATACGTTTGTATTTTAATATTTTAAACCATTTATCAGCATTTTTTTAGATTTTTAGTTTTAATTTTTCATGACATAAAATCTAGAATTACTTACTAAATCTTAGTTTTGTTGATTTTTGTTCTTTTCTTGATTGTTCTGGAATCTTAGTTGAATGCTTTATTTATTTCTTTATTGACAAGTTTAAATGCTTTTATTATGTCAAAGACTGCTTTGGCTAAATTTCATCATTTGTAGCATTTTTAACGGTTATTCTTTAAATAGGCTTCTTTCTTTCTCAAATCAACAGTTAGGGAAGTGTTTTTAAATTCCTGGGATTTTAAGTAAATATAAAATATATTGTCTGTTTTTACTTTCAGAGAATATAGTCTGAAAAGTTTAATGTTTTCATTTTGAGATGATATTTATTTCATTTATATTATCATTGACCATGAGAAGTTTCTTTCTTTCCTGCCATGTGTAGAGAGGTGTTTGTGTGTGTGTTTAGGAGTTAATTTTTTTGCTTTGCCAATTTGTAAGTTATCAGGTGGAGAGCAGTTAAAAATTTTCCCTTACAATTAAATTTGTCAAGTTTCTTCTGTTTACTTTTCAAAGCTTTGGATATTTGTTTTTGGTTACTTGCCTGCTCAGCACAGTGGTTTAATCATGTATAATCAATAAGACAAGGCATTTTATCATTATAAATTTGTTAATCTGAACGTCTCCTATACTTTTTGCCATAGTGTGTACTTTAAAATATTGATTTTCCTTTTTTTAAGTTTAATAGGTTAATTTTTTGCACCAAATGTTTTTAAATGCAATGTTTAACTTCATCTTCTAATAGATTAAAATCTATTATGTACTCATAATTTCTACCCTTGATTTAATATCTGTTATCCTAAATTTGGCTGTTCTAAATGCTTCCTATTAAAATATAATATAATTTGGAAGATTCTATTCTCACATTTTATGCACCCATTTTAGATTCTAGTATGAGTTATCTGGAAAAGTCTCGCAAGTGTTTTTTAAAATTTATGTTTAATTATTTCTGCCAGAGAGTCCTAAAGGCTCATCTATGATTTGTCCATTGATGGGTCATAATGGTCTTTCTTGGGGGCTGTATATTGAGCCTCAGCTGCAAGAGTTTGTTGTTATTGAAAGTAATTAACATTTGACATTCACAAATTAAAATTACCCTATCATTGGACTCAATACATTGTTCACAAGTTTTTTGAAATGCACTTTGCTTATTCCTTTACACTCTGATTCCTATTCCGGCCCCCACTCTACCCTGCGTTCCTCTCTTAGGGTAAAGTGAGCCACATAATCTTATATCTCTTTTAAAGGGGTAAAGATCAGAAGAAATCTCAAAGTTGATGATTTATACCTATTTGCTACTTTTTAAACCTTCCTTCCTTGGAAGACAAGGCATAGAGCTCTTTTTTTTTTATAGCTTCCTGGTATTTTATCTGCTTTCTAATTTTGTTTCAAAATGATGTCAATACATTTAACATGTCAGTAACAGCCTTTCTGTCTGTCATTAGAGTTTATCTTTTTAGCTAAGATTCAATGGATTTTCTTACCAAGTCTCTTGAATTGTGATTTCATTACCTTTGATTTAGATTTTCTTTCTTTCCTTTTTTTTTTTTTGGTAAATTTTCCCCAAAGAGAAGCCAGGTAATAAAATTACTGCATCTTTGGAAATAAATTGTGCTCTGCCTGGGAATAACATTTTAATCATGTCCTTTAATCTTGGGAGTTCTGTAATGTTGCTTCAGTAATATTTGGAGTCATGACATAAATTAATAAGATGTAGCCTTAGACGAAAATCCAGTTGGGAAAAGACATTGGTTCTGTCACATGTTAGATATGTAAAACTTGTTTTATATATCCTAGATGAGGAAATTACCTATCTACCTTATCAGGTTGTGAAGATCAATTTAGATATATATTTGATTCTATATAAACTTTAAGAATGTATATAAGCATTTCTGGGGTCCCAGTTGGATAGGTAAGTGGGTAAATCATAGTACAATGTAGGGTTATACAAGAAGTTAGAACAAATGGGGGAATCAAGGAAGAATAACGAGGGCCATGGAGAGAAGATGATATGTGGATGAGATCATGAAGGATGATATCCTTGGGTGGGTGGTGCTAGATGGGAATAAATTCTAGGCAGATTCTAGCATGTCCACTGACTTGTCATTGTGGAAGACCAGGAGAGATGAGATGCTCAAAATGAAGAATTAATTGTGGTGAGTGGATCCAAGTGGTTCTGCCACGATGCCTTCTCTCATCCATTGTCTCACCTATGGCCCCATCTAGGGGAACACGAGGGATGAGCATCTGACTCAAAGACAGCTTATTTGTAGGCTAACCAGGAGCACTAAAGTAGCCTGGTTGTAAAGGTTTTACCTAATAGGAACCAATCTGGCTTGCTTCTTCAAAGACAGAGAAGGGAGCAGTGGAGAGGGCAGTGGTAAACTGTGGCCAGAGAAGCCTATGTAGGTCATTAGAAAAGAAATTGAGGATGGCTGTTCCCTTGACATGCTCCAAATCCTGGGGACTCCCAAATTCCAGGCCATGTTTTACCTTATAGTAAGCTCTCCTTTCATAAAGCAACTGGTGTGAATTTCTTCCCGAGAGCCAAAATGGCTTACCCAGCTGATCAAAGGGATATGGAAGAGATGTTAATCTGAAAATTTAATTCTGAGGTAGAGTCAATAGGAGTGACTGATTTATTAACTGTGAGAGAGGTATTCCCTAAAGAAGTGGACAAGGGTGCTTTCCTTCTTACCAATCATTATTTTTATTAATATATTTTACAAGACTGCGGTTGAAATAATATTAAATACAAATTTTTTTTATACAGAAAGTGTAATAAAGTTAAAATAGTTCCTTGTAATTCATAGCATTATTGCAATGCTTACAAAATTTTTGCATAGAGTGTGCAAGGATTGATGTTATTCAAAACAAAACTAAAAAGCTCCTCTTACATCACACCCCAAACCAGAGAAAAACCAAACCAAAAATAACCCAAAGGCTGAACTCAATTGCTTTATGGGAATGGGGTTTCTTTTTCAAAATCTCCAAGCAAATGGGACTTCTATGACCTCACCATTTCTGTTAAGAACATCAGAATCTGGCTTCTTCAGAAGTGCATCTAGCCAGCATAATGATGGATAGCTTCTGCCTTTTCCTTCTAAAACACGAACTCCTTAAGAAGTATGTCTCAGCTTCTTCATAATCTCAAAAAAGGAGAAACCTGACTGGGGGAGGTGGTCGATCCATGAAAAACTTTATTCCCTCCCTCACGGAAAGCCTAGATTACAATTAAGTTAATTTTGTGTTCACTAACTTTAGATGTAGCAACACTTCCTGTTACTTTTCTAGAATCTTGCGTCTCTTCCAGAGAGCCAGATTTTTGGCTCTGCTGAGGTTAGTCCTATGAGACCTTTTAATGGTATCTATTCCTGCCTTGCCATTTGGATGTCTAAACCATTAAATAGGAAATTCTTGACTGACTGACTGTAGAGTCTTTTTCATTTTTGACTCATCCCTTTACTAAGGTTTTGCTGGGGGGGAGGGGGTGGATGAGTCAGGCAAGCACTGGCACTGGGGCTGAGTCTTTTGGGTATGGCGAGGAGCTCTATCCACAATCCTCCCAGAGGACCAGATATGTGTTGTGGAAAAAGCACATCAGAGCGGGATGGACCCCAGCCTCTTTGCTGCTGGAGCCCTCTAAGCTCTGGGTGAAGGCAGGTTGACAGCAGGGCTTTAACAAGGGCATTCTGGTTTCTAATCTTCAAAATGACTTTGTCTTTTAACTCTTACAGATCAAACTCTGATCCCTTTGCTTAGAAGATGAAAGCATTCCAAAGAAACCAAGCCGTAAGGAACTTCAGATGCATTCATTTTCTCCTTTCCTAGTAGAAACGCCACCAACCTCATTGCTGAATCTAGGATGCCAGTGTAAAATATACAGGTTCAAAGTTAAAGAGTGCCACTTTAAAAATAAGAATTGGCAAATGAGTCTCATTTCCAACTCAGATAAATTGGTAGTGACGCCCTGAGTGCTCTGGGGAGGCTAATTCTGCAACTGGGAAGGATATGGCCCATTAATGATGGCTGCTAAGGTGTGAGGCTGAAGCCATTACGGAACCAGAGTGGTCAGCTCAGCTCTGACATTGTATGCCTAATGCAGACAGTGAATCCCTGGTAGTTCTTTCTTATAGGGAAACAGAGACAGTGATAGAAATGAGCTTCCATTTGATCCCTTCCTTGAGTTTTACCACAAGTAAAGGTAGAGAAGAATACTGACCAAATAGTTTCAAAGATCAAAAGTAAGATATGTGTCTTTTGAAGGGAAGTATAAAGGAAAGAGATGTATGGGTGCAGAATGCTGCCTTGTTTAGCCTTATCCACAGGCAGTTGAATATTATAGTTGTCTCCTAAATGTGAGGCTAACAACCCAGGTATTTTCCTATCTATTTTTTTTTAAGCTTGACTTAAGCATACACAGAACAAATTAAATTTTTGTTGTTGGTCTAGATTCTGTTATTCAGGCAGGCTTTCTATATTTTCCCCTGGGGTATCTATACTTTAGTATAGATGCATCACTGTGAGAGACTACAGAAAGCAGGGAAATAGCAGTTCTGTAGCTTCATCTACCAAAGACGATCTAGTTTAAAACCTAGTAGGGGACATGTCCCAACAACTTGAAAATTAGTTTGACATGTTGGTGACTTTATGGCATAGTGGTCAGGAGTTAAACCTGCATTCCAGCTCTGCCATTTTCTAGGTAGTGGCTTTGGGCAAGCTTCTTAGCCACTGTAAGCCTCAGTTTTCACATCTGAATATTGGAACTATATTAGAAGCCAACTCAAAGGATTGTTTTGAGGATGAAATAGGAGAATGTATGTAAAATGTTTAGCACAGTGCCTAGCAATAGCTCCGTGAATAATAAATATTCTTTAAATTGAAGAATAGAATGCAACTCTTCCCATTGTCTTAGGGTAGGCTTCATATCCAGGACAATCTCTTATATTTTGCAAGATTTTGTGGGGTGGTTCTTTTTGGGGAGAAGTTTCATACATTGGTTCAGATTGTCAAAAGAATCCATGGCCCCCCAAAATGTTAGAACCCCATGAATTAGATGAATATGGGGACTAAAGAAAAACTGTCTTCCTTGTTGACAAGTGTCATCTTCCTGCCCTCAGACAATCCTTTGGCTACAGTGTTCCCATGGAACCTAATAGACCAGTTTGGAGTTTCTCATTTTATGAAATTCTGAGCTATCTCTGATTTCACCAAAAAACCCCAAATGTAGAAGTAGGATGTGAAGACATTGGAAGGTGAGGGACTATTAGACAAGTCTAAGCATGTGGGGTACATTTTAGATTAAGTAGATGTTTTCTCTTCTCCCAACAAAGTCGGCCTCATATTTGTATTAAGCTGACCTTAGCTAATGTTCAGTGATGAAGCTAAATTCACTCACCTACTAGTGAGGCTGTCCACATACTTAATGAGGCATTTGGAACCCCACTCTGGCTTCCTATTGCAAGGGTGGATTTAGACACTAAACATGCGTCTCGTTTACAGTGACTGTTTCTTTGTTCTATTCCACCTGCAAATTTCAAAATGGGTGATGATATTACTGCTTGCTGGGCTGAAGTTGAGGAGCAGCAGTGAGCACTGTTGTTGGAAGGTTTGAGACTGTTTATTGATGGATTTGATAGCGTCATTAGTACTTTATTATGACATCACACTTACTGTTGCATCAAGGGCTCATGACATTCTTGCTCTTTCTCAAATAAGGATGCTAATTTCCTCCTATTCTGTCAATATCTACAAAAGGAAGGTAGGGGCAGAACCAAAGAAAACAGCATGTATGAGCATGAGTTGCCCCAAAAAGGTTTTCTTTTACATGTGTGCTCTAACAATACTCAAAAGGAGGACCTCCAACAAGTAATTATTTTCCCTTTGCCATTCAGACCTGCCTTGAGAAACTTCAAGGACTCCATTATGAAGAAAGCTTTTAAGAACCATAGAAATCACATTGCTTTTGAAAGTGCGAACGCGTGTGGTGTGCTGTGCTGGCTGAAGCAGCAGGCTTCAGACTGCTTTATCTCTTATCAGTAGTTTGGCTTTGTGCATGAGAAATTCAGAGGCAACTGTATAATTTTAAATTCCGATTACTGCAAAGAAAGAGATGCATCTGACATCCCAATGCCGTGGCTTTGACTATTTTAATGGAAATATGTTGGAACTAGGGGAACCGTCCACCAAGGAGATAGTGATGAAAGACCACAAGAGAGACATTTTATCTTTGAGATAAAAGGCCTGTTTTCGAAGGTTGTTTCTTATAACTTTTTCCCAACCTGCTACTAGGGCACCATGCAAATGTATCATTCCAGGAGCTGTTTCCTTATCCTTTTTGTGCCTAAGATTTCTTGGGACGGGGGGAAGAGGGAGAACTGGTCTTGTTTAATGAATTTTTTGACCTTTCATAGAGCCTTGAAAAATCAGTATCAGGTGCTGGAATGGATCTATTTACCTCTTTGGTCCAAACCTCATACTACCTTTGGCCTGAAATAAAGCAAGATACTCTGATCTAGCTGCTGCTTAGGGCACTGTTGCCAATTTAATTTTATTTCAGCTGTTTCCAAATAAAAGGCTGAGGGATTCCCTTAAGTGACTTTGATTAGGGTCTGGTAAATGGGGGTCATTTACATTAAAAAAAAAAATCCTTCCTCCCCACCATGCTACTCATACTTCCAAAGAATCATCCATAGCTGATACTTTTTTTTTTTTTTTAAACAATATTGAGTATGAAGCCCTGGATGAGCAAAAGGGAGCTGACCAAAGGGATAAATGTCTGATAGGAACCTGCCTTACCACACAGAAGCAGAGATGTCAGAATATGTCTTTTCAAATTATTATTATTATTTTTTGCATTCCTTCTACACCAGAGAACGAAGACCCAGATTCTTAGAAATAAAGCCAAACTGGCATTCATCTTGTTTCTCACAGCATCAGCTTGATAAAAAGAATTTTACTGTATTTTTTTGTCCCCATGTATTTTAAGTTGCTTTTTCCAATACTTCCAATTATTTATTGGTCCCACTAAGCCTTCAAGCCTGGTGTGGCTGTAGGAACAATAAACACAGTGGCAGTGTTGATAACTGAAGTGATGTGGGCTAAAAAGATATGTTAAGTCAAAACTGTTCTCCGGAGGACCATGGAATGGGCCTTCCTCTGGACTTGGGAGGGTGAGGTGGAAAACTTTATATGAATATAGACAGCAGAAAGAGCCTACAGGAAAGAGTTTCTAAGTTTAAACCACAGGGTCCCCTACTTCACTTCTCATTACACAATGATGCTGACCTGCAGAACCTGGTATGGTCTATCTATTAAGGGTCTTGGAGGATCATAACTTTCCTTTTTCACTGAGCTTCCACTAATCCCATCCTCCCTGTTCCCAGGAATCCTCTGGGCCTGTGTTTCTCTGGCAGGTGGATCACTTACTTCCACATGTAACATAAGGAAGGCTTTCCACATGTAACATAAGGAAGGGTTTCCTTCCTGAAAGACTTTGTCAAGTAACTATATTCCCAAGCTGACACAGAAATGTAAGTGTACTCACTGCTGTTTGGAAATGTGCTTTCTTTCCTGCTATATCCAAGGCATACCACAAAATCCTCTAGGTCGGGGTCAGGAAGCTTTGTCTGTAAAGGACTAAATAGTAAGTAATCTATGATTTGTGTGATACACAGTCTCTGACACAACTACTCCATCCTGCTGCTGTAGTGTAAAATCAGAAAACATGTAAATGAATGTATGTGGCTATGTGACAATAAAACTTTATTTACAGGAAAAGGTGGTGAGTCAGATTTGATTTCCAGGTCATAGTTTGCCGCCCTCTGCTCTAGGGTCAAACCTCAAGCAAACTTTTGTCTATGGTTGCTGGATATGTGATGAAAATTATCCAAAGAGAAAATGACCTAAAGGATGTTCAAAGCCGGTTGAAGCTTATAACATCTATCCCTTGGGTAACATAACAATTATAAAGCCACATGTCAGGCTTTTACCTAGGTAGATGTCACTATAAGGGCTTTTGAAAACCTCTGTGATACTTGAAGAGTTTCCCAAGACTTCTATGACTTCTTGAACAGATACCAAATAGAAGTAAATGTCGAACATATTTGGAAATCAGGTTTTAATTTGTAAAAATCTTCTGAACAATATTAACATACTAGAACTTCTAGTATATTGAAGGTTCATTTGGACTCTTTGTTATGATACCAGCTGTTTAATATACCCAAAGGTGCGATTGTCTAGAAAATATCATATATAAAGATTAGAAAGAATCTCATTTTTTAAAAAGTAGGCATTAGTAGATTTTAATGTAAAAGCTTCCCCCCCGCCCAAAAATTCAGGTAAAATTTTTTCTCATGACCATGGACAAATATTCTAGTTTGAGGGTGTTGGGATAAAAAGATGTACATTGAGAAACTTATGCATTTTACTACCAATTTCTGAAATCTGAACACAATGCATAATTTAACCCATATCAAATTTCCTGCTTATTACTTTGTATATTGTGGTCACTTAGCATAAATGAAAAATAGAATTTTATATCTGTTCCCAATAGGTACTTGATATATTGTTGATTGCTCTTATTTTTATTCTATTTGTGATCTCACTACCCTTAGGATTAAATTTTGCATGTGGGATCACACCAGTCTCTTTTATTGGCATAAAACTTTTGATGCTAAGCTCATTCTTTCACGTGGTGATTAGAACAAAATCTAAGGAAAAAGATTCTGGGAACTTTTTGCTTTTTTGTCATCCAAAGATAATGAACTTGAGAAGGCAAAATGCAAAGACAGTCCACTTTAAAAAAATCACCTGTCTTAACCTATCTAGCCACAAACGACTTTGTAGCTATTATTGTTTATCTGAATGATATGGGATAGGTGCTCCTAGTAGCCAAGGAGGGCGTTTCCTGGCTTGGAAAAACCCTGTATTGATACATACAGCTTCTGGCAGCATGGCCCTATGGGGAATATTAATTATACTGATCCAGAGTAATCTGATGTCTTTTATGGTTTTCCTTTTTAGACCTTAGTGCTACAAACCAACCTATTACTGGGTCTCACCCCTAAGAGTGACCAGCCCAACTCTTCTGCATGAGATATTGAACAAGAGTGCTTGGAGTGAGTTTGGGGTCTGGACACCAGCAGTATCACTGGCCAGGCTAGGACCCATGCTGCTGTCCCCCACCATCTACTTCTAAGTGACTAAGCAACGCACAGCTTGCTTTTACATCCCATGTGTGCAAATCTCAGCCTGATGCTTGAGTGTCATCTCAAAAAATATCATATCTTTTATTTCTCTCCTATCACAAAACTTCCCTTGCTTGTAAAGTAAGAAAAAGTAAAACCTTGTTGAGGGAAAAGAAAAATCCAAATGCCACCCAGGCCTACAAATACTACTTCATTTAGGCTTGCAGGGCCACTGCTTTCCAAATGGCATCCAGGACTGTCTAAGCCAGTGATGAGTTCATTCTGGGCTCTTTGAAGTCCACATCTGCCAACCATTTGGCTTGTCTATTGGCTTTTAAGATGTCCAGTCATAACTAAATCATTCCCCTCCAATTACCCAAAATAAATGATAGGTAACAAGATAAATAAGATGTGCTTCTCCTTGCTGAGTGCATTGACTTAAGGCATAGGCACATTTCCCCCTCTTTGAACAGAGATGGTGTAATCCCCTGTCCCAGCACAAGAGCTGGCCAGGGTGACCCTGGAGCATGATGATGAAGGTGGGGTGATGAGAGGTAGCTGATGGCGGGAATGAGGGTGCTGCTTCCACATACAGGGAAGCAGGTACTGCTGGGCCCCAGGGGACACAGTGATTCTAATAAAGACACTCAGTTTGTATTATCTTTCAGTGAGCAATTCTGGTGGCATGTAGTGCTTCTTAGAGAAAACGTAATAGTGTATTTCGGAATATGAATATCCCAGCACTGAGAAAATATATAAGAAGATCAAAGTCAGAGTCTGTGCATGCCTTTAAAAATAAAGGGCATGTTTTGACATTACCCACTAATCCCAAGAAACATAGTAAACATAATTAGGTTCCTTATGCTACTCTTAATTAGACTTCCAGGCTGCTTTCTGGATAGGAGTTCTGCTCTTAGGGATTTTGATTGACCTGACCATTGTGGGTTGAAATCTTTTGGTTAAAGTCAGAAGGGAGAACAGAACAGCTTTTAAGCCATTTTTCCTTTAAACAGAGACATATCACCCATTTGTTCATTCATTGCCCATCAGGCCATTGAGTAGCTTCCAGCTGACTGAGGAGCAGCTGTTATCTTATTTTGTGCTGATTTACAGCTCTTAATTTGACTGTGGGAGAATCTGTGAGTTTGGAGGGAGCAAGATAGCAGAAGTTGGGTGAGCAGTTCAAAATTTTGCTGAAATTCATCCTCATTCATTCAACTACAAAAACCCCAATAGGTTTGGTAGCCAAGGTAGGCCAGTCATTTTGAGTTTCTATGGCTGACTTCTACAGCATTGCCAGTCCCTAGCTTGAAGGGGGGGAAGTTAGCCAGCCTTACGAAAGCTAAAGCAGGAAATCAAATGCCTATTTTTGATATATAAAGGTCTCAGAGCTTGAGTGCAACTTTGAGATTCCCGCCATCACTCCCTCGTAATGACACTAAAGGAGAAGATATGCTGCTACTCGAACATCTAGATGAAGTTTCTGTCAGTGTCCAATACGCTGTGTGATTCTGAATAGTCTGGGGAATGTTGGGACAGATGTGTGTTTAGATTTTTGTCACACAGGTGGTTGGGGATGGGATGGAAAATGACAGTGGATATCACAGGGTCACCCATGGTTCCTTTTGTACTGAAACCTCATTTTATACAGAGGATATATATATATTTATTTATATTTATTTATATATATTTATATCCACCCACACACGCAAACACACTCAAGCGCACACACACGCGTACACACACACAAAAGGTCTTTGATAGGCTTTCTGTGTTCTAGTAAAAATAGCTGGCAGCCAGTGTCTAAAGCCAAAAAAGGCCTTTATGCTGCCGACAATGTCCACTATGGATAGTCTTTCAGAGGCAGACACTTGTGTTTATCTGACAAGTGGACCCAGCTCCTGCCTGAGACAGGAATAATCTCCCATTGGCGCAGACGCAGATCTCGAAGACCTTCTGCCTCGTTCCTGTAGGCGTGTAGGATCCGTGAGGCAGTCTAGGTAGTCTAATTTTCGCAGCATCTAACTTAATCTAAAAAGAGAGAATAGGAAGGAAAGCATTGGTCAGAGATCGTCATCTCTTCTCTTGACATTCAGAAACAACAGATGAATGTTCACTTCAACTGAAATCTAATGAGCACCTACTGTGTTGATTATTTTTGGTACTGGAGATTTGGATACCAACAAGACGGAAAGTTGCTACGTTCACAGAAGCTTAGATTCCCAGCAAGATAATGCTGCATTGGTCTATGTTAGCATTTTGCAAAAAAAAGTCATACAGAATGTGAATAGAGTCCTAGAGTCAAATAAATGTGAAAATGTGACATTTAACAATTTTCTTTACTATGGGCTTCTCAGATCCTACTATGACTGTGTGCAACGTGAGGGCTCAAGAAGAGAATAGAGTATGTAATATTTTCCAACTTTTAAATGCTAGTGAGCGTATCTGCTTTTTTTTTTTTTTTTCTTTTTTTTCTTTTTTCTAACAATTTATGGGGCTGATGGTCTATAGAATACACTTTGAGAAAAACATGCCTATAAAAATAAGCAGTGGTGGAAGGTGCCATTAGATTTATGATTATAACTGATTCCTCCAGAGTTCAAATTCTGATAGCTATAAACTGCATATGTGAAGTAGCCACTATTTTTATATGTGTGTGGTTTGCAGTTTGTGGCTGCTTGAAGAGGCAGTTGTGATAATTGAATGCTCTATCTCTTCTAAAATAAAACAGCAAATGCCATACCAATCTAAAGGGGGACTTTTATATCCATGGAGTGGATGTACAGAAGCAGGTAGAGACTGATAACCTCTCTCATTGAATAGTCCGGTGGAATAGCATTTTTCTTAAAAAAAAAAAAAAACAAAACAAAAAAAACAGATTTTTTACTCTATGACTAAATAGCAAAGTCCACTCACAAACACTTTGAAGGCATTTTTATTTTTATTTTTAAATTTTTATTTTATTTTTTTTCAGACAGAGGCTCGCTCTGTCGCCCAGGCTGGAATGCAGTGGCGTGATCTCAGTTCACTGCAAGCTCCGCCTCCCGGGTTCACACCATTCTCCTGCCTCAGCCTCCCGAGTCTACAGGCACCGGCCACCACGCCCGGCTAGTTTTTTGTATTTTTTAAGTAGAGACGGGGTTTCACCGTGTTAGCCAGGATGGTCTCGATCTCTTGACCTCATGATCCACCAGCCTCGGCCTCCCAAAGTGCTGGGATTACAGGCGTGAGCCACCGTGCCCAGCCTGAAGGCATTTAAAAAAGTTTACAGACAAATCATACTTTGGGGGTGGGTAGTAACTGGCTTGTCTTGCTTGGAAAAACACAAGGAGCATTTCTGTTCACCCAACTGGGGCTGTGTTGGCATAAGAGAATGAATATCTGCAGTGTTTCATTCCCTTGCTGCCTAGTCTTACCCTATTAAGTTTTGGCTTGTTCTGGTTGGGACAGCTGTTCAATCTGCCTCCCCATTTTCAATGAAAACAGGAAACGTGTGACACAAAGTAACAACAAGTAAATTAAGTTCATCTTGAGCCAGATGTGTATAATATATACAGCTTAATTATGTTGGCTAACAAAATCTTATTTTAAGGTGACGAGAGAGAATTTGAAAATAGCATTCATTTTCATGGTCATATAATTCTGTACTTGGAATACATGCCGTTATCTCTGCATTTTACAAATAATCATCACTTTGATGGATTGTGGGTGTGGCTTATAATCATGCTGCTCAATTAATTGAGAAATAAAACCTGCTTGGCTCCTTTTCTTGATATGCCACAGGATCCAACTCCGAGGTCAACCAGTTGTGGGAAGGGTTGGCCTATTGGAGCTGTAGCTCTTTGAACTTCTTTCTCACCCCTCACCTCTCCATCTTTGGATTCCAGTCTCAGCTCTGTCCTGCAGGTGGCTTCCATATTGCCAGCTTCTGCATTGATTTCTACTCCTTTTGGGGCCTCCATCACTAGAGACCGGGTTGGGGACTCCAACCTGAAAAACATCAAAGATCAACAATAAAGATCCCTTTTTCTTTTTAATACAAAAGGAAGTTCATGCTCAAGGACATTAACAGAGCATTTCAGTATTTGATCAGAGAATTTGTTAAAGTTTTGCTTTACAAACCTGGTCAAGTGTATGACAGGGAACATAGTAAGTGTAGGTTTTATCTTCATTGCATTTTACAAAGGCTGTAAGGAGGGTGTTCTAGGATCCTGGCTTCATTTTATCTTATATCCAATTGTTGTTTTACTGGTATAATTAAACTCTTATATAAGTTTACCAAAAAAAAAAAAAGTAAGGCAATCCCGGGTCTAAACCGAGCTTCCTGGAATTGGTAGGTATCCTTTCTACTTTGTCCTGCTTCTGTATCTTCCATGGAGGCAGAATCATATAAAGAAAATGGGTCTAGGAGTCTGACATACTTGGAGTGAAGCCATGGGGTGGCCACTAAATGACCATGGGCAAGTCTTTTTTCCTTTACCTCCTCTTTCTTTCTAAAATCTCTGAAAGCCTCAGTTTCCTCATTTATAAAGTGCTTCAAATAGTGCCTGACACAATAGAAATTCAAATATGTATTATATATTACTATTACTGCTGTTGCTATTGTTACAATACCAACCAATCATTAGAAAGCCTCAGGCCTTAACCTTCAATGCAGCTGTCATTTCTGCATTGCAGAAAGGGTCAGTGGCTGGTAGGGGCTAGGGAGGGGAGGTAGTCTGACTGCAAAGGGACAACATAAGAAAAACATGTTTTGTGTCATGGAACTTGATTGCAGTGATGGTTACAGGTCTCTATGTACTTGTGAAAACTTCCAGATGAGTGAATTTTATGGTATGCAAGATAAAAAATAAATCGAGAGGAGAATCAGCCACATTCTATGCTAATTATGATGGCAAAACAGGATAATACTCCTCAGGAAGCTTTTTGCCTAATTCATATAATGAGAAAAACATTAACTCAAAACCAACCATCCCCTAAATATTCTAGATTTTATTTTTATTTTTCTTAGAAACAGGGTCTCAACCTGTTGCTCAGGCTGGAGTGCAGTGGCACAATTATAGCTCGCTGCCGTTTCAAATTCCTGTGCTTAAGTTATCCTCTGGCCTCAGCCTCCTGAGTAGCAGGGCATATGACATCATGTGTAGCTAATTTTTAAATTTTTTGTAGAGATAGGGTCTTGCTATGTTTTCCCAGGCTGGTCTTAAATTCCTGGGCTCAAGTGATCTTCCCTCTTTGGCCTCTCAAAGTGCTGGGATTACAAGCATGAACCATCATACCCAATTGATTTTAATACTATTACTAGATAGGAATGTATGAAGATCCTCCTCTCTGTTACAAAGAAAGTATCCTAACTTAGGAACAGAGACCTCAGCAGTGGTTCTCAAAACACTCTGATCTAGACCAGTTTCCTGAGTTTAATTTCAGTACTTCTAACTTCCAGACACCTTAAACATGTTAAAAAGGAACATCATTCTCCTTGCCCACTGCTGACTTTGTTCTGTTTTTGCCACTGCCTCTGAGTAGGGTGAAGTCTCTTGGGCCACAGTAAGTGGCAAACAGAGCAAGCTGACCAGTAAGATCCACTACGGGGCAACCCCCAGCCACACTGCACAAATGCCAAGAGAGAGAGCTCATCCACATTTTTCAGGTCTAGGTTCTTGAGGATTGCTTCCAGGCAGCAGCCTTTTCCCTTGAATTGTCCCCCCTACAATAAGTCAACTGAAGTCATCAAGAGAAGCAGTAGTCCTGGAGTACTTATGAAAGGATTGGCCTAAGTTTCTCTGTAGATAACGTTTCCTTCTGTGGTCTTACCCCTTTGGGTGTGGCAAAAATCCTCCACTCCCCACCTCCCCTCCTCTTAAGGCCTTCACCAGGTTGTGCTGAACCAGGTGCAGTTCTGCCCATTATTGTGGTTCATCCCGTTTGCATTTGGTTTGATAATGTCAGTGCAACAGAGAAGGGGACTCATTAGCAGGACAACAGAAAGTGATGTCTGTGCAGTATGACCTGGTCTAGAACCCTAATCTAACTAACTAGAGCTGCCCCTGTGCTCTTGACTCCCTCTCACGTTTGAGATATGAAGATGGTTTTTGGCCAAAGTTTTCTAACTCCTGTTTGCACTAATGTCGATACCTTTCTCCTTGTAGGATGAGTTTGTGCTCTTACTATACTGCCTGCTCGCCCCTTATCAGTGGCACTGCCATCATCCCCCTTGCCCAGGTGACAGTCCTCCTATCATCTTTTCTCTTTCTTCCTTCTTCCCTCAGTTAACGTGGCTTTTAACTCAGAACTTCTCTGTTCTCAGAATCAAGCCATGGAGTGGCCACTAAATGACTATGGGCAAATCCTTCTTCCTTTCCCTCCTTTCTTCCTAAAATTTCTTAGAATCATTCTTTATGAGCATCAGAATCAAGGGGAGGGGTTGTGAAAGGGTCACCTGTAACCTGGACTATTGTAACTGTCTCTCAAGTTTTGTCTCTAGTTTTTCCTTTTTCCCAATGAACTTTACACAAAAATATATTTTCCTGAAGTTTTGAAAATGTTACTTATCAAAACTTGTAGAATATGTTCTACAGTTTCCTTAGAAGAGATCTGAACTCCATTTAGAATTTGTTCTGATCTGTTTTTCTGGTTTTATTTCTTGCCTTCAATGTCAGCTATATGTTATTGAGGGGTTAGTTACTAGGTGGTGACACTGCTGAGGGCTTTACATGTGTTACCTCATTTAATCCTCACCTCAGTCTGGTGTTTCTATAGTCCCGAGTATACAAACAAGGAATCTAAGGTACAGTGACTTGCTCATGGTTATACTCCTAGTAAAATGGCAAAGCCAAGATTTGAATTCAATTTAGTGGACTCCAGAGCTAATATTTGTTTATACCATATTAGTTCCAGAAAAACTGTATTTCTTTCCATCTATTGTATCTTTACCCCATTTTCTGTAATCCTTTCTTCAAGAAATTAATGCTTAAATTTCTAAAACCGATGTATGTAAACAATAGTGAGGTAATAGTAGTATATATCGCAGAGTGATGCATACTTCATGGTTACACAGTATTTCTTATAACTTGAACAGTCTACTTCAGCAATAGCAAATTTAGGATATTTGGAATGTGTTCAGACTTGGTACATAGAGTTCAAAGTGAATGATTCAGTACAAACAGAATAGTTTGGTGAAAAAGAAAGCTTGAAATAGAAAAAAGTGTGGAGCTTACAGAGTTTTATCAGATGCAGGACTGGCATTTCAGATGGGCATTGGAATCCGCTTTATTCTTGCCCACTGCCTAGGTCTCTGAGATTAGTAGGAGGGACCCAGGCCAGAGAGGTAGACTCAGAAATGACTCCTGCCTTTCCCCACATCTCAGCTGTGAAAGAACCAGGGTGGTGAGAAAGGGTACTACTCTGAAAGTGTCCTATTGTGAAAGGCAACAAAATAGAAATGATGATTTCCTGGAAGCAGAGACAAAAAAGGTAACCGGCTTTCTGTTTTATAGCCCAGCTTAATGTCCTTTGATGTTCAGGCAGATTTAACAGAAGTTGTTCCCATGCTAATCTTTCCACTGAGATAAAGCTCCTTGATGTGGTTTGGCTGTGTGCCCACCCAAATCTCATCTTGAATTGTAGCTCCTATAATCCCCACGTGTCATGGGAGGGACTTGGTGGGAGGTAATTGAATCATGGGGGTGGTTACCCCCATGCTGTTCTCATGATAGTGAGTTCTCATGAGATCTGATGGTTTTACAAGGGGTTTTCCCCCTTTGCTTGGCACTTCTCCTTCCTGTCACCTTGTGAAGAAGGTTCCTTGCTTCCCCTTAAGCTTCCACCATGATTGTAAGTTTCCTGAGGTCTCCCCAGCCATGGGGAACTGTGAGTTAATGAAACATCTTTCCTTTATAAATTACCCAGACTCAGGCAGTTCTTTATAGCAGTAAGAAAATGGACTAATACGCTCCTACAAAAGCCCTGTGGAAACTGCAGAGAGCATCACTCCTGAAGTGATGTCCATCACCCTCTGCCCATAGCTTAATGATCACAACAAAATTGTTTAGATAGCACGTAGTAAGGAAAAATGGAAGAAGAGCTCCTCCTGATGGGGGTGGCAGTTAAGGGTCCTGCTGGCCTTTGCAAATGAACACTACTTCCATTAGGAGAAACTGCAACCCTCTCAGAGGAGAAAGAAGAGCCTCACTGAAGAGATGCAGAAAGGAGGATTGGCCAGGAAGGGTGGGAGCCACAGCTAGGCTGGGCCAGGCTGTGCCATATCTTCAAGAAGAATGGTTCTCAAATGTGAGCATCAGAGGCACCTGGTGGGCTTGTGAAAACAGTGCTGGGTCCACCCCCAGGGTTACTGATTCAGTAAGTCTAGAGGGGTGCCCACACATCCACATTTGAAACAAGTTCCCAGGTGATGCTGATGCTGCTTGTTTGGGGGACCACACTTTGAGAAGTACTGCTCTAGTCCAAGGGTCACAAACTCAGGTGCCCCTACCAAGACTAAATAGGTGATAT
Source organism: Trachypithecus francoisi (assembly GCF_009764315.1). Classification (NCBI taxonomy): domain Eukaryota; kingdom Metazoa; phylum Chordata; class Mammalia; order Primates; family Cercopithecidae; genus Trachypithecus; species Trachypithecus francoisi. The sequence continues at coordinate 134,989,400 of NW_022681465.1, forward strand.
CAGTGAGTAACCCATAAGAAAGCTGTAAATAAAATGACATTCCCAGAACAGTAACATGTGGTATGTGGCACTGGCCTAAATGTGAATGAGGTGATGGAGATACTGTCTACAGGAACAGCTGCTGTTCTATCTAACCTGGCCAGTGGTTGCCAGGGTTTCTGATTTTAGTGTTTCCAAATTGAAAATGTTTTGAATTTTGATCTGAATTCTTACATTTTAGGAATAGAAACAAAATAATACAAAATTATAAATATGGTATAAAGAATGACAATGCTGGCTGGTGTGGTAGTTCACGCCTGGAATCCCAGCACTTTGAGAGGCCAAGACGGGTGGATCACCTGAGGTCAGAAGTTCAAGACCAGCTTGACCAACATGGTTGAAACCCCATCTCTACTAAATGCAAAAAAATTAGCTGAGTGTCGTGGCAGGTGCCTGTAATCTCAGCTACTCGGGAAGCTGAGGCAGGAGAATTGCTTGAACCCGGGAGGGAGATGTTGCAGTGAGCTGAGGTTGCGCCACTGCACTCTAGCCTGGGAGACAGATCAAGACTCCATCTTGGGGGATGGGGGAGAAAGAATGACAATGTTTCTTGACATAGTTATAAAGAATGACAATGGTTTTGTATAATTACCATCTTTTTTAAGAAAAAACAAATTTTGTAGCAACCTGAGCCCCTCTTCCTTATCCCTTCTATTTCCTTCCCTCCCTGGGAGTAACAACTATTAGGAATTTTGTGTTTGCTGTTTTCCTGCTTTTCTTAATGACTAAATTTGCATCCTTAAACAATACACTACTATTACATACTTCACACATAGAACAATTACACTTTATAATTCTTTAATGACTTTGCTTTTCCCCCCTCAATATGATGTTTCTGAGGTTATTCTACATTTCAGCACATAGCTGTAATTTATTCAATTTCCCTAGTGTTACTATATACCATGATTTATTTGTGCATTCTACTGTCGGACACTGGGCTGGTTCTGGGTTTTTGTTTTTACAAATGGTGCAACCATGAACATTCTTGTGTGTGGTTCCTGATGCCTGAATGCAAAAGTCTCTTTCAGACTCATGTGGGAGAGTGGACTTGCTACTCCTAAGGATCTGCATATCTACAGCTTTATTAGATAATGACAAATAGCTCTCCAAAGTGGTTGCTCCAATTGACCTTCCCACTAGTAGTGTATAATGTTCCAGTTGTTCCTCTTTCTTACTGACATTTGGTACTGCTAAGTATGAAATGAGTGTGAAATGGGATGCCATTGTCTTTTAAAACTCTACTTACCTAATTATTAATGGAGTTAAGCATCTTGTCATTTGTAAGCCATCTGGGATTTTCTTCAGTGAAATATTTTCATCTATTTTGTTTATTTCTATTTTTTGTCTATTTTGATTTTTGTGTGATTTGTGGAATACTTTTATATAATCTGAAAAATATTTAGCAGTTCTATGTATTGACAGTTTCTTTCCGTTTGTGGTTTGTCTTTTATATTTAGCATTTGTGGATGAACAGAGGTTTTACATTTTAATGCAGACAAATTTATGGTCTTTTGGAATAGGGATTGTGCTTTCTGTGTCTTACTTGAGCATTCCTTCCCTACACTGATGTCATGAAGCTCTTCTATATTGTTTTCAAAGGTTTTATGTTTTCTTTTTTCATTATGTCTCTAATTCATCAGGTATTTAATTTTGTTTATAGTCTGAGGTTGGGGTCGAAAGAGATGGAGATTATCTTAACAGATGTTGAAAAAGCCAGTATTTAGCTCCATCATAAATAATATTCCTATACCTTTATGGCTCTGTTTTGGGGGTTTCTAGTCTATTCTCTTTGTCTATCCCTGCAAAATATTGTTTAATTAAAAATTGTAGGCCGTGCACAGTGGCTCACACCTGTAATCCCAGAACTTTGAGAGGCTGAGGCGGGTGGATCACGAGGTCAGGAGATCGAGACCATCCTGGCTAACATGGTGAAACCCCGTCTCTACTAAAAAAAAAATACAAAAAATTAGCCAGGCGTGGTGGCGGGCACCTGTAGTCCCAATTTCTTGGGAGGTTGAGGCAGGAGAATGGTGTGAACCCGGGAACCAGAGCTTGCAGTGAGCCGAGATTGCGCCACAGCACTCCAGCCTGGGCAACAGAGCAAGACTCGGTCTCAAAAAAACAACAACAAAAAAAAATCTGGAGCTTACTTATTTGAGTTTTAAAATTCTTTATACTTCATAAGGCAAGTCTTCTTACCTTATTCTTATTCAAGAATGTCTTAGCGATTCTTGGGTCTTCCACATACATTTTGGAATGAACTTAAGTTTCATAAGGAAATTCTGTTGGAATTTGGATGGGATTCAAATTCAATCTGTGAACACTGTAGCTATCTCTAATTACTTATGTTTTCTTTGATGTATTTCAATAGTTTAACCTATCTTTTGTAGCTATTGAAAATGGTATTTTTTGGCCAGGCACAGTAGCTCATGCCTGTAATCCCAGGACTTTGGGAGGCTGAGGCGGGCGAATCACGAGGTCAGGAGATCCAGACCATCCTGCCTAACATGGTGAAACCCCGTCTCTGCTAAAAATACAAAAAATTAGTCGGGCGTGGTGGCAGGTGCCTGTAGTCCCAGCTACTCAGGAGGCTGAGGCAGGAGAATGGTGTGAACCCAGGAGGCGGAGCTTGCAGTGAGCCGAGATAGCGCCACTGCACTCCAGCCTGGGCAACAGAGCAGGACTCCGTCTTCAAAAACAAAAACAAAAACAAAAAAAAGCGTATTTTTTAAAAAAAGTATTTCTCATTCTCCTATTCCCTGGAATATAGATATCCTATTTTCCTGAAATATAGATATCTAATTGACTTTTTTGGTATGTTGATCTTAAAAGTCAACACCTAGATAAGCTGTTTTTCATAATCTGTCTGTAGATTATTTTAGGTTTTCATTGCAACTATAAATTATGTTAATTGTGAAAGTTTTATATCTTTTTTTTTTTTTTTTTTGAGACAGTTTCACTCTTATTGCCCAGGCTGAAGTGCAGTGGCACAATCTTGGCTCACTGCAGCCTCAGCCTCCCAAGTAGCTGGGACTACAGGTGCCCACCACCACACCTGGCTAATTTTTGTATTTTTAGTAGAGACAGGGTTTTCACCATGTTGGCCAGGCTGATCTCGAACTCCTATGATCTCGAACTCAAGTGATCTGCCTGTCTCGGCCTCCTAAAGTGCTGAGATTACAGGCATGAGCCACTGCGTGTGGCTATCATTTCTTATACTAATTCTTTTTCTTTTTATACTATACTTTCTAGAACCATACAATACAGTGTTGATTAGAAGAAATGAAAACCTTGCTTCTTCCTCACTTAAAAAAGGAAATTTTCAACAATTTACCATTAAGTATGTTTTTTGTTCTAGGATTTTTCTCCCCTAATGCCTTTTAACAAGATAGTTCTCTACTATTCTCATTTTGCCAAAAGTTTCTATCATTAATTAATGTGAATTTTATCAAATACTATTTAATCAAGTGCTATTTTATAATATATAATGGAATATCTATTAAGATATTTCTCCTTAATATATTAATGTGGTGAATTATATTAATTTTCCAACAACCATCCATTCCTGTGTTTTTGGCTTGAGCCCAACTTTGTCATTATGTATTATCTTTTCTATATATTTCTGAAAATATTTCATTATTTTTGGTAATTTGCATCTGTATTCATAAGAGTGTGTTCTATAATTTTTCTTTCTTGTAATAACAATGTCAGGTTCTATCACTTTTCTATAATCCAGAGTTATTTAAAATATTAGAATTATTTGTGCCTTGTATGTTTAAACACATTGATAAGCCCTCTGGCATGAAAAATACATGTTTTTCCACTAAAAAGAATAATTATAGCCTCATAGAGGTTTGGTGTTTCTTCTCCAGTTGTTTTTTGTAAGTTAGCTTTTTTTTTTTCTATTTCATATAAAGTTTTAAAGTTTGTTGACAAAGTTTTCTAAAATAATATCCTCATTTTAAAATGCTATTCTCTTTTACACTGATAATTTTAAAAATAAAAAATAAAATGCCCCCTGCATTTGTAGCTGTCTTTTTTTTTTTTGGTCCCACATATTTTTATTTGTCTTCTTTTTCCCTTGAACAGTACTGCCAGAGGTACTTTATTAGTCCTTTCAAAGAGCTAACTTTTGGGTCTGTCAATCTGATCTATTTTTATGTTTATTTCTAGTTCATAAATTTATCTGTTTTGTCCCAGATAATTCTCCAGTTTTAAGTTCTAAAATGTGCTGTGTTGTTAATTTTTACCTTTCCAAATTTTAATATATGCATTTAAGGTTATGAATTTTTCTTTGATGGCATCCCAAAGGAAAATTTATAATATAGGTGTAAATATTTTCTAATTTTAATATGACTTCTCTTTTGGCCTATGAGGTTTATAGAAGGCTGTTCTTTAGTTTTAGAAATATGTAAGATTTATTAGTATAGATTTCTAGTATTTCTAGTATAGACTGTCAGTTTTTGAACTGACAATCTTGTAATAGAGAACATTTTCTGTATAACATGAATGCTTTAAAAACTGAGCCTGGGCACTTAGCACTCCTAGCACTTTGGGAGGCTGAGGTGGGCAGATCACCTGAGGTCAGCATTTCGAGACCAGCCTGGCCAACATAGTGAAACCCCATCTCTACTAAAAATACAAAAATTAGCTGAGCATGGCGGTGCATGCCTGTAATCCCAGCTACCCCGGAGGTGGAGGTTGCACTGAGTTGAAATCACACCACTGCACTTCAGGCTGGGCAACAGAGCAAGACTCCATCTCAAAGAAAAAAAAAAGACCACCTTTTTGGCTCAGTATGTATCAATTTTTATAAATCTTGCATGCTTATCTGAAGAGAATGTGTGTTCTTCAGTCGTTGGTGCCATATTACATGTCTTATTAACTCAAGTAATTTAGTTGTTCCACTCAAATTTTTTGAATATCCATATATATTTTTATCTGTTTTATCATTTACTAAAAGAGCCATGTTATTAGATACATACCAGCTTAGAATTGTTCTATCTTCTTTATCTTAATATACAGTGATACTCTTTATTTCTTGTAATGCTTTCTCTTAAAATTTATTTGCCTATTGTATAGTTGTTCCACTATGCTTCTGTTATTTGCCTTGGGCACATTTTTCTGTCATTTTAAATATCAACTATTCTGTTTTAGATGTCTTTCATATAACTGAATTTTTAAAAATTTCAGATGACTTTTTATTGAGGTAAAACTTATATACAGTAAAGTGCGCAAATCTTAATAATATACTTTGATGAATTTTGATAAATGTCTAGTTTCAGGTAATCACCATCGCATCCATCACCACTACCCTAGGAAGTCACCTCATGCTTCTCTGCATTTGCACCCACCACCCTACAGTGGCACGATTCTTCTGATTTCTAGCACTACAGATAAGTCTTGCTTGTTTTTGAACTTCATATAATGAGAACAATAGTTTTTACTCTTTTATGACTTTTGAAACTAGAGATTCTTCCATGTGGCTCTGTTCATCAGTTGTTCATTCTTTTTATTGCTTAGTAGTGGTTGATTGCATGAATAGACCATGATTTGTTTACCTACTCTACTGTTAATTGATATCTAGTTGTTTCCAGTTTGTGGCTATTTTGTAGAAAGTACTATGAACATTCTTACACAGGTCTTTTTGAGGAAAAGTTTTCATTTCTCTTGAATAGGCAGCTTTGAGTGGAATGCCTAGGTCACAAGATAGGCTTGTCTTTAATGTTGTGTGGTGAGGCAGCATCTAAGATGGTCCCCAGGAATCCTTGTCTCCTGGCATTCATGCCCTTATGTTATTCTCACCCCTCAACATGGACTGGACGTAATGACTTGCTTCTACACAAATAGAATATGGCAAAATTAATGGGATATCACTTATGAGCTTAAGATGTAAAAAGACTGTGGCTTCCATCTTAGGCTCTTGTTCTCACTCTTTCAATCTGAGGGAAGCCAGCTACTATGTCGATAGCTGCCCTGTGGAGAGGCCCGAGAAACTGAGGGAGAGGAGGCCATGAACTCAAGAAAAACTAAGGTGTTCAGTCCAACAGTCTACAGAGAACTTAATCCTGCCAATGACCACTGGAGTGTGTTTGGAAGTGGACCCTACCCTAGTCCAGCATTTGATAAGATCACTGCCTTGTCCAATAGCTTAACTGCAACCTCATAAAAAATCTTGAATCAGAGGCATCAGCTAAGCTGCACCTAGATTCCTGACCAACAGAAAATGAAAGATAATAAATGTCTGTGGTTTTAAACTGCTAAGTTTTGGGGTAATGAGTTACACAGCAATAGATTAATACACAATTAGAAATTGTCAAACTGTTTTCCAAGATAGTTTTACAGTTTTACATTCCTATCACCATTGATGTTGAGTGCCTTTTTAATTATAGAAATTTTGTTGGCTACATAATAGTACTTTATTATGATTTTCACTTTGCTGATGACTAATGTTGTTAGACACCTTTTCATGTGATTATTGGGTGTTCATTTATGTTTATTTGGAAGGGGTCTATTTAAATCTCTCCCCTAACCTTTTTACAATTAGAGTATTTGTATTTTTGTTATTGATTTGTTATGTATCCTGGGTAAAAATTCTTTTTCATATATATTTCAAGTATTTTCTCCCAACCTATCAGTTTTTTTTTTTCATTTTTAAAGCAGTGTCTCTTAATGAGTAGCTTTAAATTTTGATTTTAATTTGGATAAATTTAAATGTATTAATATTTGTAATTTTTACTACTTTGTGCCTTCTCTAATAAACCATTGACTACTCCAAGGTCACAAAGATACTCTTCCCATGTTTTCTTCTAGAATCTTTATAGTTTTAGCATTTATGCTTAAATTTACGATCCATCTTGAATTAATTTTTAAGAATGTGTTCATTTTTTCTAATAGGTTTATCCAGTTGTTCCAGCTCCATTCGCTGAAAAGATAATCCTTTCCCTATTGAACAGCACTGATGTTTTTGTTGAAAATCAATTAAGCATATATGTGTGGATCTATTTCTAAACTCCCTGATCAATTTATCTGGCCTCAGGATACTACCTGGCTGTCTTAATTCTCTTACTTCTGTATTCTTTAATCCTGCAAGACTATTGTTTATACAAACAACATTATTTATGTCTATGTATTTAACTCTTTACGTATTCCTTCTGTTACCTTAGGCTTTCCAATATCAAAAGAATCCTTGATATTTTCCTTTAGTAGATGTCTTCTGGGGTAAGCCCCCAGTTTTGTTTTTCTGGAATAGATCTTTAATTTGCCCTCCTGTATGAGAGGGACTTTGGCTATATCCACAACACTGCACTGACAATCATTTTCTCTCAGGTATTAAAGATACTACTCCTTCATATTCTGCTTCTCACTATTGTGATGAAGAAGTCAGCTGTCAGTCTAACCTCAATCCCAGAACTTCTACTTGTTTTTTTTTTTTTTTTCCTCTCCTACTCCTGTTTTATCTCTGATGGTCTATAGTGTCATTCTGATAAGTTTACATGTAAATTTCACTGTATTTGCAGTATTTTATATATATATAATTTACTCTTTAAACTTGTGGTTCTGTGTCTCTCATCACTTTAGGACAATACTCACCTTATATGTCTTTGAAAACTGTTCCTGCCCTAGTCTCTCTCTCCTCATTCATTCTGCAATTTGGATTAGATGTTCTTACTGTAGCATTCCTATTCTTTTATCTCTCTGATTTTGAGGTAATTCTTCAGATATATGTTCATATTGATTTATTTTTCTCTTTCTCATATTCATTGGAGTTTTGCTTTTTGAGATTATATTTTCATTTCTCGCAATTCTGTTTCATTTCTAATCAGTTATTTTTATATGCCTTTATTTTTTACTCTTAATTTATTCATGTGTTTCTTTATGCATAGTAAACATACTTACCTCGTTTTTTCCTCTGCTAATTCTCGTAACTGAAGTCTCTGTGGGTCTACATTGGCTGCCTGGTTTTCCTGCCTGCTCTCTTGCTCACGGTGCCTTGTTTCTGAGTGTATTTTGTACTTCTTGACTGTGAGTTCATATTGCTTGGATTTTTATCTGCAGGAATTATTTGAAGCCTGAATTTAAGACGGTTTTCTCTAGAGAGGATTTGCATTTGTTTCCATCACACACTGGTACCCCCATGAACTTGAACCCACTGTAAACTAATTTCTCTGCTTGAGGTTTCAGGCCCATCCAAGTAATAAGAATTCAGCCAGGCTACAAGCCAGAGTGAAGGCCAGTTTGCAGTTATCAAGTGGTAGAGAAATTTATTATTTTCCTTTTCATTCAGTGCAGAGGTTCAAGACAGGCAATTTCCCTTGTAGTCCTCTGAGTGGAAGGGCCAGGTAGGGAAGACTAGGCAGATTAGGTTCTATTTCACCCTTACACTGAGGCTTTGGTGCGTGGGGGCCCCAGTTTCATCTGTGAAATCTCTAAGACTCCCCACTTCAGTGAACCCCAAGATTTGCTCTGTTCCCATAACCCAGGAGCCCATGAAAACTGAAGCTAAATTTCATCTAGGTTAGCAAAATCTATAAAATTAAAGGGACCTCAACGATCAGTTGATGTCTCTGTGTTCTCATGCTCCTTTAGGGCTTGAATGTTGAATAATCTTAATTGTTTTCAGAGGGTGGACTGGTTAGGGAACTTAAAACTACCATCTATGTTGCACTAGAGGTCCAGGTTTCTGATTTTTCAAAAGACTATGGAATTTGACATGGTATGGTAAAATCAGGTCAACTTTAAAAGTTGGCAACTTCTTTTTAAATTATGGATGTGGCAACTTTCTGAGAATCACATCCAGCTGAAGAGTTGTCAATTGGCTAGAAAGCTCCATGGAGGTTTGTTGATCATGGCTCCATTAGAGAAAGATAACATCTATGAATGAGATATATAATTCTGTGTATTATAGGAATTTGTCCTTACACATTTGGGAGACCTGGTTAAACAATCTAGGTAAGGTTGTCTTTGTGTCTGATGCTGGAGCTTGAAGTCAGTGGGGTGGGAGTCAGGAAAAAAAGATGGGTGTGAAGTGGGGAAGAATGATGATAAACTGGAACCCACGACAATCTCCCACCACTTCTGTCTTTCTTCCTGAAACTCAGCATGTACCTAGCCCAGGAGTTGGAGAAGCTAGAAGAGAAATGGTGGGAGCCAAAAGACTGAAGTCTCGGGCTGCTGCCCCACACTAGCAAGGTGATTGAGCAGCTGATCTCCAACAGTGCCTGTGGCTCTGCACTGATTTACCAGCCCAAAAGGAGTATGGCAGATGCTGCATTCTCACCTTCCAAACCTCATGCAGCCATGCTAACTAACTCAGGAAAGGATTTTGGGAAATGTAGTTCCAGCTCAGCTAGGTTGATACATTATAAATCCACCCCACCTTGTTATCCCTGTTTTATTTTTAGAGACAGGGGTCTCACTATGTTGCCCTGGTTTTGAACTCCTGGGCTCAAGCAATCCTGCCTCAGCCTCCAGAATAGCTGGGATTACAGGTGTGCACCCCTATTTCTGGCTCAGGTATCCCTGTTTTAACTGTCTGCTTTGGCTTGAACACATGGTACTCAGGGGAACCAATTTCAACTTGCATTATAGAACTTGGCTTAAATAAAATAAGCACCAGAAAATAGGAAGAAGGAACATAATCTTCTCTAATTATATAAGTTCTACTTTTAAGTCAAATAAGGGTCACTTTGAAACTCAAGTTCCTTCTTATCTCAAATAGGTATTTAAATTTTATCAATGAAGCTGCTGGGTTTGTAGAGATCTGTTGAAAGAAAAATCTATGCATAATATTCTAGGCGGCTGCTCTAAAGATTTAAGAAATGGATTGGATAGTCCCATTTGAAGACTATTTCTCTCAGAAAGCAGTGATATTCTGTCCTCTAGAGCAAAACCATTTTGAGATTTGCTTCTATGAAAGGCAAGCTTGGCCATTACAAAACATTATTTTGAATCCACTCTTCTTTCCCAGTGTAGAGCTAGTTGATTTATTTAATAAACATTGATTATACTGGGCTTAAGGGGACACAGAAATGCAGAGGGACCAGCATGCAGCATAAAGACTTTTAGAAAGAAAGTAATTTTATGGGTTAAAAGAAATTTAAACAAAGTAGATAATGTGGTATTAATAAGAGGCAAGGCTGGGTGTGATGGCTCATGCCTGTAATTCCAGCACTTTGGGAGGCCGAGGCAGGTGGATCACCTTAGGTCAAGAGTTTGAAATCAGCCTGGCCAACGTGGTGAAACCCTGTCTCGACTAAAAATACAAAAACTAGCCAGGTGTGGTGGTGGGTGCCTGTAATTCCAGCTACTGGGGAGGCTGAGGCAGCAGAATTGCTTGAACCCAGGAGGCAGAGGTTGCCGTGAGCCGAGATTGTGCCACTGCACTCCAGTCTGGGCATCAGACCAAAAACTTCATCTCAAAAAAAAAAAAAAAAAAAGGTAGGAAGCAAGTGAGGCTTTGCAGAATAAGGACTTTAAATGGAGTGGTGGTATAAGGGAGCAAAAAAGATTCCTGTGATGGTTAATTTTATTTTTCAACTTGACTACACCAAAGGTACCCATACATTTGGTCAAACATTATTCTCGGTGTGTCTGTGAGGGTGTTTCTGGATGAGATTAACATTTGAATCTGAAGAGTAAAGCAGGTTCCTCCTTCATGCGGGTGGGTTTCATCTAATCTATTGGTAACCTGTATAGAACAAAAAGCTGAGTAAGAGAGAACGTTGCCTGTCTGCCTACTTAAGATATCAGTCTTCTGCCTTCAGATTGGAATTTATATAAATACCATCTATTCCTTGGTTCTCAGTCCTTCTGACATGAACTGGAACAACGCCATCAGCGCTCCAGCTTGCAGACAGCAGATCATGGTACTTTTCAGCTTCTGTCATTGTGTGAGTCAATTTTTTATAGTAAATCTATGTATGTCTAGTTTTTTCTGTTTCTCTAACAGAGTGGAGAGTGCGTAAGAGGTAGCAAGAGGACTGCAAAGAAAGTAGCTAGGAGTCTGTTATTATCCAGGTGGGAGAAGATGGTGATTTGGATTTGGTGATGTACTGGATCAAGGCTGATTTCTAATGCTGTAGATTTTATTACTGGTAGATGGTGGAGGTCAGTCACTGAGAGAGGGAAGAGAATAAGCAGAATGCTTATAGAATATAAGGATAGAAAAAGAATATAAGGATAGAAAATTGTGAGTTCAGTTTGAAATATGTCAATTTGAAGATGTGTGAGTCATCAAGCAGAAATGTGGACATGTAGGGCTAGAGATAGTAAAGTGGGAGGTGTATGTGATCGTGGTTGGTGGAGTATTTTCATATCACTGAGTTAATGGTACATTGTGTATAACACCCCCCAAAAAAAGAAACCTGAGGCTGGACACGGTGGCTCATGCCTGTAATCCCAGCACTTTGGGAGGTCGAGGCGGGCAGATCACGAAGTCAGGAATTCAGGACCATCCTGGCTAATACGGTGAAACCCCATCTCTACTAAAAATACAAAAAATTAGCCGGGTGTGGCGGCGGGCGCCTGTAGTTCCAGCTAACCGGGAGGCTGAGGCAGGAGAATGGCGTGAACCTGGGAGGTGTAGCTTGCAGTAAGCTGAGACTGAGCCACCGCACTCCAGCCTGGATGACAGAGCAAGACCCCATCTCAAAAAAAAAGAAACTTGAAAACATAATTGGATTCCATGGAGCATCCACTGTCTCTTTTCGGCTGGTGAGAGTAGGAAGGTGCAGTTGAGGAACTGATTGTCTAGCCAATTCGCCATGTACATTGCATCCTCCCGGGGTAAACACTTCCTTGGAAATGCTCTCATTTCTATAGCTAGACATGAGGCAAAGCTCTGACCAGAGTTCCAAAGTGCCCAGCCTCTGTTACCCTCTGAGAGGGTTTCATAGCTCGTGTTTGAAGACGTGTAGTTTTTGGCCCAGGGAATATGACAAGGAGAAAATTGGTCATCTCGCCCAGGTTTATCAAGCTCTGAGATTTTTCTCTATCAAACCTTCCTTTCATGGCACATTTCTGCATTCAGTTGAAACCTCTGCTCAGCTCAAATTCCACTTAATGGACCTGTGAAACATGGGGAAACTGGGTCCCTTTCCTTCTTGGCTGTACGTGGAAGTCTCATGAATCAAAAAAATCCTACAAAACTTTAAATGTTATCACAAAGTCTGTTTGAAAACTCAGAGAATAATTTATTTGCTGTTGGCATTATCAGTTTGTTCTCTGTCTCAGGCTCATTTTTTGTTGAAATTGTTTTTGTTGAAACAGTGATTACTTACCCAGATTTCTCGTTTTCATTTCCTTCATCATAAGAATCTACATTAATCACTTCCAAACCTAGACAAGCTTTTAGATCATATTCTGTTTCCATCCTCAGAGAATGGAGACAATGGCTTTTGTTACTTTGGGGAGCGACCTTCAGAACCTCATAAAAGCCAAATAACATATGTGGTAGCTGAAATAGAAGAGGTTAGCTCTGGTCTTTCCTAGGAAACAGCAGTTTCACACCAACACCTAGGATTACTCTGTGTGTTACAAGTTTGAGAAAAATAATAATCAGAGAAAGTTATGACTGAAAGGGAAATAACTTTGAAAAAACTAGCGGGAAGGTGAAAACTAGTGGGAAGGTGTAAAGTTGGTATATTTTTGGCCAATGAAAGCAGCTGCACTTGGGGAGTTCTCAGATTGGGTGGGAGATTTCAATGTGGTCAGAATCACAAGGGGAGCTTTTGAAACTTGGGTCACAACCCACACAAAATCAGAATGCCAGGGCATTTATTGATTTGAATTTTTTCTTTAAGGAGGTAGTTGAGAACCATTGACGTAGACTGACTTAGCAGATCTTTAAACGTTAATTAATAGGGAATCCTGCATTCCACTGATGAGAACAGCATGCTTAGGATATTGCTTCTGAGGACAGTTAACCCAAGTAACAACCCCAATAGCTAAGCTAACATACTTGATAAAATAAAGATCTACAGTGCCCACTGTGTGGGTCCATTATACGTCTGTGTTGCCACTCTAATGCTGCTGTCTATATAAAACTTGAGCAAATGAGTAGGATTCTTTAATTCAAAAGTTGTGTATCTCTAAGAAGGTGACATTATTCATGGCAGTCTTTAAAGTGTATATATTTTTCAAACAATTTCTTCATTGACCTGAAGTTCATTAGCACTCACTGAATCTTCAAGAGCTCAGTTTAATTTCTACTTCTAGAAAATCACTTGAAAAATTGTTCCCATATTTTAGCTGTGCTGTTTGATCAACACTAATGAACCAACAGCCATTTTGAAGAGCCTGGTCTGTATCAGTGTAATGGGACATTTGAAGTAATGGTGAGTGAGATTTTTAATGCCAGGCAACTTTAAGAACATGATATTGGCTACCATCATGTTCAGCTCTATGGTCCAATTAGTTTTCTGCCTGGATGTTAATAATTTTGACAATAAAATTATGACATTTTCCTGCAACACTTGTGACTCATCTTCTATTTTTGAGTTAAGGTTTTTCAGAGTTGGATTCAAAGGAACCACAGAGGCCTAGGGTTTTCCAATTAAAGTCCATGGCAAGTATCACTGGCAGATTTAGATTCATACAGCATAAATGAATCCATATTATATACCATGGGTGTGCTTTTTGAGTTAGGCATTCTAGCTGTTATTCTGTACCAGCTCCATTTGTGGCAAGAGGCAAGGGAGGTTCAGAGCAGTTAAACACTGTGGCCAAGACCATGTGCTTAGAGACTTGTAGGTGAAACTCAGGTCTCTGACTCCTCACTAGTATATTTTAATAATATTCCATGGTTCTGATTGTTTAAAAGTAGATTTTATATTGGGTAGAAATATCTTCCGATAACATATGTCATCTGCAGCTTTCATAGGCAGATACACACAGTTTATAAAGACAAGCATTCTGGTTATTTTCAAGTTTTCTTTAACCAGGCTGAAGAGGATAGTTGACAGATCCTCCAGCAAGTAGACTAAAGTGATCTTCTTGGTCATCCTGCCCTGCAGGAAATGGGAGGCCCACCTTCTGCTCTCACTCTTGATATATCAATTTCCTTCTTATCCTTCAAGACTCAATTAGATGTCTCTTCTTTAGAGAGGCCTTCCCTGACCATCCCTTCTATCACTTAGTGACATTTCCTTCATGCCACTGGACACAATTGCAATTATTTGTCTCTTTACTTGTTTTAATTTGTCTCTTCCTCTAGATTAAGCTCTGTAAATGTGATAATTCTACTTGATTTATGCCCAGCATCAAAGATATTGCCTGGTGTGCAGTAAATATTTGTTTGAACTTAGAATCTGCTGCCTCGTGTTGAATGCAATGCTCTTGCTATGTTCTGAGCAAGGTGCAGGGCCAAATGAGCACCCTTTCCCTTGTTGGTATGATTCTGAACAACTTAAGAGTATTATTGCAGTCTAGTTGCATTAGAATTGGCAGTCTCATTAGTGTTATCTTTCACTGAACTTAGGAAAAAAATATGATGCTAGGGCCATACTTTGTTATGTTACCTTTTAGATTTTCCCTAAGGGCCACAATTTCCCCCTCTTAATATATCTTAAATACCTTATTCTTCTAACTTATTAGCAATTTCATGCCACCTTACAATCTTTTATTCCAAATTTCTTGGAAGGGAATGTAGGATAGTTCTTTAAAGCTTGAGCTTCAGACTCAGGATTTTGAGCTGAAGCACCTCATCTACTGAATGTTTCACCTTGGAGAAGGCTTTTTGAGGCTGAGCTGTTTCCCATGTTCAGAAGAGATATTGGTGTCTTCTTTGTAGCACTGTTATAAAGATGAAATGTGGAAATGTAGGTGAAGCCTTAGGATATGGCAGTAAGTGATTGGTGTTAGTGTAGTCATTCCCCCCTTAAACTGGTTAGAACTGATGATTCCTTTTGTTCCTAATCCCGTCTCTGGTGTTCCTGATCCACAGAGGCACCCTGTTTTACATAATGGCCACATAACAGACTGCAAAGAACTTGAATGCAGAGAGTAATTTTAATCCAAAATGTTCAAAGGTAAGTAAGTGGCCAAAAATAGTCCATTCTATGTTTTTGACTGTTGAACTTTAAGAACTATGAGAGAGGAAAAGCTTGAC
The DNA here is from genome assembly GCF_009764315.1 of Trachypithecus francoisi. Classification (NCBI taxonomy): domain Eukaryota; kingdom Metazoa; phylum Chordata; class Mammalia; order Primates; family Cercopithecidae; genus Trachypithecus; species Trachypithecus francoisi. The sequence continues at coordinate 135,004,548 of NW_022681465.1, forward strand.
AGATTCTCTGTAGAATTTGTCAATTACTTTTGCCAGAGGTCAAAACTGATCATAAATACTGTGCCTTAGTAGCCTAACATGGCTTCTGAACTGTGAATAGAAGCTGGGATTTTGTAGCAAATGGTGTTCCTCAGAACTTGAGGTTTCCAAGGTGACTGCATATGAAACTACAAACATCATAGTAGCAGTTTCCAGAGGGATTCTCTTTATGGTCCTCCCTATACCCTCCATCCCCAAACCATTACATTCTTTACACTGTGATTCTTTCTAAAATGGGATAGAAACTAAATAATTGATCTGAATATCAAAGAAATGATGTACATTTCCATCTTCTTAACTTTCATTAGAGTACTGATTTTTCAAGTGTGGAACTCCCAGAGAAGGAGGGAGGCTGCCATCTTTGCTGTTTCACAGCCTTCACTGGTGATACCTCCAGGTACTGGAAAATCTGAGGTGATTAGGAACTGGAGTGGATACCCAGAAAACTGCATGAGGACTTCAGAAAAGTGGCCAGACTGTTTTTTGTTTGTTTGTTTTTTTAAAAAAAGCCATCCAGAGGTCAGCAACCTCAGAGACTGAAGGTAGATAAGCCTACCAAGATGAGAAAGAATCAGTGCAAAACCACTGAAAACTCAAAAAGTTAAAGTGCTCTTTTCCCCTCAAATGACCACATTACCTCTCCAGCAAGGGTTAGAAATGACAGAAGTGGAATTCAGAATATGGATCGGAACAAAGATGACTGAGCGAAAAGAGTACATTGTAACCCAATGCAAGGAAGCTAAAAATCATGGTAAAACATTGCAGAAACAGAGATGAAATAGCCAGTATAGAGAAGCATGCAACCAACGTGATAGAGCTGAAAAACAGACTACAAGAATTTTATAATGCAATAACAAGTATTAACAGCAGAAAAGACCAAGCAGAAGAAAGAATTTCAGAGCCTGAAAAAACTGCCTTTCTGAATAGAGAAAAAAGAATGAAACGGAATGATGAAAACCTCGGAGAAATATGGGATTATGTAAAGAGACCAAATCTATGACTGATTGGTGTACCTGAAAAAGATGAGAATGGAACCAATTTAGACAACATGTTTCAGGGTATTATCCATGAGAACTTCCCCAACCTAGGTAGAGAGGCCAACATTCAAAATCAGGAAATGTAGAGAACCCCAGCAAGAAGATCATCCCTAAGATGAGAAGATCATCCCTAAGACACATAATCATCAGATTCTACAAGGTGGAAATGAAAGAAAAAGTGTTAAAGGCAGCTGGAGGGAAAGGACAGGTCACCTACAAAGGGGAACCCATCAGACTAACAGAAGACCTTTCGGCAGAAACCCTATTAGCCAGAAGAGATTGGGGGCCAGTATTCAACATTCTTTAAAATAAATTCCAACCCAGAATTCTTCATAAGAGAAGGAGAAATAAGATCATTTTCAGACAAACAAATGCTGAGAGAATTTACCACCAAGCTGCCTTACAAGAGCACTAAATATGGAAAAGATCATTAGCAGCCACTACAAAAACACACTGATGACACTATAACACAACCACATAAACAAATCTCCAAAATAACCAGCTAACATCATGATGGCAGGATCAAATACACATGTATGAATACAGAACCAAGACCCATCTGTATGCTGTCTCCAAGAGACCCATCTCACATGGAGTGACACACATAGGCTCAAAATAAAGGGATGGAGGAAAATCTACCAAGGAAATGGAAAACATTAAAAAGCATGGGTTGTAATCTTAGTTTCTGCCAAAACAGATTTTAAGCCAATAAAGATTAAAAAAATACAAAGAAGGGCATTAAATAATGGTAAAAGGTTCAACTCAACAAGAAGAGCTAACTATCCTAAATAAATATGCACCCAGATTTATAAAGCAAGTTCTTAGAAACTTTCAAGAGACTCAGATTCCTATATTAGTGGGAGACTTTAACACCCCACTGACAATATTAGATCATTGAGACAGATATTCAGGACATGAACTCAGCTCTAAATGACTTGGACCTGAGATCTCTCTCCACCCCAAAACAACAGAATATACATTCTTCTTATCACCACATGGCAGTTTCTCTAAAATTGATCACACGAGCAGAAGTAAAACACTCCTCAGCAATGCAAAATGACTGAAATAATAACAATCTCTCAAACCAAAGCACAATATGCACCCACGTTGGTTGCATGCTTCTCTATACTGGCTATTTCATCTCTGTTTCTGCAATGTTTTACCATGATTTTTAGCTTCCTTGCATTGGGTTACAATGTACTCTTTTCGCTCAGTCATCTTTGTTCCGATCCATATTCTGAATTCCACTTCTGTCATTTCTAACCCTTGCTGGAGAGGTAATGTGGTCATTTGAGGGGAAAAGAGCACTTTAACTTTTTGAGTTTTCAGTGGTTTTCCATGACTACATGGAAATTGAACAACATACTCCTGAATGACTCTTGGGTAAATAATGAAATCAAGGCAAAAATCAAGAAGTTCTTTGAAATTATTAAGAACAATGTATCAGAATTTCAGAGACACAGCTAAGGCAGTGTTAGGAGGGAAATTGATAGCACTAAATGCCCACATAGACTACAAAGCTCTCTAGTTAACAGCCTAACATCAAACAGAAGTAGAGAACCAAGAGCAAACAAATCTCAAAGCTAGCAGAAGACAAGAAATAACCAAGATCAGAGCTGAGCTGAGAGAGAGAGACATGAAAAACCCTTCAAAAAAAAAAAAAATGAATCCAGGAGCTGGTTTTATGAAAAAAATTAATAAAATAGATTGCTAGGCAGACAAAGAAGAAAAGAGAAGATTCAAATAAACACAATCAGAAATGACAAGGGGGATGTTACCACTGACCCCACAGAAATACAAACAACTATCAGAGAATATTATGAACACCTCTGTGCTCATAAACTAGAAAATCTAGAATAGATAAATTCATGGACACATACACCTTCCCTAGACAGAACCAGGAAGAAACTGAATCCCTGAATAGACCAATAATGAGTTCTGAAATTGAGGCAGTAATAAATAGCCTACCAATCAAAAAGAGCCCAGGACCAGACAGATTCACAGCTAAATTCTACCAAATGTATGAAGAAGAGCTACCATTCCTACTGAAACTATGACAAAAAATTGAGGAGGAGGGACTCTGCCCTAACTTATTCTATGAGGCATCGTCCTGATACCAAAACCTGGCAAAGATAGATAAAAACAGAAACCTTCAGGCCAGTATCTTTGATGAATATTGATGCAAAAGTCCTCAATTAAATACTGGCAAACTGAATCCAGCAGCACATCAAAAAGCTTATCTACCACAGTTAAGTAGGCTTAATCCTGGGATGCAAGGTTGGCTCAACATATGCAAATCAAATGTGATTCATCAGATAAACAGAACTAAAGACAAAAACAGCATGATTATCTCAATAGATGCAGAAAAGGCTTTTGATAAAATTCAACATCCATTCATGTTTAAAACACCATAAACTAAGTATTAGACCCATAGCCAGTATCATACTGAATGGGCAAAAGCTGGAAGTATTTCCCCTTGAAAACCAACACAAGACAAGGAAGCCCTCTCTCACCACTCATATCCAACATAATATTGGAAGTTCTGACCTGGGTATTCAGGCGAGAAAGACACAAAGGGCATTCAAATAGGAAGAGAGAAAGTCAAACTATCCCTGTTTGCAAACAACATGACTCTACCTCTAGAAAACCCCATGGTCTTAGCCCAAAAGCTTCTTAAACTGATAAGCAACTTCAGCAACATCTCAGAATATAAAATCAATGTGCAAAAATCACTAGGATTCCTATGCACCAACAACAGTCAAGCCCAGAGCCAAATCAAGAATGAACTCCCATTCACAGCTGCCACAAAAATAATAAAATACCTAGCAATACAGTTAACCAGGGAAGTGAAATGTCTCTAAAGAACTACAGACCACTGCTCAAAGAAATGAGATGGCAGAAATGGAAAAACATTCCATGCTCATGGATAGGAAGAATCAATATTGTGAAAATAGCCATACTGCCCAAAGCAATTTATAGATACAATGCTATGCCTATTAAACTACCATTGACATTCTTCACAGAACTAGAGAACTATTTTAAAAATCATATGGAACCAAAAGAAAGCCCGAATAGCCAAGTCATCCTAAACAAAAAGAACAAAGCTGGAGGCATCATGCTACCTGACTTCAAACTATACTACAAGCCTACAGTGACCAAAACAGCATGGTACTGGTAGAAGAGCAGACACACAGACCAATGGAACAAAATAGAGAACCCAGAAATAAGACCACACACCTATAACTATCTGATCTTTGATGAACCTGACAAAAACAAGCAATGGAAAAAGGACTCCCTGTTCAATAAATAATGCTCAGATAACTGGCTAGCCATATGCAGAAGACTGAAACGGAACCTGTTCCTTACATCATACATAAAAATTGACTCAAGATGGATTAAAGACTTAAATGTGAAACCCAAAACTCTGAAAACCCTGGAAAACAACCTAGGGAATGCCATTCAGGACGTGGGCATGGGCAAAGATGTAATGATGAAACAGCAAAAGAAAAAATTGACAAATGAGATCTAATTAAAGAGCTTCTGCACAGCCAAAGAAATGAAGAAACTATCAACAGAGTAAACAGATAACCTACAGAATGGGAGAACATTTTTACAAACTTTGCTTATTTTTTTCTTGTAAATTGTTTAAGTTCCTTATAGATGCTGGATATTATAGACCTTTGTCAGATGTAAAATACCTCATTAAAAGTAGGCAAAGGACATGAACAGATACTTTTCAAAAGAAGACATACATGTGGCCAACAAACACATGAAAAAAAGCTCAAAATCAGTAATCATCAGAGAAATGCAAATCCAAACCACAGTGAGATACCTCACACCAGTCGGAATGGTTATTACTAAACAGTAAAAAAGTAATAGATACTGGTGAGGTTGTGGAGAAAAAGGAATGCTTATACACTGTTGGTGGGAGTGTAAATAAGTTGACATTGTGGAAGACAGTGTGGCTAATTCCTTAAAGACCTAAAGACAGAACTACCATTTGACCCAGCAATCCCATTATAGGGTATATACCCAAAGGAATATCAATTATTCTATTATAAAGACATATGCACGCATATATTTATTACAGCATTATTCACCATAACAAAGTCACGGAATCAACCTAAATGCCCATTAATGATAGACTGGATAAAGAAAATGTGGAACATATACACCATGGAATACTAAGCAGCCATAAAAAACAATGAAATCATGCCCTTTGCAGGAACATGGATGGAGCTGGAGGCAGTTATCCTCGGCAAACTAACACAAAACAGAAAACCAAATACCGCATGTTCTTACTTGTAAATGGGAGCTAAATGATGAGAACACATGGATACATACAGGGGAACAACATGCACTGGGGCATTTCGGGGGATGAGAGGATAGAGAGGATCAGGAAATATAATGAATGGTTACTAAGCTTAATACCTGGGTGATGAAATAATATGTACAATAAACACCCATGTCACAAGTTTACCTATGTAACAAACCGGTAATTGTACTCCTGAGCTTCAACTAAAAGCTAAAAAAAAAACCTCAGAGAATCTAGGGTCTGACATTTAGTAGACCTGTGATTTTGGATAAGTGTTCAACTTCTCTGAATCTTAAAAATAAAGGTAATAAAAATTCTAATTATATCCTTGTAATATATGTGTATATTGTCTTTAGTATAGGTCTGGACTATATTGTGGTACAATTGTGAAAGGAGGTGGAGAAAACCTCTCAAATGCTGCTTAATTAATGGAGATGCACAATGAAAAATTTTTAACTCGCCTCTTTCCAGCCATTGTTTTGATATTTCAGGTGGTTCTCTGTCAGAAGTATAATTTCATTTTACTTGGCCTCTTGGGATTTTTACACTTCCTTTGTTGAAGAACTAAATGGAATGACTTTAATCTACATAGTAGCTCACAAAGTTATGAAACTCTAAAAAGAATTGTTCTGTTTTCATTTCAGGGCCTTGATGAGGAGAAGGGGACATGGGATGTTAGAAGTTATTTTCAGTTCTGCCTATGGATGGCAATGAGAATATTGTACATTTTACTGTTTACTTGTAGGATGTAACACAGAAATGGAGAAAAATTGCTTATATATACTAACCTTGATTTTATAATGTATTTTAAATAAAAGATCAGCCTAGGATGCCTCATCTTAAAAGATCAGGGCAGTAAGGCACTGATAGAAAAGATAATAATGATATTATTTATTAATATTCATTGGATGCTTCTTGTATTCCAAGAATTACTTAAATCCTTTATGTGTATCATCCCATTTCATGCTTGCTACAACCCTGAGAGATAGATCCTATCATCAATTCCATGTAGTCAAAATATGAGAGCTCATAACCTAGTCTCACTGCCTCACTGCCTCTGAGGCCTTTGCTTTAAGCCACTGTTAGAAATATTTGTTAATACATGTGGGGGATTTTCACTAGGGCCTTACTGTCAATGCCAGTCAGGGGGATGGTAAAGGCATGTGGCTATAAGGAGGACTTGTTCTCAAAGGAAAGCTCAGTATGTAATTATGTACTAGTCTTTATTCAATCACAAGGTAAGTAAAAGCTCCTCAGAAAAATCCAAGAATGATATATAGCATATGCCATCTTTTGATGCAAAGCAAATTCTCTACATGGTACAGATATCTCTGCTAATAATGTTTATCAAGATTATTTATTACAAGGTATTAAAATAATTTTTTTCAATTACTTTCTAATGAAATGTACCAATTACCTTTTGAATGGTGACATATGGCTGTAATCTATTCCAGTAAGGATAAATCTTGTTTATATAAGGTTTCAAGGGCTCCTTCCTGAACTGCATTAATTACAGATGTAAACAAAGATAGAGGATTATTATCATATTTATTGATAAATCCTCAACTTCATTGCAATATAGTTCTCTGGGTTAGACAACATTAATCATCAGTTAATTTCCAACAGTTATGGTGTAACTCTTTTATACAAGTGATGTTTTTGCAACCCAGGTGATTTTGGAGCACGTTTATGAATGTGTTTGAATCCTGGGGTAGTGGGGAAAGAAGTCACACAGACCATTGTGCATGGTGAAGTTGAAAAAAATGCTACTCTAAGCAACTGTTGGGTTATCTTTTGGCTAAGAAATAACTATACAGAAAAATATCAATCACTATTTTTAAAAGTCTTATCTTGGGGTGGTGGAGGGCACTGCTGATAAAGAATCAAGCTTCTATAAGTTCTAAGCATGTGCAGTGACTCTACCTTTTTTTTTTTTTTTTTTTGATAGAGTCTCACTCTGTCACCCAGGCTGGAGTGCAGTGGCGCAAACTTGGCTCACTGCAACCTCCGCCTCCTGGGTTCAAGTGACCTCCCAGGTAGCTGGGATTACAGGCATTGCCACCACACCCGGCTAACCTTTGTGTATTTGGTAGAGACGGGGTTTGGCATGTTGGCCAGGCTGTTCTACCTCATGCAGTAACTTTTTTCTGAATGTGGGAGGAGAGAGAGGAAGGTACCATTACTATGAGAATTTCAGTTTCCAAGCAAAGGAAAATCTATCGTTTTGATGATTGCTTCCTTCCCCATTCAATGCTACCATGGGTTTCAGAATGGACTCTGAGATTTATCATGAAGCTATTCTTCTCTGTTTCTGATTATCTTTTGGTCTTCTTTGAAAACTTCTCCAACTGTTACAAGAGGATAACACTAGTAGTTACCTCACAAGATTGTGGGGAGGATAACTGAGGTATTTAATATAAGATACATAGAATAGTGCCCAGCACACTTTGCTATTTTAAAATGTTAGCTATCTTACTGTTTATGGATTTAACTATTTAATATTCACAGGATAAACAGGAAAGTTTTACCTGTTCTTATCTCTTCCAACTGCCTTTTGTACTTTACATTGAAAATAAATTTGTATGAAAGACGGAAGGTGATTTACCAAGGGAAACCCAGTATATTAATTACCTTCTCTATTAAGTCCTATGATAGGTAATTTATGCATATAATCTTATTTAGTTCATGACTTATATAATATTGGCATTATTATTCTCATTTATGAAGAAACCAAGACAGAGAGAAAAAAGGGATTTAGCTTATGGAACAGATAGATAAATAACAGAGATAAGGCTCAAACCCAGATCTAACTTCACAGTTCTATTTTCTTTTCTTTTCTTGAGACGGAGTCTCGCTCTGTCCTCCAGGCTGGAGTGCAGTGGCTGGATCTCAGCTCACTGCAAGCTCCGCTTCCTGGGTTTACCCCATTCTCCTGCCTCAGCCTCCCGACTAGCCGGGACTACGGGCGCCCGCCACCTTGCCCGGCTAATTTCTTGCATTTTTTTAGTAGAGACGGGGTTTCACCGTGTTAGCCAGGATGGTCTCGATCTCCTGACCTCGTGATCCGCCCGTCTCGGCCTCCCAAAGTGCTGGGATTACAGGCTTGAGCCACCGGGCCCAGCAGACACAGTTCTATTTTCTTTCCAGAGTGCTTAAGAATTCAGTTTTTAGCATATACTTGGAAACACTGCTTTTCTAACATTATTTTTGCCAACTTCTGCTGAATTTTTGCTAATATTTTGAATCATTTTAAGAACCTGGGTATTCTTCAGTTCTATATGTTTTTAACAATTGACCAGAAGATAGTACTGGTCTGTCTCCAATCAAATACTGAACACTCACTGTCCATTGACAAAGATTTCTTGCTTGACCAAATTTTAGTCGGGCTTCTGAACTTTCTCCTTATGCCTCTTCCCCTATCCTGGTAAAATCCAGGTTTAGCAATAACTCCCCATGCTACCCTTGTTATCAGTGTGAGTTCCTCATCCTCTACCATCCCCCTGGGTCTGATCACCTGGTCTTTCTTCTGCAAGAATTCTGTTGGGTCAGTTGAGTCAGGATCTCCCTCACCCCTGATGCTTCCTCTTATTTTCCATCCATTGAGCCTCACCCTGCTTCTCGGCTGTACATTCCCAACTTGCTGTGGTTAGAGTTGAGCTCAATTTCTCTCCCTGGCTGCGAAACCGCAGCTGCAGTGCTCCCTGAACCTATTGCAATGGTCCGAAATAAACATTACCTGCATTTGGAACACTATTCTATAGATATTTGAGGCTTGGTTATGTGTTACCATAGTACTAAATGTAGAGAATATAATGATGTACTGTTTAGCAGATTCTATTACTATCCCTGTTTTGCATCGGGAAAACTGAGGCACGGAGAGGTTAAGTAACTTGACCGCAATCATACAGATATGTAGCAGCAAAACTTGGTTTGGAACCCAACCATTCTGGCCCTAACATCAGCACTAATTGCACTTCCTCTCCTGTGGGAGATAAACCTGTGAACCTGACAATTGAAATACAAGAAAAAGCAGTTATTGCAAGAGGATTAGAATGAGATGGAGTATCTGAGCTGGGCCTGGTGGGGCTAACCCACACTTGAGGGAGGGGACCTTAAGGAGAAAGAAACAGCAGACAGAAAAAAGATTTCTTCAGGCCGAAGGAGGATAAAGAGGTTATTAAGCCCAGGGAGTAGGAGAGGGGTGAGCAGGCCATTAGAACCTTGTTGGCTGAAGAAAGGAGTAGGCTGAAGAAAGGAGTATGGGGGTCTTTCCCTTAAAGGCAGTTAAACAGTGAATTACATGGTAGGCATGGTAAGACTGTGTGTAGAGAGACCATCTGGCTGCAGGACAGTGAAAATATTGCAGAATATGGTACACAAGTTAGACAGTAAATAGAGGTTAACGCACAGAGGGATGACAACCAGATTTATGTCCTAAGTCTGGCAACACAGGACAAGGAGCAGGAAAGGAACTAAAGGGTTAGATTGTGGACACGTCCAGATGCCCGTGCTATTTTCAGGAGAGACAAACACTCTTGGGGGGCAGTTTTATTAGGGTCTGAGGCTGACCCTCCTCATAATTATTGTAACAGGCAAGGTCTCTGAAAAGAAAAGAAGATGCAAATAGCTCTAAAATATTTCAGGAAATTCAGAATGCTTCAGTATGGCCGTCTTCAAGATGGATTACATGAAGATAATGACTTAGACACCAAACAAGATCAAACAGTGACATAAATACAATTGAGAAGTGCAAAATGCTTCAGAGATGACTAGAATTTGAGAAAGGAAATGTTAATATCCAGTACTGGAAAGTGACAGATAGAAAATAGTTGACAGAAAGCATAAGAGTAATAAATTACCAAAGAGAAATATGGATGTGGAAATTAAGAGTTGATTGGAAAGAAGAACTTTTTTTTTTTCCTTCAAAGATGATGGGAAGATCATTATGTTGTGTGCAGACACATTAGTCAATTTATCAAGCCTGCCAATGCCCTTTCTGAGAAATTCTGTTCCCACACCCCTACTGAGCAAGCAGTGGGCAGACTCCCCGGATTGAGATACTTGGAAAGGGGCTGGTAGGATATTTTACCTGGGGCAAGAGTGTGGAGTTGGCCAGCCTCTGTTGGCCACTCTGGCTAGGGCTGGGGTGGCCATTTTGTTTCACTGCCAACAAAAGCAGGGACGCTTCCCTCCAGAGAAAGGGATCATCTGTCTTACAGATGGAGTCCAGTTCCGATTTATGGAACCCATCAGGCCCAGCTGGCTCTGGACTCTATCTTACACTCCTGTTTCCTCCTCATACTTTTCCATAGGCTGGCTTGAGTAGTCTTGTTTCTTTCTAACCAATTCATCCAGGGCTAACATAGCTTTACTCAGACACTCAAGTGGTTTTAAGAATACCTATTAATAAATCATAGAAGCTCAGAGTAGGGAGGCCCTGGCCCAACCTTCCTTGCGGAAATGGCTCTCGACAGCATTTCTAATATGCAATGCTTCTTGATCAAGTATGATTCTCCCCTGAGACAGTGTATGTCATTCTTAGAGCCCTCATTCTAGACAACTCCTTAGAACTCCAGACTCGTATTGTTGATCAACATCTCCATGGCTGTGTTTCATCTTAGACATCCAAACTCAATATGCCCCAAATTAACTGGGGCATTTCCTCCCCAAATCTGACACTCTTACAGAACTTCCTTTCCCAGTGAGTGGCATCACCGCCCTTAGTGACTACCTAGGATTCCATTCCTGATGCTGTGGAAGTCCAGCAGAACACTATGTGAAAGCCTCAGAAAAATGAGCATCCTGGAATTTCAATCATCTTAAGTTATATTTTACTGCCCTAAGTACAAAAAACACATTCTCAGCAAAGTAAGAGATCTCAAGCTGGAGGATTAAATATCCAGAAGAGAAATTTCTCAAGTCTCTCCAGATTGGCATGGATTGATGGCTATGGGATTGCATCTGTCAGTGTGTAGCCCTGCCAGTTTTCAGTAAGACCTAACTGGGGGCTTGCAGATACTTATACCCCTAAATACATCATTCTGAAACTCTAGCACAATTAACTTACATACTTGTAAACAACCACCACAATATTCTTTGAAAGCCAAATCACTAGAATAATATCTAGTTATATTTTCTTATGCCACAGTTACATCTTGCTCCATTGTCCAGAGTTACATAACAGTAACTAGGTGTCCTATGCGAACATCATATTAAACGAAAAATGGACAGTGCCTACCCTGGTGCAGTGCATTATCTTCCATGCCAGATGACCGAAATGTGCACGTGACAGGCCTTGCCAGGGATTTCTGCAGTCTTCGTGCTCTCCCTTGCCTCCCAGATTCAAATCACCATGATTTGGGTTTATCTCCTCAAACTCTTACAAATCTGTCACTGTGTTTTTAAACCCACTGCTATCACCTTGATCCAATTCACTGTCATCTCTCCTCTGGAACATAAGAATAATTTCTTAACTCTATTTTCACCATGCTCCCTTCCCATCCACTCTCTACATTGCAGGAAGAGTGATCTCTTATAAATTTGATCATATTATACATGCATGCATACACACACACACTTGGCTTAAAACACTTCAGTGGACTCTCACTGCTCATCAGCTAACAAGCGAAAAATCTTAACATGGCCCACAAGCCCTACGTTGTCTGGATTTTCCTTACCTCTGGTCTCTGATCTTGATCGTGCCTTCCTTTCAGCTCTCACACATGCCACTCCTGTGCCAGCCCTTCTCCTGCTCATCCTCAAGAGCGCAAGTCAAGCATCACTCCCTCAGGGGAGGCTTTCCTCATCATTTGAACTAGCTCAGGTTCCTCCTATTACATGCTCTTATAGCATCCTGAATCTTCCCTTCATAGCATTGTTAACTGCTGCAACTTTGCGTATATTTGTGGGATTATTTGATTCATTTATTTTCCTCACTAGAATATTAACTGCACAAAGAGAAGAATTTTTTTTGTATTTTGTTCACTGCTAATCCCATTGGTAGGATGATGCTGACAACATTTAGGTCCATAATAAACAAGTGTTGAAGAAGTGAAAGAATGCCCCCCATTCAAACTCTGGCACCTAGCTCAAAGACTGGAGCCTGCTGCCACTGAATGAATATGTGACAGAAGAAAGATGTTCAGGAGCAGGATGGAGGTGACAGTTCAGTGGGATGCAGGGTGAGTGACTCTCCCTTATTTTACCTTTCAATCTCAGATAACCTGGCGCTCCTTCCCTTTCATTCCTTTTAGTAATCCTGGCAGATACATCATTTAAAATATAATTTCATCCAGTTCTGTCCTTTCCATTAAATTTGGTAGTGCTGGCATTACAGAAGCTTTTAACCCTCTCTAGGCAAAGGACTACTCAGAACTTCACATCCAATAGGCATATTCATTTTTTTTAATGTCTAATTTACTAGCGAGAGATTATACAAAAAGCTTTTACCCTAAATGAGACATATGTGATTCAGAAACTGATTGCACCTTTATTGGGCAAGATGGAGGAAAGATGGCGGCTGGGTCCCCACAGAAAGGTGATAGGATGTGTTTTGTCTTGTGTGGCCCCAGAGAGTAGTCAAAGATTCAAACGTTAGAAGTAGAAGGGTGAGATTTCAGCTTGTTATAATGCAAAACATCCCATAAGTGGAATGGTCGACCTATAGCTAAGGCTGTTTATAAAGTCCAAATGGCTGGCTGCCAGGGAATGTATAAGAATAATTCTGGAACTGGAAGAAGCATTGGATAAGATGAACTCCAAGCTTCTTTCTCTGAGATTCTATATTTGGTGTAAAAGTACATGTTGTATTTTAGGCTTGGGAAGAGATACTAAAACACAGTGTGATAAGGGGAGCTTGAACAGCCATGGAATAATTTATCATGGTGAATTCTGAACCTGTAGCCCAGGATACATGGTAAACCCAAGCCAAGAGTAGTGGCTGTATAGACTTTGTGACAACACTGTCATCGGGGCTTTGATTATAGTTGTGACAATATAAAAATCATTACTGTGTGAGTGTTCACAGCTTTCCTTCTTACTATGTCTGCCAAAAAACAAACTTGGTCTTGCCTGCTCAGATTATCTCCTCTGTTCTGTTTCCTTCATTTGCAGAATTTGTCTCTACTACTCTGTTTGTGTGGTTTTTTTTTTCAGAGCTTTCAGTACTGGGAGACGCAATTTGACAGGAGAGGCTAATTTGATCTACTTAATAAAAAAGAGACAAGGGGGAGGCAAAAGGAGAATCGACTACCTTGTGGGCTTCAGAGTTAGCAGAATGGCATTCCTTCCTAAATTACTTCACCAGGGAAATATGATTTCACTCTAGGAATAAACAACAGAGCACTCAAGAGATTACATAGTCATTCAAGAAATAATCATTATTTCTGCGATTGATCATGCTTGTTTTTCAGGTGCCAAGTATTTTTGTAATCAATTGCTCTGGTTCTTTGGGAGTCCAATTGGGAAACACTAGAATCAAGAGAGAAAGTGATATGGACATGACAGTCTTCCTTTTCTTTGCTAATGACCTTGCTTCCTATTTCACTAAGAAAAAGACAACCATCATAAGAGGACTTCCATATATTCCCACCACCCACTCACTCTACATCAGTTGTCACCTTGTCTGTCTCCCACCTTGTTGCTCTGCATGGACTCTCCATGCTGCTAGGGTTCAGCCGTTGCTCACATTCTGGGTCTTTTCTTCCCCACTTGAGTGTACCATCTTGCTAGCCCCTCCTCTCTTCTGTATCATCAATTTTCCTTTCTCTCTTGCATCACTCTCATCTGCATACAGATGTGCTCCATTAGATTCATTGACCCCAAATACCCCATCAACTACCGCCTAATTTCTCTCTCTTTGATATCAAAACTCCTTTAAATACTTGATTATTTTAGCTCTCTCCATTTCCATGATGGGAAAAAACGGAACAGTCCAGTGCCAGTTTCGTTAGTCAGTCTCCCAGCAGCATGTGACACCATTCAATACTTACTTCCTAGGTGATCTTAACCAGTATCCCAGCATGGTTACCATCTCTACACAGATGACTCCTATACTGACATCTTCTGCCTTGAACTCCATACTTGTACATCCAACTGTCTACTTATTTTTTCCTTCTGTATATCCAACTTGAAACATCTCAAACTTAGCACATGTACACCAAACTTCTGATTTCTGCCCGTCCCCAACTCTCCAGGCCTAGGCCCCACCTGCTGCCTTCTCCGCCATTCCTGCTGTGTGCAGCCTCATCTTCCAGTTGCTCAGGCTACAATCATGGAAGCTATCACTAATCCTTTTCTCTCACATCCATACACTAACATGTCAGGAAATCCCATTATCTCTGCATTCAATATATATTCAAAATCTAAGCACTTTTCGAAATGTCTGCTGCTGCCATCCTAGTCCAAGCCACCATCCTATCTTCCGTGGGTTTTGCAAAAGCCTCTTTAACTGGTCTCCTGGCTTTCCTCCCTGCCCCCATAGTCATTTCTCCTCACAGAAGCCAGAATGTAATAAAGGTGGCACATTTGGACCAAAGTGTAATCCTTAGAAAGCAAACTTTATGAGCAAAAGGTAACTTTGAGTGAATTAGAAAATAAAGCTCTCTTTGGGAGACTGCCTTTTGTTTCAGAGTACAGGCCCTCTGCTGGGCACCCATTGATTCTTCAAGACCCTGATTTCTTTGCTCAAAACCCATAGGTGGTAGCCACCTCAGACAGGGTAAGAGGTCCAGTCTTCACATCATCCAGAATGCGTCATAGCATCTGGCTCCGTGCTGCTTCTCCACCCTCCTGTCAGAATATTCTGCCCCTTTTTCACACTGTTCTAGCTACATCAATTACTGTGCTCTTCCTTGAACACACAAAGCATGATAAATCCACAGGGCCTTTGCACAAACACATTTCCCCAAATATATACTTGGCTTACCCCCTTCAGTTATATGCTCAAATGTCAGCTGATTTGAAAGGTCATTCCTGACCACCCATTTGTAACAGAATCCTCCCCAGATGCTCACCTTCTACTGGTCCTGCTTTCTTTTTCCTCCCTAATATTTATTCCTGCCCGACCTTTTTTTATTAGTTACATGGTCATTGCATCTCCTTTCCCCATAATTGGTGCTTAATATCCATTTGTTGTACTGATGCTCAGTGACTGTTCATTGATACACTTAGATAAAAAGCAATGGACACCAACATGGTCTCTTTTGGCTCCTTGTAGCATCTGAAAGTTCTGCCAGTCCTCATTCCCTCCTGCAGAGAAGGCAGGGATGGAGCTTCTGGGACTACCAGGGTAGGAGCCAAGTACTTGGAAGAAGCAGTAAGGCATCTGAGGTGACTTACTGTCTCTATTAAGAGAGTGTTTCTCTCTAGGTCAGTCTTTGGTAAAGGAGACTAAGGAGAACTGTGTGATCCTTGTGACCCAAGTGTGATCCAGCTCTCCTTACCAAAGTCTACATTGGGGTTTGAAAATAAAAACCAACAGCTAGCAAAAAAAAAAAAAAAAAAGTTCCTTTGACTGCCAAAACCCTCTGTGCTTAGGGCCTAGGCTTAAAGGGTCGCCTTGTTGGTTCCCTCTACCTATCACCCCTCTTACAGACCTTCACTAGTGGATGTTCTGGGAACTTTCCTTTCATCATATGACAGCCATTTAAATTCCTGGGTCCTGGCTGTCTCCTAAGTTTCTACTGTACAGTGTAACGCCATCCACCACAGATGACACATTTAGGTATGCACTCGGCAATGCTGTATGTCCACTCGGAAAATAATTATTAATGTGCTAGATTCAGCAGTTAGCCACAGAAAACTGAATCTTGCCCTCATTCAGGTTACAATCTCTAATGGTTAATTATATGTGTAAACTTGGCTAGGTCATGGTGTCCAGATATTTGGTCAAACGTTATTCTAGATGTTTCTGTGTGTGTGTATACACACACACATATATGCATATAAAATATATGATGAGGTTAACATTTATATCAGTGGACTTTGAATAAAGCAGATGAGGCTCCAGAATGTGTGTGGGCCTCATCCAATCAGTTGAAAGTCTGAATATAACAAGACTGACCTCCCTGGAAGAACAACAATTGTGTCAGTCTCTTCTCAAAAAACGGCAACCTTTTCCTGGGTTTCCACCTGCTGGCCTACCCTGAAAATTTTGTGTGTGCCAAGCCTCTACAACTGTGTGACCCAATTCCTTAAAATAAATCTTTTTCTATTTTCCCCACCTTCCACTTCTCTCTCTCTCTATGTGTGCATATTTGTATACATAAACATAAGAGAAGGTTTCTCTCATCAAGGGTAAGGAGGGGTTAGGCAGTAGAGGAGGTGTAGAAAAGGGTATTACAGGCAGAGCAAAGAGTTTGAAAAGACCTGTGGCCTTCCTTCTTTTCATCTTTATATATATATTATATATATAAGATATATTTATTTTATATATATATATATATATATATATATATATATATATATTTTGTTTTTTTTGAGATAGGGTCTCACTCTGTTACCCAGGCTGCAGGCAGTGGTGCTTTCATAACTCAGTGCAGCTTCAAAGTCCTCAGCTCAAGTGATCCTTTTGCCTCAGTCTCCTGAGTAGCTGGGACTACAGGCAAGTGCCAACACACCTGGCTAATTTTTTTGATTTTTTTATGTCAAAATAGGGTCTCACTTTGTTGCCAGGCTGGTCTTGAACTCATGGCTTCAAGCAATCCTCCTGCCTCAACCTCCCAAAGTGCTGGGATTATAGGTGTGAACCACCATGCCTGTTTCATCTTTAAAGCACTTGGAGATAGATACTATTATTATCTCTATTTAAAAAAATTTTCTTTTTATGACACTGGGTCTTGCTATGTTGGCCAGGCTGGTCTCACACTCCTGGGCTCCAGTGATCCACCCACCTCGGCCTCCCAAAGTGCTGGGATTACAGGTATGAGCCACTGAGCCTGGCCTATTATCCCTATATTTAAGATAAAAAACCAAAGCACATTGAGAAGAAACACCTTTTCCAAAGCCACATACTTGGAACATGGCATAGTTGAAATTGAGGGACTTGTACTTTGAACTAACAAGTTACAGTGCCCATTCATATTGAGAGAATTAGGGAACCATTCATACCCTACTATTTTCTGACTCATCTGCTACTAATGGATTCAGCATGAAAGGGTGTATTTTCATTTCATCCACATATTCCTCATGTATACTGCATACATACTTATGCCAGGCCTCACACTAAAGGTTGGGAATTCAGAGACGAACATGGCATGGAATTTAGGAAAGCTTAGCCTAATGAGGAAGACAGAGATGTCTGTATTACAATGCAGCTTGCAAACAGTAAGCATCTTTGGAAGAGAAATGGGGAAGCCGACACAGAGAAAGTGGCTTTTGAGCTGCACTTGGAAAGATGTTTTACTATACCCAATTGCGACAAACCTTGGTTACAGTTAAAACAGGCAGACACAGAAATGACTGTCAGGATGGAAGAACCTTACACCTACAGATCCCTAGAGGCAGAGGCATATCATGCCACTCAAGAGGGGTCACATGGAAAAGCCCTGGGGTTGGTCAGGAGGCACAGGGAGTACAGGGAAAATGTAGGCAGGAGCCTCTATTGTGGGTTCCATGCAGAGACCAAGCAAAGACATAGTAAGCAAGCTTAGGATGGGCTACTTTGAGGGATTTTTCAGTGGCATTGGGTGGAGGGGCTGTCCCCAGTTGTCTGGCACCTGACCCTGGAGTGATTAGGGGAGCTAGAAAGTGAGAGTGAGTCTAATCAGGAGGTGGTTGGATCTGCTCCCTGGATTAGATGGTTTGCATATGAAAGAGGGAGGCTTGCAGGTAGGCAGCTGTTTGCTATGTCTAGGAATTCACCAACTTTGCAAGAGGCAGTTCCTCCAGCATCAGCAATTCCCTCATGATGTCAAAGCATCAGAATACAGAAAACAAAGGTATTGTGAACACAAATACATATAAGTTTATCCAAAAACAATGAGACAAGGCACTGCAGGGAGAACCACACCATGTACAAGATCACTGAGGCATGAAGGAGCCTCGCAGTTTTGAAGAATGACAGTGTAGGATGTAGTTGGAGAAGAGTATTCAGGAGCTGCGTGGGAGTCAGTATTAGAGTGAAGCACCTTGAAAAGAAAGCTGGATCTTATCTCCAAGCAATGGAGTGACACTAAAGACTGCAGGATTAGATGTATTGGTTAAGACACAGTGTTTCTCTCTCTCTGAGGCATCCCATGTAAAGTGACCCAGTTAAAACCAGCACAGCTTTTCTTAGCATTACTTTAAGAGGAACTCCTTTGAACTGATTATTTGCTCGCCATCTGGCGCCCAGGTAAATGCTTTAGATGTTTTCCTTTTAAAAATATTCAATGTATTAATTTCACACATGAGGAGAAATCATATTAAATCTCACTACATAATTAGCCAAACCACAAATACATTTTCAGAAACAAAGATGACTCATGTTGTTTCATAATTAAACCTTGAAAGGTTTAATTAAAAAGCATAATATGGAGAAAACTAGTTTAGAAAGAATTGGGGCTTAGCTTCCTGAATGTGTGCATAGAGAGCTTCTCTGTTCCACCCCTATCGAGGGAGGAGGAACAGATGTGTAAATGACATAGCAGTCCTTTACAGGGGTGGGCTGTGTTTCTATCATGCATGACGTGCTGTCTCAGAGACCAGGGAGCTGGTTAATGGGAAGGAGGAGCCTTTTAAGGAAACAACTTAAAGGATTCTAATCCTTCTGTGAATTACATCTGGAGAACACAATAGTGAACCGGCAATGCCGCAAAATAATGACCATAGTAGAACATTTAAGGAGTGGTTACTATATGCCTGGCACTATGCTGACTGCTTTGTATATAGTGATTCCTCACAACCACTCTGAAGTAGGTGGTATTATGCACATTTTTCAAATAGGAAGACTGAGGGCACAGAGGCAAGAGGCAGAGCTAAGACAACTTGTCTGACCTCAGGGCTGTCTCCATCACATTCGAGTCCGCTCTGGAAATCAGTGAGAAACCAGCGAGCCCTGGAGCAGAAAATGTGCAGTAGAAATACAGGTGCTTCCTAGCTGTGAGATTTCTAGCCTCAGTTCCTCATCCATAAAATGGGATAAGACAGTGGTAGGTAGTGGTGAGGTTTGAGTAAAATAATGCCTGTGAAACTGATAAGGGTAAGCCATGTCATGGATATCAGTTGTTAATGCTTCTTTCACTGGTGCTTTCATCATCAACATCAAAGTTAGTGCATCCTAGCAGGATTTTATGTCAGGGTATTTAGGAGCACTGTAGGGTAACTCATCTGCCTCACAGGACCACTTCACTGCCAGGCTGAAGAAAAGTGGAGTATTAAGGCTGTCGTGCAAATTTTTCTAGTTAAAAAATCATTTATACTAAATATAATTTCTGCAATACACGTTCTTTTCTTGCAAACAATGTTGTCAGTGCTCTGTTTCAAACCATGCGAAGATATTTAAGAATTTGTTTAAATATCTTTGCCTTGGCTCCCTGGGAGGCCCTGCAGGATTCTGGCCTGCTCACCTTGTCTTGCACCATTCTTTCTTTCTAAGGACACCTTGGCACAGTGGCCACTCTTCTGTTTCTCAGACAAGCACTTGCTCTATGCCAGGCACTGCACAGAGCATCAATATGAGGATGAT
Organism: Trachypithecus francoisi; assembly: GCF_009764315.1. Classification (NCBI taxonomy): domain Eukaryota; kingdom Metazoa; phylum Chordata; class Mammalia; order Primates; family Cercopithecidae; genus Trachypithecus; species Trachypithecus francoisi. The sequence continues at coordinate 135,024,604 of NW_022681465.1, forward strand.
CTCTTTTAATCCTCACAAGAGCCTTATGGGACCTGGTGTTTATCTGTACTTCACAGTTGTGGAAATTGAGGCCCAAGCAGGTTAATTAACCAGACTGAAATGACATAGTTAATAAATGGCAAGCTGCAATTCAAATCCAGGCACTCTTGAATTACAGTCCAAACAGTTCAACTTCACACAATATAGCATCTCTCAGTCTCATCTTGTCTAGCAACTCATAACAGCTCCAAGTAAATGCACACTGAATAAAGGAAAAATTGATGATGATGAAATGGCAACATGGATTAGTCACTCAGGATGGGGGAAAGCCAGCATAATGAGCAAGCCAAGGCTGACAGAAAACGACCATTTGCAAACCCTAAATGTGCAAGTGTAACCAGTTTACCTTTCTTTTCAGTTGTGCCCTGCATAATCCTCACTGAATTTAAAGCCTGACTTCAGCAACCAAATTATCCTTTGCTGATGAGTTTCTACCAGTCTTAAAGGCTATCATCTCCTGTCCTTTCCATTTACTCTAGAGTCAATTCATAATAATTGCATTGAATTTAATCATTATTCATCTTACCTATTTCCTACCTCCCCCGTTCCATTATTATTTCTTAATTAATTTTAGGACCAAGATAAGTGGCATGCCGTATGATGACTGACCAGAAACATTAGAAAGAATGGAAGATGTTTCCTGAAGCTTCGCTACTCTGGAGGGTGGAATGAATTGTGACAAATGTCAACTTTCATGGCTCAATGAGCCCTTTCCTGAGCCTGTCAACAGTGAACTAAAGAAATAGAATCTCTCTCTCTCCAGTCAACAGTAGAACAGTGCTTGCGCTCCCAATATTTATGGATATGTTTATACAATTCTCACAAACCTGACACCATATGGCCTGGGATCAACTCAGACAAGCGGTAAAGAAAAACAAAATGATCCTTTGAAAGGATGCATATTTAAAAAAAAGATTTGTGTTCTGAGTGGCTTGTTTTGAGAAAAAGATATGCTTTAACTGAGATCTACATGATGTAGCAAATAAAAACAGGTATGAAAATCCCTTGAACTAAGTTTCACTGGATTGACACACCCAATCAATTCTCATTAATCACAACAGTTACGTTCTATCAAGTCAAGTTGAATGCTGGAATCACGGGTACTGAGTCCTTGTTCCTTTGAGCCACTGCTCCTAGGGGAAACACAGGCTTAGGCTTCTGTGAGCCTCTGGTCATGACATTTTTGTCAACTGATCAATATATAACTTTGTTTTTTGTGTGTTTCTGTTTAAAGACACTTTAATAAATAGTATTGATTAATATTGATCTCATAGCCAACAGGACTGTACCTCATGTTTGATGAAGCTTATTTAACACACATTTTCTCTATAAGGCACATGTCAGCCTTCCTGTGCTTTAAAAACACTGGACAGCACTTCAGGACTATAGTTGGGGGCCATTTTAAACAGCAAAATCAAAGGACAAAAGTGCAAAAAATGTGGCAATCCATAGACCACGAAGAAAGATGCTTGTTTATGATAAGAGCTGAAACAATGTGGCAGAACATCACCTGGTTCTACCTCAGCTGGGAGTACGTATGTTGAATGACTCCAATTTCTTACTGCTCTACACATGTCCATAAATAAATGTGTAAACACAGTGAATGTTGATTCCAGGTTACACATAAAGTTCAGAAAGAGGCAAATTCACAAGTATGGAATTTGTGAATAATGAGGGTCAACTATAAATATGAATCCCAAGCTTATAATTTGCAATTCCTTTCACATATGTTGGAGTGAATAGGAAACTAGAGCATTTATTTGACATAACTGGGACTCATACCAGGATCCTCTATGAATGGCACAATTAGCTCTTTAAGCTGGTGGAATCACTGATTGGATTGGTGAAGGGATTAGGATTAAGTAACTCAAAGGCAAGGCCACTGTGTAATACATATCTCCTTGTTTAGTTGAGAAAACACTAGAAGTCGGCTAACATAGCTGAAAGAAACCAGAATATCTCAACTCCTTTGGCATATTTTGAGATGCCTATTCCAAGGGGCTGCAGATCACAAAAACAGCCTTGAAAAGCTGCCCTTTTGCTGGGGAGATTTGCATCTAGAGAGGAAATCCACATTAGTAAAATGAAGTAAACAACAGATGCAAACAGACTTTCTCTGAGGACCTCTTATCTGGATCTAGGAAAGATTAACTCACAGGAAAAGGAGGCTGAAGTCTGACAATATAAGGTTCTGACAGAGAAGCTTTTACCACAAGCTCCCGACTGTTCCTTCTGAGAGCTGCTACCTGAGAGGTTTCCTCTGCCTAACAGGACCCCTTCACTCCCAGGCCTTTCCTCCTCTCTCCCTCCCATAATCCCCTCTTGACATGTTCAAAGTCCCTATTCTTCCTGTCCTGCCAGGATAGTATAAAAACTTCAGTCATCTAAGCCCTTCTTCTGAGTCTCATTCTTTGTGTATAACTCCCATGTCCATACATTTGTTAATAAATATGTATACCTTTTTTTCCTGTTAACTGTTGTCAGTTTATTTTAAAACTCAAATGATCAAACATTCATTGGTGGGTAGGGAAGGAAATTCTGGTCTGTCCGACCTAGCCAAGTGGTAGTGGACATTTTGGGCAGTATCTCCTCACTCATAATAGTCTCCTGTACCTGCCTGGTTACCCCTAATCATAGGTGATTTCTACCTGATAGGAAAGTTGATTGGTGAGTCCCTCACAGCTGAACCTGTATTTATATATTAATTCAGTCAATATTTATTCAGAACCTACCATGTGGGAAGCATTTGTCTCGCTAGATGATGGGAAGAGACATGAATAAGCTTCTCATGAAGCTTACATTCAAGTATGGGGAATAGATAACACGTAAACTCATCAGTTTCCCATTGGTTTAAGTGCAATTAAAAGGAAAAGTGAGGTGACTGATAGACAGCTAGTGGGTGGGAAGCCAGGCTCTCCTGGAAAAGGGGTTGGGGGATGCTGCTCTGAAGGAAGAGGGGTCTGTGGAATGGCACACAAGTCCAAGGGTGGAGCACAGCGAAGGGCAGGGAGGAACACAAGGACTTGGTGTGTACCACGAAGACCTGGGTTTGCTGTGCTGGGTGAACTGGGGAGCAGAAAGAAGAGCTGGAGTCGAGCCCAGACCTTGCCTCTAGTGTTTCCTGAGAAACTGGATTCTGTGAGAAACCTGGCAAGCTGATATATTTCGCTCTACTTTTTCTTAACACACATCTGTCTAGTTTCTAATATTTGCAAACAAGAGTTCCTATCTGATAGAAAAGTCGATTGGTATAGTTAAATGCTAACATTACCTTGGCTGGGAAAATAAACTTTAATTTTTTGAATATGACTTCATAAAATGAAGACAGTGTTCTGTGAGTGCCACAACACTCTCTATACCAACAGCTCATTTGAACATGTTTTCCAAAGATCTGCCAAGCCTGCAGCATACCTTACCCCATCCTGGAACCACTTGCCACAGAAACATATTAGGCTGTCATGTCTGTCTGAGGCATTTAAACCAGAGCAACTCCATCCTGAATAGGGGCTGGATAAAATAAGGCTGAGACCTGGTCTCAGATGGTTGAGACATTCTAAGTCACAGAACGAGATGGGAGGTCAGCACAAGACAGAGGCCATAAAAACCTTGCTAATAAAACAGGTTACAATAAAGAAGTCGGCCACAACCCACCAAAACCAAGATGGCAACGAAAGTGACCTCTGGTTGGCCTCACTGCTACACTCCAACCAGAACTATGATAATTTACAAATGCCGTGGCAACATCAGGAAGTTAGCCTTATGTGGTCTAAAAAGGGAGGCATGAATAATCCACCCCTTGTTAAGCATATAATCAAGAAATAACCATAAAAACCAGCAGTCCTTAGGGCTGCTCTGTCTATGGAGTAGCCATTCTTTTATCCCTCTACTTTCTTAATAAACTTGCTTTCACTTTAGTCTATGGATTTGCCCTGAATTCTTTCTTGCATGAGATCCAAGAACCCTCTCTTCGGGTCTGGATCAGTACCCTTTTCCTATAACACCTCTACAGAGAGATGTATTTTGCTTTGGAGAATTTCAGAAAGTCAACAAAATATAAAAGCTGATTTCTTTTTTTTTTTTTTTTTTTTTTGAGACGGAGTCTCGCTCTGTCGCCCAGGCTGGAGTGCCGTGGCCGGATCTCAGCTCACTGCAAGCTCCGCCTCCCGGGTTTACGCCATTCTCTCGCCTCAGCCTCCCGAGTAGCTGGGACTACAGGCGCCCGCCATCTCGCCCGGCTAATTTTTTGTATATTTTAGTAGAGACGGGGTTTCACCGTGTTAGCCAGGATGGTCTCGATCTCCTGACCTCGTGATCCGCCCGTCTCGGCCTCCCAAAGTGCTGGGATTACAGGCTTGAGCCACCGCGCCCGGCCAAAGCTGATTTCAAAAATTGTACTAGATGAAAGCCCTCAGGGCTCTCACCAAGTAAACTCAGGTCAGTGCCTGGGGTCAACCTTTCCCTGAAGTCACGGCAAGAAGTGAAGTGCAGCAATTACTACTCCTAACAGAGGCCCATCCTCGCAAAATACAATTGATTAAAAATACTTATGTTGATATTGAAGGGTGCCAGGAATGCTTGCATCAAAAAGTTAGTTTTTACCCATCTTCACTTTCCTTCTTATCTGTGCTTGCCCTCTAAGGAATATATTGAGAGATATATTTGCAGGAACTTAGTAGTAAGCCATTGATGCTATCTCAGTGGTGACTATGTGGACACACAATGTTTACCAAATGTTACTAAAGTAGGAAATTCTAGAACTCTGCCTCTATGGGGCAAACACTGTAAAGCACCTGCAAACCAAAAATAAGATTCTAAGTCCCCCAAAGGACTGAATGGACCCCTCCTCTTGACCAAGGGGATTCCAAAAAACCCTGAAACACTGGTTCAGGCCGTGATAGGAAGGGGACATCAAACTTGCCTCATTAGATGCTTCTCCCTTAGTAATTCAGGGACAACTGACCAGTATTAACATTAAAACAGAGATCTTAAGACTGACCAAACAGACCTTTTGTGGCAATAAGATACCAAATTCTAACCTGACTCTAGTATAGTATCACATGACAAATAGCAGGTCCTGAAAGAAAGTATTTTACACCAAAATATTTTTCTTTGACATAATTTGACATGGCCCTGCAAGGCTGTCTCTTATGGAGTAAATTTACATTCTGTAGAGAATCTTCTTCCCTTTCCAGGTCTTTTTCTGATCTTGAAGAGATTAGCTGAGAGTCCGGCACCTTTTGAAGGTCTGCAAACAAAACTTTTGCCATCTATTGCCTCTAAAGATGACCACCTATGAGACTTCATCTACATAGTAAGAACTTTGGTCTTCACAGTCCTTTAGCTAAACCAAGATACTCCTTGTATTGACTCCAGATATTTAGATAACAACTCTCTTAACCAACTGCCAATCAGAACATCTCTGAATCCACCTTTACCCGCTTTGAGTTGTCCTGCCTTTCCAGATCAAACCAATTGCACATCTTACATGTATTAATGTCTTATGTCTCTCTAAAATGTGTAAAACCAAGCCATAACCCAATCACCTTGGGAACGTGTTCTCAGGACTGCCTGGGGCTGTGTTATGGGTCATAGTCCTCACATTTGGCTCAGCATAAATCTCTTCAAATATTTTGCAGAGTTTGGCTTTTTCCTAGCACACATCAGAATGTTGCTCTGGGTTTGAAAAGTGGAAGTATTTTTCAAAGTACCTGGTGTAACCAAGTAATACTGCCCCAGGGTATCAAAATATTGTTTTCTCAAAGAGGCACATTTTGGCTGGTTTTTCCGAGAGTGTCAGAATTGGCACTGGCATCCAGTCATTCACCAAGTATTTACTGAGCACTTCTTCTCCATCAAGCCTTGGTTTATGTGTAAATTTATGCATTTTCTGAATTTTTAAAAAGCTCCTAGCTTTCCTTTTTGTCTACCACTATTCTATCAGGCATGGAATACCTCCTGCAACCTTTAGTGGATAAGACTAATAAGGAAAGGGGGGGCTCAGGATGCAAGAAAACTCTCCCAAGATCCCACAGCTGCAATGCTAAACAAGGGCTTTAAGACTTTCTAAGCCTGGTCCCTTTCTCAGTCCTTCTCAAACTCTTCTATCAAAAGTTCTTTATGACTAGAAGACTGTGAAGTTGGAGTTTACAGATGCACTATGCTTTTCTTCTTGATTCCCTTCCTATTTCCCCAGAGTAGGGGGTGGAAGGGGGTGGGGGGCAGCGGGAACATAAGCACCAAGAAGTTTCAACTGTTCCATTCTAAGCACACAACACAGATCACCTGGAGAATGAATTTCTGCTCTTTTCAAACCCAAGTTTCTTTCCTGGCAGTATTACTAATGGGTCAAAGAAATAGCAAAAGCAAGTGTGCAAGAGTATAATTCATTGTTTATACAAGTTGTGGCTTGCAGGGATATAAAACCAGTTCCCCAGACACTCTCAAGTGTATAGGATTATTTTAATCCTTTTCATATCACTCTGAATTCTTCCCTCCAGTCCTTGTTCTCTTCAGTTTTTGTCTTCAGCACAAACCCTTTTTTCCTGATTTTCTTCCCAGATTTTCTCCCAAGGCAGAGCTGGCTAGGCCTCAAGCCATTGTGATTCTGTGCAAATACTTTACTTGCATGTAGTTACTCTCATTACAACAGCGTTAGTATGGAGAGGAGGTGAACAAGGAAGGGAGTGGGAGCAATTTAACCTCATTCAGACCCTGCTCCTTTTGGTCAAACTCCAAGATGTATTCATGACTGGATCACTTCTGTGCTCACAGTGGAAATACTCTGTAATTTCAGGGTCTTTCTATTATTTTTGGTACCAGATGGTCTTCATGACTTCTGCATATTGTCCTTGAAGGGGATCAGAATATGCCATCCAAAATATGTCACTCTGCCATAAGGATTATTTTGAGTTGAAGGCAACTGAGAAACATCAGACACAGAAAGCAGCTCTCTATTTTCACCTTTTTTGTCTAAAAGAGGGGCGTAAATTTCCCTTTGTGAAGGTGTTCCCCCTACCTGCTCTCAGCAAGACTCTAGGCTCTTATTAGCTGATGGATGGTACCAAGAGGAGAGGAATATATGTAACAAGCCCTGCTAAAATAACCCGTCTTCCATTAGCTTCCCCATATGTTTACCTTCCCAGAATTCACTGCCCTATAGTCTCAAAACCCTCTTTCTTGGTCTTCCTTTGTCTTGTCACTTCTCTAAGAATTTACTCCTGTTTTAAAAAATGGTATATAAACCTCTGGATCTGACGTCTCTTTGGGGTTTTCACTTCATTTCTGTGAGTTCACCTCACAGAAATCTCTCTCATATGCACACACACACGTGTATTTACATTTCCTCCTTCAAAATAGTGCACTTTCTCTTTGCTCAATTCAGTCTATTTACAAACAATCAATGTATTTGAAGACTAGTGCTTTATCCTGCAAATTCAAATAAATTTAGCATCTATTCCTCAATACATCTGTTTGTATGTTCGTTATGTGTCTGTGAATTCAGCTGTTGAAGTCTTCAAGTAAGATTGATGTTCCAGAAGATGTGTATTATTTATATTCTGAATTTATATTCTGAACTTCATTTTACCACTATGTACTCTGCTTAATAAGCCAAAGGGGGGACAACTTAACTTATACAATGCTGTCTTTCACCTTGACCAAACCGAAAATAAAACAAAATGAAATTGAACTCTATGAAATGTCCTTAGAGATCACCTCTCCAGCAGTATAAAAAATTTAGTCATGGACATTCTACCTGCATTGTCATTTCCTTTTTTTCTTTTTCTTTTTCTTTTCTTTTTTTTTAATGAATGCTTTTCTTAAAACTAAAAGGCAGCTTTGTTCTATTTTCATACATGGGAAATCAACATCCCTTGTCCCAAAGAAGATAACCAAAAAATTAATACAATAAACACACAATGCTTTATCTAGAAGCTATTACATACCAAGAGGCTCTGATTTCAAAGTATGTTCTCATCCTCAAAAAACAGAACAAGTAACACCAAGTAACCCCAAAACTAGCACCACAATACTTAATCCTTGGCTTAATCAGGATCAGGATGGTGGAATTCAAAAAAGAATGGCTCTCTCACTCTGCTATTTGATATACGACCTAAAATTATCCTGAGTGACACCAGTGGTATGTTCTCCACACTTAGGGAAACACTGACATAGTCCAATCTCTTCTGTTATTGTTGAAGAAAATACAGCTCAGAGAAATAAAGTGAGTTACTTACTACTAGCAGAGCCAAACTTAGTACCTCTTTTAAACCCTTAATCCAGTGCTTTTTCAGGTACACAGAATTCTCATTTGGGAAAAACGAAAAATGGCATTTCAAGGTTATTTTTCAGTTTCACTGTCATGAGTGTCTATCATTATTGATTCAGTTTACATTATTAATGGCTTGCCCAGTGATCTACTCTAACATTTTTCTCATAATTATCCCTAAAAGGAAAGGAATAATTCATTGTTTATTTAAAAATACAGACTAGTTTTCATAAACAAGGAACACATTATTTCAAATTTATTTCTATTTTCTTGTATCCTTAATTTGATTTTGTTCATTTTGGTTGTTTTCTTTCACGTTAGTTCAAGAGCTTAGTGTCTAGAATCACCATGAAAGTTTCCTTATTAAAAGAGAAAAAACTGGGTCTGTTGGTAAGCTCTGATAATGCATTAAAATGTGTAAAACTGAAGCACATTCTAGCACTCTTTACTGAGAGTAATAATTACAATAGATGAAGAGGATATCAGTCGAAAGAGATAACTTTATTGAATAGAATAGGCATGAAGCCAGTTAATGTGTTCCATGACATGCTGGTTGGCATAGATTTCTAATATGCTCTAAAACACCACCCTGCTATACAGACAGGAATAGATGGAAGGGCCAATGAAAACAAATATTAATTTGTATATAAAAATGTCTGGCCTTTGATCAAAACATACTATGCCAAGAGCCCAAAGTTTGCGAGTTTTGCTTAATCTATGACTATGCATTTTTAGGTATGCATCTGTGATAGAATAATATTTTGATATAAAAGTGGTTGTGCTTTTTGGAACACATGTTACTTTCTGTTATTCTGTAACCTTTCCCCTGTTCAGGTAACAAATACTATATTCTATGCAAACTACTTTAAGAAATGACAGAAGGATGAAGTCAATAAGACATCAAGTTCTTGGCTTTTGCATCTCAAAAAGGCTGGACTAGGGTATAAACAATGGGTTCTGAAAGATAAGCGGAGGACTCAGAGTAACATACCAGACTGAATCAACAATCTGCAGATAAAGGATACCTTAGAACAACAGAGGAAAGTTTAGAGAATAAGGAGTTCCTGAGAATGGGCCTTAGTCCCTATTCTCAGTTTCCCTGAAAATTCCCAGTGCAGGGAGGAGCAGACTATTGACTCCTCTGGGTAAGTTTGGGGAATCTGAGAGCTGAGGGAACACGTATTCTCTACCCTCTTCCCAGGAAAGGCTAGCAAAGTGTCAAGATTTCCAGAAGAAATGGCTTCCTGGAAGAGAGAACAGATGGAGGCTCATACTCGGAGGCATACTCAGTGTGCCTCTGAGTATGGCATAGGAAGGAGCAAAATGTTTCCCACCACCTAATGGTGGCAGAAATGTGACATCAAAAATGGATGTAGTGTGGGATCTTAAGGCGGGGTTAAGGAGATACAGCAACACCCTGATCATGATCAAAGACCAATGATCAAAGATCAGGGGAAATACAAGCGTCGTGGCAGGTGACGGTGTAGGTAGAGAATGACAAGGACTCAACTTTTTCTGTCCAAAAGCCTTGCATGATATTAGTACTCCCACCGTCATTGAGATAAACAATCAGAGTGAGATGAGAAGGCAGTGATGTCTTGAATTAACTGATAATAAATTTATGCTATCTAGAAGAATGGATGTTCTACATGAATTTTTTAAGTCTTTAAAAAAAATTCATCCTTATGGGTTGGAACTCGTACCTGCTATAGATGCATATAATTTGAAATTATATATCCAGAAGGTAGATAATATGCTAAACTTCTCTATCCTTCATAGAGATGAGCAAGAAAATAGTAAGGGTATAAATTTATCTTTCAAGTGACTTTAACCTTAGAATTTCTTACAAAATTGAATATGATTATAGCAGGTGGTTGATTGAAGTATTTTAGCAAACATATTTGAACTCACCACGAATGAAAACAAGAAACTACAAATAAAATATGTAGCAAAGGACAAGATGTAAGTCACATCACTATTAAAGGACTGGCCAAGACACAAAATCAAATATTAGCGTTCTCTGAAGTAAATTAGTAAGGGACTATTCAATACCTGTGATCACAGAGTCCTGACAAACTCATCTTCTTTCAGATGTATGCCATGTCTAGGCAGAATCAATGCAAGCTAATCACACACAGCTTATCACCAATATCCAAGACATTGAGTTCTTAATCAGTACAGACTATATCTCTCTGACCTTCAGGTGGGAGTGGCAAAAGGGCTCTCCATTTGTAGATCAAAGGGTAATCACATTTAAGATGATACAGTATCTTCTAAAATCTTTGGATTTGTATCCATAAGTTTAGGCTGTTATGTTGTAATAACAAGGACCCAGTATTTCAATGACATATGAAAAAATTGCTGATATCCCAGCAGAGGGGAAAAGAGAAAATGGCAAAACCAAGCAATGGCTCTTAAAGTTTCTGGCTGGAAGTTGCATGTGCCACTTTAGCTCATACTTGATCGGTCAAAGCAAATCACGTGATTCCCTGACATGGGCAGGACAGTATAAATTTCCTCCCAGAAAGGGTAGCAAATATATTTTGCAACAGGACAATTTGCCAAAGATATCCTTATTTTGATTATCACAAGTGAATTTCTTTAGCAATTTACTTATAAAATTATAATAAAAAGAAGATGGCTTGATTTATAAATTAGAACTTTAATATCTGAGAAAGTACCTACTTTATCATATTAAGGATACCTATAACAGTGTCTTATATAGAGAAGTTTTTAATAAAATTTGCTGAATCATTATTATGCATGAATTGTTCTAAATTACAGACCTTTGAGGAAGAGCTAAGATGTCATTTCTCTTCTTCCATACTATCTCAAGCTTTCACATCAGATTTGGTTATTTGGGTTGATGCTAATAGGGAAAAAAAATAGTTGGGTAGGGTTTTGAGGTTAGCTAATGCTTCAGAATTTCTTCTTCTTCTTCTTTTTAATCTAAGCAAACTACCACAAAGTGAATGGCAGTATTTTGAGCATAACTACATTGGCATCCTATAGGTATTATTAGCTGAATTTTAAAAATAATGAAATAAGTTAAAATGTGCAGCTAATCTTGCACTGTATTTTAATGATATTATATAGTTTAGACCAACATTTAAAGCAATATAAAATGAAGATACCATATTGTATCTTGTCAATCATTGCTTGATACCTGCTTTACTAAAATATTTGAATAAACCACTTTTGTATTTTATTTTGTGACTTCAAGATATTTTTATATATAATTTCTAAATTTGAACATTTTGAATAAAAATATCTTTAGGTAAATAGGCATCTGTTGTTTTTACCTGCCCATTATTCATTTCCCATTCATTTGGCTATAGCAAACTGAATTTCTGTGGGGCTCCACCTCTTCCACATGTTCAGGTTACATGGTTGGAGTGGATGCACTTTTCCCTCCAACTCCAGGAAGAGTCACATGACCTTTCCTTGGCAAATCTGAGCACTGGACTCCCTTGGCTTATTTATTTAGGAATAAGCATGTGATCCAAATCATGTGACTGGGACTTGTAACCAGAATTTTTACTGGAATTGTTGAGATTATTTCTCTTTCTTTCAGAGATCAATGAAAGAATAGGATAGAAGCCTGGTGGACATCCAGACAGAACTATGCAAGAGCCTTCCTGAGAATGGAAGCCACAGGAGGGAAAACGGAACTTGGGAAAGGAAAGAGTAAAGTGGAATTTCAATTACATCATTTAAATGCCTGAATCCAAAAGTGTCTGGACATTTCACCTCCGGACATTCATATCAAAATATTTGCTTCTCACATCACATTTCAGTGATGTCAGCCAAATGTTACCTTCCACCACCCTTTTAAGAGTCCACTTGATTTCAGTGTTCCTTCACTTGCAACCAGAGTTCTCACTGATAATGTGTCTATATGGTGGTTCATTCCTCCCTCAGTGGTATATGATGATGAAACAAGAAGGTGTGGCAGGTTAAAAGTCATAGGGTACCACATCATTACACACTGAGCCACAAAAGCAGCTCAAAGCCATGGTTTGTGGGACTCCACCTCTCGCTCTCTGCAAGGCATTAATACACGGTGGGAGAAAATTATAAGATCTATATTGTCATAGAACTTGTCACATAATTATCTTCTTATTTAATATTCATTTACTCCTGGGCTTCATTAAATGGAGAATTTCTTATCTCTGTATCCTCAAGGTTCAACCCACTACGTGGCACAAGCTAGGTACATAATAAATGTTCAAGTAAAAGAATAAATGATTCATTTCTTAGTAAAAGTGTTGCCTAGCATGGTATAAAATTGAAACTAAGGATAAATCCTTTTATTTCAATCAGTTTTCACATCATGAGCCACTGATCTTTAAAATGCATGTTAAAAGTAATGCTATCCAAAAAGCTTTCCAAATGCCAGTGTTGAATGACTTAGATAAACGTGTGGTAGGGAGGGAATTCCAGGCAGAGGGATAGCTTAAGTAAAAAAGAAAAAAAAAAAGAAAGAAAAAGAAAAGTATGGGAAACTCTGAGGCATATGTTTCATGTTCCAGAATCACCCACTATAGATTCTAAATCTGTTTTATTTTCTCTTGTTTTAACAGTATTTAAAAGTATGTTTTTTCATAGTTAGCAATAACTGTGAAGAATCTAAGATTTCATCCTACTTGCAAGCTAACAAGGTAGCCTGACAGTTTCATGGATGCTAGCAGGAGACATGAGACTTCCAGGTCAGAAACAAGGGACTTTATTACTGATAGCATAGCAAGCATTGCAAGCAACATCATGTCAGAGTCAATTTCGCTTGCCCTAATCCCATGGGTGGGGGTCAACATAAATGTGCCCAGATGGATGCCTACAAATGCAATGGCTTCTGTTATAGGAGCAGAACACTGAGCTTAGGGAGACCAAATCTTTTTTAATGGGCAGTAACTTTACTAGCTTTTGCTCTGGAGGGAGATATTAATTTTCATTACACTGGGCAATAAGCATGGCTGCACTCTGATCTGGAGGGAGACACTATACATTTTAAAGCTGTTCACCATTTAAACATCATTGAAAAGAGAGTTTAAAGCAAAGGACAGCTAATGCCTCACTCACAAGATATGAGAAATACAAGAGACCCATGAAAATGGTCTCCCACTCATAGTAAGAGAGGTAACAAAAAATCTAAATTAAAATATTAAAGTCTCACTTTATTAAAACTTGGTTATTTAATTTCCCCTCAAATATAACTCTTGCCACATAAGAAAAAGAAGCTGTATAAAGTCATTTGACTTGGCAGCTTCCTGATGAATAAAAAGCAAAAAATCATATTGCTTTTTATTGAGATTCATTTTCCAAAGAAAGTTAGATTCTTTTGGTTTTGGTTTTATTAGGATGAATTTCAATACATTTCCCTGCCCTAAGTATGTTTAGGGATGACTTGGGAGAAAAAGTATCCACATTTTGACCGGACCATTAACTTGATACCCAGGTAGAATTTATAACAAAAGGGTAACAGAGTTCATAAAGAGAAGAATATTGAACTGAGCAATAAGGACTTGTTAAGGAAGACTAGAAATGTAGGGCTCCATGTTTAGGAGTAGAAAATTAATCCCAAGCAGAGGGCACAGTGGCATGAATGAAGCAAATTTTAGTCACCCAGCCCTTAAACACTGTTGTAAACAATAGTTAAAGTACGAATTCAACATTTTATTATCAATTACATCCTGTAATATCAGCATAAATGCACATAGACCCAGAAAAGGATGAGGCAATTTCAACTGATTGATAAGAACTTTACCTGCATAAGCCTCATTCTTACAAGGCAAACAAGGGAGCAATATCATTTAAGTCTATGAGATTCAAATCACAGAGGCAACTCTAATATAATCTCAAAATATAAGACTGAGTTGGTTCCATGGATTTTCTGTTGACCTATCTGACTTTTTGTGTGTTTTATCTTTTCATAAAAGCATTAAGAATTGAAAGAGATTGAATCTATTTAATGTCCTCAAGAAAAGCCATAGTCAATTCATGCAGATGCTATCACTTTTAGCTTTTTTTGTAAACATACATTATAATATTGGTTATTGGGAATCTTCAAGTTCTCAAATCTTAAAGGGTACTAAAAATCCGCAGACTGTTTTTCCAGGTGTGTACATATTATCAAAACACCCTTGTAAAATGAAAATCTGGGTGAGTCTCTTGTTAAATCTCTTCAGAGGCTTTCCGCTTTACTGAGAATGATAGTCTAATTCTTTAAAAACACATAGTCTCTTTGCCTCTGGTCTTCCCTCCCCTGCCTGCTTCCCTTCTCTATCGCAGGTGTCCCCCATCCCCAGTTAGATACTTTTGAGCAAGGAACTGATAAGATCTGACTTTGGCTGAAACACAAGAAGCATGAACAGTCAATTGTGGAAGCAGGAAGATGATTTACAATACAACAATCCAGGCAAGAGATAATGACAGCTTGAATAGTAGAGTAGTAGTGACAATGATGAGAGGTGGTCAGATGCTGGATATAATTTTTAAGATGGAAATAACAGGATTTTCTGACAAAAAGAATGTGAAGCATGAAAGGAAGATTATTTATTTATTTATTTATGCATGCCCGAGCAACTGGAAGAACAGAATTGCCATTCACTGAGACAACAAAGACTGTAGCAAATCAGGCTTGGTGGAAAAAAACAGAAGTTCTAAGTTAGCATTTGATTTACCTGTTGGAAATCCAATTTCCATGGACTCTACACATACAAATCTGCAGTCCACAGGAGAAGCCCTGGGCTAGAGGTAAGTAATGAAGAGTCATCAGCAGAGAGATGGTATTTAAAACCATGAAAGCAGATGAGATAATTAATCTGTACAGATTAATGGGGTGATTGTAAGGGGCAATATGCAAATTAAGGAAGGTTTATTCTTTTCCTTATTTATTTATTTTTTTTTTGAGACAGGATCTCACTCCATTGCCCAGGCTGGAGTGCAGTGGCACAATCACGGCTCACTGCAGGCTCGACCTCCTGAGCTCAAGCAATCTTTCTGCCTCAGCCTCTTGAGTAGCTGGGACCACAGGGCTGTGCCACTACACCTGGCTAATTTTCTATTTTTTGTAGAGATGGAGTCTCACTATGTTGTTCAAGCTGGTCTCTAACTCCTGGCCTCAAGCAATCTTCTTGCCTCAGTATCCCAAAGTGCTGGGATTACAGGTGTGAGTCACCATACCCAGCTTTTTTTTTTTTTTTTTCAATAGGGGATGAGAATATATTTTACAACTGATGGTAATGATCCAGGGGGAAAAGTCAAAGATACAGGTGAGGGGACAGTGGGTACCTGTTGAAATAACATCCTTGAATAGGTACAAAGGAATTAGATTCGTTGCAGGAGTTGAGAAGATGTTTTAGAGAGGAACATGGCCAGTTTATCCTGGTAACTGGAGGAAAGCAGATGGTAGCCACACAGGTAGATGTTGTGGTTGGAATGTATGGAAGATATCTTTTGACCGCACCTATTTTTTCCCCATGAAAAAGGAAACAAAGCTACCAAGAAGAGAAGGAGGTATAGCAAGAAAATATGGAAAGTTTGAAGAGAAAGGAGAGGTATGAAGTAGCTTTCTTGGGGGGTACAACAGAGAACAGACCAAAGACACATTGGAGGATCTCTGGACTGTAAGGTCAACCCACTTGAGGTTAGAAATCATGACGTTAAAGAAAGACTAGTTAGTAGTTAGTTAGTAGTTAGTATGAGTGTATGTTGTTCTTTGGCCATTGTCTACTGCCTCAGTGAAGACGGGGGTAGACAAAGAATTAGACTGACCGAGGATGGAGTTTAGTTGGGCAGGAATGATAGAGTAGGGACAGGCAAGAGTCAAGACCACCCTCCACACTGCAATCAGATTGGACTTCTTTCTTCATGCCCTCTTTTGTCTCTGATCCTCCTCTGTTTCCACTAAACACTTCCCCCCCGGCCCCGTTCACTTAGCTACTTAAATGCCACTTTCGTAGCATGCGCCTGGCATCTTGATCAATGCCACTAAACATTGAAAGGGGTATGTCCCCTGCACCCATCAAAGTATACTTGAATATTTCTCAAGAGCTCTCTCCTGTATATCTCAGAGCTACTCTAAAGAACAGTCTGGTGCTGTTTCACCTTTCAGGAAGTACAAGTGACTGATTGCTGATC
This sequence comes from Trachypithecus francoisi, assembly GCF_009764315.1. Taxonomy (NCBI): domain Eukaryota; kingdom Metazoa; phylum Chordata; class Mammalia; order Primates; family Cercopithecidae; genus Trachypithecus; species Trachypithecus francoisi. Next base: position 135,041,048 of record NW_022681465.1, read on the forward strand.
TTGTGGTCATTTATAAACTTTATTTCTTTTTTGGTTTGCTGAACTGAGAGCTATGTCCTAAGTCATGCATGGTCTTCTTACTTGTAAATATACCTCTTGATTATAATTCAAGGACATTTAGAAAAATCAAAAACAATAGTCCTTTGTTTGAGAAGTACAAGCCAATTTCTTTTAGAGATTGGGCAGAGATTCCAATTATCACCTTGACTGGCTAGGTAATTTCAAGCTTCAGAAATAGAAAAAAAATGAACTGAAATCACAATTGTAGTCATCAAACTCTGGATGCAGGTACTGATAGTAAAGAAATGGCCTTTCCATGTAAACTAATTTGTTTAATTTTGTGTTGTTAAGTGGTATTCACTAGCAGTGGTGGTACTAACAGCAGGCTTGCCAAAGCAAGATGACTCAGAGGCACTGACAGGACCTCAGGAGTTTTTACCTTCTTCCACTCCACTTTTCCCTTAAAAAAATAGATACCCCACTCTATACTTGATTCCCATTAAAAAAGAAAAATCCTCTCTGTGTCTAGACAGCCATCAAGCAATTTCTCATACAAAAGTGTCTCTGCTGAGTAAGTCTTGATCCTTAAGTCTCTTTCACTAAGAAAGTGTTCAGCACTTTGGGAGGCTGAGACGGGCGGATCACGAGGTCAGGAGATCGAGACCATCCTGGCTAACACGGTGAAACCCCGTCTCTACTAAAAATACAAAAAACTAGCCGGGCGAGGTGGCGGGCGCCTGTAGTCCCAGCTACTCCGAAGGCTGAGGCAGGAGAATGGCGTAAACCCGGGAGGCGGAGCTTGCAGTGAGCTGAGATCTGGCCACTGCACTCCAGCCCGGGCGACAGAGCAAGACTCCGTCTCAAAAAAAAAAAAAAAAAAAAAAAAAAAAGAAAGTGTTCAGAATGTTTAATTTCAATTCCAGGTAGAGTCACGGGATGCTATACATAGCAGAATAAGATACTGGGATGACTTTAACAGTCGTGGTAGCTGGAGCTTATTTTGTTCTTAACTTCTGTCTGCAAATGTCATGTCAATCTTAGCAGTATTTTTAGAACTCCTTGGTTTAATTTTTAAGCTACTACTTATTGGATATTTCCTATGTTCCAGGCAACACACTAAATGCTGTGTGCGTGTATGTGTGTTGTGTATTTTAATTTAGTCTTCAAAATATAATAAGTCAGATATTACTGACTTCTCTTGGACAGACAGAGAAATGAGGCTTACATAGGCTAAGCACCTTGCCCAAGGGCACACAGTGGGTTAGGAGCAGAACCAGGACTCCAAGGCTGGTATGTCTTCAGAGCTGTGCATTTTAAGACTCTGCTTCTCTGAAGCAAACTTTCCAAGTCATCCTCCAACAGGGAAATCAGTTGTCTCCCATGGTAAGGCGCAATCACCGCTAGAGATGCACAGAGCACAAGCCAAATACCATCTGTTCAGAATACCCGTGGAAGGGACTTCTGTTCTGCATTAGCAGCAGGTTGGGCCATGTGGCCTCTGAGGTTCCTTCCAACTGATTGCTACACTTTGCTAAAGGGTTGGAATACTTTAAAGCTGGGCTTGAGATACGGAATTAGTAGCAAGGTGAGATCATTGTGGGAACCACGAGGGAGAAAACAGAAAGAGAAGAGGCAGTTGCTAGAGAAATCTTTACTTTTTCAGCATGTCATATCTGCCCCTAGCCTGGTGAGAGGCTGCTAGTCCTGTAAATAAGTTCTCATTCTGTTTGGTTCTGTTCTTATGAGTGATTTCATGCCTAGAAAGTGTGGGCCATCCCATCTGAGCTGAAATGAGGTTTCTAAATTGTCCTATACATACTGCCATCTTACTGTTCCTGTTAGACTACAGCTCTCCCACCAAGTTAAAAGATGTTCTCCAATTTATAAACAAGCAGGGAGAGCAGCAGGACAACAGAGCTAGGTCAATTATAATAGCAAACGTGGGTAAGCCACTATGCCCAGGGAAAACCTTCATTACACACTACTTAAAAAAATTAAGATTCTGAAAAAACAAAATGACCAATCTAAGTTGTGACTTCCTCCCCTCTTTCTCCTGACTTGAGAGGGAGAAACACCTTCTTTGTTGCTTCCATCAGTTTTTATCCCATGGAAACAAAATCCCAAACTATATATTAGAGAGTGGGCCATCCATCCCTCCCTTCCTCCCTCCCTCCCTCCATGTGATTCCTGCTTTCCCAAAGCTCACAGACCAGTTAGGAGGCAATTATGATAGAGCATGAAATAGATAGAGAAACTCCAAGGTAGCATATGAGCACATGGCAGGGCTCCTTAACTCACATTTGGCTGGTCAAGGAGAACTTCACAGAAATAGCTGATGTTTAAATTGTTTCCCAAAGGAGGAGTCAGGATGCTCTAGATTAAGCACAAGTGTATGAAATTTGAGGGAGAGGGGCAAGGAGTGAATTAGGGAGGGTTTTGAAGTATAGGAAACATGTGAGGAGGACAAAAAAGTACATGTGCAGGGAGCAGAACATCTCTAAGCAGTTCATGTCCATCTCCTCAGACACACACTCAGGGGTCTAAGGGAGCTGCACCATTAAAACAACAACACAACAACAACAACAACAACAAAACGCTAAATACTGTTTCTGAAGCAACGGTATTGAGATATAATTTATACAGCATAAAATTTGCCCATGAAAATTGTGCAATTCAGTGACTCTTATTATATTTATGAAGTTGCGCAAACATTACCATAATCACTTTTAGAACATTTTCATCACTCCTAAAGGAAACCTCCCCAATCTTTAGCTGCTACCCCCTAAGACAATACGTTTTACACACGCAAGTGACCTTCAGATGTTAAAAAAAAAAAAAAAAAAAAAAGATGTCAGTGTTAAGTGCTGTTTAATAGGTCCAGAGAATAGCCAGACACTCAAGCGTCTGGAACTCAGGATGTTGTTCTATGATGAAGTGTGTGTGTGTGTGTGTGTGTGTGTGTGTGTGTACGGAAGATGGGGAGAGAAGAGGGTTCTAAGAGATCTTAGAATAATAGATCAGATTCTTCTATTTTAACTCCAAAATATGCTCTTGAAAGCAGAAGTTGGGCAGGTTGCTGTGGCTCACACCTGTAATCCCAGCACTTTGGGAGGCCAAGGCAGGCAGATCACTTGAGGCCAGGAGTTCGAGACCAGCCTAGTTAACATGGCAAAACCCCATCTCTACTGAAAATACAAAAATTAGCCAGGTGTGGTGGTACATGCCTGTAATCCCAGCTACTCGGGAGGCTGAGGCAGGAGAATCGCTTGAAGCTGGGAGGCAACCTCTGCTGTGAGCCAAGATCGTGCCACTGCACTCCAGCCTGGGCAACAGAGTGAGACTTACCCTCAAAAAAGAAAAAAAAAAAATCAAAAGTATTTAAATTGCAAGCATTGAGAGTGGATTTTATTTTCTGTTAAGCCTTCAAACATGTAATAGAGCAAAAGAGTCTGGAAACTCCAACCATACATATTTACATAAGAACAGTTTTCCTATAGCCAAAACAGTTCTTAGGAGAAGAATAAGAAGGAGAACATATTCAAAATGTAGATCCTGCCTATGGCCCAGAACTCTGGAATGCTGGACGGAGAAGTGCAGCTTCAACAAACTGGAACTTCTCCTAATTCATGGGAAAAGTTCCCAGAACAAAATCAATCATTGCTTAGCTTCACAGTTGGAAACTAAGTCTCAATGAGAAATCTCAGGTCTTTCTTGGTATCTGAGTAGCAATGACTGAGTGGCATAAGTAGGGAGATAAATCCCCAATCTCCTGGCCCCACATGAACACTTCCAGAGTCTCAAGGTGAGGGGCATCCTAGAATTTCCGAAGTACCCAGAACAGGTTGTAAATAGCTAAGAATTGGCTGGTAGGCCTTGAGAGGACTCATGGTTGGGATAAAGAAAGCACAAGTGTTTCATGTTGATAAAACAGGTACTGATGCTTAAAACCAGCAGCTCATCTCAAGAGAATGGACAAGTCTGATGAACAGACCAGACATCTTCCTCCAAGTCAGGAATGCATGGGATTCTTCTTAGCCCCTATGTTTATAAATAAAGTTTTATTGGAACACAGCTATGCTGTTTGTTACAGCCACTGCCTGTGACTGCTTTGGAGCAACAAAGATGACAGAATTGAGTAGTTGCAACAATTATATGTCCTTCAAAGCCTAAGATACTTACTTTCTTGCCGTTTACAGAAATTTGCGATTTGTCAGTTTCTGATGTAGAGCCTTAATTGTTATAGGATATAACACACCCACACCACATGAATACACTGTAATAATCAGTGTTCTTCAGAGAAACACAACCAGTAGGATATCTATCTATCTATCTATCTATCTATCTATCTATCTGAGAGAGATTGATTGATTTTAAGGAGTTGGCTTACGCAATTATGGAGGCTGGCAAGTCCAAGCTCAGCAGGACTGGCCAGCAGGCTGGAGAAGAGTTGCCATGCAATTCGGAAGGCTGTTTTTGGCAGAATTTGCTCCTCAGTCTTTTTCTATTAAGGCCTTCGATTGGATGATGCCCACTCACATTATGGTGCCTAATCTGCTTTACTCAAAGTCTACCATTTAAAATGTTAGTCTCATCTAAAAAATACCTTCACAGAAACATCTAGACCAGTGTTTGACAAAGTATTGGGGTACTGTGGCTTAGCTAAGTTTACACATAAAATTAACACACACACACACACACATACACACACACACAGTGACCTTTGAAATCAAGAACATGGCATTCTCCCCTGCGTTTTCCTCCTAAAGATTTCTTTTAACTCATTTTGTTTGGTTTGCAGTTAAGAAAAAAGAAAACACAGAAATCCTGCATTAATATTCACTTACTCGGTGCTCCAAGAAAGAATATATTTCGCTGTAATAATTCACAGTTTCTCTCCAGGATGAGATAAAGGTAAATATTTCACATTTCACATTCTGGTCGTTTTGGTGTAGCACCAGCATGAAAAGGCTAAATCCAAGTGGATTTTTATTTAAATCAGCTGGCATGAAGATGACACATTCCTTTATTTCTCAGTGGGAAAACCAGATGGGCCTAATTAATAAAATGTATCATATCAATCTTCAATTATGTCTCAGTGGGGAGGAGAATAATGTAGTCTAAAAGTCTTTAGGCCTTGGAGAATGATGTTTTAATTAAATAAACACGTTTTTATTTTTGTATTTAGGAAATAGCTTTAAAAACAAAGTACCGGGGTCTGGTTTTAAGAGAAAAGGCTGAAGAATAAAAACTTGTGTTAATAATATCTTTTTTCACCTTACTTTTATAAAGTGGGTGCCATGTCTGCTCTATTTCTCTGACAGGGTTAGTGTGAAAAGCAAACGATATTTAGAAAAAAATTTAAAAATTGTAAAGCACTATACAGACAATGAAAAAGCAAGTGGTCAGAATAATCAAGTTGGCTATTGTTCAGATTTGAATGTCAATGCCCAAGAAGTTTAAAGGAACTGTCAGTGAATGCTGAATACCAAGGCAAAGAGAAGGTAGAGGAGATGTAATTAAACAGAATCCAACAAGCTCACCTCAACTCCCAGATCCGGGAGTCAGCACTTCCTCTGGAAATTACAGTGACCTGGGTGAGAAGGTGAGTCCTGCAGTTTAGACTCCAAAGCTCCCACTGCTGAAAAACTTTAATTAGACAACATATTGCAGCCTTAGCCACTGGAGATGTTATATTTTACCAGACAACCATAGAATCTCTTAGAGTTCAAAAAGTCTAGGTTGCAATTGCAGATGTCTCCAGGGTCCAGGCAGGGAATGTAAGACTAAAATACGTCACAAGTCATTGCAAGTACAATGATAAAGAGCACCTGACTTTCAGCCTGTGTCAGGGAAACAATAAGAAGTAATGAAGACTGGGGAGAATAATAGGCTACCCACCCTCTCTGAAGGCAGAAACTCTGTTAGAAGATCCCCGATTCTTACCATGTAAGAAGTGGGGTCCAGGAAAGATAGAAAATCCTTCAATTTTTAAGTATTGGCAGCTAATTCCAATTAGAAAACCAAAACCAAACTACCATCCATATGTTAAATTAAACACCTACAGACTGTCAATTGCAATTTCTGATACAATCTACCCTTCTGATTTTACTGAGAAGACAAGATCACAGAAAAGTGACTAGCTCAGGAGCAACCAGACAATTAGTGGTCAGTTCCTTCTGCCTCTAAGCAATTTCCTTTTCATCACTACACTATGCTGAACAGATATATTGATGTCCCCAACATTTTAAATATTTAACATAAAATGGGTGTCTGCACCCTAATATTCCTCAAGTTAAGAATAGTTTCTCATATTCATTTTCACCTTCCCAACCACTTCTCAAGATAAAAATTAAACGATTATGAAAGAGCATAAAGAAGGTATACAGGTCCGTTCATGTAGTTCTTTTCTGAAGTCTGGGGATGTAGGAGGCACCGGTCTCCTTTCTCTATAGGTAGTCAGAGCATGTGTCCTATCTCTCTGACAGGGTCAGTGAGAAAAGCAAATTATTAATGAAAAACAAATATTAGTTCTAAACTTACTTGTTCCCCTCCATGTCTCTCTTCAAGGTTTTTGTCAGACACATCTGAACTTTGTGTAGCTATTGGACTCTAGTTTCAAAGACAGCTTGAAAAAGTAAAATCTACCAAATGGAACATCAGAAAGTTATGAGGTCTGGTTGAATATGGTTAAGGAAGTTTAGATGTATTGGAAGCCTTGTTTTATTAAAACAGTACATTACTCTGTGATTTTTCCTCTTTTGGGCTGAGTGACCTCAGATTCACTGCTTAGCACATGTGTGCCTCAGTTTGTCTTGTGATAGCAATGTCTTACAGGGCTCTGAAGAGGATAAAAGGAGGTGACTGTGCTGTGTATAGTGTCTGGCACACAGTCAGTGCATAATAATTGCAAGCTGAGCCTGAGGATTTCGTGTACTTCCAAGCACATAAACTGTAAATTTTGTCTACCAACTTGTACATACAATATTGTAGGCTAATTAGGTTACAACATGGTTAATTTAAAAAAAAATCATTAATTTTTAGACCCTTTCTGAAATACAACATATCTCAGTCTGATTTCCTAATATTACACACTAAAAATCACTTAGCAATTTAAAAGCATTTATTTTATAACAACCAAGGCACGTTAGGCAGGGTTAGCCACTGGTCAAAAAAACAGCTTGTGAATGCTATGATGTCTGTGATTTGCTTCTAAACAATACAGAAATGGAAACATGAAATAACAATTGGCTGTGAGTTGATAACTGTTGAAGCTGGGTAATAGGTACATAGAGGTTCATTATACCATTTTCTCTTCTGTATATGTTTAAAATTTTCTATAATAAAAGGTTAAAAAAACAGCCTCCTGTGTGTAGCAGAGTTATATCTTCAGCTGGTTCAAAATCTAATTTGTTTCTCCGCACTCCATCATGCTGCTGATGCAGGAATGGCAAATATCTAGCACTTGTGCCACATCTCCCCATGCTCTTACCCATGGCAGACATTAATAGTCAATCATGACACCCCTCATCTCAGGACTTCAGGCAACTACTGTCAATTGACGGGAATTGTTAGATGAGAAGAAAACTCTTCACTCTCATTGTCTTATAAATGAGGAAGGTCATTATTGTACTTAACTGCATTTTCTTTAAGTGCTTTGTAGAGTCTTGCGATGATTAATGTTTAGCATTGTAAATACTGTTATTTCAGGAAATTGGGCTTCATGTGGGAATTTTTTTTTAACTGTGAACTTCTAATTTGATTTTTATATGAAAATGAAAGTTACCTAGTCACAAGTTGAGATTCTAGCTTATTAATATCAATTCCTTTTCATCATGATATATTGACAGCTTCTCCTTTTACATTCTAACAGTTCATATAATTTTGATGTGTATTTTTCTCTGATTTGCATTGTCGATTCGGATAATGAAGAACAGATGAAACTTGGTGCTAATATATATATACATATTTTATACTTTTATTCCTGTTCAGCAAATCTAGCATACATACACAGATATTCAGCACATGCTAATTCGGTTGCTGGGATCCATAATATTCCAATCCAGGGGTTGGTAAACTATGGCCCATCGGCCAAATCTGATCTGACATCTGTTTTTGTGTGGCATGCAAACTAAGCATGGGCTTTAATTTTTAAATGGTTAAAATTAAAAGAATACTTCATCACATGAAAATTTTGAAATTCAGATTATCACTGTCCATAAATACAATTTTATTGGAACACAGCCACATCCACTTTTTAAGGTATTTTCTGTGGCTGCTTTTGAACTACAATGGAAGGACTGAGTAATTATGTCACAAACTGTATGGTCCACTGAACCTAAACTATTACTATTACAGAAAAAATTTATTGACCCTTATTTTAGTTCAACTCTGTACAAGGGAGCTTTCTGCAATGCAAGTGCTCTACACTTGTGTGGTCCAGTATAGCGGCCACATAGGTATTGAGTCTTGTACTATGGCCAGCAGGCCTGAGGAAGTGAATTTTTATTAACTATAATTAATTTAAATAGCCACATGTACCTAGTAGACAATGTAGCTCTAGTTTGTCTATAATGGAAGTTTGGGTCTCTTTTTTGTTTTGAGACAGGGTCGCGCTCTGTTGCCCAGGTTGGAGTGCAGTGGCACAATCTTGGCTCATTGCAACTTCCTCTTCCCAGGTTCAAGCTATTCTCCTGCCCCAGCTAGGCACTCACCACCATGCTTGGCTAATTTTTGTATTTTTAGTAGAGATGGGGTTTCACCATGTTGGCCAGGTTGGTCTTGAACTCCTGACCTCAAGCAATCCGCCCACCTTGGCCTCCCATAGTTCTGGGATTACAGGAGTAAGCTATTGCACCTGACTCTGGATCTCATTTTGACTTTCAAAGACTACAGTATCCTGCCATCTCCTTAACCATCTGACTTTAACAGTCATCCTATTTTTTCCCATACAACTGGCTTTCATGTTACTAAATCCAATATACTATTCTTGGATTTCGTTTTCCTTGGCATCTCTGCTACATTAAACCAATGACTTTCTCCTTTCTGTGCTTCTGAAATTGCCTTCTAACTCTATTTATCGTATACTCCTTTTCTTCCTCTTAAAAGTAGACATTTAGTAATGACCTGGCTATGTCTTCTATTTATAATTGTTTTCCTGACAATAACTTTTATTATTATGGCACCAACTCTCACATCTAAGCAGATGAGCTTCTGCTTAGATGTGAGAATTGGTGCTATCTATAACTCCTGGGCAGAGTTTTTGTAAGTCTGACTGCTTGCTGTACATCTCTCCTCAAACAACTCACCAGCATACAAACCAAAGCTTAGCTTATACCACCTCTTTGTGTTCCCTTGAGTGCTCGCTTTTCCCCAGATTTTCCAGAAAACTTCCAGTTACAAGACTCATTAGCTTGGAGTCCCACTGTTGTTTTAACATCATCTGTTTTAACCACAAATTTTAAATAATAACAATAGTAATATACCATGATCAAGAGCATGGGCTCAGTAGGCTGCCTGGGTTTGAATCTCAGCTCTATTCTTTCCTAGCTCCATAATTCTAGGCAAGTTTCCTTCCTCCCTTGTTCCTCTGCTCTCTCATCTGTAGAACAGGGCTAATAAATATAGTACTTACCTTCTAAGGGTGTACAGTGTGAAGATTAAGTGAATTAATATTTGTAAAGCATTTAGGACAGTGCCTGGAAGATAGTAACTTTTAAATATGTGTTTAAATAGCAATGTCATATTTTGAACATAAAAATTATGTTTTGAAAATAGCCTTTTCACACAATAAAAGGGGTAGTATTTTGAGAATTATTTACCAAGACACTACTTGAGCTGTATTCTACATTTAGTTTGCTTCTCTAGGCTGCTATAAAGAACAGGAAATGTTTGATGTCTTTATCAAATAGTTCTGGATATTTGGACGAACACAGACTTTCACTGATGACTATTTCCAGGGCTTAAGACACAGAACTGACTTTAATTCTCGCTTATCTTTAATCTTGAATAATCTTCTTAGCATTCTTTCTGTCTTCTGTTTTCCTGCTCAGAGTCTCCTACTTATCAAGTCAGAGTATCCTTTTGAAGAACAGCCCCGATGACCTCAACCAATTGCCAACAAAGACGAAATCCCAATTTCTCAATTTAGATGGTGGGGTCTTTCATGTGTCTACACCACTGACAATTTCATTCTCATTCTTCTGTGATCCAGGATTATGCTTCCTACCTCCCTTCTCTTGGAAATCCAATTTTCATCATTTTTTAAAAAATGATAAACTCAAGTACAACTTTCCCCTTAATGCTGCCCCTAAATCTCCTTTACCTCCTCCAAAATTTCTGGATATGATGCCTATCCCTCATATTCCTTTTTGGTATGGTACTGCCCTTTCTAGACTATGACTTCCTTTTGTATAAATGCTGACACTTTGAGATCTTCGGGAATTCCATGTGCCTTGCATCAGAAGGCTATCCATAAATGTGTGTCACTTTGTCCGAAAGAAGCCCAAGGAGAGCTATCAGCCTGTTTTTTAAACAACATTTTATATTTGGATTAATTTTAGATTTTGAGAAAAGTTGTAAAACTAGTACAGGGAGTTCCTCTATACCCTTTGCCCAGCCTCCTTTAATATCACCATCTTATATAACCATGGTACGTTTGTCAAAACTAAGAAATTAATATTGGTACAATCTAATACTATTAACTAAACTACAGACTTTATTTGGATTTTACCAATCTTCTATGTCCTTTTGTCCTTTTTAAATGCAGGATCCAATCTAGGATAGTACAGTGTATGTAGTAACTTGTTTTCAGGTGTAAAAGGACACATTATATGACTGTGGCATATAAAAGGAAAGAATGTGGAATTTGTGAGAAAACCCAGGTTTGAATCAGTTTTTGAAGCACCATGTGCATAACACTGAAGAAATCAACTAAGCTCTGAGCCTCAATGTTTCTGTTTGCCCAAGAGATATGATAGCCCTGGTGGATTTTTGGCTGTCCAGCATCTATTTCCCCTTCTTAGCAGATATCCTTTGGGGGTTTTCTCCTCACTAAATACAGTCCAATAGAGCCATCGAGTCAAGGGGTGCGGAAGGAACCCAATCTGAAACAACCTGGCAGCCCTGCCTGTGATATGACTCTACCAAGACAAGGAGGCAGAAAGCAGAGTTTCTTCATTGTGATCAGACTCTGCTGGTTCCCAGGATTTCTACCTGCGGACTTTCTGAAGCCTTCTTACTTCTCTCCTGTCTCTAGGACCCTTTCCAGCTTCTTGTTAATTTGGGGAGTTTCTGACATCCTTTAAAAAAAAAAAAAAACCCTTTTAGGTAATTAATCAGAATGAGTTTCTGTTGTTGACTACCAAAGAGCCCTAAATAAGAGGGCAAGTGGAGTAGCTGCTGCTTGGTTATTATAAAGATCAAATGAGCTAATATCTACGAAAGCCCATCATTATAAATAGTACTTGCTGTGAATATCCTAGTAGATAAATACATTCAGATAAAATCCATTTGGTCACTCTTTCATTCAAGGAATATTTAAATTCCAAATATTTATAGGTGTCAGCTACCATGCTAAAAATAGCAAGTGTTTTAGAATAATTATTGGGAGGAGGGAGAAGATCAGGAAAAATAACTAAAGGATATTAGGCTTATTACCTGGGCAATTAAATAATTGGTGCAACAAACCCCTGTGACACAGTTTACCTATATAACAAACCTGCACATGTACCCCTGAACTTAAAAGTTAAAAAAATTATCGAGACAACTCAAAGCTGAAGTATTCTGTAGTACACCCAGCTGTGCAGTGAGATGGTGGTGTGTGCACAAATGTTGGGGACATTGGGAAGGGCTGGGGTAGGTGTCAGAAAAATTTCTCATGCTTCCTAGAATGGCTGGATGTCTTTCCTCTGGTCACTAATGCTACAGTAGTACATACATGGAAATTAGACTGGTAACAAACCATGGCTACCATCCATTCTCCCTCTACCAGCCAGCAACATGGTGATCAGCTCGAGAGAAGCAAGGCTGTTGTTCCTTGGCACTAAGTAAATGGCATCTTTTTCTTGTGCTGCAAATAGCATTGGGCTCATATCAGCACAGCTTGTCAGCAAATAGCAATTTATGACACAAGTTGATGCAGAGGGAAAGGAGGGTCAGTAAATGGAACCTTTATACATTTTCCTGGTGGAGGCTGCCTATTTTACCAAGTACATTATCTGCTGTCTTCTTCAATGTGCAACTTTGGTAACAGTAACATTTTGGGTCCATTCAAAGTTGAGGAAAAAGAGCCTCTGATAGCTATTCAGTTCAGTGACATAATGCCAACACAAGTTGAGTTTTACGCCTTCAGTAAATAGCTCACCTCCCCTTTTCTCTTTGTTCTGTCTCACGATCCTTGCCAAGTGGTTTTCAGAGAGGAAAAGAAAATAACATGGAATGAAAAGATGGGAAGCAAGGAAAGCCTGTTTCACTTGAATGTGTCTCTTTAATTTTGCTGATTTTTAGACCACCTCCATCCCAATCTGAGACCCCCACATTTGTGCTGGGTGGGAAGAATGCATTAAGATGTTACAGTCCTGTTAAGAGCTACTGTTGTGTGGCTTGGTTTCCTATAATTCTGTCCTCATGTTCCTCAGCCCCTAGCCTGCCCTGCCTTTTCTGCTTAATCTGTCTTCCCACTTTGTCACAGTGGTATATTTCTATAAATCCATTATTTCTCTGCATGCCAGTTCCCAGGAGATTGTAGCATTGTCTGGTGAGGCATGAGCATATCTGGAGCTGCTGATTACTGAAGCAGGTGCCTCTGATGGACGGTCACTGTGCAAAGAGCTGCTTGGAGCATGGAATATCCTTGAAAAATGGGACTGCCCCCAGAGGGAATCAGACACGTTAATAAATCACAGCCACGGTTGTTAAATTCTGACAGCGGCTGACAACGGGAAAAGAAATGGTCAGTTTTAAGGACTGGCCCTGTGAAGTCCTTAAAGATCAAATTCTCTTGTAGCTTTGGCTTTGCCTATAGAATTTCTAAAAGCAAAACTGATCAGAGATTCAAGCAGAGCTATCGCCAATTACTCAAAGGAGTTACTCAAATTGGTTACCTCCAAGCACCTTGCTTAAATCATTTGATGGATCTAAAGGAAATTTAATAATCAGCTGTTGCTTTGTCCCCTAGACACTTACAAACCTGTCAGCATCTGAGTAAGCTTTGTATCAAGTACTATGGCTGTTCTGTGTTCAGCAGGGATTCTGTTCAAGGATGAAGACAGCTGGGACCCATGGTGTGCAAGATACTAGCCTGCCTAGAGAGACTATCCATCAGGGTTCTACTGCTAAATGAGACAGTGTTTGTGCTAATCACAAAGCAACCTTGGCTTCTACCAGGGCTGGAGGGCAAAGTAGGAAAAAGGTAGGAGAGCAGTGCCTTTGCAGATTACCACAGTCCTGACACTTTCTAGGTACATGCCTTCTGGAGAGGCCCAGAGATGAAATGACCATGTGAGGAACAGTCTAACCTAGGGGTCTTTAGATTTATACAAATCTGAATTCGAACGGCAGCTGAGCCATTTACATGCAATATGACCTTGGATTAATAAATTCCATAACCTCTCTAGGCCTTAGTTTCCTCATCAATGAAATGAGGATACAAATAGAACCTACCTCATCAAACTGTTTTGAAGATTAAAGAGATGTAAAGTGTTTTACACATTGTTCAATATATAGTAGCTGCTATTCTTAGTAATTCATGTTAGAGTAAAATTCTCTCAAAAGTGTTTTTTTAAAACTTTTATTTTAGGTTCAGAGGTATACGTGCAGGTTTGTTATTTAAGTAAACTCATGATAAGCCTAGCACCCAATGGTTACTTTTTCTGCTCCTCTCCCTCCTCCTGCCTCCACCCTCAGGAAAGCCCCAGTGTCTGTTGTTCCCTTCTTTGTGTCCTACATCATTTAGCTCCCACTAAAGTGTTTTTATTCACTTAGAAGAAAAAATGTGTATGTTAGGCCTCATGGCATAAAATAACTCAGCCCAACTTGACATGACTTCGGTAAACATTTGTTAAGTAGGTACTGTAGATACTGGTTACTGCCAAGAAACTAAAGTAAATGACAATATTCCCAACCGTACTGTAAGCTTCTTGACAAGGCACGCATGCATGAGGTAAGCTTAGGAAGGGTTCCAAGGCAGCACATAAGCAAGCTGGAGGTTCTGTGGATAGTGAAATACCCTACATCCCTAGGAGCTACAAACCGAGGCAAAAAGATACTCATCAGGATTGCTGATGGCTCTGTCTACTCTACAGCACTCTGCAGCATGCTTTGTCTAATGTTTGGGAAACTTCTAAAGCATTCTAGACAGCATATGCCTAACTCCATTTCCCTGTAGGAAAGAAGCATAAGAAACTACAAGGATCCAGGACAAAATAGAGCAACACTGACAACTTTCTAGCTTATATCCACCTCCATCAACTTTTTTTCTACCATCTTCCAGCTCTCCCTTTCCATTGTCTTAACACAAGCCTAAGCCTGACTTCTCTGGATAAGAGCTGCCCTTGGCCGAGTAGCCCACTTGAGTTCTTACCCTGCCATGCATCTCCCCTAGATTCTGGAGCAGCTGACTCCACTCTACCACCCATTTCCTTTCAGCATCCGCCCCTTTCCTTTAAGGGGTTTCTAAACTTCTGCTTTCAAGGTAAATGATAACTACCCCTTTGAGAAACTTTTCTTTCCCTCTAAGCTTCTACATCTGACTTCTTTGTCAGCTCTGCTTCTTCCTTCTATTCCCTAAATGCATGTATATCTTTTTCACTCTTTATTTTTCTTTCTCTTCTGCAGATGATATCCACTGCAGCCCTGTCTTCGCTCCCTAGTACTCCTGCTCTATTGATTACTAGACATTTCAACTCACTGGGTTTTCTGCTACTTCAAAGAAAACTAAAAACTGAAATTATCTAGTTTTAAGCCCCAACCACCCCCCATAACTTTCCTATTTCTTTAGAAACATTCCTGATTCTTTTAGGCTTGACATCTCAGAATGGTGTTATTCATTCAGTGGATACGGACTGTGATGTATTAGAGGCTGGTAAATGTAGACTGTCCTGGTCTTTTCCCAGTCTGCTGGGGGAAAGGAACAACTCAGCATGGAAATACAATACAGATGAATAATTGCTGTGATGGTATTAAAGCCTGAAATCAGTTTGGGGGTTCACGGGAGCCTTACAAAAGGAGATGATATCTAAACTGAGACCCAAAGAGTAAGAAGCAGTTATAGATAAAAGGGATATGGAAGTGTTCCAAACAGAGGACTGTTAAAAGACCATCCAGGAAGAGAAAGCATTTGAGATTCTGGAAATAATTCACCATAGCTGTAATCTATAGCGCAGAGGAGCAAAACAGATGTGCGAAAGACTATTCAGGTGTGAAAGACTATTCAAGGTGTGAAAGACTATTCAGCTCTCATCAAAAGCATCCATGACCATGACCTCCTGGGAGGAGCTCATGCTGCCTACAGCAGTGTTACACTTTCTTTTTTGTCATAGCATCCTTACTTCATCATCTTCCCCACCTCTACTGCCCAGAATGCCATCAACCTTTCTATGGTTCCCTAACTCTCGGTGACATTAACTCTAGTGTAGACCACAGAGCACTAACTAGTTTGGTAATTCGTAACGTCATGTGTGGAAATGTACTTATTCATTCATTTATTATTCAAATGTTGTTAATGACCTACTATGTGCAGGGCCCTGTACTTAGTACCACAGGGAATAAACAAGACAAACTTCATCCCTGGCTTATGAATCTACAGTTTTATACATGAGACAATCAACTAGTGAACATATGAGTTAAAATTCGTTGAGCTGTCATTTTTGTAGTTTGGTCTCAACGTTTTGTGGAATCTCACTGAATTAATCTTAAACTCCTGAAAGTTTCCCTTGAATTAGAATACCTATATCATTCTATTAGATGTCTCTGTGTGCTGGTACTCCGTCTACCAAATATTGTAGAGGCCTTATGAGATGAATCAATTATGATTTGTCTTTTCAGATGGAACAACTGAGCATCCAGGAGTTAAGGAGAGTTGCTCAAGATCACGTGACTGTTTAGTGGCAAATCCAGGGATTTCACTCAGGTCTATGCAAATCCAAAGCTCAAGGTACTGTATAGGGGCTTAGATGTTTTGTAACTGCTGACTTTGTCATTCTTCTAAATTAACTTACCAGGAAGGTTTTTTTGTTTTTGTCTAATAAAGACATTTAGACCTGTGTCAGGCCAGAGAAACAGAAGAAGTTCTATAACTCAGCAAAATACAATGTTGTCTACAGAATTGCTCATCCCTTCTCTTAGGATTAACCACATCAGCTGACTTGGATTTAATCTTATTTATCTCTCCTTCAACAAATATTTACTAGCTTCCATGCATTAGGCACTGTGTTTGACACTGGGGATACAATGTCCGCATGATGCTTTTGGCTAATTATGGATACAAACATGAAGGAAATACACCTAAAAGTGAATGTGCAACAGAAGCAGAAGTAAATGGGCCTGTGTCTGTTTCAAAAGCTTATGTAGTTTATCAACTCAATAAAATCTTACAACATGAACAATCCTACATTCAGGTGTTTCCTACAATCTAATGTGATTCATTTGATAGAACTAAACATCTATATATCTTGGACATCTGTTTCCTTTAAGGCTTGGCTATCCACTCACTCAGATCACCCCACTCCATTCTGTCAGAGAAACATTAGTGAAATCATGCCTTTCCCTTCCATAACTTACCTATTTCACTGTAATGTCTCAACTGTTTTAATATCCTCTTCTTTCTTGGGGAATGTAAGTTAAACTTCCTGTGTGAATGTGTGCTAAGAAGAGGATGCACGGGAATGGGAAATGCTGGTATCAGCTTTGCTTAATGCCCCTTAATCTACTGTGTGCATGTGTACATTCTATGTCAATATTTTGGAGACCCTCGGTACTAATGTTGCTTCCAAAGTCATTACTAAGTGTTCTCACGTGTAAACTAAGCCTCCTGTGGTCCTTGACCCCCAATACTACAAAGGCCTGAAGAACCCAGCCCCTGCTGATCAAAAGATATCCTCCGACTCTCTTCACAGTTGGACATGCTGGTTTCTTCCTACATTTCCAATCAGTTTTCTCCTTAGAACTTTAATGTTCCTTGTCCATACTACATTCTTTTTCTTTGCCTTGGTCACTGTGTTAACCCTAAGGCAAGTCTGAAGTATACTGCCTTTTCGACAGAAGCTGAACAGACTTTTGCATTTATACAGTTTGATTTTATAGAACAGGGGGCAAGTGAAAGTCAACAGATTTGTGTTTTATTACTTCTGTCAGCCTAAAAGTTGTTTTCCACATAATTTTATTTTTGCTACTTGTCCACATTAGAACCTATTTAACTTGTACACTTCTGCTCATGCCTTCCAGAATCTTATTTTTAAATATTCAGATGCCTATAACATCCTATGTGAAAACAGCATTTTATTTCTCAAAGAGAAGAAACCTATACATTTACTACTTGTGCATTTCATGCTATTATAGCTGTGGCAACAGCTATAATTGACCACAGCTATGTATTTTTAATTACAGTGACATTCTACATGATCTTTTCTCTTTTTTTTAAAGGTATAAATCCTTGAATAAATCAGTAACATGTCATATCTGATCCTTTGTAAGTCCATTCCTGAGAAATATACCAGACAGAAAAGGCATCTCACTTTTTACCCTTTTTGTGTAGACTCTAAGCGGGTTTTCATTAAATCCAGTGGCTGAGAACATGTTGCTTTAGGTACAGTAAACTCCTTCATTATGCTAGCTCTCAGTTAAATAAAAGCCTGCTGAGATTATATTTTCACTTTCATAACAGCATTTGCTTTGGCAACATCATTTGACATAAGCCATTTTTACATGGACAACTTAGAACTTTTTCATCAGTAACCTCAAATTGGGAATAAATCAAGAATATGAATAATGATATCTTTAAAAAACCATTCTAATGATGACTATGGTAGAGTTTCTTTTAATTTGCAATTATGTGTGTTCTCCCCCATCATCTATAGGTTGAAATCCAAACTTATTGGCATGACATTCAAGACTCTTTATCATCCAGCCCTAATGTTCTTCTCCAGCATCAAACATAATCATCTATTACTCTCCGCCCTAAAATCCTGTTGACACTTTCATCATACTTCCAACATATTGATACAGAAGGGCTGTTCTCCCAGTTAAAACCCACCCTTAAGCCTGAACCACAGCACTAAGTGAAAACAGCTGACCCCATTTTTCCATCTAAATGCTGCTTTTGGCTTGCCCCACCCTTATCCTGTGCCCATAAAAGACTTCAGTTGGCAGAGCAACACCAGTGGCTGTGAGGAGAGGATACGAGCAGCTGAGAGGCGAGCAGAGAAGCAACTGAGCCTTGGAGACTACAGATAGATGCGGCTAACTTCAGACGGTGTGGTTTCAGAGAGGGGCCTGGATGGAGATGGCCGGGCTTCCAGGAGAGATCACCTTCCCATCCCCTTTCCAGCCTTTCTGCTGAGAGCCACCACCACTCAGTAAAGTCTTCCGCATTCATCACGTTTCAAACAGTTCCTGTGACCTGATTCTTCCTGAATGCCGGACAAGAACCTGGGTGCTGAGAGGACAGTGGCTGACTCTGATCCCCTACTGAGCTGACTGGCACTTGGCCCTCCACAGATGGCAGAGTTGAATGACCTTTGGCTATACCATGCTTGGACACTGCTGCGGGCCCCACAGAGAGCCTGCTCCTGCCAGAGGCACGACCGGCTGGTCCCAGTGTTCCTTCACTCTGGTTCCCACACTCACTCGCTGGCACACTCCCTCCCATGAGGAGTGGCTAGTGGCAAGCTGAGTGAAATGAGTCACTCCAGTTCCTGCCCATAAAGGGGGTCAAGGAAACTATCCCGTCTCAGCATCATGCATGTGCTTTTATGTCTCCATGCCATACCATATAATGTTACCTCTCCCTACTGAAGCGCTTCTGCCTTGTCGTTTTCTTGGTGAATTTTGACTCTGCCTTGAGACACAGCACACACATCTGTTCCTAGTTTTCCCCTTTCACATAGGCCTATTATAAGACTGACTTTCACATGTATTAGGTGATGTGTTCCCTGAGGTGGGACCAAGGCTTGTTCATCTTTGCATTTCTAATATCTAAACGTGTGTAAGATGTGCTTATTAGTTGAGTGGATGAAATACAGGACTCTAAGAACTCTGAGAAGCTTTCCAAAACCCAGTGAGTGCATTTCAGCCTGGATTTTCTTACTTAATGGTACTGGCACCCCCATTCTGCAAATGGGAAGACCTAAGCTCAAAGAGGTTAAGTCCCTGGTAATAAGTGATAGGGTTAGGACTGTCTGAAGCTAATGTCAAGATTCTAATAGTCACAAGATCAGGCTGGCATGTGATCAGAATACAAAGTGGAGATTAAATGGTGTTCGAGAAAGTCAGGTACCAGAAAGTACCCAGTCCCGTGGGTCAGGAAACTTTGGTTCCAATGCTGAACACCCTACTTAGCTGCGTACTTGAGGCAGGTCACTCCATCTCTCTAGGCCTCGGTTTCCCCATTTGTAGTATGACAGAATTGAACCAGCTAATATCCAAAGGCCATTTGCATCTTCAACTCCTATTATTAATAATTATTTTCCCTTAAAGGTTCCTTCCTATTTGCAGCCTACAAAATTTTAAGTAAATAGAAACAGGCTGCTATACTGAACTACTACTAATTATACTTTGAATATTTGCAACCAAATTTAAAGTAAAATTCTGATTGCTTGCCCCAGAATTTCTCTTAGGGAAGGAATTCTCTTTGTTTGAGACAATACTTTGATAGGTGGTTGGAAGAAATGGTAAAACCCTGAGGCATTAGTCTATAGGCACTTGAATAACTAAGAAGATAACTAAACTGATACATATGAGAAAGAATATAGAAATCTGAGGGGGGATTAGGAGTAAAAAGTGGAGAAGAAAAGCAAGAAAAGTGGAGTAGAAAAGCAAGAAAGAAGGAAAGTCTGCTACAGAAGATAGAGTTCTAGGTAATGTAGCCTGGGGATTTTTTGGAACAGAATATTTGTTATGAAATTTTAGCTTGTTTTGCTTTTTCAAAATTTTAGCAAAATCTATGCACATCAGAGCCATATGTAAGTAGTCTTTTTGGTGGAAATTAAATGAAAAATGCTGAGTTCCAAAGCCCACCTAATGTGTTATGAGATGGCCTCTTGAGCAGGATGGGGAGATGCTCTTCCAGGGCTCCATACAGACTGTGCATTGCTCAAGGGTGGCACGTGCATGTATGTGTGGACAGGCAATTCAAATCCTAGGTGTGGCAGATCTGTGCATTTCTCAGAATTTTCCATTATATAGCAGTGTCTTGTTCTAACAAAATCACCATGTCATGACAATGTTCTGACATATGGAAGTAAACAACCTCAGAGGTGGTATCCTTTTCTAATTTAAACACAGGTAATATATGGTCTAGTGGTGGTGTTTGGTCTTAAACTGAATACGTTGACAGAACAGGAGTTCAAAGTCAGAGGTGATCATGAAACTAGAAGGAGGTCCTTAGAAAGACATTAGATGTTCCACAATCTGTCAAAAGCATTTTGCATCAATCACTTTTAGGTAGATATTACAGGAGAGGATAATCTCAGCTGACATCCGAGTAATATATGGACAAAGCAGTACTAGGGACATCAGCAGAAATCCATGCAAATGCTGCATTCTCCACTGGTCTTTCTGTTGCTCCCTCCTATATTCACAGACTCATCTGAACTTTTATGTTAATCAGAACTAGAATAAAACATTGATTCGCCCAACATGGCATTGGTATTCCACAGAGTTATCCAGGGGTGTAATCAACACTGTAACAAGAAAATTGTGGGTTTCTCAGGTGTGGAAAATGCTTCAGTGTCTGTCTCCCACCCTAATTAAAATGTTAATAGGGCATACACTGCTCCCTTTGCTCAGTTCTGCAGTGAGAGGACAGAAAGGGAATTCTCAATTGCTCACGTATACTTCTTTTTTATGGCTCGGTTTACAAGCAATCATATCATTCCACACAAACTATAATTTCCTCTTTGTTATCTCTGCTTCCTTCAGACAAACAATGATTCACTGAAGAAATAATAATGAACCATTACCTTTGATGTAACGGCTGCCTGCACTGTCGAGATGGGAGTGTGCCAAGATTGGAGATTAATTCATATCAAGGAAGGTGAAGAGAATTTCACTTCTGGATGATGTGAGCACCCTGCAGTTTGCTGTGTACTTTTTCATATACTTATGTATTTATCTAAAGCCTTCCATGATTTTTTTGGTGCAGTAGTATACAGAATCTGAACTTTTATAAGGTCAACTGTAAAGAATTATCTAATAGTTACTCTAAAATTTTACCTCCAATAACTGCTGCAATCATTGGTTTCTTTGTTCACTCACTCACCCATCCCTCTGTCTCTCTACCTACCCATTTATTCAACAAACATTTACTAGGTACCCAGTTATATGCTGGTCACTGCTTCACACCTTACAAAATCAATGTGTTCAGTGATGAGAGCACTTGACACAGGATCTGTGCTGTTAGAACCCAGTTCTCAACCTCAGCCACAGCCTGGTATCACCTGGCATCACAGGCCTATTCTGAGCAATATTGATATCTAGGTCACACTCCTAAAGATTCTGACTTCATTGTTCTGGGATGTGGACTAGGAATCGGGATTATTTTTAAACTCCCCAGCTGGTCCCAAAATGAAACAAATATTGGGAATCACTGGCTTAGCATTTACAACCCAGTAAATAAGATGAACAATAAAGCAATCAAATAAATAATAATTACATGATGCAAAAGGCCATGGAGATGGGTGTTTCACTCCTTCTGGCTATTTCTAGTTAAACAGGAAGTCTGAAAACCTTCCTAAATTAATGCAATAGAGATAATAAGAAATGCAATGTGACACTGAGGTTCCTACTGTCCCCTAGCTGAGAGCGGACTCCTTTTGCATGGTGGTAGGGTTTAGCAAGAAGAATATGGGTTAATGTCAGCCAAATATAAAACTTTCTCCACCAGACTCTTTTTGTAATACTTTAAGCTCTAGGGTACATGTGCACAATGTGCAAGTTTGTTACATATGTATACATGTGCCATGTTGGTGTGCTGCATCATCATTTACATTAGGTATATCTCCTAATGCTATCCCACCTCCCTTCTCCAACCCCAAAACAGGTCCTGGTGTGTGA
Organism: Trachypithecus francoisi; assembly: GCF_009764315.1. NCBI lineage: Eukaryota > Metazoa > Chordata > Mammalia > Primates > Cercopithecidae > Trachypithecus > Trachypithecus francoisi. The sequence continues at coordinate 135,063,314 of NW_022681465.1, forward strand.
TGTTCCCCTTCCTGTGTCCAAGTGTTCTCATTGTTCAATTCCCACCTGTGAGTGAGAACATGCGGTGTTTGGTTTTCTGTCCTTGAGATAGTTTGCTCAGAATGATGGTTTCCAGCTTCATCCATGTCCCTTCAAAGGATGTGAACTCATCCTTTTTCATGGCTGCATAGTATTCCATGGTGTATACGTGCCACATTTTCTTAATCTAGTCTATCATTGATGGACATTTGGGTTGGTTCCAAGTCTTTGCTATTGTGAATAGTGCCGCAATAAACATACATGTGTACGTGTCCTTATAGCAGTGTGATTTATAATCCTTTGGGTATATACCCAGTAATGGGATGGCTGTTTCAATATTCTTCTGCATGCCCCTGAAACTCTACAAGTCTTTGACTCCTCATCTGGAAAATGGAGATGATTACAGAGCCTTTTCCCAAAGGAGGTTCTCCTGATGAGAAGTTTAAATAGATAATATTTACAAAGTAAACAGGCTGATGGTAGACCCAGGAATGTGCTAAATAAATGCTGATCACCTTGCCTGGGTATTTAAGGTCTCCCTGGCTAGAACACAGACTCCATGAGGGCAGGGACCACATCTGTCTTGCTCATCATTGATTCCCTAGCACATGTAGGCAGACACATAGCAAGCATTCAAATATCTGTGTAAGGAATGCATTCAATTGGGTGGTATTTATGTGTTTAGCATGGCGAGTTCAGCTAGAGTTCATCCACTTGGCTGAAATGTACAGATTTTGGCATCAGATGTCATCTCAAAGCCTTATGAATGGGTTCACCTTGTGAAATGACATTTTGAGGCTGCTGTCCCTTTTCCTTCTTCCTAGGCTGTATCCCCAGGGCTCATCAAGATTTTTGGGTGGGATGTGAGAGCTGCTCATGAACTGCAAGGCCAGCATTGCTTACCTTGTCTTGAGGTCCCAGGCTGAAGCCCTCAACCCTGTTTCAAGAGCTGCCCCCAGAAAGCCCCTGGAACCAGCATTTTGACTGTGTGCTATTTATCCAGTAGAACTCATTCACAGTGACTGTTCAAGTGACACCAGCCCTTTGAAAAATACTGCTGGGGTTTGCTTTTAATGGCCACAGAGGGTGTCTACCTGTTATTACCAAAAATAATTAATTTTCCTGGAAAAAACACTGCAGCCACTTTATCTCATAGGTTAATCTGGGCCAGCAACAGGTTGCAGGCAGGAACCAGGAGTTCTGTGGCAACAACCTGGGGTTATGAGACAAAAGTCTACCCAACCACATGAAAAATAGGTACCCACTTGGCTTTTGGGGAAAAGAACACAATATAACTCATAAAGGTGCAACTTAATGAAGGATCAAAAACTTTATGAACGTATTGAAAAATAAATGGACACTCTCTTGGACAATATGAAATATTCCATTTGAAAAATTAAATAAATCTCATTAGAGTTTAATGTGTAATTTCATTTCCATGCTATGGTTAAGAGAGAGCTATTGATTCCTGGCAGCAGTTGGCAACAGGAATAAAACGTAGCCAGACAAGGCGTCTTGTTTCTGAGATTTCTGCTTGGTCTGGTCCTCTAAGGAGCTTGATTTAATCAGTCATCTCCTTCTTACAAATGACTGAAGGAGTCAGGAAGGAAAGTATTTTGGTCACTACCACACTCTAGTGTTAGAGTTAGATTTTTAAATATTAATATTTAAATTCTATTCTTTTTCTTATGTATTTATTTATTTAATTAATTTTATTATTATTACTATTTTTTTGAGACAGAGTCTCGCTGTGTCACCCAGGCTGGAGTGCAGTGGTGCAATCTCGGCTCACTGCAAGCTCTGCTTCCTGGGTTCATGCCATTCTCCTGCCTCAGCCTCCCGAGTAGCTGGGACTACAGGCGCCCGCCACCACGCCCGGCTAATTTTTTTTGTATTTTTTTAGTAGAGATGGGGTTTTACAGTGTTAGCCAGGATGGTCTCAATCTCCCGACCTCATGATCCATCCGCCTTGGCCTCCGAAAGTGCTGGGATTACAGGTGTGAGCCACTGCACCTGGCCTCTTTTTCATTTTTAGACAATGCTGCCACTCTGTCTCTCATCATACTGCAATTCAATTCAGAAAAAGTTCAAAAACTCTTTGCAGTATGAATGCTTACAAAACTCACCTTTTAATTCATAGCCACAGTGCTTACCACTTCATCCTGTCTATGTAGTGCTTAAGTTTCTGAGTTTGCCTTCATATAAAGGCAAATACCTTTGCTATGAGAACATTTCACAAGCAGGGTTAAAGTTCAGTTTTAATTTTGGGACCAGTCTGGCAAATTAATTGGCCCATCCTTGTTTTATTGCTGTCTTGATTATCTGGACTGGTACAAAATAGGCTATTAACCTGTTGCTGACCATTATCTATAAGGCAGAAGATATAGGCACATCATTGTGCCTATATCAGCCTGGATTTTCAGTGCATTTCAGCCTGGATTTTCTTACTTAATGGTATTGGCATCCCCATTCTGCAAATGGGAAGACCTAAGCTCAGAGAGGTTAAGTCCCTGGTAATAAGTGATAGGGTTAGGACTGTCTGAAGCTAATGTCAAGACCACTTCCTTGGCCTAGGACCACTTCCTTGGCCTTTCTCAAGAATAAGTAACAATCTGTTGCTTCAAAAATGAAGCCCCTGAAATTAACATTTATTAAGCTCTACATTCTAGGTAATGTTTGAAGTAGTTCATGTCTGTGATGTCATTTCTCAAAAATTTGTTCTGAGGCTGGCGTTGTTCTTGTCCCTTTTTCACAAAGGAGGGAATTGAGAAAAAAAGAGGATTTTAAATTTTGCCAGAGTCACACTCTAGGAAGTGACAAAAGCAGGATCTGGTGTCCAGCAGTCAGACCCCACAGTTCTGCTCATCTTTACCAAGTGCTGCCATCACAGAGATTCTGGGTCACCCACCAACACTTTAAAATCTTATGGAGCTGTGAGAAAGGATATGCATTTCATTATCATACAAACAGGAGGCATTTCACATTAACCTTTCAGTTTTCTCATCAGTACAATGGGAATGAAGTCACTGCATCCCATTCTGCTTTAGGAAATTCTTAGAGGACTACTTGTGAAAATGCTCTCTTGAAATTTATAAACCATGATAAAAATCTGAATTGTTTGCTAAACACCCATAGTATAAGGCATAAAAAGGAGTTGATGCCAGTCACAGATTCTGTCCTTCAACTACTCAAGGAATAGTGCTTTGCAAAGAATTTAAACTTAATGAGAGGTTCCTCATCTAACTATTTTTGAGCAGCACTTGAAGCCCAAGTCTTAGAATCTTCATAGGAGAGCAGACTTGAGTATTATTTAGCTAAAATCTTCTCTCCTTCTGATGCCTGACACATCTCTGATAGTCTTGCTATGATAGTTCCCCCCCTTGCCTTGAGTCTCTCAGTGATGGGACGTCCGTGACTATGGGAGATTGTTTACCACTTCGGTCCATTAGAAATTGCTTTCTTATATCAAGTTGTCTCACTTTTGGCTCTGCCCCTCTTGCTTCTGAGCCATTCTAAGGCATAAGAATGAAGAGGACAATTCTCTTTTTGTAACAGCATCACACCTTGCACAAAGACAGGGGGATTGTGCCTTTACCTGTTCTTAACTTAGTTGCTGCGTGGCTCACGCTATGGGATTACATGTAACAGGGAAAAGAATCCTTCATACATCATCCTTTTCCAGCTGACTTCTTGCTTTACAATTAGCCATGAATGTATTGAATGTATTATCATAGCTTCACCAATGCCAAAAGTGGGCCATGTCCGATTCATTATGTTTGTGTGTCTCACAAATGGCCATCAAAGAGCAGCCTAGTCATTTGTGGGGGTAGGCAATCAGAAGAAGCCTAACGCCTTCTGCTCTCCATTTTAATCCCACTCATCAGGCACATTTTCTATTAATACATACATCTGCATTCAAAGGCTGAATGGCATTTTCATCATTTCCCAAAGAGCTTTCTATGAGGGCCAGAGGGAGAACCATACACTAATAGACAGATGCATTATGTTAGGAAGGTGTCAACACTTTCCTCTAATCAGTCCACAGTCAATATTCTCCATCATGAATAACTAATTAGTTTCTCAACTGTGTTCCTCACATGTCATGGCAAAAATCTATCTGAAGAATGCCATCTGCACTTAAGAAAGGGACAAGCATTGTAATTAAGTTTTAAGCTATTTCTTTAGCATGAAGCTGTCACGAAGTGTGAAATGACTATAATTCACATTTTTAAGACCCTGAATTTATTAGCATCTATTTTCTATTCAAGGTTAGGGGTATGGTGCTTGGATTGTCAAGGGATTCAAATTCCTCTGTGCTTTGTTATTCTGGAGTGAGTGGGTTTGAGCCCAGATGCCAGGCAAGGAAAATTATCATCAATGAGTCAGGTTGTATTTGTGAAAAAAGCTCAAAGAACTGGAAACTCATCTTCCATTGTGAATAAGAAGCGGCAATGAAAGGTATAACTGGGTAAAAGGGGACTTGGCATTCCTCTGTGAATTACGACAACCATGCTTGAGAAGATGAATAGGAACTGTAGGCCAGGGGCTTCAAATTAAGCACAGCTCTGCTGAAGTGTGACTATTGCATAACTCATGAACAAAAAAGGAATGTGAAGTTTTAAAACTGCTTTCAGTAAATGAAAGAGGAATGGATTATTCTCCTTTGGAAATGACATATTATGAATAGAAAAAAGAAAGCCATGGGATAAATATGTGCTTAGGCATAACTACAGACCCCAGGAAAGCTTTGATAGCCCTCCTTCATAAACAATGTGTTGGAGACAGTTACTCATCTTTATGCTGGCTGAACACACACTTTTGAGGGGAATGGATTTGTAATGATTCATCTAACTTGAAACCCCTTGCAGACAATGGCAAAGGTGGAAGACATTTCAGTCAGTGAATTTGTGAGCATGTAGGGCACATTCAGGGCACACACACTGCGTATGTAATAGGGGAAGTACGGTGAGCCTGGGGCATACCAAGGAAGATGTCCTTAGGTTAAGAAAAGACATTTAAGCTGAGAGTTGAAACATAAATAGGATTATCTAGAAAAAAGTAGAGACGAGTGCTTCAAGAAAAGAGAACGGCAACATGAAGGCTCTAAGGCACTCTACAGCAAACAAGAAAAGGGCAGGATGTCTAAAGCCTACGGACAGGTGAGAGAGGACTTCTGATTAAATACTGAACTAAACACCTTTGTCTACCTCCGCTCTTTCCTGAAACACTCATACAATGGCTATAAATGGACCCTAAAATGACCCAAACCTGTAAGGATGCAGGGAGGAAGGGAGAGAGAAGAAGAACAGAGGAAACATGTCAACAATGCTTTGGAAGTTGAAAAGCAAGCAACAAATAGTAATTTCCTTGGCAGATGATGGGAAGCTAAAAGCTAAGAGACTGTGGGTTTGGTGAAGACCGAGCTGTGGGTTGATTCAAGCTGTAAATTCATGGCCAGGCCCAGGAATCACAGCTACCAGGCACCTCTGTCGCTGGGAGCATCCGGTGGGGCTGCACTCAGGAAGATTTGTTTAGGTCTCTGTGGGAAACCATAAGACCCCTAGAGACTGTTTCTTCACTATGTACATCCTAGTAACCAGACCATCCTCACTGTGTAAGACTTGAGGTTAACTCTGGAATCTGTGATAGCAGGACAGCTGAGGGCAGCAGTGCTGGACTAAAAATGGAATTACATGAAAACCTACGTATTGAAGAGTGAAACCTCCAAGACTCCAATATGAACAATATTGACAACCAGATTTATCCCAAGCAAGAGATTAGGATCTCTCTCTGGGGAAGCTGACCAGCCCAAGAGAAAATACCTACAGATTCTGACATTTGGGGTCTGATATAATCTGGATATTTATCCTTTTCAAATCTCATATTAAAATGTGGCTCCCAGTGATGGAGGCAGGGCCTAGGAGGAGGTGTTTGGGTCATGGGGGCGGGTCCCTAACAAATAAACTCTATTGTGCCTTCACACTGGAGTTCTCGCTCTATTATTTCACATAGGAGCTGGTTGTTTTAAAGAGCCCAGCATCTCTTTCTTGTTCCTCTTCTTTTGCCATGTTACATGCCAGCTCCTCTTGTCTTCTGCCACAAGTAAAACTTCCTGAGGCCTCACAAGAAGCCAAGCAGATGCCAGTGCCATGCTCCTTATACAGCATGTGAAACTGTGAGCCAAATTACCCTCTTTTCTTTATAAATTACTCAGTCTCAGGTATTCCTTTATGGCAATGCAAAATGCATTGACACAGAGCATCCACCTAAGAATCCCAGCTCATCCTTCTACCTAGAAGCCCCCCACCCAATAAGCCCCATTCATATACACAAAACTTTCCAGGAGACTCTTACTGCTTCATTCTTAAAAATGAATAGGGCTCATGTCTGTAATCCCAGCATTTTGGGAGGCCGAGGTGGGTGGATCACCTGAGGTCCAGAGTTCGAGACCAGCCTGACCAACATGGTGAAACCCCGTCTTTACTAAAAAAATATAAAAATTAGCCAGGCGTGGTGGTGTGGGCTTGTAATCATAGCTATTTGGGAGGCTGAGGGGGGAGAATCACTTGAATCCAGGAGGCGGAGGTTGCAGTGAACTGAAATTGCACCACTGCACTCTAGCCTGGGTGACAGAGTGCGACTCTGTCTCAAAAAAAAAAAAAAATAGACATCCATGAATCATCAACCATTTGATAAAGCTCCAATCGGAAAGCCAGAGACCTGAATTTTTCTTTCTTTCTTTTTTTTTAATGTGGAAAACAGAAGAAACTTGACAGAAACTATTATTAATAGACTCATAGAGAAAAGAGAAGAGAGAACCTCTATGAAATTAATACAGGATGCTATAAAAGGAAACCACCATAGTATAAAGAACACTGGAAATTAAAATGTGACAGCAGGAACTACATGCTCAGTGGAAGGAATGGAAAATAGGGAAAGGGCAGAGGAAGAATTACAACTAAGAAAAGGTGAAGGGAGGGGGAAAGGGTAACAGGAGATGACTTGACCAATGTCTAAGATTGTATATGAATGCTATTGCTTTGAAATTTTACCTTCAAGTTAGTGACAGTCACTGAAGGGCAACAAACAAGGAAGCGACATCTAGCCCAACATGGCACATAGCCCATGGCCAGGAAATGAGGCAGGCTTATCTAGTTTTCCCTGAGATCTGATAGTCTTACTCTCATTCATATTATATTCTAATAATCCATGGAAAGTTCTGGATCCAGGAAAAAATAAGAACCCCTTTGGCTGATGTTTTTTAAAAATGCACTTTCTGGTTCTCAACTTATTTCAGGTAAAAACTGTTGTCAGCTTGTTCCTCTAAACTCCCATTACTCTTTGTTTTGAAAAGGTTATAAGTGGAATAAAACAAAGCTGGCTTGAAGCCAAGATCATGAAAGGGGTAATTAAGCAAGATTTTCTGTCTATACACCCAGCAGGGGCATCCCACTGAGGGGAAAAAAGGGAAGAGTCGAAAGCAATTGTGTGTTGCTGAAGAATAACAGAATATACCCCAGACACTTTCCATAATAAGTGACAGGGGCTGACATTTTAATCAAGATAAAAACAACAATAAAGTCACATTACTCTGTTTGAGGAAGAAAATGGCCACAACTTAGGAATTTCGGGAAATAAACACACTTGCCCATTCTGCTCTAAAAAGCTGAGAGGTTATCATTTATTTTTAAAATGTCACATCTGTCCTGACCACGTGGATAAAAGCACAATTTTATACCCTCTCATTATTATTTTTATCTTTTTGGGCTTTTTCATATTTTAATCCTTTACATTAAAATTAATCTAGGTGATATAATTTTATTTTTTAAGTAACATTCACTTGTCTGGGAATGATGAGAATGATGTCACATTGCTCCTCTCAAATTCAGGTGAAAATGGGCTGATCATGACAGGGACAATCACTGCACATTGCTCTATGTGCTCTAGCTTTCATAGATGGTCTAGTAATGTCTAGTCATGATTTTGAGGGGCTTGTGAAACGTTTTGGTGCTCAAGACATTTTCCCCAATACCTAGTTAAATTTAAAATATTTAAAAAATATCTAGGACTATTTTTGGGGTGGATGTTTAGAGCATCAGTTATGGACCACAGTTCTAATCGATCCTGGTTCAAGACCTACAGAGAAATGAAAATCACGAATAGCAGGTGCCTAACAATGGATTCTGAAAGTGTTTCATTTTTCCTTTGATCATATTTGTGCTTCCTACATGATACCGAGGAGAAGAATTATGGCCTTCAAAGCTTGGCAAAGTCACATAAGATACTTTATGACTGGCACGATACCCTATCTTGAAGGCTGGTTATTTGACAAATCATCTTTATCCACACAAAGCAAATGGCATTTCTTTATTGTCCTTACCTGAATTACTTTTTCTTTCAAACTGCTTATCCTTATGGATTGTGGGGAAAAATTAAACTGAGTTTATTTTGTCAACCTCTCTGTGATCCAAAAGTTTCCATTTATTCTTTAAGATAAATAATCAGTCTTTCAAATTTCCTTTCCTTCTTAAGGATATCATTATCAAGATAGAGGGGAAAAGGCTTATGTGACCTCCTGATGACAAGAATAAGGAAAATTCAGATTCCAGGAAATGTACATTTAATCAGCATCTAGTGTCTGGCTAACAGTCTGTGCTTAAGTCTGCAGTGGATTTGGTGGTGGGCTCTCTGGACCCACTCAGTGCTCACTGAGGATCAGCTGCAAAGGGTATGGGTAGACCATGAGGGTAGACCCACTCCACCCACAAGCTGGACTATCTACTTTGAACCTTTAGCCCTATTGCAGGATGTCTCTGTAGAAGGCTGCGTGCCAGCCTTCACCACCAGTTGTCCATCAGCATTCCTTGACAGGACTCCATGTGGGCCGTTTGACAAACCCTTCGCCCTTCCTCTAGGAGTTGAAGGAGATTCAAGAGTGCTGTCCCACGCCCTTTTTCCCTCTCCAGCCACTTAACAATCCAGCTGGTATGGGACCACCCTGCAGCTGGCCACCTCTTAGAGTCTCAATTAAAAATACACAATGACCCTTTACTTTCAACTTTCCTTAAACCCTATCTAACTGGCTTCCCTCCTCCATGACTCAGAGGAAAGACATCATCAGGGTATACATTTCACCCCTTGCTTTTCCTACATGTCCCATCTTCTTCCTACACTTCACCAGAGAACAGAAGAGATGGGCTTTCAACTTCTTCCTCCTTTCTGAATGGACTTCCCTATGTCCTTGCCTCATTTTCCCCTTTGATGTTATTTGCTGTGTATCCTTCCCTGGTCTCTAATGGAAGAGCTACAACGTATACAGGAGATGAATATATAACACATAGGTTTAATTTGTTCAAAATATAATTTCTGTCACATTTGTAAAAGAGTTTTTGATAAAGAGACCAAGGGAGAAGATGGAAATGACTCAAATATTGAAGCATCACTTTTATTTTGCCCCTTTTTTTTGTTTTGTTTTTTTGCCTTCCACACTCTAACAGAACTCTAGGATGAAAAGGGCATCCTGGAGAAATACTGGGGCTAAGGGAGAAAAATGAAATACGTAGTCAAATTCAAACTATAGTACTGATACTAATAGGGAAAAGGAGAAGGAAGAATGTTGGGATACAAGAGGAAAGGAAATCAAGGGAGAAAAGGAACATACATATTTGGGTTAACTAGTCTTGAAAGATGAAGTCACTTGGGTCTTTGGCAAAATGAAAAAATAGAGGCAACATAATGACACGTTAATATGTTAATACAGTTCAATGGATCTGACTTACGGAACTGTGTTTTATTCTAAGATTATGTGAACTCTGTTAGTTGAAATATCTTTTCTTATGTGCGTGTTAATAGTAAATGTAAGCACAGTAGTTATTTTGTCCTTAATTGAAAGATAATTGTTGGTTACTATGATTTGATACAAACTTTGTACTGGTTGATGACATTCTAAGCTCTGATAATTCCTGTCTGAGTTCTTGAGCCCTGATGAAAGACAGCTGCTTGCCTTTTCCTCCAAAAAACTAACATTTGTTGAGGTTACATTCAGAACTTGTCTTATGTTCTAGGCATTAGACCCAGAAGAGCTTAAGAGACTTGCCCAAATTCACAAAGCAGATAGGCATTTAGGCCAAATTCAAACCCAGGGCAGGATGCCTTCAAAGTACAGACTGCTGACCAACATGGATGTCGTTCACAGCATGCGACGAGGACAGTTGTGATGATGACAGTTCAAAAGGGAGAAAATTTAGGGATTTCTTCCACAATGGTATTCAGTTATACTGCCCCATATACCATGTACCCACAGTTAAGAAGCTCAATATACACTCCTCCGTGTGTCTGTCTCTCTGTCTCTTTGTATGTGTCTGTCTCACTTTCAATATGTATGTTTATACAGGCTGAGGATCCTTTATCTGAAATAAGGGACCAGAAGTGTTTTTGAATTATGAATTTTTTCAGATTTTGAAATACCTGCATTACAGGTTGAGCATCCCAAATCTGAAAATCTGAAATTTGAAATGTTCCAATGAGTATTTGCTTTGAGCTTTATGTCAGTCCTCAAAAAGTTTTCGATTTTAGAGCATTTTGGATTTTTGGATTTGGGATGCTCAACCTATATGTTTTTTTAATTTTATTTATTATTATTTTTTGAGACAAAGTCACACTGTCACCCAGGCTGGGGTGCAGTGGCGTGATCTCAGCTCACTGCAACCTCTGCCTCCTGGGTTCAAGTGATTATCCTGCCTCAGCCTCTCAACTAGCTGGGATTACAGGCATGCAGCACCACACCCAGCTAATTTTTGTATTTTTAGTAGAGATAGGGTTTCACCATGGTGGCCAGGCTGATCTGGAACTCCTGAGCTCAGGTGATCCTCCTGCCTCAGCCTCCCAAAGTGCTGGGATCACAGGCATGGGCCACCCCACACCTGGCCTCAACCTGTATGTTTTTAAAAGTCAGACTATTCATCCAATATTTTGGTACTGTAACTGTCAGTGGTGTGGGGAGAATTACCAAGCCTCTAATTAATTCAGCTCTACCGCTCTAATAGACTGTTTTGATAGTTTAAATTTATAAACCACAGACAGACTATAAATAGTTGGCTATAGACATTCTAACATAAAATTAAAGAAATAAATTCATTTTTGTCAACTTGGGCAAGCCTTGTCTAATCCTTGTTTCCCAATGATAAACACAGACTTTAAATCTCACACATTCCCAAAGGAGTTCAGATTTAGTATGTTTCTATTAAAAAAAAAAAAAAAAGCAACCCTACAGGATGTTCAAGTGCATAATAGTGGGAGTGACAGATGTATCTTACAATCTTTCTGCTTTGTCATTAAACTCTGGTAGTATTATGGGGAAAAATAAATAATAACAGAGTAATGCCTTATTTATTTCAAGCTCTTTTCAATAGATTTGAGATTAGTGAAATTTTTAGTTCTAAATTAAGTAGTGCACTGAATTTAAAAACTTATAAAAATCTTCAAAGTCTTCTGCAACCATATCTGAAATTGCCTTCATACAATTTTTTAAAGAATGCAACTGTTACGAGGAAAATTACATTATAAAACTCAATTTTTGTAAATACCCAATAACATTTTGAGGAGTTACAGAAATATGCTGGGCTGTTTGCCCCTACCCTAAATGGTTCCAGAGAACCATTCCTTTTGAATTCTTAGACCGATTTGTTAGTTTTTACCTTTTCACTCTTCTTTCAGTCAAAACGCCAACTCCTTTGGGCAACTTTACTTAACTCTTCTAAGTAGATTTTGTAATTCTCCATTTTTCTCTGGCTTGGTTCATGTTAATTATCACACGACATTGTATTGGGGGATGATATTTTCTGTTGATTTCTCTTTAACTATCAATTATTCGAGTTCTCATTTTATCTCTGCATTCCAAGAAATTTTAAAAATTACTTTATGTAAATAATTTTATGTAATGTAAGAGCACATCAGCATATTAACTGAGTGTGAACATGAAGAATTCTTTTATAAAGACATTTTGACTTGACATTTCATGGTTCCTTCCAAGCTTTGGGGGGATATTTAGGACAACAAAGTTGGCTATATTAGTTAATGTAGTAGTCTATATAACTTTCTCTCTTTTTTAACATTTGCCATGGCACGTACCTGAGAAAGAAGACTTCACAGTCTACTTCCTATTCTTGTAGGATCAGAATCCTACAAGGAAACTTTACAGTTGAAAGGAATTTTTAGAGCAAGGAAGGCATTCAAAGGAAGCCTCTGTTCCTGTGGAAAATACATATGCAAAACTGAATGGCCTATTTCCTGTTTCAGATCATGAACAGTCTGAGATCAGTGATTTTTCCATTTGTCTTTATATAGACTTCGGGGGGTGGGGGGAAACAGTGAATAAGTGAACATTTAAGATATTCATAGTTTAGGATCGTGAATTTATTAAAATACGATTTCAACTCAAGATGAGTTTTTCTCATTTCAAGGGATGGGTATAGTGCCCGGTAGAATTTTAAGTATAGTCTGGAATCCAGAACGTGTCTTTACTTCAGAATTAGCCTGCAGGAAAAAAGTCAATCAACATTACTTGAGATGGATGCTTGGATAGACCTTTGTAACACTCATTATTTGTCTGGAGAAAAGCATTTTGGGTTTTTGAAAATTTGAGCTCAACTCTGGATTATTTGCAAACATCTTAACCAAAGACTGCAAATATAGTAACTCTGAGAACAAAAACAAAAACAAAAAGGCAATGAACCAAAACTGTAGCAAAGGGGAAGCTACCTCTCCTTTAACTGACATCTTCTAGGAAGAAATACCAGAAGACTTAAATCTGGTTTTTGTTAACAAACGAGCAAACAACAACAACAAAAAAAATAAGAACAAACATAAAACCTCTAGCAGCCAAGATAGAGGTTTGAGGACGCAAATGTTACTCTGATGGAGAAGCTTTTTAAAATAGATGTAATTTTCTCACGTTTGATTAGATGAGGAGCACGTATATTTAAGTTTCTGCTTGTCTATTTTAAAAGACAGTCTGTGTATAAATAAGGTGAGGTCTTTTAAATTCATTTGCTTTCTATTATTGACAAGTAAGAGCAAGAAAATCTGGATATAGAATATTAAAGAAAAACAACCCTCAATAAAAACATTCCAACTTAACTGCAGTGAGAATTTTAAAGATCTATACATTCACCTCTTAACAAATAGCTTTTCTGTTAAAGTCCTTTTTACATATTTTTAATCTATAAGTCTTTCAGGTGATTTCATTCCTTTAAACAAATCTTATGTAAAGCATGATATTATAGGAGTACAATGTTAATTTCTTAGTTGTGGTAACTATACCACAGAGATGTAAGATGTTAACTTTGGAGAACACTGGGTGAAGGTAGATGATAATTATCTGTATAAATTTTATAACTCTTCCTCAACTTTAAAATTATTTTGAAACCAAGAGTCAAAATAATATAAAAGGATTTGCTGTTTAGAGCTAGAAGTGCCCTGCCTTTTCACAGACAGGGCTGCACAATTAGCTCAAGGCCAGATAGGGATATTAGGGCTCAGAAACTAATACAACAAAATATGGCACCCTGGCTTGCTATTTTAAATTTAAGGCTCTTGGCTTAATTAAAAATTAGCTTAATTTAAAATTAAGGCTCTCTTCCAGCAGAGAGTCTGGAAGAAGCTATTTTCTGAAGTTCCCTTATCTGTCTAAAGTTTGGACCCCGCCAAAGGAAAGAAAAAAACAATTACCGTTGGTTCCTTCCCTGAGTTTTTATGAATGACTCATACTGTAAGAAGAAAGACTGAAGTACGGCAACACACCTGGACAGAATTCTGTCACAAACCACTGTTTGCTGTTTCAGTCTCGTTCAGTATTTCAAAGAACATCATTTGGCAGACATCATCTGCTCTGCAGTCCCAACAAACTTTGTCCCAGACCATTCTATGTTCCCCAAGTTCATTTATTTTGCCCTAAAATCATTTACTACTCCCCAAATGCTACATTTTCCTCATCTCCCCTCCCCTATGAAGAAAGGCCTATAAGCATCTGTATCTCATTGGGTTATTGGGTAATTGTTCTCCTACAATCCCCCTGTGCTGTACATATTAAGGTACATTTTTTATTATGCCTTTTCTGCTATTAATCTGCCTGTTGTCAGTTTATTTTTAGTAAATCTGCAGATAGTGAAAGGGAAGCTTTCCCTTGGCCCCTACAGTGGGTTGGCATTAGGCACCCATCTCCTAGCACAGTGCTCTTTTCCCTCCATTTTGCTACCACTGAAGAATGGACCACTTTCACTTCACCTAAAGAGTCGATCTAGCTTTATTTGCTAGTACAAGTCCAGGAACCTCACTTATTCTATTTTCTTAAATCTAGAAGACATAGCAGTGTGAATATGGCCAAGTAAGACTGATCCAGTGCTAAAGTCAGAGACCAGAAGAGTTAGTCACCAAGGTCATTAACAATTTACACAATATCCAAGGTCAATAGGAATCAATAGCATGGAGTAGCATGTGGCACCATGAAATGACAAATATAAAACATTGACAGACACACTGGTCTGGGCTAATCTACTAATAATTGTTCATCTTTTCAATTGGTCAGAGATACTCCTATAAAACACCATTTTAAAAAATTTCAAAAGGATGAAGGAGCTAAATTATGACATTCTAGGTCCCCGACTCAGTCCAGGCTATCACAGTTTGAACAACAGGGGCAAAAAAAAAAAAAAAAAAAAAAAGCAAGCTTTAGAATTACATAAGAAAATATTTTTATGTTTTCATGACAAAGGTGACATTACAAGCTACCCCACAGAAATACAAAAGACCTTCAAAGACTATTATGAACACCTCTATGCATACGAACTAGGAAATCTAGAGGAAATGGATAAATTCATGGAAATACACAACCTCCCAAGGTTGCATCAGGAAGAAGTTGAAACCCCGAACAGAGTGAAGATCAAGTTCTGAAACTGAATCAGTAATAAAAACCTATCAGCAAAAAAAGCCCCAGGCCAGATGGATTCACAGCCAAATTCTACCAGATGTACAAAGAAGAGCTGGTACCAATTCCACTGAAATTATTCTAAAAAACCAAGGAGGAAGTACTCCTCCTTAATTCATTCTAGGAAACCAGCATCACCCTAATATCAAAACCTCTCAAAGACAAAACGAAAAAAGAAATCTACAGGTTAATATTCCTGTTCATCAAACACACATGCAAAATTCCTGAACAAAATACTAGCAGGCCAAATCCCGCAGCACAGGAAAAAGTTAATTTACCATGATTAAATAGCCCTTATTCCTGTGATGCAAGGATAGTTCAACATATGAAAATCAATAAATGTGATTCATCATATAAACAGAATAAAAAACAAAAACCATATGATCATCTCAAGACATACAGAAAAAAGCATTAAATAAAATCCAATATCCCTGTATGAGAAAAACCCTCAACAAAAAAACAAAACTAGGCATCAAAGGTATGTTTTTGAGGTATGTTACCTCAAAAAAATAAGGTATGTTTTGAGATATGTTACCTCAAAAAAATAAGAGCCATCTATGACAAACACACAGCCAACGTCACACTGAATGGGCAAAAGCTGGAAGCATTCCCCTTAAGAAAAGGAATGAGGCAAGGATGCCCACTTTTATCACTTCTATACATAAGTCTTTGCCAGAGCAATCAGCCAAGAGAAATAAATAAAAAAAGAAGTCAAATTATCTCTCTTGGTTAACAATATGATTCTGCGTGTGTGTATGTGTGTGTGTGTGTGTGTGAGTGTGTGTGTGAGAGAGAGAGAGAGAGAAAGAAAGAAAGGGTCCTGCTCCGCCACCAGGCTGGAGAGCAGTGGTGCGATCATAGCCAACTGCAAACTCAAATTCTTGGGCTCAAGCTATCCTCATGCATCACTACCACATCTGGCTATTAATTCTTTTTTTTCTTTTGGTAGAGACAGGGTTTCACTATGTTGCCCAGGCTTGTCTCAGACTTCTGGGCTCAAGCAATCCTCCAGCATTGGCCTCCTAAAACATTGGGATTACAGGTGTGAGCCACCACACCCAGTCCAACAATATGATTCTATAGCTAGAAAACTCTAAAGACTCTACCAAAAGGCTCCTAGGACTGCAATGACTTTGATAAAGATAAAATCATTTTACAAAAATCAGTAGCATTTCTATACACCAATAATATTCATGCTGAGAGCCAAACCAAGAAAGCAATCCCACACAAAAAATAAAGTAACTAGGAACGCATCTAACCAAGGAGGAAGAAGATCTCTGCAAGAACTATAAAACACCACTGATACAAATCACAGTTGACAAAACAAATGGGAAAACATTCCATGCTCATGGAATCAATGAAAGAATCAATATTGTTAAAATGGTCTTACTGCCCAATGTAATCTAAAAACTACCAATGTCATTTTTTCACAGAATTAGGAAAAAAAAATCCTAAAATTCATATGGAACCAAAAAAGAGCCCAAAGCAATCCTAAGCAAAAAGAACAACTCCAGAGCTGTCACATTACTCAGCTTCAAAGTGTACTTTAAGGCTACCATAACCAAAACAGCATGGTATTCATACAGAAATAGGCATGTAGACCAATGGAACAGAATAGAGAAACCAGAAATAGTCTCATACCTATAGCTATTTAATCTTTGACAATGTCAACAAAAATAAGCATGTGGAAAGGATTCCCTATTCAATAACTGTTGCTGGGATAGCTGGCTAATCACATGCAGAAGAATAAAGCTGAACTCCTACCTTTCCCCATATTTAAGAATTAACTAAAGATGGATTAAATATTTAAATAGAAGACCTCAAACTATAAGAATTATATATGAAAATCTCAGAAATACCATTCTGGACATAGGCCTTGGGAAAGAGTTTATGACTAAGTCCTCAAAAGCAATTGCATCAAAACCAAAAATTGACAAGTGGGGCCTCGTTAAACTAAAGAGGTTCTGCACAGGAAAAGAAACTATCAACAGGATAAATAGCGAGTCTACAAAATGGAAGAAAATATTATCAAACTATGCACCCAACAAAGGTCTAATATCTGACAAAGATATAATATCTATAAAGAACTTAATTCAACAAGCAAAAAACAACCCCATTAAAAAGTGGGCAAAAGAAATAAAAGGACACCTCTCAAAAGAAGGCATACCTATGGCCAAAACATGAAAAATGCTGCACACCACAAATCAAAACCACAATGAGATACCATCTCACATCAGTCAGAATGACTATCATTAAAAAGTCAAAAAACAACAGATGCTGGTGAGACTGTGGAGTAAAGGAACGCTTATACACTGCTGTGGGAATGTAAATTACTTCAGCCATTATTTGGAGATTTCTCAAAGAACTGACAACACAATTACCAATTGACCCAGCAATCCCATTACTGAATATATACCCAAAGGGAAATAAATTGTTCTATCAAAATGACATAGGCACTTGTATATTCACTGCAATATACAATAGTAAAGACATGAAAATCAACCTAGGTGTCTGTCAGTGATGGACTGGACAAAGAAAATGTGGTACATATATACCATAGAACACTATGAAGCCATAAAAAAATAACAAAATCATGTCCTCTGCAGTAACATGAATATAGCTGAAGGCCATTATCTTAAACAAATTAACACAGGAACAGAAAGCCAAATACTGCACATTCTCACTAATAAGTGGGAGCTGAGCACTGGATACACATGAATATGAAGATGGGAACAAAAGGCACTGAGGGACTACTAGATGAGGAGAGAGAAAAGGCAAAAGGTTGAAAAACTACCTATTGGGTATTACTCTTACTACCTGGGTGACGGATCATTTGTACTCCAAACCTCAGCATCATGCAGTATACTCATGTAACAAACCTACACGTGTATCCTGGAATCTAAAATGAAAATTGAAATTATTTTCAAAAATTTCATGCTTTCTAGCCTCTGTGGGACATACCTATAACTTTAGAAGAAGCACGGAAAATAAACCAACTGCACGAAATCTTTATTTATTTTGTTGCACTGGACTTAGGAGATTTACTTGTAAATTGTGGAGGTTTAACTTTTTAAAGGCAAGTTTCAAGGTTGTTTATAAGTCGTGTAACAAACACTACAATTATGTCTCCAGCATAACATGTGCAAATACTCTGTTCCATGTTCTTTAGGCTATGCATCTCTAGAGTGGGCTAATGCTTGGAGAGTTGTCTTTTTGTTTCACTGGTTTGGGTTGGGTTTGTTTCTAACTACAGAAGACTTACTTTACTGCTTAAAGACAAGACAGCCTAACTTCTTTCCTTTTATATTTCCCAAATCTTCTAGGTAATGAAAATCTTTGTTCCACAGAAAATATATCTATATTGTATTTAGAGTCCTGCTTCTTTTAGACAGCACTTTTTCTTGGGGCTAATCATCACTAATTACTGACTGTAAGAAACCTGCTTCTACAGAAGACTATGTAAAGAAAGGGAACCAGGCCACTCATTAGCTGGTCTCGAAAGACCTCTTCCATCACAGACACGAGGGTTCATTGCACTCTCAGGCAGTAACTCTTTCTCATAGAGTCCTAAAATGCAAGTTTTCTCAGATGCATTTGCTTAAAAGATTCTAGCTTCAGTACCTTACATGAAACATAGGAACTAGCTGACAGAGAATCAGGTAAACTCAGGCATGTGGAAGCTCTGAAGATAGTTATGCTAGTAAAAAGTAGAACCTTGTGGTGTGATGTGTAATCTTAAAAATATAGCCCACTCTATGTGGGATTTTGTTATGAAAAGATACTCATTCTCCACCAACTATCCTCTTCCTTTGGCCCAATTTATTCCTTACAGTCATCCAGACTTATAGACTTTGCAAAAAATGCTATGGGTTTTATAATGAGGTGATACATTTTCCACTTACTGAGCATGTGCTTCTGTTAAGAGAAACACAAGCTCGAACATGGCTCTTGCTTTTTTAGCAAAGCATAGATCTCCAGACTGCATCATGAAAGAGTAGATATGATTTGTGCAATGCAAGTACATGTGTCTATGGTTGATGTCTATTATGAAATAGTTATTCAGTGCCATATATGGTCATTTGGTGATTTATGATTGCTTTTAGGTAAAAGAACTACCAGAAAAAAAAAAAAAAAAGCCAGTATTCACTGAATTCATCACAATTATGATGAATAAGTGAAGCAATAGAAAGAATAGTTCTATTTGTTTCAACATACCGTTTTAAATACCTTTTGTGGGGAGGGACAATCGGATGGTTGTTTGGTGGCTGGAATGGTTTTCAGGCCCTCTCTCTGCCTGTCTGTCTGTCTGTCTGTTTATCCATCTATCT
The DNA here is from genome assembly GCF_009764315.1 of Trachypithecus francoisi. NCBI lineage: Eukaryota > Metazoa > Chordata > Mammalia > Primates > Cercopithecidae > Trachypithecus > Trachypithecus francoisi. Next base: position 135,082,643 of record NW_022681465.1, read on the forward strand.
GTTCTTTTGTGTTTTTCTTAGTTGCTGGTGCTGAGTACACAGCATCTCAGAGTCATTCTCTGCTAAGGCAGCACATTTATAAATATTTGAAGATTAACATCAGCACCTGGAACATCTGCAGAAGGGGATTCTTTCTAGTACCATACCACCCCAAGTAGTGGAGAGTTTGTTACACAGTAAGACATCTGTATTATATTTAGACTTCAGCTTCTTTTAGATATCATTTTTCTTTGGGCTGATCAGAACCAATTACCAACTAGTTCTCTAACTGGATAGGTTTTGGGTACCACAAAATACAGCAGATAACAAACATTCCAAATGAATGAATCTAAATTTCACAAAGTGGGCAACCTGTTACCCCACCCAGATCCTCAATTTTAAGTTCTCAAAGAAAATTTTCTTTTGGTTGTAGCTTACCTTCTGGTTCTCTCCAACCTCTTTCAATTTATGTATTCGCGTTGTGACACTTATTATTTATTCAGAATGAATCATTGGCCAGTTGCGCAGAGCAAGGCAATAGCCATTAATCAATGCAAACTAAAGTCAGAAGTTTACCTTAGTTCCTTGAAGGGCTCTGCCCTGACATTAGGTGTTTCTATAGATTTAGGGAACACTGTGCCCTCCGCTCCTGTAAACAAAAGAGAAAAGCAAACAGAGATTGGAGATATTGGAGTCACCTGGAGGCACAATCAGCACACTGATTGGAGCTAAATGCAGCGAATCCATTATACAGCCCAATTCCCACATATTTTTTCAGCGGCTTTAGAGCTCCATGATAGGAAAGCATTGAACCACTCATGCAAACAGCCCTTGAAAAAACAAGGAACTTCTTTTGAAAACATTCTTGCTGAGATCAGAGTGAAGCCATGAGGCAAATTCCATCTCGGCTTCAGAAAGGAAAAGATGCCTAGAAATGGTAAGGTCTGACTCTTGTCTCTCAGAAACTATTAATAGTCACCCAACTGGAAATGTTTTGAAAAACAGCAACCAAAGCTCTGTTATTGCAATGCATGGCACAAATCACATAACACATATGACATCTACGCAGTGGGTTAGTATTTGCCTAATGACTAGCAAAAGTTTTTCAGTAAATAAAGTTCTACATTATCATCTTAAAAAGTTAAGCAAAACAGAACACTGTGAGAGATCATTTGAAGTTCAGAGCTTTTACACTTTGAGTATTAACATTGATCCCAAACCCAATCTAGACATTTAGCTCTTGACTGTGCTATAAGCTTTTATCTTTACAACTTGTCAACACCATTCGAACCTTTGCAGCCATAAAGATAGCGATTATCTGATTTGTCTGCTCCCAAAGTGTTTTCAAATCATTTAAACCTCAGTTTATCACAGACAATTGCACTAGATATTAGTTTTTCAATTAAACTTAGCTGAGGCAGTATCCTGTACTTTGAAGTAAAAGTGTTTCTTTTTTATACATTTGGTGTACTTTGATGTTGTAAGGAGGGGAGAATATCTTGCTTCCATGTGTGAATTTTTATAATCCTCTTACATTGTTATCATGTTTAGAAATGCTCCATTATATTCAACAAAGAACATGCTTTTGAATGGTGTGGTGTTCTGTCAACTAGATCTTAAGCTCTGTGTGGGCAGAGACAAGGTCATATATGGGATATAGCCAGGTTGATTTTAGGTTCTGAAGGCTTCTACTGGACTCATTTCCAAATGGTACTGATGCTTCTATGGGAGTATTAAATTATTGCTTTCTCAGTGCCAGGGTAAGCTGGTGTCCACTGAATGGCAAGCCAGCAAAATCTAGAGGGATAGGCTCTGACAGGTGGAGGTGGCAAATGATTGACAGGCTTTGGATGTAGAAAGGAAGTGAAGAACAAGATGCTCATCCTCCCTCAGCTCCCACTCCCTCAGCTCCCACTCCCTCAGCTCCCACGGTCCAACCAAATACTCTGATTGTGTTCTTGCTGGATTTTGGCCAATGGGGGTCCATATGTTCCACATACTGGAGGACAGACTCATTGATAAGACTTCTTAGGGGGAGATTTCAAAGACACTCATTAGTGGAGTGACCTTGGGCATGAAGTTCAACCTCCGTGATATTCAGTTTCCCTCTCTCAAAATAAAGTGTGTTGATAGCACCTTTATCTCCTAGGAATCTTGGAAGGCTGAATGAGATCTCTGTCACAAAGCAATCAGCAGTAATATTATATAATGTTTATGATTCTTATTCGTCCTTCTTATCCAGATCTTCTATGACTCTTTCCAAAATAACATTTTTAAAGCATTTACTATGAACTAGAAACTGTACTGGATATTCTACTTTCTCATATGATCACCAGAATAACCCTATGAAGTGGAGACTGTTAGTATCTTTGAGGTTCAGGGAAGTCAGGAAATTTGTCCTATGGTCACATAACTAAGTGGAAGTGGGAGGGGTGATTGAGTGAGGAGTGGGATTTGAACTCTAATCTTTCTGTTCTAAAACTGATGCCTTTGATCACTCCTCTAGACTTGTCTCCCTCAGCAGATTGTCACTCCTTTACATCTGCATCTTTTTATGAGATATGAGCAAATATCAATGTTTATACCATCAAGCAATGCTTGCTAAATCCTCAATCACCTTTCTTCTCAAAACAATTCACATCTATAATGAGATGAGATATTAATACTCTTCAAAAAGACCATTTCTTTCCAAGTGCTATCAGGTTTCTGATTTTCACACCATTTTTCACTTTCACAGAAGCTCCAGAGTAGACAACCATCCTTCAGGATGAATTTCCCCATCCCATCCTCTCTCCGTTTTCTCAGATAATGAATTATTCTCAATTTTATTATTTCAAAAAGGTTTCTATTAAAACCATACCTACTGATTCCCTCTTTTGACACAATATAATTTGCTGGCAATAAATGTTCATAAACAGTTTGAGTGAAAAATCCATAAAGTCATTTCAGCTTTATTTTAAGTTCCATTTAATGTCTCTCAAAAATGATTTCATCAATGTGTTTCCATTAGCTGGTTCTCTGCCCAATAACTTAATTCCATACAATCAATCAGGAACTTATAAAGCATGTGACAGGATCTATCTAAAGTGCTCTGAATCACCATAAAGATCAGCTCAATGGCTCTTTTCCCTGCTAGCACAGGTAGGGGGTAAACTTGTAAAAAAATAAAAATAAAAAATAATCTCAAATGCACTCCACTGCCATAGTAACAAAAAGCCAGCTTCTCCTCTCCAGAAAGGATACTCAAGTACAGATCTCAGTTTTGTCATACTTTTCCCTCAAAGTGTCCTGGATGTCAAGAGAAGTGAAATCTAGTCCTATCTCTATGATCTTAGGCAAGTCAGATAAAAATCTCTGGTTTTGGATTTCCCCAATTCTTAAATGAGGGATAAGCATCAGAGTTAAATTGTTAACCCCCAAATCTAAAATTTTATGAGATTTACAACCTTATCTAAGCAGATAATTGCCTTTAGCAACCTCTTTTTTCTAATGAGAAGAAAAAATAATACTGTAGTATCAAAGGAAATTGCAAAACATTTTCTCAGCATTTCAGGAAAAAAAAAAAAGTAACAGACTTTTATCCGATTTAAACTGCATTTAATAGGTAGAAATAATCACCAGAAAACAAACCTCATAATAGATAAAATGGCAGACAGCAAAAATGAAACTTATCTAAAACATCAAAACCCTAAAAACACTGTAATTCTTTAAAACTCCAAAGATTGACCTGAGAAAATTAAATTTTATGAAAAATGACAAATTATCTAAAAGTATATACATGTAAAAAATTGCTGTGGACTAAATACTGAAAGAAAAATTTATATCTGCAAAATGTCACACAGGAAAATTGGATTTGGGAGAAACACTGGACAGAAAAATTACTAGGACAGCAAATACCATCACTGAAATTTGATATAGAAAATTTATGATGAATCACTTCTTGTACATGAAGAACTGATCTCAAAAGTGAGAATTTCAAGAAATGTTCTTTTAAAAATCAGAAATTACTTAAGTATACTGTTTATAAAATTGATTAAGAATTTAAACTAGCTTAACAGAGTTTGCTTTGATAAATTTTTTCCTGACGAACATGATTAATATTGGTATAATTATGATTAGTGCTTTTGTATTAATGAATATGAGCTAAAAATCATCTTTGGGTTTTAAACGTCGGTGCCAAAATGTTCAACAGGTTCAAAAGGCAGAGTTAAAATATCTGATGAATAAGGTTTGAGGTAAAAACGTCAGTTTTCTACTTCACATTGCTTGGGTATATACAACCTGAATGATAACTTTAATAACGATGACATTTTACTTGACAAGATAAGGATATAGTTTTATACCCATATTAGATTATAAAATGGAGAAAGGAAGTCAATCTAGAGAATGGTGATAAGAAAATGGAAGAAAAATAATTTTGTTTCTTGAAATACCCAAATACTGAGAAACCAAAAACCTGATTTTCGGTTCTAATTTTGCATATTCATTGCATGGCCTTTGACAATTTTCCCTTTAGCATTATTTCTCCACTTGGGTGGATTACATAATCTTTAAGGTTCCTTCCACCCCTGTTATTTTATATATTTTCCAGATATAACTGATTGGATAAACTCTATGCACCAGGAGAGGAGCACAGTATGTTGGTGAACTCAAAGTTCAATTAACTTAAATCTATATCAAGCAGGAGGCTCTAGTGGAGAAGCAAAGAGGTAAGAAGCTCACAGTATAATATGATGTTCTTCACTAGTGTACACTAATTGGTTTAAATAACTAGTAATTGGCTGGCCAGGGTAGCTCATGCCTGTAATCCCAGCATTTTGCAAGGTCGAGGTGGGCGGGTCACCTGAGGTCAGGAGTTCGAAACCAGCCTGAGCAACATGGAGAAATCCTCTCTACCGAAAACACAAAATTAGCCTGGCATGGTGGTGCATGCTTGTAATCCCAGCTACTCGGGAGGCTGAGGCAGGAGAATCACTTGAACTCAGGAGGTGGAGGTTGCAGTGAACCAAGATCGTGCCTTTGCACTCCAGCCTGGGCAACAAGGGCGAAACTCCGTTTCAAAAAAACCAAACCAAAAACAAAATAAAAAATGCCAAAAAACCTAGCAATTAATCTCAGAAATGAAAATATATAGTAGTGATAAAGAAAAGAAATGTGTCTTTGAAAGTATAAAACTTGAAGTCACAACCTGGTTTGGCAGATAAGTTTCCTAAAAGAGTGAAGTTTTGCTGATATTTGAAAAATAATTAGAACTGAACTAGTCAAGAGCTGAATGTAGCAGTAGACAAGACTATGGAAAGGCTTCACAGTTGGGAAATTCCCACTAATAAAGAAGACTGGGCCAGGCGAAGTGGCTCATGCCTATAATCCCATTACTTTGGGAGACTGAGGCGGGCGGATCATGAGGTCAGGGGTTTGAGACCACCCTGGCCAACATGGTGAAACCTTGTCGCTACTAAAAATACAAAAATTAGCCAGGTGTGGTGGCATTAGCCTGTAATCCCAACTACTTAGGAGGCTAAGGCAGGAGAACTGCTTGAACCTGGGAGTTGGAGGTTGCAGTGGGCTGAAATCCCATCACTGCACTCTAGCCTGGGAGACAGAATAAGACTCCGTCCGGAAAAAAAAAAAAAAAAAAGACTGGTGCTGCTAGGCCATTCTTAGCAAGACATGAACATTATGTGGTGAGACTAGAGAGAAAGACTGGGCCAGGGAGTGCAGAGCCTCAGAGACCACAGTGAAGGTTTTCAGCAGGGGATCTGACTTGATCTACCTGGCATTTTTCAAAGATCACTGGGGCTGCATGTTATGAATTACTTGTTATGTCCCCCCAAAATTCAGATGTTGAAACCCTAGCCTTCAATGTGATGGTATTAGGAGGTGGGGCCTTTGGGAAATAGTTAGGTTTAGATGAGGTCATCAGGGTAGAGTGCCCATGATGGGATTAGTGTCCTCAGAAGAAGAAAAAAAGACAAGTGCTCTTTCTCTGCCACGTGAGGATACAGTAAGATGATGGATGTGCACAAGCCAACATGAAGGACCCCACCAAACCTGACAATGCTGGCACCCTGATCTCAGACTCCAGAACTATAAAAAATAAATTTCTGGCCGGGCTCGGTGGCTCAAGCCTGTAATCCCAGCACTTTGGGAGGCCGAGACGGGCGGATCACGAGGTCAGGTGATCGAGACCATCCTGGCTAACACGGTGAAACCCCGTCTCTACTAAAAAAAAAAAAAATACAGAAAACTAGCCGGGCGAGGTGGCGGGCACCTGTAGTCCCAGCTACTCGGGAGGCTGAGGCAGGAGAATGGCGTAAACCCGGGAGGCGGAGCTTGCAGTGAGCTGAGATCCGGCCACTGCACTCCAGCCCAGGCGACAGAGCGAGACTCCATCTCAAAAAATAAATAAATAAATAAATAAATAAATTTTTTTTTTAGGACATCCAGTCTATAGTATCTGTTATAGCAGCCCAGACTGACTGAGACATTATATCATGGAAAAGACACTTAAGGAAGGCAAGGGTAATAAGGAGAAGCCAGGGGAGATATGGTGGTAGATGGGATTATATGATTGGTAGTGAGGACAGAGAAGAGTGGATGGCTGAGGAAATATTTAAGAGGAAAACCAATGGGATCTGGTGATGTGCTGGACAAGAAGCAAACTGAAGGATGATCACAGGGCCTATAGGAGGAGATGAAACAGACAAAGCCAAGTAATTAATGCTCAAAGCCAGCCATGCCCATTGAAACTTTGTACTCCACAAATAATATTCAGCTATCTTGGTATTTGATATTTAAGTCACAATAGAAATTGCCTTTATTTAATAAAGGAAGCTGCTCTGAATCCAACTATATTTTTCTTATGAAGGAACAAGAACTATGACAAAGAAAATCTAATCTCCCATGATATTTACCAGGAATATTTTTGAAAAATTATGAATAAACTAATAATTCTTGAGTAATGAACACTGTCTTCTGTGCAAGATAATTTTCTGGTTACTCCAAAGTTTTAGCTAAAGGTATCTTCATGTAGCTCCCATTGTTTAAAGATTTCCAACATATGTGAGATATAGTTTTTGTCTCTATAAGTCCAGACTAGTAAACATCGTTGCAATCTGATATTTAAATACTCTTTAATATCTGAGACCCATTTTCCTACAAATCAGTCTTCTCTACAGCACGTATGTTAGTTGTAGAAGAGTGAGTTACGGGATAACTAACCACAGGAAATGCCTTAGAAACAGAGGTTTTTGTACTTAATTCCTAAGATGAATTTTTGGCCTTCTCCTAAAAGTGAAAAATTCTTTTTAAGGAAATGAGTTGGGCTATGTTTAACCAAAGATTTAAAATGAACTGAGTGATCAACAAGGATGCAGATTTTCCACAAGTGTCGGGATTAAGCACATGGTAGGTGGCTGTCAGCTTCTGAAAAGCTTCCCAGTCATGAACAATACACAGATGCTAGAAAGTAACTTTCAGTAGAAATAGTCACTTGAGGTAATTGAATCCCACTGTGTCTCCCCAGGCTGCTGGTGGCATTTAATAAACTCCTAATGCAAAACATCTGCAGTCATTACAAATAGTTTCCAGGATACATACCAAATATTTTCTTTTTAGGAATCAGGACAGATTCTTCTTATCCAAAAAGTACAGATAAAATTAATTCATTCAACAAATATTTATGTAGAGCCTACGTCAGACATGATTTTGTGGGGGAAAGGAGGCTCGGGCTTTCTTATTTAGGAATTGCAAATTAAGAAAAAAAATTTTAAAATGCACATAAAATCTACAGCCATTCTGAGTGTTGTAATATTTGTTGTCAATAAATAGTTAACAAGTACCTATTATGTGAATGGCACAGTGCTGAGGCAATGTTCAGTAAGAAGACAGTCTTTGCTCTTAATAAGTTTTATTGTAGCAATCCAGGTGGATATTAGAAAAATATTTAAATCTATTTTTAAAAATAACGAATATTGTAAATCACACATTTTCAATGGGGGTGATGTTATCCTCAAAGGGACAAAAAATTGGTTCTTGGGGAGCAAAAGAAATCTTACTGTATTTATGTATAAAATACAGATGTATATCTATATCTAGGGATATATAGCAATATATAGGTATAAACATCTATATAAATACACACTTTACATAGTACATAAATGGATATCTAGTATATCTGTGATAGTAAGATTTCATGGGAGGGGTGTGATTAAGAAAAAGAAAAAGGTCTGAAAAAAATTTCCTCAGAAGAGTACTATTGGAAAAAGAACTGAGAAACTGTTGCAAATGCTATGAAGTAGGACAAGAAGCTGATGGAACACTGAACAGGGGGCTTAGCCTAGCAGCAGAGGACCTGGGAAGGTTTTGCTGGGGAAGTGCTATTATTGAGAGTCACTGGCATGTAGATGAGTGTGGACACCAAGGGAAGGGTGTTACGATCCAAGGAGTGGTTAGAGTAATGTAAAAGGAGAGCCAATGTCAGAATTTTAAGGGACTCCAACACTTTAATTTTGGGTATGGAAGGATGAGCCATCAAAGGAAAATGAAAAAAAAAAAAAAGGCTAGGGAAGTAGAAAGAAGGCCAGGAATGGGGTAACACAGAAGCCAAGAGAAAGAAGTATGTATTTCAAGAAGCAGGGAACAGTTTATCTGTGTTAAACAGTGCTGGAAATTAAAGAAAGGAATAGAAAAGTCCATTGGATTTGGCAACATAGAAGACACATCTCAAGAGACATTCTATCAAAAGCTGAAGGCAGACTGTTGTGGGCACAAGAAGAGGCGAAAGATGAAGAAATGAATACAGCAAGAGTTACAACTTTTTGACAAGAGAAGTACCATGAGGTAGCTAGGTACTGGATATTGGCTGCCAGATACTGAAGACCTAGTGGTGGTTAGTAACCACATTTTTATATAGGCACCAGCCTGCTGTGTGGCACAGGCTGGATAGAGGTGCATGTGTTCAGTTGCCTGAACATAGGCATGCATAATGTGAATGTTTGGATGCATTTAGGTTGGGAATTTTTACACATGTGAATGCTGAAAACAGAGTGTGAAAGTTCAGGGTTCTCCATGAAGACTGTGAAGAGGAATATGATACTAGGCAAGTTAATTTGCTTCTTCTAGCTTCAGTTTCCTCCTTTGTGAAATGGAAGAGTAGTATTTCTCTCATAAAGCTATTGTGAGGATTAGCGACTATATATGTGTGTATATACACACACATACATATACACACATATACACACATGTATATATGAGATATATTACATATATATTAAAGCGCAATACATCATAAAATGCTATATATGTCTGGCATATCAAGGTATATGGTAGATATATTTTATTATGATAAAAGATAGTGATGAAGACAAGAATAGACAGTAAAGCCAGAAAGATAAAAGAGTATCATTCAATAATTTATTAACAATGGAGAAGGATAAAATAAGATGTTCATTTTTGAATACTCTAACAATTTAACTGAACTAGCCATACCATCAAAGTACACATTTTAAACATTGTGTAGGATGTGAAACTGCAGGGCAATTTAAGATTCACGTATAAAAACATCCTGGCAAGATATGAAGAGACAAGTACTTTAATTAAGCAAACTCTACTCTGGAAATCAATAGACCAGAACTCATGTTCAGTGTATCATTAAGCCAAAACTTGAAAAAAATAAAAGGAACCATCCAAGCAGCAAGCAATTTCATTTCAGTTTCTTATGAGTACATCATTTTTGATAGTAAATAAAACTGCACAGTATAACAAACAATTTCAACTCATTGGTTGTGTTTAACACTGATGGAACCTTCTGGAACAAGGCAACCTCTAGGTAAGGATAGTATAGGCAAACAAAGCATCAGCGACAAGCTGAGAAGGCTGCTTGACATCACTGTCAGAGAGCTGTGCTCAAGGGAGACCCCTTGGTTCTCAAAGATGATGCACTGTATGTCCTAAGAATGAGGTAAATGTTGCTCTCCATCCATATCTACCCTCCAGACCTCAGTGGGACAGGTGGCCAGAATCAGGCCAACAGTGTAGAGGGAGAGGGAGAGAATAAATATGAACAATGTGATCAAGTTAAAAAGAACATTGATTCTGCCTGCCCTTCCACCTGGGAGTGAGGGTGAGATGGGAGCCATGATACGCTGTGTCCTCAGTGGAGATTTCAGTTCTCAAGTGTCTCTCACAGTGTGAGAGCAATCAAGACTCACATGGTCAATGGATGCCAGTGAGACCTAAAAAAAAAAAAAAAACGCACACACACATGTGTATGATTTTAAGAATTTCCCGGTCTTTGAAAAAGCAGAACACACTGTTCCTGTGGCCAAGCAAGTGGGTGGTGATGCCTTCCTATGGAGAAGGAAATTGAAACAGTAATTGAGGACCACAGAGAAACATTGTCTAAAAAATAATTGGAGAAACTTACAAAATCATTTATGAGAGATGAAGATGATGATGACCTGAAAAGTAAGAACCAGCAAGTTGAAATCTTAATAAAGTATTGAAGGTTTCAAAGCATTAAAACACTTAAATAATTTCATATCTGAATACAATCCTGTTATGAAAGCTTTAAAATGAGCATGCTTTATAGGTGATTTATAGATAATTTTGATTATGTAATTTTTTACCTTGTCCACTGACTTCATCCCCAGTATGGCCAGCATGTCATTTGCTTGTCACCAACCATTTCCCCCTTTCCCCTGGCCAAGAAAATCCCAGTATTATTCACGGGAGCAAAATGCCCAGCTAAATAATTACATTCCCAGACTCCCATGAAGCTAGGGGTGGACATATGACAACTTTGTTCAAAGAGATGTAGGTAGCTCTCTACTGGGGAGGAGCACTGAGAAAGTTTTACTGTCCACAGGAGGGTATAGATGTGGCTAGTTTCACTGTTTTTACCTGAATATCAGCATGATATCTGGAGCTGCATGAGCCATCTTATCTTCTGACCATGAGAAAAAGACCAAGAGGACTTCAGAAATGTTCACCCAGATACCACTAAGCTGCCAGCAACTGTCTACCACTGGCCTTATGTATTAGTCTGTTCTCATGCTGCTAATAAAGACATACCGAAGATTGGGTAATTTCTAAACGAAAGAAGTTTGATTGACTCATGGTTCAGCATGGCTGAGGGGAGGCCTCAGGAAAATTACAATCATGGTGCAGGGGTTAGCAAATACGTCCTTCTTCACATGGTGGCAGGAGAGAGAAGTCTTGAGCAAAATGGGGAAACGCCCCTTAAAAAAACATCAGATGTCATGAGAACCCACTATCATGAGAATAGCAAGGAGTTAAATGCCCTCATGATTCAGTTACCTCCCACTGGGTCCCTCCCACAACATGTGGTGATTATGGGAACTACAATTCAAGATGAGATTTGGCTGGGGACACAGCCAAACCATATCACCTTAGTTTTATGGCAGAAAAATAAGTCCGTATTTGTTATTTGTTTGAGACACCTTAAGAGAATTTTGTTGGTCAACCTGCCTAAGGTTTAATACCATTCTATCCATGACGAAGGAAAGAGAAGTTAACTGACATTTCCATACGGCCATGTTCTTCACTTAAAGCTTTTCAGCGGTAGTAAGCCAGATGACCAAAAGTTGACAATCACTTTTTAGTGATTATTTAGCTGGACACTTTGCTCTCATGTGCTGAGGCATCCTTTCACTGACTGCTGAGTGGGGCTGGGTTTTCCCATGTCCTTGCTTTTGCTTACAGTGTTCTCAGTCAGAAAGTACTTCTCCTTTCCTTTTGTTCCCCACAGTGCATCAAATATAAGGCCCAGGTCAAATGCCACTTCCATCATGAAGCCTTCCCTGGTCTCCCCTCAGTTATCACCAATTGTACCCTCTGTTGTGCTTCCATAATACTTAAGTCTTGGATGAGCATTTATTTTATTGTCTTCATTGACTATGTCTTGCCTTCTCCACAAAATAAGCTACTTAAAGTCAAGGACCCTGTTATGGGAGTCTTTGTACTTTTCTAGACAAGCAGCAGGAGCTTAGATATTTTGAATTCTATTTTACTTAAGCCAGAAAAACTGAAGAATGAAAAAGAAACTTCTGTAGGGGAGAGGTATGAGCTGTCAGTATCAGCTATACCACTGCAATACTGGATAACTTCTTTTCCAGTAAGTAAGTAAGCAAGCAAATAAGTAAGTAAGTAAGTAAGTAAGTAAGTAAACAATTAAGCCTATAGTTAAATGGTCTCAGTGAAATAGCATTCTACCAGCTTCTTTATTTTCTCCTGTAATCACTCAGTTTAGTGCCCAAAGCCCACTGTCACAGGTCTTTGGCTGGGTTACAACCTTTGATGAGTCCCTGTGTCCTGCAACAGAAAGCTGCATTAAAAAAAAAAAAGAAAAATTAGAGCCAAAGTCTTGGTCTGTCATCCAGGCTGAGTGCAGTGGTGTGATCACAGCTGACTGCAGCCACAAATTCCTAAACTCAAGCAATCGTCCCACCTCAGCCTCTTGAGTAGCTTGACTATAGGGACATGTCATAATTCCTGGTTAATTAAAAAAATTTTTTTTGTAGACAGAGGGTTTCACTATGTTGCCCAGGCTGGTCTTGAACTTCTGGGCTCGAACAATCCTCCCACCTCAGCCGCTCAAAGCATTGGGATTACAAACATGAGTCACTGCACCCAGCCAGGAAGTCCTACTATTTAACATGACAATCAGACATAACCCATCTCTTTAGCTTTGTCTGCAGCTTAATAATTTTTTAAAACATCAATTTGTGTTTCTGTATTTTCCTCTCCTCTCCATTTCAAGCATGTAGGAAGGCCCTTTGCATATCCTTGATGTTTGTTTAGTTGTTTCCATAAAGGAAAATGAGTCATGTATCTACCACAATAAGCAAATATAGCCCAATTTTATCACTCCAAAAATTCCCTCGTGCTACCCCTTTTGTATTCCATCCATCCCCTGAACCCCAAATCCTGGCTTCCACCATTCTCCTATGGTTTTGTCTTTTCTACCATATCATATAAATAGAATCATTCAGTAGATAAGAGTTTTGGGTCTGGCTTCTCTGACTCAGCAAAATGCATCTGAGATTTTTGTTGTTGTTGTTTTCCTTTGTTTTTTCTTCAACTTTTATTTTAAATTCTAGGATACATGTGCAGGATGTGCAAGGATGTGCAGGTTTGTTACATGGGCAAACACATGCCATGGTGGTTTGCTGCACAGATCAACTCATCACCCAGGAATTAAGCTCAGCATCCATTAGCTATTCTTTCTGGTGCTCTCCCTCCCACCTCACCCCAACAGACCCCAGTGATGCATTTGAATTTTACAACAAAAGGTATTCATTGGGTCAAAAGTAGAAACTGCCTTAAAGCGATAGCTATTCCTGCCATCTGTAAACACCTAACCTTAGAGGAGAGTAGGCCGGTTGTCCTGTGGGCAAGAGGGGAGAGAGGAGTGACTTAGAAGGAAGCTCAAGAGAAGGCAGATTTAGAAGAATTAGAACGCTTAGAAAAATTTAGAGATCTGGGCTCCTTGGAAGACCAGAGTCTTCACTAGGGAGGTGACCACCTCTCAGAGAGGATGGCTGTGTCATGCCCCTAGAAGGTAGTGCCCTTGGCCCACACCTCAGCAAAGATTTCCAGGCCCTCTCTGTGGCGTGGCAGCCATGTGGAAAGATGTGCAAGAGGTGCAATCTCCGTGAGAAAATGTGAGAAAGCAAAGCAGAGAAAAAAGAAGTCACATGGCCCTTAAGAGGCAGAGGGAACACCTTGATTCTAGAAGCTGAAGATCTCATAATGCTTAACTGAACGTATGTAAATTGCTCCTGTGCTGTCTTCTCACAACCTTGCAATGAATACTCTCACTTTTCCCATGACCTAGCTGGGGTGGATTCTGTTTCTTGTAAAAATGAACATTTTGCACGTCTCCATGATTGTATTTTATGCTTCCCCCATCTCCAGACACCCATGTTTGACACTCCATGGGGTCTAAAGGTACACGTGCCATAGTAGCATTAACTGAGCTTGGCCTCTTTGAAGGGAAAATGCCACTCAGAAGGCAGTTCTTCAGTGAATGAAGGCCTCTGAAACCTGGTAGAGACTTTCCAGGTCACTCGCTTTGTTACATAAACCCAAACCATGGCAAGTGTAATATTCTTGAGTTCCCATTTCCCTTTCCCTCCAATGCTTCATAAGAGGCATCAAACTCTAGCTTATAACCAGGGTTAGAAAATATAGCTATGAAGAAAAGACAGGGCAATAAAAAATGAAGCTTCATTTAATCATCTCACTGACCAATGCAAGCCTTCCAGACTTAGCAAGAAACAAAGTTCCAAAGAAAGGTCTTCAAAATAAGGTGTCCTATCTGAGACAAAGGAGGAAGGTGGGATAGTTACAATGTCTTTGCCTATCCAACATCCTTTAGCTTTTCTTTGGATACTAGAACATTTACCTACTTTGCAGAAATCTACTGGGGCTGGTGCTCACTTGGCCCTCCCCAATCCCCAGGATACAGAAGGGAATGCGATCCAGGCTTCCCAATCAGAATATCCGATTCCTTGGAAAGAGTGTTTGGTCTAGAGCCATGTGACCCAAGCAGGGCTAATCAGTTACTTTCAAAGATTGCTATGGCTGCCTGAATGAAAGTGTTTCTGTCTCTCCTTCTGAGATAGTTTCTGCTGAAGAACTGACTAAAGAAAACCTATAAAAGAGAGAAAGATGTTAAAAGCACCAGGGACGGTTATATTTAGACTTCTCAGCGATTGATAAGTCTGCAAATTCCCATTTTTAAAGAAATTTTTAAAAAACTAGAATTTTGCTTTGTGTCACTTGCAATTAGACATCTCCTAAATAATTCATTATTTGTCTCACAGGGTAGAGGCTTCTATGTCTTGACTGTCTGTCCCTAACAGTTTACATCACTAAAGCACGAAGAACTGTTCCTTAGAGCTCACAAAGAAGTCCAGTTTGAAGAGTGATCATCACTCCTGTATGACTCAATTTTAAATGCCCTGCTTAATAGGAAATGGAAATCCACAGGATAGCAGAAGCTAGTCAATTTTCACTACCAGACAAGTGTTGTAAAAACAGGTATGCTAAAAGGTGTTCTTCCAGTCTGAATTGGTATAAGACACCTTTGAGGGTATCTACTATCTCCCTCCCTTTGCTTACCAATCCAGGGCAAGCACGTTTTGTGAGTCTTTAATAGTTTGTTCCTCTATCCCTACAAACATCACATAAATAAAAATAGTGTCTATGAAGACTGAAGTAGTCAGTGCCAAAGTGTATGTTCTTAGATGTTGAACCGATTATCTAAAAAAAAAAAAGAAAAAAGAAAAAAAGCAAGGGTCAAAACCTGTATCTGCAGAGCTTTTTAGCTTGATTTGGGTATTTGCGAAGTGTATCTTGTGCTGCTTTGTCAATCTGAGTGACAGTTAATCAATACTAATCTGACGCCAGTGGATTCTTCACTTTCCCTGAACAGGATTAAGGTATACTATCTATGAATATATTTCATCTCAGGCTGTAAATCTATATGCTTTAACGTAAATGCATTAGCATCTCTTTTTAAATGGAATGTACTGTGTATACAAGGAAATAAAGATGAATTACCAAGTTGTCCTGAAAAATGTCTTTCTGACCCATTATGAAAATGACTCAGCTTTCGAGGCAGCAGTAAGTAGATTAGACATGTTCCATTATTTTATATAGTGATCTATACCTCAGTTTCTGGGAGGACCTATTAAGACTCAGAATATCTATAATCATATTGCCCTTCCTTGCCTGGGGCAGGTACATTTTCTCATTTATTTGTTTCTCTGTTTGTTATTTAGCCCTCCTTTTGTTTATCCATAAAGAAATACATATTTAATTCCTGCTGTGAGTCACTCACCTAGGTTCTAAGGATATAATGGTGAACAATAGTAGTAATATTTAGGTCCCACAATTTGCCCTAAGGTTTCCCAATTTGTCCAGAGCCAACTGGGCCTATAAACACCTAATGTAACATCTTACTATCCAGCACTGTCTCACGGGTCCACGCTCAACCAGAGCAAGGCTGAAACAACAATTGTTTAATCTTTGAATGTCACTTTAGAGTTTATAGGGATTTTCATATGTACTTTAAATTCTCATAAATATCTATTAATATATGAAGGAACCAGGGAAGATGAGCTTTAATAACTCATTTAAGATTAAGCAACTAACAACTTGAGGACAACAAGTTGTTACTACTAAAACCCTATGGTCTATGATAGTATCTACCTCATAGGTTATTGTAAAACATCAATGAGATATTACAGGCAAAGCACTTGGAATAGTGCATGGCACACAGTAAGAATGCAATAAATGCTAATTTATTGTTGACTGTGATGATGTTCTTGTTTAGAAACAGGGAATCATAAGCTAGTGCCAGTTTGCGTGTCTGTCCATCTATCCATTTGTCCATCTGTCCATCCATTCATCCATCCATCCAAAGTTGTATTGAGTACCTGTTGTGTGTCAGGCACTACAAGAGATGCTGAAGATTTAATGTTGAATAAGCCCATGCTTTTACACCTCTCACAGTTTAGATTTCTAGTCTTTGGCACCTGTATTTGGTATCAGACTTCACAGACTAAACGATGAAAAGGTCTTAGGGCTGGGCGTGGTGTCTCAGACCTGTAATCCCAGCACTTTGAGAGGCCGAGACGGGTAGATCACCTGAGGTCAGGAGTTCAAGACCAGCCTGGCCAACATGGTGAAACTCCGTCTCCACCAAAAATACAGAAAATTAGCCGGGCATGGTGACACGTGCCTATAATCCCAGCTACTCAGGAGGCTGAGGCAGGAGAATCACTTGAACCCAGGAGGCAGAAGTTGCAGTGAGCCAAGATCATGCCATTGCACTCCTTTTTGTAAAAAAAAAAAAAGAAAAGGTCTGAAAACCAGAGCCTAGACGAGGGATTGGTAAACTAGAACCCATGGGCCAAATTTTTCTCACTACCTGTTTTTGTAAGTAAAATAAAGTTTTATTAGAACACAGCCATATTCATTTGATTACATATTGTTTATGGCTGCTTTCCCATTGCAATCGAAAAGTTGAGTAGCTGCAACAGAGACCCTGTGGTCCATAAACCTAAAATATCTACTATCTGGCCCTTTGTGTAAAAGATCTGTGGCCTGGATTATTGTATCTTTGTATCCTCTTAGCTGTTTTACCTTATCATCCCTTGGAATTGAAAACAAATTAAAAGGTGATGGCTTGCCTGCAGGGGTCAATCAACTTGTTTACATCTGATGACATGTCCTAACTGCAGAGAAGTACTTCATGATTTTGACATTACTGATTTTCCTGGGGGGATTTTTTCCATTGCCCTCTACAGGAGGCAAAATAACCTTGTAAAAATATTCTTCCAAAGCATGAACTCATTATTCTGTGGTCCTACTGCTTTCTTCCCATTTATTATCTCCTTACTATGCCCCCAGTACTATCAGCAATCCTTGGCTCCCCTATGATCTCATGCTTGGCCCATTTTTTACCATTATGTGACTGACTGGGCAGAGGGCACCATTCCTGGGTTTCTCTGTTAGAATTCTTTTTCATCAGTATTACTTGGGCTTTTATTGCTCAAGTCTGTGCATGTTGACATGTCATTGGGCAGTAAGAATTTTTTAACATTGTTTTTGCATGAGTGTTTTTTTTTTTTTTTTTTTTTTTTGAGACAGAGTCAGGCTCTGTTGCCCAGGCTGGAGTGCAGTGGCCGGATCTCAGCTCACTGCAAGCTCCGCCTCCCGGGTTTACGCCATTCTCCTGCCTCAGCCTTCCGGATAGCTGGGACTACAGGCGCCCGCCACCTCGCCCGGCTAGTTTTTTGTATTTTTTAGTAGAGACGGGGTTTCACCATGTTAGCCAGGATGGTCTCGATCTCCTGACCTCGTGATCCGCCCATCTCGGCCTCCCAAAGTGCTGGGATTACAGGCTTGAGCCACCGCACCCGGCGAGTGTTTTAAGTATACATTTGAGTGTTGCCTTGAATGGTAACATTCAAGATTCTAACAAGAACAATGATTTACTCCAATGCCAATCACTTCACCTATACTATTTTATTTAATCATTATAACAACGTAACATTTAGATACTCTCATCATTTCCTTTTGCAGATGAGGATACTGAAGTTTTGAGAGTTAATTTTTTAAATGATAAACACAGTTACACTTACTGAGAACTTAATATATCTGAGTATAAACTTTACATGGATTGTCTTATTTAATTTCCACAGTGACTATCTAGGAATGCAGTGTCGATATCTTCATTGTACTTATAAGGTGCAGTGAGGTTATTGACTTGCTATGATCCCAACTCTAGTTAAGTGGAAGCACTAAGACCTGATATTAAAATCTGGTTGAGGTCAGGAAGGTATCCTGTGGTTCAGTCACACAGACACTCATCCCCTCCCACTTCCTACCTACTAAATCAAATGTAGTGCCTGCATGCAGCCCCTTTATTGAGTAGACAACTGTAAAATATTTGTTATTTCTTTTCTGAGGTGTGGTGATTAGAATGGTAGAAGTAGAAAACAAAAACTGGCATGATGATGCTTTCTGCTGAAATGTAAATCAGTTTTACTTATCAAAGATGTCAAGGTGGCAGATCCCAGTGACTTCTTTACTATGTCTTACTTTGAAAATAAATCCCCGCCTATGTTCTCATTGTAAACTAAGTATGATTGGTAATGGAAGATAAATATTTGGACTCCTGTATATTAAGAAACATTCTCTAAATGAGAAGTTATCAATGGGCTACTGAATGTGAACAAAGGCATTTCCTTTACATCTTAAATTCTCAAGGTATTTCAGACTGTATATTTTGATAACCGAACCAAGTTGGCTCTTGCCAGTTTGCTATGGTTTGGATCCGTGTCCTCACCCACATCTCATGTTGAATTGCAATACTCAATGTTGGAGGTGGAGTCTGGTGAAAGGTGCCTGGATCATGGGGTTGAATTTCTCATAAATGTTTTAGTATTCCCCCCCTCCCCTGTACTGTCTTTGTGACAGTGAGCTCCTGTGAGATCTGGTCATTTAAAAGTGTGTGGCACCTCCCCAGTCTCCTCTTGCTCCTGCTTTTGCCATGGGATGTGCTTGCTCCCCATTTGCCTTCCACCATGACTGTAAGTTTCCTGAGGTTTCCCCAAAGCTGAGCAGATGCCAGCATCATGCTTCTTGTACATCCTACAGAACTGTGAGCCAATTAAGCCTTTTTCCTTTATAAATTACCCAGTCTCAGGTATTTCTTTATAGTAATTCAAGAATGGCCTAACACACACTTCACTTTGCAGGTGATGGGATAGTCTTTCCATATCACAAATTTTGATTCTAAACCTTACCAAGCAGTGATATAGTCTTAATTTATAGTAGTATTAACATCAGAATCTGGGTCTCCAAACTAATTGTTTAGTTTTTTTTTTTTAATTACACATCATAGCATAGTTGTTAATATTATACGTTCTAATATCCAGGCTCTCGTCTTGGATTTCCCACCAAACTTACTGTATGAATGTAGAGCCTTTTAACTGTTCTAAGAATAGTTCCTGTACCTATAAAGTGGGCATCATCCACCACCAACCTAAGGCTCAGGTTTATCATGAAGACTAAATGAGAGGTGAGTGAACTTGTCAACCTGTACAGCAAAATACAAATGTTAGTGATAAATGGCACCACTCAGGAAATCCTCTCTGGATCATATAAAGACTCCCTTTTAATCTTTAGAAACTGCCCATTTTATAAGAAAATTCTGTTAAAATGAGAAGAGTAAGCTAGTAATTATGATTAATTTGAGATTAAAGGTAAGATGTCTATCTAGGTCTGTTAAGTGCTCTGTATGTTTTTATAGTTGTCAAAAAACCCTACCTCAAGGCCCAATTTTAGGGACACTGGACGCTAACAAATCAATAAGTCCAGGCTAATTTTTCTGAACCTTCTAACTCAGGCAATGCAAAAACCCCTTCCACATTTTCATGACAAATAGAAACAGATCACAGAGAAGCGCACTAAATGGATGAAGCCGACATTCCTCCTAATTCATTAGAGCACAGAACTTTTAGAGATCCAGGGACCCCACTAAAATCATGCTCCCACAGGTCAATTGATCATAACTTGAAAAATCATTTCAGGATTGGTCCAAAGCAGCCTTAAAGGAAGAGAAGGAAATGTCACTAACTTTTACACAATTGAGAATTTTAAAGAAATAGGTCGAACTATGAGATCACACCTCTGTTACTGTAGTGGTCTACAAGGTGTGCTTCTCAAACTTAACACATGGCTTAGCATTTGCCATTTTACATGCCTGGGATGATAGGCCCATCTTATCCTTTGCCCCAAGAAGAGCTGCTCTTTTAGCTGAAGAAATAACTCTGGTTCTCAATAGAAAAGAAGGGAGTGGGGAGTGGATTATAAAAAGTAAGCCCTAAGTAATGGGTGAATGTAAAGAGTATAAAACAAATCTACCTACATATTGGTTGCTTAACAAATTTCAGCATTGTCATAAACCCATTCTGAGGTCTACTTCAACTATAAGATTATATAAATAAGGAAACTGAATAACCATTCTATATGAAAGGCAAAAGTTATGCTGTACCAAGTAGAAGTGGACTTGTCTTACCAAGGCTTCTACATTCCTTGCTGCACAGACAAAAATAGGTCATTGTGCTCACACCGCTCTGAACAGGAGGCAGAGATTCAAACCTCTATGCACATCACTTCTGTCTTCCCCACTCCAAAGAGCTTTCTGCTGGAGAGCTCTCATCTCGAGTTTTTTGCTTCTGTCAATACTTTGTGACCAAGGCTCAGGCTAGAGAGATAGCCGGGCCATACTTACCCATGGTTAACATTAATTGCTCACTTGTTGTCTGCCTGGCCTGACACCGGGCCCTACAGAGGAGGAAATAATGTAATCTGCAACCTCAAAGAATGAGAAAGGAGGACACACAAATTTCCAAGGGCATGCAGGGCACTGAAACAGGGATGCACAGGTTATTTACAGTGGCACTGCAGTCAGTGCTCTGTATACTTTTCCTGTAGCCCACAGCTTCTTATCCTCAGCCCTACTGACATTTAGGGCCAGATCATTCTTAGTTGTAGGGGGCTGTCCTGTGCACTGTAGAATGTTGGGTAGCATCCCTGTCTTCTATCCATTAGATGTCAGTAGCAACCCCCCACCTTCATCCCCACCAAATTGTGCCAAAGATGTCTCTCAACATTGCCAAGTATTGCTCTCAGGGTCAAAATCTCCACCCACTCCCATCAACACACCCCTGTTGAGTATCACTGTTTGGTCCTAGTGTGTTGTAACATACCCCGCCTTCCAACTCCAGACTAACCCCATCCTCAGAATTTAATGATAGGCTCCACATGATACAGGAGTTCCTTTCATCTGGTCCATGATATTAAGCATGAAACAATATAGACACATATCAGGGTTTACAATCATGTCCTATACTTGTTATACTCTAGCTGAATCCCCAGCTTATCATAGTAATTGCACATAATAGGTGTTCACTAAGTAAGTACTTATATTGGACAGGGAGCCTCACCTGGGACAATGGACCCCAGAGATTTACAGATAAAATTCAGTGGGTTTGTGATCATTGAAGGAGCAGATTTTACATCATTCTTTTCGTTAACCTCTAACTGGAATCTAGCATTTCCTCTGATGAGAATATAGAAAATAATCTATAATAATCATCACTCTGGGACTCTGTCACCAACAGAACTCACAGATTATTTCCTATCCTAGTCAAGTTGTTGCATACATCTCAAAATCTTGTTTATGCTCTCTGCTCCTTTGAAATGATGGTAGTTATCAAAGAGAAACATATATTATTTTATCACAACATTGATTTTTATGTGTTGGCAATTGTATCTAATTAGCTTTCTTTGGCAATCCTGGACATTTTGTTTAATGCAGTTAAAAATATAATTTTGAGAAGGGATTTGTAGTCTTCAACAGCTTGACAAAGGCACCCATGACAAGAAAAAAGTGAAGAAACATTGCCAAAGTCCTAAAATCATAGCCAGTCTCTAAGAACTTCGTGCATCATTCCTATGGTGCCGGGGAGGGCGCTTGTTCCTAGTAGGGGCCTAACTGCTATTATTGAGAGGCATAGGTGCCATCCCTAGCCTGTTATCCTCTTAATCTCTAAGAAGGTGATTGATTGTTTTTTCATTTATCTTCCTCCACCCCATATCCTGAGCACCTTTAAGGATGGTTTTGGGAATCAAATCAAATGACAGAGGCAAATGTGCAGGTATCCAGTTGTAACTAATGCTACCATGTAGATATGATCACGTGTTCAGTTCTCTAGGATTTGTCAGCTCTTATGCTTTACTAGCCTATTTGCAATCTGTGGTAGCAGACTTGACTCAGACTTGGCCTTTCTCACTTGTATCATTTTTCTGTCTAGGAATCACAGATGAAAAGAGGGTAGAAAAATGATGAGGAGAGAATAAGGAAAGTGATCTTTTTTTTAAAAAAAGTGAATTCACCTCGCACTCCAGAATTCATTTTTTTACCTCATTCAGAAGACAGGACTAAATTTGTAAACTTCAGTTGTTACAAGGCTGTACCACAAGACTAAGAGTGGTTTTTTTCTGTTCTGTTTTGTTTTTTGAGATGGAGTCTTGCTCTGTCGCCCAGGCTGGAGTGCAGAGGCGCAATCTCGGCTCACTGCAAACTCTGCCTCCTGGCTTCACGCCATTCTCCTGCCTCAATCTCCTGAGTAGCTGGGACTACAGGCACCCGCCACCATGCCCGGCTAATTTTTTGCATTTTTAATAGAGATGGGGTTTCACCGTGTTAGCCAGGATGGTCTCGATCTCCTGACCTCGTGATCCACCCACCTCAGCCTCCCAAAATGCTGGGATTACAGGCGTGAGCTACTGCACCAGGCCTAAGAGTGGTTTTTGACGTTATTTCCTTCCAGTGGGAACAGCTTCTTCCCCAACTTCACCCACTGAAATCCTTCAAGAGCTAACTCAAATTTCCACTTCTCAGTGAAGGCCTCTCCTTGAAATTCCTGTGTCTGCAATTAATTCTCGGGGCTATTTGCATGTGAGTCTCTCTGGTACATTTCTCAAACATCATATTGCAGCCTAAGTTCCCAATGACAGGTAGAGATTGCACTGTATAAGTCCAAGGCCCGGCCCTTTTCTCTGTTCCACCAGCAATCTTTGATCACAATTTGCTAAAGAGAGATATATCTTCAGAGTCCTCGGAAGAAGAATTAGGCCAGAGGACCTCGCTTAGGCTCTTGTGCTGGGACACTCTCATTAAACATACAGTTGAACCACTGGGGCCTGAATACTCTCCAATAAGCAGTCAGCTAGACAGATAGGAAGTCCTGAGAGAAAGTCATTTTCCTTGGCAGCTGAGATGCATTTAACAGCCAAAGAAGAAAAGCGCATTACCTTCCTTCACAGCTCATAGGCACCCTGCACATTGATTTCATATTGGCTCTTTCCTTTGTTTAGTTCAATGCAATCTTTTCCACAAGCCCATGATACAATACAAGTACTTTAAATGTGCTTTGACCTCTGATCAGCTCACATCAAGCAATTGAGTGGGAAGAACAATGCACTGTGTTCAGCACTCATCGTATATGCTTGTGCTCTTTCCAACTGGGAGGGTCCTGCCCTTCTTCATATGCTCAGCTTCTTTTCTTTGGGCTGAGTTAAAAAGAACAATCTGAGTTGTTTGTGTGTGCTACAGTTTTGTAGAGCAGGCTGAATGACTCTTTTGTTAAAAATCTCGTTTTGAATTAAAACACTGAATATAGATGTCAAGGATGTATTTGGGCTCATGATTCTGGATCTGTCCAGCCCATCCCTGGCTGATCCTCATCACAGTGTCCTGTAAAACACAAATTAGATCTTGCTGGTTCCCAATTAGAAGCCCTTCAATGTATCCTCATTGCCTTAAAATAAAAGTCTGAACACCTTAACATGACACACAGTGCCCACTGCAATATTGTGGTTTTCTAAAAGAGATTTACATACACACACACATATATAATGATCCATGTATGTGTATATATTTATCTAGTATATATGTGTATACACATGTATACATATATACAATACAACAAATATATGTATACTAGATACATATAAAACATACAATGCAAACATATATATGTATATTTGTGGCTATGTAAATATGACTGTCAGGGTTCAGGACATACTACCCCAAAATATGGCTCCTTGGCATTTGAAAAAACAGCAGAAGCAAGAAGGACTCTGACTTGCTCCCACCATTCTTCCCTGAAGCTGATTATAAAACCTAGAAAAGTCACCCTCTGATCTTCTCCCACCCTTCTTTCCTGAGAGATACTCATGTAACAGGTTTCGTCCTACTCTATTCTATACCCAGAGGAAAGGAATGAAGTCAAAGAGATGCCAAGAAGAATCGGAAAAAACAGTTCCTTCTAAGTTTCTCCCAGTTTGTTACCATTAGCTCATACCCGCCTTTGTGCAATCATACTTCTACATGATTGTCTACTCTTCATCAAACCTACACATAAAAATATGGTTTTCCCTGTTTCTTTGGGTGTTCATTTATGAAGGCTCCCATGTTATAGACAATTTTTATTAAACTTGCTATGCTTTTATCTTTTTTTTAAATCTGTTTTTGTTATGGAGACTTGCAAGGGGTGAAGAAAAGATACGACTTTTCCTCTCCTAAATGATTTCTTTTTCTTTTTTTTCTTTTTTTTAGACAGTCTCACCCTGTCACCCAGACTGGAGTGCAGTGGTGCCATCTTGGCTCACTGCAACCTCTGCCTTCTGGGTTCAAGTGATTCTCCTGCCTCAGGCTCTCAAGTAGCCGAGATTACAGGCGCCCACCACCACGCCAGGCTAATTTTTGGATTTTTAGTAGAGACAAAGTTTCACCATGTTGGTCAGGCTGGTCTCAAACTCCTGACCTCAGGTGATCCACCCACCTTGGCCTCTCAAAGTGCTGGGATTACAGGCATGAGCCACCACGGCTGGCCCTCCTACATGATTTATGTGAAAAGTATAGGCACTTTATGCAAAAAATGTACTTGTACACTCTAAATGTATAAATTGTATATGTAAATCATATCTCAATAAAATTGTTATTTGAAGAAAAACAAAATATAAGTTTCAGAGTCTGATTACCTGGGTTTAGAGCTTACTTCCACCCTTTAACTTGCAATAAAATGTTGGGAAACTTGCCTATTTGTCAGTTTTCTCATATACAAAGTGAAAATAAGAATGAAACGTATCTTAGAGGTCTGTCCTGAGAATCAAGACAGGCAAAGAGATAAGAACATGACCTGCTATGGAATAAGCATTTAAGAAATGTCAGCTATTATAATGATGACCTCTCCCCTTTTATATCTGGACATTCTACTCCATCTCTACTCTCTGTGTTGAATTCGAAAACTTTTTCCTCATGCTTCAACAGGACTTTGTATATGCTCGAAGTAGCTACTCCACGTTTAGTGCTTCCAACCCTTGGACTGATTAATTCATCCTTCCAGTCTTAACTTAATCATTTCTTTCAGGTAGGCTTCCCTACTTGTAAAATTAGGTTAAATTAATCTCCTAATTTTATGTTTCCATAGCATTTTATACTTTGCTCCCAAAACACACATTTTAAAAAATGTAAATGCTTAAAACATCTGTCTTTTGACCAGATGTAGTGGCCCATGCCTGTAATCCCAGCACTTTGGGAGGCCAAGGCAGGCAGATCACGAGGTCAGGAGTTCGAGACCAGCCTGGCCAACATGGTGAAACCCCGTCTCTACGAAAAATACAAAAATTAGCTGGGCATGGTGGCAGCACACCTGTCATCTCAGCTACTTGGGAGACTGATGCAGGAGAATCGCTTGAACCCGAGAGTCAGAGGTTGCAGTAAGCCGAGATTGCGCCACTGCACTCCAACTTGGGCGACAGAGTGAGACTGCATCTCAAAGGAAAAAAAAAAAAAAAAAAAAATCTAACTTTCTTGCTTGGCTGTGGATCCTAGAAAGGCAGGGACCCAGAGTGTCCCTTTGTTCAGCACAGCAGCTGGCCATAGTAAAAACTCAATTAATATTTGTTGAATGTGACTGAATTTCTTTCTAAAGGAGAACTGCCTACACTACAGCTTAAATAATGTCAAGCTTCTTGTTGATGCCACTTCCTTTCATTTTTGAACCATGAGAGTTCTTGCCACATAAATAATGTGTAACTACACTTGTCTTTTCTCTTTGACTTTCAGAGCCAAAATAATATTAAATATTCCCATTCTCATTTCCACTACATCCTGCACAGTACACTGCCAGGAAGGTCCCCGGGAGGGTCTACCACAACCCTGAGACATCTCCTTAATTCAGTTTGTGGGAAAGTAAGTAATTCCTGTATACTATATGCTGATACATGACAGTCTCTTCCCATAAAGAAATCCAACTGTGCTTCTTTGCTGGAAAAAACGATGGCAGCTCATTCCACCTCCTCTGTCACACCACAGTCCCTGTTCTTGCTGCTGTATAGGAAGCTGCTTCTCATTCCCTTGTACTTGTGAAGTCAAGCTCTGTCCCCATCCATTACAGTTCCCCCTATTTCTCCTCTAGGAAGTTTCTCCTGACCAACTCTGTAGGCCTGATCTCTTCCTACCTTGTCTTCAGCACTTACCATCTACTTAATCCTCTCAGCATGTCCAAGTTCTATCGTATGTTTTTGTTCAAGTTTTTAAAAACATGTTCACTATTATTTAATATTTCACTGGGTATGATGGCTGTACAAGAATATAACTTATTTGAGAACTTATAAAGAGGAACTTTTGTTCTATGTCCTTACATCTCTGCACTGAACTTAGTTTGGTGATAGTTGTACAAATGGTGTTCAACAGGAATATGTAGAAGGAAGAAAACAGCCATTAATATATCGGGTACTCATGAGGTGCCTAGCACCACATTGAGTGCTTGACATAATTATGTAGTGCTCTTATGAACCCTGTTTTACAGATGAGAAACCAGTTTCCAGTGTTGTACCATTAGAGCCAGGAGTTCAACCCAGGAAGTTTGTGCCCTCACCCCATACTCACTTATTCTGCTGACCTATACTACTATTCTAAAGGGGAGAAACTTTGAAATTTGCTTCTATTCTGTACCCTGAAGAAGATTGGACATTTTCTCCTCGTCTCTCCTTTTTTCCTGTGTTTGGATTAATCCTTACCCCATTAACCACTATTCCCAGGGAAGACGGTGCAAAAGGAGTTAAGATTAAAAGGCAGTACCTGGCAAAAGTAGAGCGCAAGCAAGGAGGTGAAGCATAAGGAGCTTAAGAGAATATTTTTAGTACTCTTTTCTACCAGTCAAATAAGCAAATGAAATTCAAGTCTTTCCAATAAAGGAGAACAAAGTTAATTTCCTTCCCTATTCTGTGCACTGAGATTTTCTTATTCACATTGTCATCTCATTAAATTCCTAATATCACAGTGGAATACCAACATTCCCCTTGGCCTCTGCTGGAAAAGCAAAAAGAAAAAATTCTACTCAGGTGACTGCTGGTGGCAAAAGAATGTTCTGCAAGGGTAGTATAATTAATAAGAAAGGAGACAATATACCTAGATCTTGACATTGAAGATGCCTGACAGAAGTTTATCTCATCATTTGAAAATACTCTGTCCTTGGGATTAACTGGCTAGAAGAAAACTCTGACAATAAAAACAGGCCAACAGAATCTTGAAAACACACTCAGTATGGCTTAATAGAGAAATTAAAGTTGTGTCAGTTCCACAAACAGAAAAACAAAGACATCTCCCTCCCTTGTTAAGTGTTGGAATTAGCTCTCTTCAAAGCAGCCACACAGTGAACCAACTAGAAACAACTCTTTAATCAAACTAGAAAGCTGATGAACGTCCCCAACTTCTTTATTTCCCACTCTCTCTGAGCACCATTGAGGGCTGCAATGGCTGAGCAGCTGGGAAGGTCTGCTGAGGCAATGCTGCTGGGATGGTTGTGGAAGTTTACACAGCAGCATAAATCCACGATGCTCATATTAAATCACATTTCTCTCTTGCCAAAGGGAAAACTGTGTGGGGCCCAAATACCTCTTCCTCCTGTATCAGGAATTCACCCCTCAAGCTTGCGGGGAAAAACTGAACCACTGTAGCTTATGCTGCCTACGGACATGGGTGGATGAATGTGCGCTCCTATGCCGTGAAATCGCCTAGGGTTTTGGATTGATTCTTTTTAATTTTTTTTTTTTTTGGAGAATTATGAGTGCTGTACTCCCTGTAGCATTTCAAATGAAACCCCATTATTATTTCTGTATTGTAGAATTTTGCTTTTTCTCATTAAGTATCTCTGGTTTATTAGGTCATGGTTGTTCATCTGAGACTCTTGTATATGTGACTTTCTCGCTGCATGATTTATGGAAAATGTATCTTTATGATTTAATACATTATTCCTGTAAATAATAAAGCAACTTTTAAATGAGGTGCCACAGAAGAACTAGACAACCAGCAATTCTTTCTAAACAGTTGAATACTAAGCAGATTATCTCTGCTAACGATAACTGGGAGCAGAAGGTGGGCTCTGGTGAGTTTTAGGCTCCTTTGATTTATTACTCAAATGTTTCTACTAGATTGGTAGGCTCTCATCTCCCAGGGATCAAGGTTTGAAGTATTCTATTTTCACTACCCTATCTGAGAAACCATGTTCCACTCTAAAATATAATCCTTCAGCCACTCTCATGCTTCCTTCTGTGTACTGATGAAATACTTCTGAAAGAAAGAGAAAAAAGGAAAAAGCAGCACAGAGAAAGGAAGGAGGAGACCCTGTTTATTTAGAACCTGAATACATTTAAGTAACATCCAGGTGACTTGAACAATGTGGCCAACTTCACATGGCTGGTAAGAACCCAAGTTTTGTTGCATTCTAAAGCCTTTTGAGTTGCTTCACCTTGTCATGGTAAAAGGCAGAGTGGATGAGGAAAAGCACAGGAACATGGGATAGGGCGCTGGACTTCTGAGAATACACCAGGGAGGGCAATCATGGCCCTGTAAACCACCACTGGAGGCTTCTTCAGATAAAGAAATGGACTGGGTGGCCAGGGGCTATTTGGTGAAGCTCTAGTTAATGAGCTTTGCTGAGTATTTGCTTTGGGGCACTTCCAGCTGTTTAAGGTATATGAATGACTCTCTGATCCCTCTCCTCAGCCAGGCATTTCTTGTGGGCTTTTTGCCTGGCTTTTCCCACTGGGCAGTGGACCTCTCCAAGGCAGAGGTCAAACTCCAAGACCCAGTACATCTAAAGCTGAACTATTAATCTCCAATCCCAAATCTGCCATTGCTCCTATAAATTTCTGTTAATGATGTCACAATTATCTGACCGACAAGGCTAACAACACCAGAGGTATCCCCAACTTCCCTCCCCCTGATCCTCCACATTAAATTACTTGCCAAGTTTCATTAGTTCTATCTCAAGGTATTGTGTCTATTTGTTTTCTCTTCTCTTTCTATCCTAGTTTAGGCCTTTATGACTCTCCAACAAATGTATTACAATATTCTCGCAACTTAGGGGCATGCTCTCCCCTGCTTCTTTTTACTACGCTGTCAGGTGAGTTGTGAGACAATCCAACATTCAAAATCTTTCAATCCAGTCACGCAACAAATTTTACTGAGCAGTTATTGTGTGCCAGGTGCTATTCTAAGTCTATGAAACAAAACTTCCTGCTATCAGAAAGCTTACATCTAATGAGGAATGATAGAAAGAAAATAAACAAATATACATCATGTCACGTTGTAATAACTGGCCTGAAGAAGAATACAGCAGAATGGAGATGCAGACCAGGAATTGGCCAACTTTTTTTGTAAAGGGCCAGATAGTACATATTTTAGTCTTTCTGGGCCATATGATCTCTGTCTCAACTACTCAACTCTGCCACTGTACTGCAAAAGCAACCACAGACAAACTTAAATGAGTATGATCGTGCTCCATAGGCATGGGCAAGGACTTCATGTCTAAAACACCAAAAGCAACGGCAGCAAAAGCCAAAATTGACAAATGGGATCTCATTAAACTAAAGAGCTTTTGCACAGCAAAAGCAACTACCATCAGAGTGAACAGGCAACCTACAGAATGGGAGAAAATTTTTGCAACCTACTCATCTGACAAAGGGCTAATATCCAGAATCTACAAAGAACTCAAACAAATATACAAGAAAAAAACAAACAACCCCATCAAAAAGAGGGGAAAGGATATGAACAGACATTTCTCAAAAGAAGACATCCATACAGCCAACAGACACATGAAAAAATGCTCGTCATCACTCGCCAGCAGAGAAATGCAAATCAAAACCACAATGAGATACCATCTCACACCAGTTAGAATGGCAATCATTAAGAAGTCAGGAAACAATAGATGTTGGAGAGGATGTGGAGAAATAGGAACACTTTTACACTGTTGGTGGGATTGTAAACTAGTTCAACCATTATGGAAAACAGTATGGCGATTCCTCAAGGATCTAGAACTAGATGTACCGTATGACCCAGCCATCCCACTACTGGGTATATACCCAAAGGATTATAAATTACTCTACTACAAAGACACATGCACACGTATGTTTATTGCGGCACTATTCACAATAGCAAAGACTTGGAATCAACCCAAATGTCCATCTGTGACAGACTGGATTAAGAAAATGTGGCACATATACACCATGGAATACTATGCAGCCATCAAAAAGGATGAGTTTGCGTCCTTTGTAGGGACATGGATGCAGCTGGAAACCATCATTCTTAGCAAACTATCACAAGAAGAGAAAACCAAACACCGCATGTTCTCACTCATAGGTGGGAACTGAACAATGAGATCACTTGGACTCGGGAAGGGGAACATCACACACTGGGGCCTATCATGGGGAGGGGGGAGGAGGGAGGGATTGCATTGGGGAGTTATACATGATATAAACGTTATGCACATGTACCCTAGAACTTAAAGTATAATAAAAAATAAAAAAAATTAAAAAAATAAAAAAAAAAGAAAACCAAAAAAAAAAAATAATAAATAAAAAAAAAAAAAAAAAAAAAAAACAAAGCTTGGCAGTGGGTTGGGTCTGATTTGGCAAACAGGCTATAGTTGACCAATTCCTGTTGTAGACAGTGATGATAGGAACATGTTTTTGTTTTTTTTTTGAGACCGAGTCTTGCTCTGTGGAGTACAGAGCTGGAGTACAGTGGCACCATCATGGCTCACTGCAAGCTCTGCCTCCCAGGTTCACACCATTCTCCTGCCTCAGCCTCCTGAGTAACTGGGACTACAGACGCCCACCACCACGAACATGCTGTTTTTACAAAATGGTCAAGGAAGACCTCTTTGACAAGGCGATGTTTGAGCCATAAAGGAAGAGGCCATTAGCACATCTTGGAAAAGAGGATTCTATGCAGAGGGAACAGTAAGTAAAAATGCTAGGAGGTAAAAACATGCTTGGCACCAGTGTGTTAGGAGCTCAGCGAGCAAGGGAGAGATAACTTATCAAGTATTTTCCACTAATACCCTTCACAATCCCTGGGTTCCACTGTCTCACATACAACCATCCAACTATCATGATTTTCCATGCTCATACATCTGACTACTATAACAAGTATTTGCATATTTTTCCTAGCACCCATTCCCTCTCCTGATAACAACACCCCAATTTTTCTTTGGAGAAGTGCTCTATTTCACTCTCAGTCATTCCAACCCTAGCTCTAGCAGTGGGAATATGACCTAGGCCTTGCCAACCAGCACACTGTATCATCCTGGTCACCGTGACTAACCAGTTCAAGGATGGACACATGGTCCACAGCATTCCATACTGAATAAAACCCAGGACATCATTGGATTTGTATTGGGAAGATAACCACTTTTTCTGCTCACCAGCAGAGCTGAAGACAGAATACAAGATTAGAAAACAGAGCTGAGACATCGTTAAAAGAAAGAGAGAAAGACTAAATTTTGATTTCATTATTTGAGTCACTGAATCTAGCCTGCAGCCAACTACTCTTGGGCTTTTCAATCACATGAGGCAATAAATTTCCTTGCCTCTCCCTTTGAATTGGATTTATATCACAATCAAGTGAGACCCAAATGATAAACACGTCTGACTCCATTCACCAAGCCAAGACTCTATATTTTTCTTCCCTCCTCATCTATACTCAAAATCTAGCTCAAACGCACCTAATTGAAAGTTTAAGAAGATTTCTAAACTCTCTCTCTCTCCCACTACACCTAACCCCAGCTGAATTTTATAGGCACTTTGTTTCTATCCTCCTTAGATAGCTTGTTTTCTTCTTGGGCTCCCTCATCCACCATATGTGTCTATCTCCCTGATTAGACAGAGAGCTCCCATAGAGAGCAGGAACAGTGGTAATCATTGCTGAGTATTTGTGGCATCTGTAGCAGTGATTTGGCAATATCATATACATATGATAGACACACACATTTAATGAGTGAACATCACTAAGAACACTCCCACCCCTTTCACTGTAGCTATCATTTGCCAGGTTGCAATAGAGAGTTTCATCAAAAATGAATTCAAAAGGCTAAATGTACCATCTGATGTAGTCTTAAAAAAATAAGTTAAGCATCAAACCATATTTGAATTTCTGTAAGTCTTATGCTAATTTAAACAGCTTTGTACTTAATTAAAATGTTTTTCAATTGATAATAATGTAACTCGGATAATTAGCATCAAGTGGCATCTAGAGGATAAATTTAAAAAAACTAATCTACAGTATAAATATACCTAAGTAACAATTATAATAGCAATTTATAATTGCACTTTGTTTATAAATGCTATAATGTCCAATTCTTTGTTCAACGAAATTGGTCATTAATGAAAACTAAAGTCATGTTTTCCCTGGTGTTGTCACTGAAGATGCCTCTCAGTTGCACTGCCCTTTATGTTGCTTACCTTCTTGCTGCTTTTTAAAGGCCATGCCTGTCTGATCTTTTAAAATTGTGTTCTGAAATTACAGCTAAACTATATCATGCCTCATCTTGCATACTAAGTTTACACCTTTTTGGCAATGAAATGAATGGACCAAGTTGTAAGCCTAATTCTTTTGTGCCAGAGACCTTTGTAACATGGAAAAACCGGGGATGGCAAAAGCATTTTTTGTTCATGTGAAAAAAGACAGGGACTGGTACCTGAATGAAAGCAAGGCCCTGAAGACTAGGAGAATGGTGGCCCCATAAGGAAAATTAGGGGATAAATCTCTGGAAGTTTGGTGGAGGAGACATTAGTTTAGCAGCAAGTAAGGAAGTGGAAGTGATGTAAAGACCCCCATGAGGAAAAGTACAGGCTGCTGGGAATTTGAAACTGGAATTGAGAAGACAGTTTGAGGCAAGTACAGATTCAGGGGTCATCTGAAAAGAAGCAAATATTTAAACCATAAGTAGGACATCTGTAAATGTGGAATGTCCCACAGAAATGTGAACATAAAAAAAGGACTAAACTGTGGGGGAGTCTACAGGTTTGAATCCAAGTGACCAGGTGAAAGAAGAGTTAGAGAAGGGATCAGGGAATGGTCGGAGACTTAGGAGAATTGTGGAGCATTCTTAGGAAACAGTGGAGCATCCAGTAGCCAAAAAGGAGAGGAATATCTGGAAACTGTTGCTCCATTCTCTTTTCCTCTCATTGTGATAGCAATGTGCTGTGGAGTTTGGGAAAAGAAGAGTCCACTGATAGAAGTCGTAGAGTGTGGTGAAGAGTGCCTGAATTTAGATCCTGACCCTGCCATGTGCTCTCTGTGGAACTTTGGGCAAGTTATTATACCACTCTGTGCCTCAATCTGCTCATCTGTTAATGAAAGTAAGAAGCCTGGCTGGGCATGGTGGCTCATGCCTGTAATCCCAGCACTTTGGGAGGCTGAGGGAGGTGGATCACTTGAGGCCAGGAGTTTGAGACCAGCCTAGCCAATGTGGTGAAACCATCTCTACTAAAAATACAAATATTAGCCAGGCATGATGGTGCATATCTGTAATCCCAGCTACTCAGGAGGCTGAGGCACGAGAATCGCTTGAATCTGGGAGGCAGAGGTTGCAGTGAGCAGAGATTACACTACTGCACCCAATCCTGCATGACAAAGCAAAAGAAGGAAGGAAGAAAGGAGGGAAGGAAGGAAGGAAGGAGGGAGGGAGGGAGGGAGGGAGGGAGGAGGGAGGGAGGGAGGGAGGGAGGGAGGAAGGAAGGAGGGAGGGAGGAAGGAGGGAGGGAAGGAGGGAGGGAAGGAGGCAGGGAAGGAAGGAGGGAAGGAGGGAAGGAGGGAAGGAGGAGGGAAGGAGGGAGGAAGGAGGGAGGGAAGGAGGGAGAGAGGTAGGGAGGGAAGGAAGGAGGGAGGGAGGAGGGAGGGAGGGACGGAGGGAGGAAGGAAGGAAGGAAGGAAGCTTGTATCCTCCTAACAAGGTTATTGTGAGGATCAAATGCATTTATTCAGGGCAAGTGATTAGTTAAGCCCCTTACAGACACTAAGCACTCAACATATGCTAGCTATATTTATGTTGCAGCAAAATAGTAAAAGCTGAGCCTGAACTCACTTGAAAGTTACCAGGAGATTTGTGGCAAAATGATTTTGCTATCATAGTCTTGGGTCAGTGGTTCCCAAAGTGTAGCAGGCATCGGAATCACCTGGATGTCTTGCTTCAGCACAGCTTACTGAGGTCTATCCCTGAGTTTCTCATTCAGTAGCTCTGGGGTATAGCTTGAGAGTTTGCATTTCTAACAAGTAGACCACAGCTGATATTATTCCTCTCAGGACCATATTTTTGGAAATCATATGTCCTAGCGACTTGGGGGAATAGTGGAAAGTCAGCCTGGCCTTCAATCTCTTCATTACTTAAGGTCCAACTGGAGAATACATATGATAGTGAGACCAGCCTTACTCACACATGCATGAAAAGGGCTGTGTAATACTTCCTAGCCTATAAAAGTGTTTTCTATTTTGGCCCCGACTATGTCAACAAAATCCACTGATCCAAATGTACTTGATTTATGAATACCCCTACAAGTTCTAAGCAAATTTCTTTTGTGAACACACAAGGGCTGTGTCCAATTTCAGGATTTGATGGGTCCTCTGAAACTCAGCTATTACCACAATCAAACAGCAAGATGGCTGACTAGAGTCGTCAGGTGCTTATCTTCCCACAAAAAGAGGATGCAAACAACAAACAAACAGCTATATTTCAACTGGAGTGACTGAGGAAATACAATGGACATCACTAGGGCAGTGGCAAGATCCCTGTGGAACATGGAAACCCAGGAAAGCACCATAGAGAGAGGAGCAAAGCACCCTACCTCTGCCACATTATCTCCTTTACTGGGATTAACTTGCAGCCTAGAGGGATTTTATTTTTAAGGGAAAAAGTAAGCTGGAGACCCCCAGTGGTCCTTATTACTGCTACACATACCTGTAGTCCTTGCTGCCAGATAGTTCTGTAGTCTTTGTAGGCCCCGAATCCAGTTTGGGGAGTTGAGGTCATGCAGTTGCACTGCCCCAGAGTAGGACTCTCCACTGTGCAACCTCCATCCACTGTGACCTAAGCTGCTACAGAACCATAGCATCTTAACAATGGATCAACTGCTAGAGTGCACGCTGCTCTGGAGGTTGGTAGCCATTGCCTCTCTCCATTTCTGAGGCATTGCCATTATACCACCATACTCACATGGGTAGTTACAGTACCACAACCCTGGCTACTAAGAGTCTAGGCTCAGTGGAGCAGCTGAGATGCTGCCTTAAAATCCATCCAGCACCCTTATTCCCACACAGGCAGACCTGCGTAGTGGAGAAGGTGACACACAGCTGGCTGACCTGCTGTACCTGCACATGTCCAGCCCAACAGTCAGCCTGCTGGTGGGCCTGCCAGTAGAAAACCTTGTGAGTAACCAGCCCATAGTATCCAAATGCACCAAGCCCAGCTGCCAGTCCAGTACCTCCAGCTCTCAGCAAAACTTCACTACTGCCATCACAAACTCATGTGCCCTAGGTCACTGACATAATCACAGCTATCACTGACAAAGATTTCAGCTAAAGAAACTGCAAAGAAGCTATGTTACTGAGTCCACCCAGAACAAAAGCCAATGCACCATTCCCAACCAACATCCTAGGATGCATCTATAGGAAAAAGTCTCTCCCTGCAAAAGCTACCCCACAAAATTGAAAATGGTGACTATTCCACTAGATGCACAGATATCAACATAGGGGTACAAGAAATATAAAAAAGCAAAAGAACACCTCTAAAAGAACACAATAATTCTCTAGTAACAGAGCCCTGCCAAAATAAAATGTACAGAATTCCTGAAAAGGAATTCAAAATAATGATCTTAGGAAACTCATTGAGCTACAAGAAAATACAGACCAATAATTCAATGAAATAGGAAAAAATTCATCTTCTGAATGAGAAATTCAACAGAGATAAATATTATAAAAATCCCAGAAATCTTGGAGTTGAAAAATTCAATAAATGAAACAAAAAATATGACTGACAGTGTCAATAACAAATTTGGTTAAGCATTAGAAAGAATTTTTGAACTCGAAGACAGGTATTTTGAAGTAGTCCAGTCAGATAAAAGGTTTAAGAATAAGCATGAATAAAGATAGCCTACAGGATTTATGAGACACTATTAACAAATGTTTACATTATACAAATGCCAGATGGGGAAGAGATGAAGAAAGGCACAGAACACTTATTTAACAAAATAATAGCTGAAAACTTCTCACGTCTAGAAAGATATATGCAAATCCAGATCCAGGAAAGTAAAAGATTCCCAATTAGATTCAACCCCAAAAGATTCTCTCCAAGGAACAATATAATCAAATTTTCAAAAGTCAAAGCAAAAGAGAGAATTCTAAAAGCTGCAAGAAAAATGTGTCAAGTCGTAAATAAGAAAATATCTAATAGACTACCAGCAAATTTCTCAAAAGAAACCTTGCAGGCCAGGATAGAATGAAATAATATATTCAAAGTGTTAAGTGATAATAACTGCCAGCCAAAAAAACACAATAGCCAGCATGCTGTCCTTCACAAATAAAGGAGAAAAAAAGACTTTTGCACACAAGCAAAAGCTGAGGGAATTTGTCATAACTTGCCTGGACTTACAAAATATCCTTAAGGGAGTGCTACATCTGGAGATGAAAGAACAAAACCAACTATCATGAAACACGGGAATGTATAAAGCTCACTGTAGAAGTAAATTCATAATCAGACTCAAAATACCCTATTGCTAACAGTGGTACTATGTAAATCTTTCAATCCCTTAATATGAAGGTTAAAAGTCAAACAGTCAAAAACAATAACAACTACAATTAGTAGTTAAGAAACACACACACATATGTATATGAAGTATATATTATACACATTATATATGTATATATGTGTATAGTGTGTATCTATATATAGTGTACATATAATTTTTATATATTATATATAAAATGTGTATATATAATATGTATATATACATTATATATGTATATATATTTCATGTATATATAATGTATATATTTATATATACTAATATTAATGTATATTTTAAGGCAACAAAATATCAAAAATATAAATTTTTGGCAGGGAGGAAAAAAGTCTAGAGTATTTTTCATGTGACTGGAATTAAATTGTTATTAGCTTAAAATAATCTATTGTAACTATAAGACTTCATGTTAGCCCCATAGTAATCACAAATAAATTACAGCAGATACACAAACAAGAAAGAGAAAGAAAACAAAGCTTAGTACCACAGAGAACCACTACACTACAGAGGTAAAAAAGAGGGGAAGTAAGTTCTCACCTATCAAAAATAACTTTGAATGTAATGGATAAAATTCTTTAATTAAAATATATACAGTGACTGAATGGATTAAAGAACAAGACCCAATTATATGCTGCCTACAAGAGAGTCACCTCATTATTAAACACATAGACTGAAAGTGGAGAAATGAAAAAAGACAATCCATTCTAATGGAAATGAAAAGCAAGCAGAAGTAGCCATACTTGTATCAAATAAAGTAGACTTTAAGTCAAAAACTATAAAAAGAAAGGAGAAGGTCATTGTATAGTGATAAAAGAATCAATTCAACAAGAAAACGTAACAATTGTAAATATAGAAACCCAATACCAAAGCACCCAAATATAGAAAGCACATATTACTAGATCTAAAGGGACAGATTGGCTCCAAAACAGTAATAATAGAAGACTTCAGCACCTCACTTTCAACAATGGAAAGATCACTTATACAGAAAATTAACAAAGAAATATTGGACTTAAACTGCACCATAGACCAAACGGACCTAATAGGCATTTATGGAACATTCCATCTAAAAGCTGTAGAATATACATTCTTTTCAACTACACATTAAACATTCTCCAAAACAGATCACATGTTAGGCCACGAAACAAGTCTTAACAAAGAAGATAAAGATTATATCAAGCTTTTTTTTTCTGACAATGGTATAAAACTAGAAATCAACTAGAAGAAAAACTTCAGAACTTTCTGAATACATGTAAACAACATTCTCCTCAACAAGGTAACAATGAAATTAAAAAGGAAATTTAAATTTGTTGAGAGAAATAAGAATAAAAACACATCATGCCAAAGCCTATGAGACATAGCAAAAGCAGTCATTATTTGAAGGAATTTCATGCAATTAATGCCTATATCAAAAAAGTAAAATGATTTATATTAAGCAACCTAAAGATATACTTCAAGGAACTAGAAATGTTAAGAGCAAAACCTAAAGTTGGTAGAAGAAAGTAAATAATAAAGATTGACTAGAATTAAAAAGAAAGTAAATAATAAAGATCGACTAGAATTAAAAAATAGAGATTAGAGTTAAAAGATCAATGAAACAAAGTAGTTTTTTTTGAAAATATAAACAAAATTGACAAATGTTTAGTTAGACTAATACAAAAATAGAAGACTCAAATAAAATCAGAGGTGAAAAAGTAAACATTACAACTCATACCACAGAAATAAAAAGGATTTTTATATATCTATATGACTATCTATCTACCAACAAATTTGACAATCTAGATGAAATAATAAATTCTTGGACCCCATAGAATCTAACAAGATTGGATTATGAAGAAATAGACAATGGGAACAGACCAATAATGAGTAAAGAAATTGAATCAGTAATAAAAAGTCTTCCATCAAAGAAAAGCCCAGGACATAATGGCTTCACTGCTGACTTCTTGCCAAACACTTAAAGAAGAAATATCAATTCTTTTCAAACTATTCCATAACATTGGAGAAGAGAAAACACTTCCAAACTCATGTTACAAGGCCAGCATCACCTTGATATCAAAACCAGAAAAGAACACAACAAAAAAAGAAAACTATAGGCTAATATCTCTGACAAACATAGATACAAAATTTCTCAACAAAATATTAACCAACTTAATTTAACAGCAAATTAAAAAGATTATTCTATGATCAAGTGGGATTCATCCCAGGAATGCAAGGATGGTTCACCATCAGCAAATCCATAAGTGTGATATATTACATTAACAGAAAGAAAGACAAAAACATATGATCATTTTAATACATTCAGAAGAAGCACTTGACAAAATTCAACATCCAATTGCAAGAAATTCATCAAATTAAGTATAAAAGGTATGTACCTCAACACAATAAAGACCATATACAAGAAATCACCAGCTAACATCATAATGAAGGGGAAGTTTCCTCTAATATTAGGAATAGGACAAGAATGCCCACTCTCACCACTTGTATTCAATGAAGTACAGGAAGTTGTGGCCAGAGAAATTAACCAAGAGAAAGAAAAAAGCAAACAAAATGGAAAGGAGGAAATCAAATTGTCCCTGTTTGAAGGTGATAAGATTTTATATATAACATACGGAAAACCCTAAAGATTCCACCAAAAAAAATTATTAGAATTAAGAAATCTAAGTCAATTCTAATCAGTAAAGTTGCAGGACATCAAATGGACATATACAAATCAGTAGCATTTCCATATGCTAATAGTGAACTATTTGAAAAAAAATCAAGAAAGCAATCCCACTTAAAATAGCTACAAAAAGTAAGATACTTATGAATAAACTTAAGCAAGGAGGTGAAAGATCTCTATACTGAAAACTATACAATATTGATGAAATAAATTGAAGAGGACACAAATAAATGAAGAGAGACTCCATGTTCACAGATTAGATTAATTCTTAAGTTGTTAAAATTTCCATACTACCCAAAGTATTCTACAGATTTAATGTAATCCCTATCAAAAATACCAATGACATTACTCACAGAAATAGGAAAAAAAATTTTAAAATTCATCTGGAACCACAGAAGACTCTCAATAGCCAAAACAATTATGAGCAAAAAGAATTAAACTGCAGCCATTACAATTCTAAACATACTACCAAGCTATAATAACCAAAATAACATGGTATTTGGCATAAAAGTAGACACATACACCAATGGAAGAGAATAGAGATCCCAGGAATAAATTCACACACCTACACCAATTGTCTTTTCACAAAGTTGATAAAAACACATATTGGGGAAAAAATAGTCTCTTCAATAAATGGTGCCAGAAAATTGGATATCCACATGCGGAAGAATGAGACTAGACTTCTACCTCTCACTATATATAAAAATCATGTCAAAATGGATTTAAAGATGGAAATGTAAACCCAAAACTACAATATTAGAAGAAGGCGTAGAGAAAATACTTCATGACATTGGGCTAAGGAAGGATTTTTTAGGTGAGATCTCAAAAGCACAAGCAACAAAGGTAAAAATATGGGATTACATAAAACTAAAAAGCTTTTTCACAGCCAAGGAAACAAGAGAATGAAGAGATAACTGACTGCATGGGAGAAAATGTTGACAAACTATACATCTGACAGGAGTTAATATCTAGAATACACAGGTAACAGCAAAAAAGCAAAATAATCCAATTTTAAATAGGCAAAAGACCTTACTAGATATTTCTCAAAAGACATACCAATGTTTAACAGGTATATGAAAATATGCTCAGCATCATTAACCATTTAAACATAAATGAAACGCAAATGAGGTACCATCTCTCTCCAGTTAGGAGTATTATCAAAAAGACAAAAGATAGCAAGTATTGATGAGGATGTGAAAAAAAGGGAATCCTTAACATTGTTAGTGGGAATATAAATAAGTATAACTACTACAGAAAACAGTAAGGAGGCTCTACAAATAATTAAAATAGAACTACCATATGATCTAGCAATCCCACTACAGGATATATACCCAAAGTAAATGAAATCAATACATCAAAGAGATGTCTGCAGTTCCACATTTACTGCAGTACTAGTCACAATAGCCAAGACTTGGAATCAACCCACATAGCCAACAACAAATACATAAAAAAATGCATAAAGAAAATATGTTATGTTTACACAATGGAATACTATTCAGCCATAAAAAGAATAATATTCTGTCATTTGAGACAAAATGGGCAAACCTGGAGGACATTTTGCTAAGTAAAATAAACCAGACATACAAAGAAAAATACCACAGGATCTCATTCATATGTGGAATTTTTAAAAAGTTGATTTTATATTAAATAGAAGTTGAGAATAGAAAGGTGGAAGTTGATTTTATATTACATAGAAGTTGAGAATAGAAAGGTGGTTACCATAAATTGGGAGGGGATGGAGGAGAGAAGGATGGGGAGTTTGGTTAATGGGTAAAAGTTGCATTTAGATAGGAGAAATAAGTTATGGTGTTCTACTGCGCAGTAGGGTGACTACAGTTAATAGTAAGTTATATATTACAAAATAGCTACAAGACAGGTTTTTGAATGTTGTCATCAAAAAGAAATGTTAAATGCACAAGGTGTTGAATATGCTAACTACCTTAGTTTCATCATTATATGATGGATACATGTATCAAAAAATCAAATTGTATGTTTGCCTGTGATGTGTTGATTGGAAAAAAAAATCGGTTACCAACAACAGTTAGTGTGTACTGAATGCTTACTGTGTTCCACACACTGTACTACGAACTCTACACACACTGTGCAGTTCAGTACTCCCAACGGCACAGAGCACCAGACATTATTACCCTATGTCACAGAGTTATAAGAGGATCCCTAGAACAGTGAAGCAACGTGCCCAAAGCACTATCTGACAACAGAAACGAGGAT
This sequence comes from Trachypithecus francoisi, assembly GCF_009764315.1. Taxonomy (NCBI): domain Eukaryota; kingdom Metazoa; phylum Chordata; class Mammalia; order Primates; family Cercopithecidae; genus Trachypithecus; species Trachypithecus francoisi. The sequence goes on from NW_022681465.1 coordinate 135,124,758, forward strand.
ATATAGTTAGCTACAAAACATGTGTTTTTAGTTACTCTAATGCATGGCTCTTGGTTGCTCTGTTTTCCCCAGGAAAGTCATGCATGTATGAGAGATCAGGGACTACAGTCTACCTACATTTACTCCTCCTATATGTTTTACAGAATAAAAGTTTCCAAATAATTGAACTTCTAGTCTTTTTTGCCATGCTATTCAAGATCCCTTGAAAGTGCTCAAGGTTGTCATTGTCCAAAAAACTGAATAGGTGGGTGTGGTTTTCCAGAGAAAAAATTTTAAAATTGTTCTGAATCCACAAGTAAAGCTACTACATACAAGAGACATTATGTTTTTTAGGTCTCTACTGCTTATTTCTCCTCTACTTGCTATCAACTTAAATAATTGACTTTTCACATAGCATTTACTTATGTTTCTTATTATATTCATTCTTCCTTCCCTTTGTTATTTTGTTATTTTTTTTCTCTTTTTCTATGCAAATGGAAACTAAAGCTTAGAGAGCAAACATACTTGAATACGGTCACTCAGCTCCTAAGTGGTCCTGATAAGGATAAAACCCAGCTATGTTAGATGCTACCATGAAATGTGCAACCAGATTCAAACCTCCCAAGAGTTTATATGGTCTGACAACTCAAAAAGACAAATTTCTCATTATGCTGAAAAGAAACTGCCTAGACTTGTCATTCCACACCATATGGCTGAATCCCAGCTGACAGGAAGCTCATTTCTGCAACACACTAGGCTCATTTCATTGAGTAGGTTGATGCAAGATTTGTAGGGTGGTCATTTCCAAGTCTTTTTAGCACTGATAGCAGCAGTGATATTTATTTTGATGCTTCCTTTCTACATTTCACATAAAAAAGCAAATGTTCCTAATGATGAAGAGAGACAGATTTTATCCTGCATTATTCTCTAAATGAAATACCACAAACATAGCTGCAAACAACAGCGAAAACACCCACCTGCTTTGAAGTGACCAAAACCTATCATCATTTCTCAGTCTTCAGTCTAAGTAACTGTGGGGTAGGGCTGGGTAGACATTAAGTTCTGAAGTGGCACCATCACAGAGTTTTGTATGTTAAGATTAAGCCAAAGTGTTTGGACGTTTAAAATTATCCTCTTTGCAAAGTCAGATGTTAAAATGGTGAAATGACTCACGATGCACCAAGGAATTAACAGGAAGTGCCAAATTCACTCGGATAGAATGATCTGGGTGTGAGATGACACCACTTTTTCCCCCAGGGATTTTTTTACAGTTGGTACTGCAAAGTATTCTTTTTTTTTTTTTTTTTTTTTTTTTTTGAGACGGAGTTTCACTATGTTGCCTGGGCTGGAGTGCAGTGGCACAATCTTGGCTCACTGCAACCTCCAACTCCTGGGTTCAAGCAATTCTTCTGCCTCAGCCTCCCCAGGAGCTGGGACTACAGCTGTGTGCCACCACACCTGGCTAAGTTTTGTATTTTTAGTACAGACGGGGTTTCACCATGTTGGCCAGGCTGGTCTTGAAATCCTGACCTCATGATCCACCCGCCTGGGGCTCCCAAAGTGCTGCGATTATAGATGTGAGCCAGTGCGCCTGGCCCAAAGTGCTCTTAAACACGAGGAGAGCTCAAAGTCTCTGGGTTTCCCTCCACACCAGCCAAGAATTAAAACAGAAAATGCCATTTCTACAAAAAGAGAAAAGCATAAATTGTGAAAAAAGGAGAAGTCTTAACATATTTACATGTAGTGAAGTGCACTGAGGCTGGATTCTATCGGCAGGGGTTTGAACATGGGCCCTACCACTTACTGGCACTTGATCTTGGGCAATGTTCCCCTTCTGAAAATGAGACCAAATAGAGGAGGCAGCAAGTATAGGGCTTTCAGGTAAAGCCCTCCATGTCCAACATGCCTGGTTGGGAATTCTAGCTGTCAGCTATGCTTTGGTTCGCCTTTCCCTATGGCTCAGCTCAACTGTGTCATCTGTAAAACAGGGGTGATAAAAACGGTATCTACTCCACAAGGTGTTTCTGAGGTGTAAATATAATGCATATCAGGCATAGTACCTAAATCATAGCAAGTACTCAATAGACTTTTTATAAAAAGATTATCCACATAAGCAGCTTTAAAAAATAAGTTAAAAGTGGTCCCCAGAGGATACAGAGGTGGAAAAGAATCAAACGATACTAAGACTACAATGTCTCAACTCTTCCCTTTCAAATCCTCACTGACATGGTTTGGCTGTGTCTTCACTCAAATCTGATCGTGAACTGTAGCAACCATAAGTCCCCATGTGTCATGGAAGGAATCCAGTTGGAGGTAATTGAATCATAGGGGCAGGTTTTTCCTATGCTGTTCTCGTGATCATGAGTAAGTCTCACGAGATCTGATGGTTTCATAAAGAGCAGTTCCCCTGCACATGCTCTCTTGCCTGCTGCCATGTAAAATGTGCCTTTGTTCTTCCTTTGCTTTCTGCCATGATTGTGAGGCCTCTCCAGCCACTTGCAAATGTGAGTCCATTAAACCTCTTTTTCTTTATAAATTACCCAGTCTAGGGTATGTCTTTATTAGCAGGGTGAGAACAGACTAATACACTTGCCTACAACCCAGAGAAATCTTGGTCCTTCATCTATTTTATTTATTGGGACTATGTATGAAATTTTATTTTTAAAAGCTTTGGTCACTGGAAAACATTGTTTAAAAATGTCCTCTCTAGGTAACTCTAATTTTACGGATATAAAAAAGCAAGGCCCTGAAAGATAAAGGGAGTTGTTTCAGATCATGCCACAGGTTGACCACTGACTGGGGATTAGATTGCACCTGGCTTTATCGTCTCTGCACCCTGCATTTTTAGCTCCATTAAGCCCCATAAGGATGGTCACTTCCATCTTTTGACTATGCTGAGCTCATGATGGCCAGGATGAGATTGGGACAGGAGAGTATAACGGGGCCAGTAACAGTGTTAGGGAAGTCAGGGGCAAATACAAGTGTGAGAGTTGGGGGTGAGGTAATAAGATACATGTTCATACATGTACATATGTGTGCATTTGACCATGATAGGCATTCAAGACCCACTGAATTTGAGAGGCTGACAGAATATCCAGATGAAGAAGATCCAGAATTCAAGGAAGATACCAGGCTGGAGATGAAGCTCTAAGAGTCATCCAGAAAGGAAATTAGACATGTATGTGTACTGAGAGAGGAAGACAGAAATAGCCCAGACAAGCTGATTGTGGGAGGACGTAAAGACCAAGAAAAAATACAGGAGTAATGGAAGACAAAGAAGATGCAGAGTGCAAATAATAATGCAGAGATAAATATAATTTCAAGTAAAAGTACCTTATAATAAATAATACTAATAATTTAAGATAATAACACATAGCACTTATTGGACACTTAGGATTTTGGCCAACTCAGTATTTTACATAGATGATTTCATTCAATCATTTTAGCAGTCTCAGAAGATAGATACTTCTATTATACCAATTTTATAAACAGGTAATCAAGCAGGCACAGAGAGGTTAGACACTTTGCTTTAGGTTACACAGCTAGTAAAGGATAGAAATTGGGTTAAAAATGGGTTAATTCTAGAGGCTGAGATTTTAATCACTGTGCTACAGTGAATCTCAGGGAGCTAAAGAAGGAAAAGTAGCATTAGCATTAATAGTAATAGTAGTATAAGCAGTAACAGCAGCAACAGCACCTATGGTTGACTGAGTACTATTTTGTGCTAGGGGCTGTGATAAGTGGATGTAACAGAGTCTCATTTAATCTTAGGACTGTGATAAGTGGATGTAACAGAGTCTCATTTAATCTTAGGGACAACTCAAGATGGGAGATGTTCTTAGCCTTATTGAGCAGAAAAGGAAACTGGCTCAGTGATGCCAGCAACTTGCCCAAAGTCACAAAATTAGTGGGTGACAGCAGGAATTAAAAGCCAGGTCAGTTTGAGTTCCAGGACCCTTAAATCACCATGCTAGATCATTTCAGTGTACAGCCGTCAAAGATTCATTTGTTATGTGCTCAAATTCAATAATTTCAACAGTGAGATCATAGAAATTTCTGCAAATATTTTTAGTAACGAATTCCCAGTGTTTTCACCAGAGCTTCTAATTCAGTAAATCAGAGTTGGAACTATGAACCTAAACCCTTCCAAAGTTTCCTAGATGATTCTTCAGTTACAACCAGGTTTAGGAATCGCTGTATCATTTATGCAAGTCTGGAATGCATCAAGCATGACTGCCAGTCTGTGAGTACAGGATGTGCTAAATGAGACTTCTTTGGATAAGCACTCATTCTCACACAAAGCTCAGTGTTGAAAGATGTGCCAAAAAGACTTGACAGCTTGAGAAATTTCCACTAGGGGACAAGACTTAGAGAGGTTCAACTGCCTTGCTTTAAAAGAATCCAGGAAACTGGCCTAAATCACTCTTCTAGACACCATTTGTCTTAGTCAGTTCAGGTTGCTGTAACAAAGTACCATAGCCTGGGTGGCTTATAAACAACAGAAATTGATTTCTCGTAGCTCTGGAGGCTGGAAGTCTGAGATCAGATACCAGCCTAGTCAGGTTCTTGTGAGGCTCCTATTCCAGGTTGTAGACTGCTAACTTCTTGGACTCTCTCATGTCAGAGAGGGATCTCTGGTCTTTTCATCCCGTTGGAAGGACACTAAGCCCATTCATGAGGGCTTCACCCTTATGACTTAATTACCCCTCAAGGCTCCACCTCCTAATACCATTAACTTGGGAGTTACGATTTCAACATATGAATTTTGGGAGGACACATCCTGTTCATAACACCATTTTGCTTCTCCTCTAAAATATACATAGTAACATCAAACAAGTTAAATGATTCAAGTTTCCTTACCTAAAACTCGTAATCTTTCAGCTCCTACTACCACTTCATTATCGTCTGCGGAGAAGAGCAATTTTCCAGAAACAGTTTTTACCTCAAACTTTTTGCCATAAGCTTCTACAGCTTTTGGACCTGAGAGGAGAGAGGGAGAGAGAGAGAGAAACAAGCAAACAAAAAAATCCCCATTAGTCTCATCGCTTTGACTACAAAAAGGTTTTCATAGAACATACACATCTAACAAGATTGCATGGGAGTTCAGTGTTCAGTGGACTGGTTTTCAAAAGTTGACCATGAAAATCAGTCTAATGAGTTTAGCCAGGTCTTGTCAATTACTTTTAATAATATATTCTTGGGCTATAGTTTTGAAGACCAGCAAGCCCTTCCTCCAAACTAAACCTTGACTGTGATTTCCTTCAGCTAACCACCAAATTACTGTCAAATACTTGTGGATTTTTGCTTGCATATATCAAGGCACCAGAGGCTCAACACTTCTTGAGGCAATCACATAATCTTTGGCCCTCCCTAATTATCAGAAAGAACTTTTTAAAATTCAGCTCAAATGTGTTTAACTTTGTATCCTTAACCTACTGGTTGCATTTGACACCAAGAGAAATCTATTTCCTCAGTATATAGATTATTTCCTAGCAGAAATGGTTATTGTAATTAATTGTCTTAGAAGTTGTCCAGTCTTTCATACTAGGATTTTGTTGAGTGAAAACTAAATTTTGATGGTCTATCAGATGCCAACGGATGCTGTTCTTGAATGTGGAGCTATAATACTTCAAAAGGAAGTCAAGCCCCTGATTCCATGGCATCTATATTCTGATGGACACACACCAATATACATTTAAAATTTTATTATTAAACCATAATGCAAAAAGTAAAACAGGTTGATGAATTAGAATTTTTAAAAGAAGAAAGCTTTCCCATCTATCTGAGCTAGATCTACTGGATCTACCTGAATACCTGAATTTCATGGGGTTCTCAAAAGCTGGTCTACAGAAATGCACAGGAATAATCCAGGAGTATAATCATTCTCACTGAACCTAGCTCAGATCAAAAGAAATCCATCTCTTCATCTAGAAGTTCCTACAGAAAAATATTTGAGGGAGGGTAGAGTCTAGAAATCTTGTATTTTTTCCGAAATTGTTCAGAAGATTCTGACATGGAATTGTTTTCTCTCTGATATTTCTCAAAAGAGTGTCACTTAATAATAAATAGCAATGAGAGAGTCCCAGTGCCTTTCAGCCAAAGACCACTAGGAACACACCTGCTGTTGAACAAATTGGGTTTATTACTCACTGCAGTGAGGGACAACACACAACATAAGGAAAACCATAGGGCATCTCAGAAAGAAGCCATGAGAAAGGACTTCTCAGAGGATGTGACCTTATATTAGATTACTTTGGGGAACATTGAAGGAAATAAGGGTTTACCCTGGATTAAATACTATCAGGAAACGAGAGTAAATCTTATCTAGAAGAAAGATAGACCAGGGAAATGCTAAAAATGTGGTGAATAAAGAAACAGAGTCACTCATATTAGCTAGGAGAGGGGGATGTTTGGTCTTTTTTGTGATCTGGAAAATGTTGATAGTTTTGCTATGTACACACATGACCAGAGTTGTGTTTGTATGTTTGTGTTGTGTTTTGTCTTGATCCACCAGGGCCACTGAACAGCCTTGACTGGTGCACGTGTTCTGTGTAATTATATACATTGAAGCAGGAAAATGTTAAGGCCAGGGTGATAGCGCCAGCCAGCCACTGGGCATCTGGGGTGGCTTTTCTCTTTGTCAAGACTGTCGGACTAGGAATCAGAAGACATTAATTATTTCCCAACTCAGTCTTATTCTGTGGCAACGTGATTTGGGGCAAATCATTTGATCTTTCTGAACCTCAGTTTCTGCATCTATAACACTGGACTATCACTGCCTACTCTATCGACTTTATAGAAAGTTTGAAAGGATCGAATGACATTGTGTTTATAGAAAGAAATCTAGTGTGGTAAAGTGCTGTGAATGTAGGAAAGAGTGGACATCACCATTCTACTGCAGTGGTGACAACACATGGAAAAGAATGCATGATGAGTACTTATTAGTGCACTTTTCTTACTCACATAATCACGTCTATTAGGCAGACCTCATCCCTTGTCAGTATGTCCACACCAGCCCTCTAACACAAAGAAGGACATTGGAAAGGCTCCCTAATGAGTAGGAGATTGAAACAGCAGAGATAGGACAGTACTTCCAAGCATCATGGAACCCGGAAGTCAACTTATTTGACCACTTTGATGCTGCAGATGAGGAGAACAAATGGCGGTGAGGCGGAGGGCTCTCGCAAAGTTAGAGACAATGGCAGGTCTAGGTCTGGAATGGAGCTCTGAGAATTATTCCACAGAAGGAAAGGGGCATTTATTTGTCTATGAAGGAGAACGGGTCTGGGGCCAGCACATCTGGAACATCCAGGAAATGAGCTCTGTGAGGATAAGCAGAAATAGAAAACTGGAGACAAGGGACAGAAGGAAATCTTGAAAGAGCTGAGATGTCCAATGAGGGATTTGACTTCAGTTTTTCTGCAAAGGCTAAGATGCAGCTCTCTTCTTGATAGAATCAAAACCTTGAATAAAATCTATATTATATTTGTCAACGCTTTAGGGTTATTACTTTATTTTTGTGAGGAGGTAGATTGAGAATGGGAAGTTAATGAAGTACTAATGAATGAATGAATGACCTCAGGATGGGCACAGGGTGAGCAGAGTTTGCCCGTTTTTGATCCATTCCTATAAAAAAAAGCGGTTGTATAACTTGGGGACACACATGCTTGGACTTCTTCTCTGTGGACCTGGGCAGTATCATCAACCTGGTCCCTGAGGAGTTAAGGACACCTTCCTGTGTTACTCTGAACTTATGAACAGCTGTGAGGCATACAGGAGCATATACTAAAGGACTATAGCAGTATAGAAAGTATGCTTCAGCAATCAGAGAACACAAAGTACAATTAAGTTATCTTGCTTTCCAGGGCTTCACAGAACATAAAGTGAAATTTACCAAGAGCCACAACCATTTGGGTATCTAAAGCTCAGTAATTGGTAGTTTTAGCCAAAACCCCACAGAGCAACTGCTGACTCAGTGGTGCAGACTGCTTGTCCTTTGTTGATTTCACATGGGGCTGCCAAATTCCCTGGATATGGCTGGAATCCTTAAAAATGACTCTAGAGAAAAATGCAAATGGAGCTGGAGACAGCTCAGGAGGTCACATGTTGAACTCACTGTTCTCTGGGATGGAAAAAACCACTATTCCTAATGTGAAACTAATCTTGAGTTAATCCCCCTCTGTGTAGTCTATGTGTGGAGTCCCTCCTTAATTAATCTCCTAAACAGGGAGGAGAACTGGAGTCCCATCAGGATGCATCAACAGTCTCCATGAATCTGGGAGGTGCAAAGGCCTGGTGGCCTTCAAGCCTAATTTCTCTCCCCAACTCTCTTAATGCTAGGACCCTTCCCCATTCCCTCTCCCTGATGATGCTGTCCAAAGCATCTCCACTGCTTTCCTCCATGTAGGTAGGAGGGTTCCCCATTCAGACCCACTACTGAGATACTAAATCAGCAGCCTGCCTTATGGTCAAATAGGCATTTGTGATCTAATTTGAGAACTTAACTGTCATGTGAAACATTGTTTCCTGTGAAAAGACTTCCTGGACATCTAACATTAGAATTTCTAATGGGTTTCTGAGACATTCTTTAGGTAAGCAAAATTCTTTATTCCTCAGGATTGCCTTCACAGACCTCACTACTGAGAAGACAGGAGTGATTTGTTTTCCAATAAGTACAGCACCCAGCACAACAGGCATTAGAAGGTATTGTCTGCTGGAATGGCTGGGTGATTTTCCACTGTGTGCATTAATGTAATGTAAAAGGAGTGCATTGGAGGAAAACTTTTAAAGCTGTATGTGTTGCGCGTGTGTGTATTGTGTGTTTAGAATGATGTTTAAAACATATCTATTATCTTCTCCAGAATTCATCGTAGGGAGACAGAAAACAAACACCAAATACCATTGGAGGGATAGAGTCAAGAATAGTGACACAGGAGGAGGGAGAAGGAGGAAGGAACAAGGGAAGAGAGGAAGAAGAAAAGAGACGAGAGGAGAGAAGAGGAAGGAGAGAGAGAAAGGGGTGAAAGGAGAGAGGGGAAGAGGAAGGAAAAGGGAGAGGACCACTGAAAGGGAGAGGAAAAAGGGTGTCAGAAGAGTAGGGAGAGGAAGAGGTGGGGGGAAAAATAGACTGACTCACTCTTTTGCTGAGTAATAGTCATTTGGGCAGTTCCAGCTTTATCAAAACAAAATCTCTCAAGTAAACCAAATCTCTCACTACAAATAAATGGGAAATGATCAACAGGCTAAATAAGTTCTTTTCGAATGTGAAAATCTGGGAGCTGGAGGTTGGATTTATTACCCTCCTGGAGCCAATTTTCACACAAGCTGCTTAAATCATTGCTTACTGAAGCTGTTTATTTAATTATTTAGCATCGTGACTGTGGACCAGATGTTATATAAGCAAGGCGGAAGATCCAGTCACACGCTGAAACAACATGTTTATGGATTATGGGCTCTGCCGGGCAGCAGTTCCTTCAATCCCTGAGTTTCTTGATTGGCGGATGGTCCAAGTCACCCACTGGCTGTGAATCTCTAGACATCCATATGCAGCAGTCCAGGGGCAGAGTGGGAGTGAGGCTGTCTCACCAGGAGTGAAGACTCTGGGCACAAGGGTACCTGTTTCCCCATGGCTTTATTAGTGGGTTCCAGATATTTTATTCACAATAACAGTAAAGTTTCAAGGCATTTGGGTAACTGGCTTCTCAAAATGTCCATCTGTATACTTAACTCTTATCCCTGAAGCCAAACAAATGGCATTTTCTGTCTGTAAGTATAACAATGCCATTCACACATACATTCCTTTCCCCTTCCACTGTGGGGGTGCATAATGCCTCCCTGTTCACTGCTTACAGAGTGGGCATTGATTGTGCTGCTCAACATGTTACCAAATCATGAGGTCCATGTTTATCATTGTAATCATGATTGTGAATAACCAGTCCTTGTTTAGATTTCAGGAATTTATAGCTTAAAACCCAGTGGGTGTTTTCCACAGCTGTTAGGCGCAGATCTGCTATATTAAAAGGAATTACACACAAACATATTCAGTAAAGATACATCCACATCTTGCAATTGAGTTAGGTTCAAAGTCAGCACGTACAGCAAAGATGGCATGGGTTCAAACTATAGTTAAAAATCCCTTTCACAGCCCATAAAGTATGGCCCCTGGCTTTGTAGATACTGCTTTCTTCTCTCAACCAATCCAACATAGCCTGTTTTTCCTCCAGCACTGGAGCAAGAAGCTTTTCCTTGGTTGAGCACCAGATGAGCAGCTGGCTTATATTTAGGGGCCATGTTCTATGAAAATCTGCTTAGAAAAAAATTTTTTTTTCTTATCCCACTAAGTAGGTAGAAGAAGATTTTTTTCTTACCCCACTAAGTAGGTATCATTAGATTTCATAAGTTTAACTTGTGTACAGATGGAATTCTACCCTCTAGTAGAATCATGGAACACATGCTACATTCTCTTTCTCAACACAGTGTGTTAGCACACTTTATTTTCAAGTTCATATGGTGTTTCCTTTGACCATTAATTCTGTTTTCTGAGTGCCTGGCACGGGCCAGGCACTGCTAAGTTCTCCCTTTTCTTACCTGTTATAAGCTGAGTTAGCACTTTAGTCTGGTCATTGAGAATGTTCACTGTAACATTTCGGGCAGACTTGAAGTACAGGGCATTACCCTACAATAAGAAAATAAGAGAAACACATGAAAATGATATATTTCTAAACAAAAAGAGCTGTCATTACAACTCTCCAAGGGGCTGAAATGGCTTTAGCCAAGTTCCAATCAATGTGTCTTTACTCAAAAACTCCAAATGTTTAATGATCCCTATGTACATGATAATTAACTAGCAACTATCTAAAACAGATTTCCTCCAAAGAAATACACACACACACACACACACTCACACAATATAGATTCCCCCAGAACACACACACATTATTATGTTTGAATCAGAGACAATTAAGACACAAAGCCTATTAGATCTTACTGAAAATATTAGTTAGTCTTGGTACAAAGAATGATCAGAAATGAATGATAATCTCCTAATGTCGTCCTTTCTCCAAAGGAGCCATGCAGAGTCCTCACAGAAGAGCAGGAAGGTTCTGTAAAATACCCAGGATCTGTCCCTCGGGCATACCCACCAACTATAAGAATCCTTTGTGGAGATGTTTGCAATGCATGCATAAAAAAACCCAGGAGATGTGATATCCCCAGGTATGCCTCTGCCTGCCTTTCCTTCCTTTTCTTGTCTCCAGATTCCTTTTCCTCCAGGACGTTTGTGCCTGTATCTACTCTGCCCTTTATCTAAAGGGCTCCCCAACTCTTTCACACAGTGGTACACATTTCTGGGCATGACTCAGAATAGGATCTGGCACACTTTTTGTTGTTGTTGTTTTGAGACGGAGTCTTGCTCAGTCGCCCAGGCTGAAGTGCGCTGGAGCGATCTGGGCTCACTGCAAGCTCCGCCTCCCGGGTTCACGCCATTCTCCCGCCTCAGCCTCCCCAGTAGCTGGGACTACAGGCGCCCGCCACTGCGCCCAACTAGTTTTTTTTTTTTTTTTTTTTTTTTTTGGTATGTTTAGTAGAGACGGGGTTTCACCATGTTAGCCAGGATGGTCTCGATTTCCTGACCTCGTGATCCGCCCGTCTCGGCCTCCCAAAGTGTTGGGATTACAGGCGTGAGCCACCGTGCCCGGCCGCACACGTTTTGTTGAAAGTCCTGACACTGAATATTTTAGGTTTCATGGGGTGTATGTCCCTGTTGTAACTACTCAACTCTGCTGTTTCAGTGTAAAACTTGTCTTAGGCCATACATAAACAAAGAGGGTATGACTGTATTTCATTAAATATTTTTCATGGAAAATGACATCTAAATTTCATAAAATTTCAATTTTATGTTTAAAATTTAATATAAACTGAATATGCCATGAGATATTATTCTTTTTGTGTTTTGTCTCTCCCTCCCATCACTTAAAAACATGAAAAACATTCCTAGATCACTGGTGATACAAGAAGAGGCAGAGGGTTGAATGTAGCTCAAAGGCCATTGTGTGCCAACCCTTGGTTTAGAAGTTGTCATTTTCTTAGGGTAAAGCAAAGCCAGAAATTAAAGGATGAATCTCTGACAAAGAACAATGGTAAAGGAATCTGGCAGCCATTTCTACCTTTCTGAACCTTTGTCACCATATGGTATATACCTGCCTGAAAATTCAATAATAACTCAATGCTTTGAGCCCCAAATACGTAAAAATCATTGTCCCACAAGTTGTGAGCAAGCAGAAGGTAGGCAAAGCTCAGTCTTTACCTTCTAAGTCTTATATTCTAATGGACACTAGGAGATGGTCACAAATATGCTAGGCAGAGAATAACAAGAGTGATTACAGAGCTACAAGATGTTTGGGGACTTCCCTGAAGGGTGAGATTACTCTCAGCTTGGGGCTGTGGAGTGGGAAGCAAAGAAGAGTTCCTGAAGAAATGAATACTTGGGCTAAGCCTTGAAAAGAATAGATACAATTTTATCTATTGAAATGAAAAAAGAAGGTCACAAAGGTAATAACATTGTGGGGCTGTTTAATGTCTTTTTCCTTCTAAAACTGGTGGAGATGCAGATTGGATTGGCCAGTCCAGTCCAGCCACCTGCACACGGCAGAATGGCAGCCAACACCCATCCCCGGGTGGCTTTCAAAAGTGGAGGAAAGGGGAGACAATGTGATATCACTTCAATCAAGACTCATGCTCTCCTGGTATGAAAGGTGCAGATTTTGATATTTGTATTTGATAGCAACCATATCATCACAGCCTGTTTTGATGTGATGTGGCTGCCAGAAGTTACTTACCTTAATAATCCTAGAGTGTAGTATATTTTCCTTGCTCTCTGAAGAGCTAACAATCTGATCTGGGAATTCAGATAAACAGTGAAAACCACAAGATAGCACACAACAACTCCCACATTCAGGAAAGGCTTTGAACTCTCAGTGTGGCTGGAATCCTGAGGGAAAACTAAACAGAGGAAAGCTCAGCTGGTTTTCACCTTTCCTCCTAACAAAAGGGCAGGCTGATCACAGCAGCACTGTTTCCATCTAACACTAACTTAGGTAACAATTTAGACTGACCTTGTAAAGTAAATATGCAGAGTGTGAGCTTTGGAGTCAAACAATTTAGGCTTTATGACAACTCTACTTCTATGGTAACTGCGTGGCCTTGGGTAAATCCTTTCTCTTTTAGTTTCTGCATCTGTGAAATGAAGTTAAAGGTTACATAATGATGTTGTAAAAAAGACCCCTCAAAATCAAGAAAAATATGTGTAAAGTACCTGCAATGACTCTAGAAATACTTTAAAACTATAAACAAACAAACAAAAGCTACATTAGGTGAGCTCCTTAGAGAAATGGCTGACACCAGTTCTGGGGCAAGAAATCCTCAACATGAGGCTGCAGCATCTTTTAATGCCAGAAAGGAAGTGTTTAAAAAACAAAAAAAACAAAAACCTTACAATCAGGGGTATGTCAAAGCGACACAGAAGACAATCGAAAGAACTCTCAACAGCTAAAGTTGAAAGCATTTGAGGAACAAAACAAATAATGCAGTATTGCATTATAACCCAGAGCATAAAATAAATATCCATGAGTGTATACAGATATAAATGAACAGATAAATGAGGATGAATAGTCAAATCTACTCAGATAGAGGAATTCCAAAAAATCTACATAGATGAAATCCTCACTCCTTAATGGTGATTTGTGCCTAGTATCTTCATTTCTAAGAGCACCACATAGAAAGGGAAGTAAAGAGTAATTTTACAGTTGAGATATCTGACCAACACTACCTCAGCCAGCTGATCAAAATCAACATCAAGACTGGTATATTATGTTGATAGCACGCACCCTTCATATGCTAAAAAGACAATGGCACTTTGCCTCTGTGGTCTTCCTCCTCAACATCCATAATCCCCATCTAAACATGAGGAAATAGCAAATATTAATTGATGGACATTTTACAAAATACCTTACCAGTACTCTTCAAAACTGTCAAGGTCATCAAAACCAAAGAAAATCTGACACACTATCACAGCCAAGAGCATAGGGAGACATGACAGCTATACATAATGTGGATAGAAACCTTGGACAGAAAAAGGATATTACTTAAAATTAAAAAAAAAAAAAACCAAGGTAATTGAAATAGAGGGTGGACTTTCATAATAATGTATCATTATTGGTTCATTAATTATGACAAAATTTACCTACCAATGTTAGATATTAATAGGAAAGCCTGAGTTTGGGATGTATAGAAACACCCTGTACTCACTTCACAGTTTTATGGTACATATAAAACTATCATAAAATATAAAGTATTTTTATATATAATTGAAAGCTGTATTAGGCTGCAAAATTCTAAGATCTTGAGTTTCAGGAAGAGACCTTGGAAAGGACCCCATCTTTGAGTAGGCAGGGAGTTTGATACACTGTGGACAAATGATTTCACTTTTGATCACATTAGAAAATTCTCCCTTATACTGAGACAAAATATATTTCCATGAGATTTTGCCTTTGGAAATACTAAAGGAATAGTCCATGGGTCCTCTCACAGCAAGTTCTTTTTAAGGAATAGTCCATGGGTCCTCTCACAGCAAGTTCTTCACCCAGGGCTCTCTCTGCACAACCATTCTTCTGGAAGGCTCGCAATACTGGATAGTCAGAATGTAGTGACTTCCCCACAGTCATTATCAAAAGGCATTGGTTGCAGTGATCTGTGTTTACTAAAATAACACCAACTTTGAATATCTCCTGGAAAAAATCTGACTTCTACAAAGTAAGATTTGTCATTAAAATCATGTTCAAAGGATAGTTTGTCTCTCTTCAGCAAGCATCAAATATCTCTACTATTAACATTATTTTCGATAGGATGCTTTAAGTTGTCTCTGAATGGATCCTTTTAAAAGCATAACAAGTTACTGAACAGTACTATAGTACAGTTATTTCTATTTTCTTGGAGTCTCTTTTTATAAATATGCTTGGGTAGATTTCTATTGTTTTGAAAGTTTTTTTCCAGTCATGAATAATGAAGCTACACTGTGAAGCTCCTTCTCAAAATAAGCTGGGAAACAGTCCAATTTTCCCATTGTAGCATTCCTATTCAGCTACTCTCTGCATTGTGCCCAAATTTGGGAGCATTTTGGTCTCTCTCAATACTTCACTAAGTTTAGCTGTTTTGTCTCAATGATTCCTTTGAGGAGTCATGTTCATCTGTCACCATTGCAAGGGGACTGCCAGCTTTTCTAGTGCCCCACATATTCCTGGCACCCATTAGGCTTTCAATAAATATTTGCTGAATAACTGAATGCTCAGATCAAATTAAGAGTCAACAGAGAGCGAAAGTTGTCAACAAAAGAAATAATCAAATAAAGGTTGACAGTAACTGTCAGTTTTCAAAAGGCAAGCCATTAAGCATGAATGATGTGATAATCTAAACATAGAAAACTTAGTGTGAAGGGAGGAGGCCATATAGATATACAGCCAGCAAATATTTGTTCACTTCCTAATGCAGTGCAAGGAATGGTAGAAGATACAAATTAGACTTGAGATGTTGAGTCTCTAGGTGACAGAAAGAAGCAGCAGCACACATTATTACTCAAATTCTTGCAGACATAAAGGTCAAAAAATGCCTGGAATGTACGCTGGTCATGTAGCACTCATCTGGCATGTGGCAGTGAATGTGCCCCAACTGCCCCTTATTAATCCACTGTATTAATATTTTCAAGTATCTTCTAAGCATAAAGCACTGTCCTAAGGGCTGAGCAGGTACCCCTGGTCTGCTGGAGTTTACAAACTGCCAAGGGACATAGACACTGAACTGTGTTCTGTAAGTGATCATATAATTGCAATCTCAATGTGTGCAGTGAACACAAAGTAGAAGGTGAAATGAGATCACACACAGTGAGACCTCCTCTAACTCAGGTGGTCAGGAAAGGCCTTGTTAAGGGAAAGACATTTTAGCAAAGATCACAGGGATGAGTGAGAACTGATTACCTGAACCAGAAAACAAAGAACTTTTCAGACAGAGACACAGGCAAGTGTATTTGGCCCTCTGCGAAAAAGAGCTTGGTATACTTAAGGGACAGAGAGAAAGACTATGTGCTTGGAGTCTGATGCTCAAGGGAGAGAGAACAATTTAACATTGCTCATGCTGTTCTTTGATGAACAGAAATGTTTACTTTTGATGTAAGAAAACATTTGTTTCTCCTAATGGATTGTGTCTTGGGATTTTTCACAAAGAAATCCTTTCCTTTCCTAGTTCATTCTATACATTTTCTTCTATCAACATTTGAGTTTTACTTTTCATATTAAGTCTTTATTCTCTCTGGAGTCTACTTCAGCATGTAGTTACACAGGAATTCAAATGGAAGGCAGTTTCCTCAACATTATCTACGGAACAATCACTATTTTTTCCCCACTGTTATGTGGTATCACTTTGGCACATATTAATTCCCAAATATATCTGAGTCTGACTCAGACTTGTAGGCTGTCTTATTATCTATCTATTCTTATACCAACGTCATATTATCTTTGTTTCTGTGGCTTTGTGGTATGTCCAGATATCTGGCAAGTCTATCTACCCATTTTGATTTTATACTCCATTTTAAGGGTTTTGAACTTTCTTCAGACATGAGAAGTCACTGAAGAGTTTTAAGCAGGAGAAGGTGAGAGCTAAACATGATCACTCCGGTTACCTTGTGGGGTCTGCTGGAAAGAGGAGTACATGATATGAGAGGCCAGGTAGATTATTATAGTCACCCAGCTAAGAAACAACAGCCACGTGAACTGAAGTGGAGGTACTAGAAGAAAAGTTACATTTTTAGAACTGGCAGGGGTTGGTAACTGACGGTGCTTGGGAATGAGAAAGGATGCAGAGTGAGGGATAACCCTTATGTTGCTTGGCAATTGGAGAGGCAACAGCCATTTACTGAGCTACAGAGCAGGAGGTGAGGGAGTGAATATTTGAAGGGAGAGTTTGGTAGGCGGGAGGTTTGGGGTTTGAAAGTTCAGCTTTGGAAATGTTAAGTGTGAAATGCCTAGGAGTCTGATGTATTAGGGTGCACAGTTGGCATTTCCTTCAATCCTACATCATGTCTTTTAAGTTCCTCTGTGCCTTCCACTAAAAGCTCCTTTATAAAAGTGTTCACAATTACACTATCTCAGCTGTCAACTCTCAGAAAATTTTGTGCATTTCCATGTTGACTCTTTCTGGCAGCTTAAAATTTGCTTTTTGCTCTCTCTAGACATCATCAGTGGGGCTCCTCTAAGAGGACAGACATATTAAAACATAATTGTTAACTTAAAGGTAATATCTCAAGGCAAATCTCTCATAGTTTCAAGGTTACAAAGAATTCGAAGAAACTTCTCAGGAAGTGAAAAATCAGTGGTTCTCCTACTGTGTGTATGTGTGTGTGCACATGTGTGCATGCATGCACCTGTGTGCATCTGTGTGTGTCCAAAGGATAGTGAGGAGATGGGCTTGAATTACATACATATATCTAGGAATAAGGAAATCAGAAGGAGACATAAAATAAAGTTTTAATTCTAATTTGCTGGTCAAGCTTCCTGAAATGCAGCAAACTGCATAGGAGAAAAAAATTACTGATACATTTTCTTCTTTAGGGGTAAGGTCAGATAAGAAGATTAACTGGGATGTCTTGGCTAAGAATGACTTCCTCAACATCCAACCCAAGAGCCCAAAGTAACGGAGTGTAACCTGGACTCAGTTCTGTGGGAGTGCAGCTATCACAGAGGTTGCTTTTGGGTATGTAAAGAGGCAGATGTTTTATCCTTACATGGCTGTGATCAGGAATGCTAGAGCTCAACTTGTTGCCCTTTTATGCAACCATCACAGTACCAGGAACTATAACAGGAGTATAAAAGGTAGTCTAGATCTTTGCTCTGCATTTAGAAAGACAAAATTAACACTCATATAACAATCCCAAACCCCTATGAGATCAGAGACAGGCTGGGAAGGTGGCACTTGACAATGAACAATGCACTCTTCTGTTTCTCAGGTGACAATTTCATCTTCACAACATACAAAACAACATCTCTTCTAACTGCCTAAGCCTTCTTGCTAGCATTTCCCAGGGTTCTATAAAAAACTTTCCCATAATATGTAAGTAGCCATTCTTAAAATATAAGCTAAAAAAATTTGAGCCCCCAGGTCTGTTCCACGATGGCTGAATAGGAACAGCTCCAGTCTGTAGCCCCCAGCGTGACAGATGGAGAAGAGGGTGATTTCTGCATTTGCAACTGAGGTACCTGGTTCATCTCATTGGGACTGGTTGGACAGTGAGTGCAGCCCACAGAGGGTGAGCTGAAGCAGGGTGGGGCATTGCCTCATCTGGGAAGTGCAAGAGGTTGGGGGATTTCCCCTTCCTAGCCAAGGGAAGCCATTTCAGACGGTACCTGGAAAAATAGGAGATTCCCACCCAAATACTACACTTTTCCAATGGTCTTAGCAAATGGCACAGCTGGAGATTATATCCCGCGTCTAGCTCAGCAGGTCCCACACCCATGGAGCCTTGCTCACTGCTAGCACAGCAGTCTGAGATCAACCTGCGAGGCAGCAGCCTGGCAGAGGGAGGGGTGTCCACCATTGCTGAGGCTTGAGTAGGTAAATAAAGTGGCTGGGGAACCTTGAACTGGGCAGAGCCCAGTGCAGCTCAGCCAGGCCTGCTGTCTCTGTAGACTCCACCTCCGGGGGCAGGGCACAGCTGAAAAAAAGGCAGCAGAAACTTCTGCAGACTTAAACGTCCCTGTTTGATAGCTCTGAAGACAGCAGCGGTTCTCCCAGTACAGTGTTTGAGCTCACAGAACAGAAAGACTGCCTCCTCTAGTGGGTCCCTGACCCCTGTGTAGCCTAACTGGGTGACACCTCCTAGTAGGGGCCAACTGACACCTCATACAGGCAGGTGCCCCTCTGGGGTGAAGCTTCCAGAGGAAGGATCAGGCAGCAATATTTGCTGTTCTGCAACATTTGCTATTCTGCAGCCTCTGTTGGTGACACTCAGGCAAACAGGGTCTGGAGTGGACCTCCAGCAAACTCCAAAAGACCTGCAGCTGAGGGATCTGATTGTTAGAAGGAAAACTAACAAACAGAAAGGAATAGCATCAACATCAACAAAAAGGACATCCACACCAAAACCCCATCTGTAGGTCACCAACATCAAAGACCAAAGGTAGATAATACCACAAAGATGGGGAGAAACCAGAGCAGAAAAGCTGAAAATTCTAAAAACCAGAGCGACTCTTCTCCTCCAAAGGATCACAGCTCCTCACCAGCAATGGAACAAAGCTGGATGGAGAATGACTTTGATGAGCTGACAGAAGTAGGCTTCAGAAGGTCAGTAATAACAAACTTCTCTGAGCTAAAGGAGGATGTTCGAACCTATCACAAAGAAGCTAAAAACCTTGAAAAAAGATTAGATGAATGGTTAACTAGAATAAACAGTGTAGAGAAGAGCTTAAATGACCTGATGGAGCTGAAAACTATGGCATGAGAACTACGTGACACATGCACAAGTTTCAATAGCTGATTCAAGCAAGTAGAAGAAAGGGTATCAGTGATTGAAGATCAAAGTAACGAAATAAAGTGAGAAGAGAAGTTTAGAGAAACAAGAGTAAAAAGAAATGAACAAAGTCTCCAAGAAATATGGGACTATGTGAAAACACCAAATCTACATTTCATTGGTGTAACCGAAAGTGACAGAGAGAATGGAACCAAGTTGAAAACCACTCTTCAGAATATTATCCAAGAAAACTTCCCCAACCTAGCACAGCAGGCCAACATGCAAATTGAGGAAATACAGAGAACACCACAAAGATACTCCTCAAGAAGAGCAACCCCAGGACACATAATTGTCAGATTCACCAAAGTTGAAATGAAGGAAAAAATGTTAAGGGCGCCAGAAAGGTTACCTACAAAGGGAAGCTCAACAGACAAACAGCAGATCTCTTGGTAGAAACTCTACAAGCCAGAAGACAGTGGGGCCAATATTCAATACTCTTAAGGAAGGGAATTTTCAACCCAGAATTTCATATCCAGCCAAACTAAGCTTCATAAGTTAAGGAGAAATAAAATCCTTTACAGACAAGCAAATGCTGAGAGATTTTGTCACCACTAGGTCTGCCTTATGAGAGCTCCTGAAGGAAGCACTAAATACGGAAAGAAACAACCCATACTAGCCACTGCAAAAACATGCCAAATTGTAAAGGCCATCAACGCTAGGAAGAAACTGCATCAACTAAAGGGCAAAATAACCAGCTAACATCATAATCACAGGATCAAACTCTCACATACCAATATTAACCTAAAATGTAAATGGGCTAAATGCCCCCATTAAAAGACACAGACTGGGCCAGGCGCGGTGGCTCAAGCCTGTAATCACAGCACTTTGGGAGGCCGAGACAGGCGGATCACAAGGTCAGGAGATCGAGACCATCCTGGCTAACACGGTGAAACCCCATCTCTACTAAAAAAAAAAAATACAAAAAAACTAGCCCGGCGAGGTGGCGGGCGCCTGTAGTCCCAGCTACTCGGGAGGCTGAGGCAGGAGAATGGCATAAACCCGGGAGGCGGAGCTTGCAGTGAGCTGAGATCTGGCCACTGCACTCCAGTCCGGGTGACAGAGCGAGACTCTGCCTCAAAAAAAAAAAAAAAAAAAAAAGACACAGACTGGAAAACTGGATAAAGAGTCAAGACCCATCCGTGTGCTATATTCAGGAGACACATCTCACATGCAGAGACACACATAGGCTCAAAATAAAGGGATGGAGGAAGATCTACCAAGCAAATGGAAAGCAAAAAATAGTAGGGGTTGCAATTCTAGTCTCTGATAAAACAGATCTTAAACCAACAAAGATCAATCAAAAGAGACAAAGAAGGCCATTACATAATGGTAAAGGGAGCAATTCAACAAGAAGAGCTAACTATCCTAAATATATATGCACCCAATGCAGGAACACCCAGATTCACAAAGCAAGTCCTTAGAGACCTACAAGGAGACTTAGACTCCCACACAATAATAATGGGAGACTTTAACACCGTGCTGTCGGTATTAGACAGATTAATAAGACAGAAGGTTAACAAGGATATCCAGCACTTGAACTCAGCTCTGCAACAAGAAGACCTAATAGACACCTACAGAACTCAACACCCCAAATCAACAGAATATACATTCTTCTCAGCACAACATCACACTTATTCCAAAATTGACCATATAATTGGAAGTAAAGCACTCCTCGGCAAATGTAAAAGAACAGAAATCACAACAAACTGTTTCTCAGACCACAGTGCAATCAAATTAGGACTCAGGATTAAGAAACTCACTCAAAACCGCACACCTACATGGAAACTGAACAAACTGCTCTGGAACGACTACAGGGTAAATAACAAAACGAAGGCAGAAATAAAGATGTTCTTTGAAACCAATGAGAACAAAGACACAACATACCAGAATCCCTGGGACACATTTAAAGCAGTATGTAGAGGGAAATTTATAGCACTAAACGCTCACAAGAGAAAGCAGGAAAGATCTAAAACTGACACCCTAACATCACAATTAAAAGAACTAGAGAAGCAAAAGCGAATAAATTCAAAACCTAGCAGAAGGCAAGAAATAACTAAGATCAGAGCAGAACTGAAGGAGATAGAGGCATAAAAATCCCTTCAAAAAATAAGTGAATCTAGGAGTTGGTTTTTTGAAAAGATCAACAAAATTGATAGACCACTAGCAACACTAATAAAGAAGAAAAAAGAGAAGAATCAAACAGATGCAATAAAAAATGATAAAGGGGATATCACCACCAATCCCACAGATATACAAATGATCATCAGAGAATATTATAAACAGCTCTACACAAATAAACTAGAAAAGCTAGAAGAAATAGATAATTTCCTGGACACTTACACTCTCCCAAGACTAAACCAGGAAGAAGTTGAATCCCTGAATAGACCAATAGCCAATAGGCTCTGAAATTGATGTAAGAATTAATAGCCTACCAACCAAAAAAAGTCCAAGACTAGATGGATTCACAGTTGAATTCTTCCAGAGGTGCAAAGAGGAGCTGGTACCATTCCTTCTGAAACTATTCCAATCAATAGAAAAAGAGAGAATCCTCTCTAACTCATTTTATGAGGCCTGCATCATCCTCATACCAAAGCCTGGCAGAGACACAACAAAAAAAGAGAATTTTAGACCAGTATCACTGACGAACATCGATGCGAAAATCCTCAATAAAATAATGGCAAACCGAATCCAGCAGCACATCAAAAAGCTTATCCACCATGATCAAGTCAGCTTCATCTCTGGGATGTAAGGCTAGTTCAACACATGCAAATACATAAACGTAATCCATCACATAAACAGAACCAACAACAAAAACCACACGATTATCTCCATAGATGCAGAAAAGGCCTTCAACAAAATTCAACAGCCTTCATGCTAAAAACTCTCAATAAACTAGGTATTGATGGGACGTATCTAAAAATAGTAAGAGCTATTCATAACAAACCTACAGCCAATATCATACTGAATGGGCAAAAACTGAAAGCATTCCCTTTGAAAATTGGCAGAAAACAGGGATGCCCTCTCTCACCACTCCTATTCAACATAGTGTTGCAAGTTCTGGCCAGGGCAATCAGGCAAGAGAAAGAAATAAAGGGTGTTCAATTAGGAAAAGAAGAAGTCAAATTGTCCCTGTCTGCAGATGACATGATTGTATATTTAGAAAGTCCCATCATTTCTACCCAAAATCTCCTTAAGCTGATAAGCAACTTCAGCAAAGTCTCAGGATACAAAATCAATGTGCAAAAAATAACAAACATTCCTACACACCAATAATAGACAAACAGAGAGCCAATTCATGAGTGAACTCCCATTCACAATTGCTACAAAGGGAATAAAATACCTAGAAATCCAATTTACAAGGGATGTGACGGACCTCTTTTCTAGGAGAACTACAAACCACTGCTCAGCGAAATAAAAGAGGACACAAACAAATGGAAGAACATTCTATGCTCACGGATAGGAAGGATCAATATGGTAAAAATGGCCATACTGCCCAAGGTAATTTATAGATTCAATGCCATTCCCATCAAGCTACCAATGACTTTCTTCACAGAATTGGAAAACACTAATTTAAAGTTCATATGGAACCAAAAAGAGCCTGCATTGCCAAGGCAATCCTAAGCAAAAAAAAAAACAAAAAACAAAAAACACAAAGCTGGAGGCATCATGCTACCTGGCTTCAAACTATACTACAAGGCTACAGTAACCAAAACAGCATGGTGCTGGTACCAAAACAGATATATAGACCAAAGGAACAGAACAGAGGCCTCAGAAATCACACCACACATCTACACCCATCTGATCTTTGACAAATCTGACAAAGACAAGAAATGGGGAAAGGATTCCCTATTTAATAAATGGTGCTGGGAAAACTGGCTAGCCATATGTAGAAAGCTGAAATTGGATCCCTTCCTTACACCTTATACAAAAATTAATTCAAGATGAATTAAAGACTTAAATGTTACACCTAAAACCATTAAAATCCTACAAGAAAACCTAGGTAATACCATTCAGGACATAGGCATGGGCAAGGACTTCATGTCTAAAGCACCAAAAGCAATGGCAACAAAAGCCAAAATTGACAAATGTTATCTAATTAAACTAAAGAGCTTCTGCACAGCAAAAGAAACTACCATCAGAGTGAACAGGCAACCTACAGAATGGGAGAAAATTTTTGCAATCTACCCATCTGACAAAGGGTTAATATCCAGAATCTACAAAGAACTTAAACAAATTTACAAGAAAAAAAAAACCCCTTCAAAAAGTGGGCAAAGGATATGAACAGACACTTCTAAAAAGAAGACATTCATACAGCCAACAGACACACGAAAAAATGCTCAACATCACCGGTCATCAGAGAAATGCAAATCAAAACCACAACGACACACCATCTCACACCAGTTAGAATGGTGATCACTAAAAAGTTGGGAAACAACAGATGCTGGAGAGGCTGTAGAGAAATAGGAATGTTTTTACACTGTTGGTGGGAATGTAAACTAGTTCAACCATTGTGGAAGACAATGTGGCAATTCCTCAAGGATCTAGAACTAGAAATACCATTTGACCCAGCAATCTCATTACTGGGTATATACCGAAAGTATTATAAATCATGCTACTATAAAGACACATGCACACCTTTGTTTATTGTGGCACTATTCACAATAGCAAAGACTTGGAACCAACCCAAATATCCATCAATGATAGACTGGATTAAGAAAATGTGGCACATATACACCATGGAATACTATGCAGCTGTAAAATAGAATGAGTTCATGTCCTTTGCAGGGACATGGATGCAGCTGGAAACCATCATTCTGAGCAAACTATCACAGGGATAGAAAACCAAACAGCGCATGTTCTCACTCATAGGTGGGAACTGAACATTGAGAATACTTGGACACAGGGCAGGGAACATCACACCCTGGGGCCTGTTGTGGGGTAGGGGGGCCAGGGGGAGAAATAGCATTAGGAGAAATACCTAATGTAAATGACGGGTTAATGGGTGCAGCAAACCAACATGGCACACGTATACCTATGTAACAAACCTGCACATTGTGCACATGTACCCTAGAACTTAAAGTATTAAAAAAAAAAATTTGAGTCCCTAAATTTTTATGACTAAAATAGTTTAGGCAATTCAAGTACTCTCCCCTACCTTCTCGCTCCACAGTCCATGTTAGTATTTTATTTGCTCTGAGAAGTCCATGTCAATGTAATTTGTTTAGCTTTGTGTACCCAATTGCTCCAAAATTTATTTAATCATACATTTTTTTTAAAGTACCTGTTAACGGGACCCATTTTAGGGAATGCTACTTTAATTATTGCTTTATATATACAAGTATGGCTTAGCTATCTCTCATTTAGCTCTTTAAAACATGAAAGGGCTTCGTAGCTATCCTCATCTCTGGTGGACTCTCAGTAGAGCTTGTTGGATGGCTTAATGTCTACAATACTGGTGAGTAAGTATAACTGCCATTTTACAAATGGGGAGACTGAGGCTGGGTGTGGGGCACAACTTACCCAGACTTGCATGCTGGTAAGTTGCAAAGACAGGACTAGCATTCTAGTGTTGAGCACTTTCCGCTTGTTCTATTACAGGGTAATGTGTAGTCTAAGAAAAGTTTAAGAACTGTGACGAAGAAAAGACTTCAGCACTGGTTGGACAGTTAGGGAATTCTTCATAGATAGGGAGAGAGACTTCCCAGGGTTTCTGAGAAAGCCAGTAAGCAGAGAGACCCCTGCAGTTCAAGGAGGCAGCTCTGTCTCTTCCCCATAAGGTCAATCACATTCCAACATTAAAGCATTAAAGCTTGACTGATATCAAGAATAAGATGTGCTTTTCACATGGAAGGTTAATTTCATGGCACAGACAGCAATACAGACAAGACTGTTCCACCCCATTCTTTGTTGCAGAAACTCTGTGGGCCAAACTTCTCTGGCTTTTGGTCACATTTGCAAACAGGGCTCTTCCATGCAAGGTATGCTTGGATTTGCAGTGGCCAAGAGCTCCTGCAGATCTGAGAGCACAAGTCTGGGCTTTGTGGCTGGTCCCCCCCACTTTCCTTGGTTCTCTTTGCATATTTTTCCTCTCTCCATCAGTAAGGTCCTGTTGCTTTGGATTTTGACCTTTCACAGAACGGTGCATGGCATTCTGGGGAGTCAGAACCCCTCTTTCAGGAAAAGTTTGCATAAAGTCAATGTTAGTCTTTCAGGGAGAAGTGCAAGTTGAGATCGGAATTACTAACATGGAGAGAAAAACAACTGCATAGAGACTGGCTAATCATGGGAGGGGTACAACTTGATTTGATGTAGAGGAAATATACCCAGTCTAATGCTGATTGATTTGAAGGAAGTATGACCTCTTAAAAAATCAGAATAACATAGGGAAAAAAACCCCAAAGCCCAGACTACTAACCCTGGGGTTACTCCAGCCTTTCTTTGTGGTGTGCTGTTGTGGTTAATTAGGGCTTTGGAGGTATCTTGACCTAACATCCTAGCTGTGCTATTTCTGAACTAATAACCCTAGATTACACAGCCTTAGTTTCTTCAGCTGGAAAATGGGGACAATAATGTACAAGATGGAGGTAATAACAGTACCTCCCTTACAGAACTAAGTGGATTATTGCATGGATAAGGAATTTAGCATCATGTTTGTACCTCTGAACGTATATTTTTAAATAGGGGGTTAATTTGGCGCTGATGGCTGCTAAGCTCTGTCAGCACCATCAAACTGACAGTGATGTTAGCACGTGGTCGGCATCAGCTTTATATGTAGTGATTAAGAGGATGACTTTAGGCAGGCAGGCTGGAACTAGAACCTGACCATCCATCAGCTGTGCAGGTGCGCAGCTTAACTGCTGTATCTCCATTTCCCCACCTATTAAAGTATGAGGGAAAGAATAGCACTGCCTCATAGGTGTCTGTGAGAAGGTGACATATGCTAAACAGACAGCATAGTGCCGAGTAAAGGGTAAGGACACAATATGTGTTAACAATATTTAATATTAAAGAACAGGACGGGGATGGATGCAGTGGCTCACGTCTGTAAACCCAATGCTCTGGGAGGCCAAGGAGGGAAGATCACTTGAGGTGAGGAGTTGGAGACCAGCCAGGGCAACATAGTGAGAACCTGTCTCTACAAAAAAGAAAAAATTAGCAGGGCATGGTGACATGCGCTTATAGTCCTAGCTACTGGGGAGGCAGAGTTGAGAGGAACACTTGAGTCCAGGAGTTTGAGGTTACAGTGAGCTATGATCTGGCCACTGCACTCCAGACTGGGTGATACAGTGAGACCCCATCTCTAAAAGAATTAACAAAAAATAAAAAATAAGAAGAGAGCCCTGCACAGAATGTGTATCTAGCTGACATGATATGATTAGGGATGATTAGGGACGCATGAAAAGGCACCTTGACCAAAAAGGTGTCTGACGGTTCCAAAGTCAATGCTGTTCTTTTCCTATGAGCCTTCCAGTCTGAGAGGAGGGATGAATTTTACCAGCTGCCATACGGAAGAACTAGGCTTGGGGAGAATGGAGAAAGGCTAGGTAACTGCTGATTAAAGTTAGGACATGAAACGCTAAGTCTGTGTGACTCTAAATCAGTTTCACCTGGGTGGGGCAGTCAAGCAAGGCAGGACAAAAGGAGGGTATTCAAACAAAATATTTCATGACTGGAGGCAAAGCAGTTGCAACTTTGTGTCCACGTGATTATCAGATTTACAGAAAAGTTAAGCAGTAATCTTCAGGTCTTGCAGAACCTGACCTGGATCCCAGGCTCATTATTCAAATCCAAGGCTGAGACCTTCATATTGTAAGCCGGCTAAGTCGTTAAAGCTCTTAAGAAGTATAGTCTCGGCCGGGCGCGGTGGCTCAAGCCTGTAATCCCAGCACTTTGGGAGGCCGAGACGGGTGGATCACGAGGTCAGGAGATCGAGACCCTCCTGGCGAACACGGTGAAACCCCGTCTCTACTAAAAATACAAAAAACTAGCCGGGCGAGGTGGCGGGCGCCTGTGGTCCCAGCTACTCGGGAGGCTGAGGCAGGAGAATGGCGTGAACCCGGGAGGCGGAGCTTGCAGTGAGCTGAGATCCGGCCACTGCACTCCAGACCGGGCGACAGAGCAAGACTCCGTCTCAAAAAAAAAAAAAAAAAAAAAAAAAAGAAGTATAGTCTCGGAGGCCGAGACGGGCGGATCACGAGGTCAGGTGATCGAGACCATCCTGGCTAACACGGTGAAACCCCGTCTCTACTAAAATATACAAAAAATTAGCCGGGCGAGATGGCGGGCGCCTGTAGTCCCAGCTACTCGGGAGGCTGAGGCGAGAGAATGGCGTAAACCCGGGAGGCGGAGCTTGCAGTGAGCTGAGATCCGGCCACTGCACTCCAGCCTGGGCGACAGAGCGAGACTCCGTCTCAAAAAAAAAAAAAAAAAAAGAAGTATAGTCTCAAGCCTGTAGTCCCAGCACTTTGGAGGCCGAGACGGGTGGATCACGAGGTCAGGAGATCGAGCCCATCCTGGCCTACACGGTGAAACCCCGTCTCTACTAAAATATACAAAAAATTAGCCGGGCGAGATGGCGGGCGCCTGTAGTCCCAGCTACTCGGGAGGCTGAGGCAGGAGAATGGCGTGAACCCGGGAGGCGGAGCTTGCAGTGAGCTGAGATCCGGCCACTGCACTCCAGCCTGGGCGACAGAGCGAGACTCCGTCTCAAAAAAAAAAAAAAAAAGAAGTATAGTCTCAAGCCTGTAGTCCCAGCACTTTGGGAGGCCGAGACGGGTGGATCACGAGGTCAGGAGATCGAGCCCATCCTGGCCTACACGGTGAAACCCCGTCTCTACTAAAAAATACAAAAAACTAGCCGGGCGAGGTGGCAGGCGCCTGTAGTCCCAGCTACACGGGAGGCTGAGGTTGGAGAATGGCGTAAACCTGGGAGGCGGAGCTTGCAGTGAGCCGAGATCGCGCCACTGCACTCCAGCCTGGGCGACAGAGCGAGGCTCGGTCTCAAAAAAAAAAAAAAAAAAAAAAGTATAGTATGTGCTTTCAATTTTTTATTGGAAAAAGAAATGAGCATGTATTGCTTTTATGATCATAAAAAGTCATCAAAAAATATGTTCATAATCATAAATATCATTAATATAAAATACAAAAATATTCATAAAAACATGACCATTATTAAATAAGTATTGAAAAATACAGGTAATATGTACATTTCTTAATTATTTTTGTGTGTCCTAAATTTCTTTTGTGGCTGGCCAAAATTTCTCATTTTGTGGACAGGTCAAAAGAGAGACAAGAATGATTTTGTAGTTGTCACTAATCCTTTAAGGAAGCTCAATTCTCATAGGAAAAGCACATATAGTCTCCACTGTCCTCACTTAACTAGCTAATGTCTGCATTATATTAGTTTGGTTGGAAAGGGGTGATGTCAAAAGAAGAAATTTGTTGAAGCAACCTTTGATTGCTTTAATTGGTATTTGTCTATCTAACCCCACAAAGAGAATATCTCCTTTCACACTCTTAGAAAAGTAATGGCTATATGATCAGACACTTTGGCTTATGGGTGCTTCATTCAATTCGTCTACTTAAGAATTATGGCCAGAATTGATAAAAGACTTCAGGTTTCAGTAAAAATGGAGAGATCAGGTCATGTTTTGATTGACTCCTTTGCTCCAAGCCCACAGCAATGTTAGGTTAACAACAACAACAACAAATGGAAAACCAGTAAGTCAAAATGAGACTAAAAACTGGGTACTTCTTCACACTTACTGGAATAATTGTAACAGGAAAAAAAAAAAAAAACAGAAAATAACATATATGGGCAAGAATGTAGAGAAACTGGAACCCTCATACATTGCTGGTGGGAATGTAAAAGGATGCCACTGCTATGAAAAACAGCTTGTCCATTCCTCAGTAAGTTAAGCATGGAATTGCCATATTACCCAGCAACTCTACTCCTAAGTATACACCAAAAAGAATTGGAAACAGATGTTCAAACAAAAACTTGTACACAAATGCTCATAGTAGCACTATTCATAATAAAGAGTGGAAACAACACAAATGCCCAATAATAGATGAATGAATAAGCAAAATGTGATATATCCACACTGTGGAATATTATTCCCCTGTAAAAATGAGGTATGATACATGCTACAGCATGGATGAACCGTGCAAACATTATGCTAAGTAAAAGAAACCAGATACAAAAGCCACATACTATATGATCCTATTTATATGAAATATCCAGAGTAGGCAATTCCACAGGAAAGTAGATTAGCAGTTGCCAGGGGCTGGAGAAAGAAATAAAAGGGATTGCTGAATGGACACGGGGCTTCTGTCTGGGGTAATAAAAAACATCGTGGAACTAGATGATGGTGATGGTTACGCAACACTATCAATTCACTCGATGCCACTGAATTATACACTTTAGTTAACACAGTAAATTTTATGTCATGTGTATTTTACCACAGTAAAACATTTTGGGGGGATTACCATCTTTGTGGACCAGAAGCAGAAATACTAACTAGAATGTAGGCTGTGGCCACAGACTTGCTGGCATAAGGATCTAGAAGCAGGCCATGGAGACTGTGACTGTGTGTTTAGCTCAAGTGAATTAGAGAGGACCTTAAGAGTTCTCAAAGGGATGAGACATCAGTGAAGCTCACCGCTGCACGGTTTATATATTCAGGGGGAGGGAGAGGAAAGGTTGCCAGAGAGGTTACTGGAGAGTTAAAGCAGACTGATCCCTATATCATATCTAAGAGAGAGAATATAAATACTTAATAAATATACATGTTAAAAATTAAAGTGGCCATAAAATAAATGAAATGCAATCTGTGGTCCTGAAGCCAGTAGAACAGAAAGAGAAGGAATAAAAAAGAAACTGCCAGAAAGAAAGACCAAAAGAAAAATGTTTAAAAAGGAGAAAAGAAGGGCCAGGCACAGTGGCTCACATCTATAATCCCAGCACTTTTGGAGGCTGAGGCAAGCGGATTACTTGAGGTAAGGAGTTAAAGACCAGTCTGGTCAACATGGTGAAACCCCGTCTCTACTAAACATACAAAAATAGGCTTGGCATGGTGGAACACACTTGTAATCCCAGTTACTCAGGAGGCTGTGGCAGGAGAATCACTTGAACCCAGGAGGCAGAGTTGGCAGTGAGCTGAGATCGTGCCACTGCACTCCAGGCTGGGCGACAGAGCAAGGCTCTGTCTCAACAAAAACAAAATGAAACAAAAAACAAAAACAAAAAAGGAGAAAAAAAAAGAGAATGGTAGAGAAGAAATACAAACCAAGACAGGAAGAATAGAAAATATCCATAACATATACAAAATTGCAAGTAAATGCTGCTTATAAAAGAGATATTTAAAGCCAAACAACACAGAAAGGCTGGAAATAAAGATATGGCAAATGATAGCCCAGGAAAAGTCTTACTAAGAGCAAGCTGGGGAACATAAACCCACTAGGGGCTATCAGAGGGTGGAGGGTGGGAGGAAGGAAAGGATCAGGAAAGATAACTCACAGGTACTATTAATAGACTTAATGTCTGGGTGAGGAAATAACCTGTACAACAAACTCCCATGACATACATTTACCTATGTAACAAATCTGCACATCCTGTGCAAGTACCCCTGAACTTAAAATAAAAGTTAAAGAGGAAGCTGGGTATCAAAATTAGTATTAGACAAAACAGTATTTAAGGCAAAAAGCATTCATGTACTCCATAGAGACTGCATATAAAACAACAAAATATGACCGGAAGCTATAAATCATGACCAGGTATGTATCTATCAATGTAGCGTAAAACATATTAATTAAAAGTTGTCAGAAGTATGAAGGAAATTTAGCAAATGCTAGCATGAAATTTTAACAAAAATCTATTAGAAAATGATGGCTTCTGCTGACCAAATAATAGCAAGCATATGGACACTCTGGATAATAATATTTAACTAGTTTGAACTAACGGATGTGTAGAGCTCTGCATCCAAGAAACTGAGGATCTATGTTATTTTCAATAATACCAAAGCATTTGCAAAAATAATGTCCTAGTTCACAAAGAAATGCCAGACAACAGTGCCACACAGAACACATTTTCTGACTTTAGTGCCATTAAATTATAAATCAAATTAAAAGATAATTAAAAATGATCATATCTTAGAAATGTAAACGTAGCTGTTTTAGTCCATATTGATTTCCCTGCTTCTACTCTTGCCCTCCTAAATTCTATTATCCTCAGAGCAGTCAGGTAATCCTTTTCAAATTTAACACAGATTTTGTCACTCTCATGGGGGAAAAATCCTTCAATGGCTTTCTGTCACAGCTAGGCTTAAATTCCAACTCCTAACTACAAGACCCTACATGATCCAGTCTGCTACTACCTCCTCAATATTCTTCTTTCTTACTGGGTTTCTCCATATTACTACTACTCCAGCAGGACTGGCCTCTTTCCATTTTTCAAACAATCCACGTGCCTTCCTGCCTACAGGAATTTGTACTTCTTTTTCTCTGTGCCTGAAGTGCCTCCCTCTGTCCTCCATGTCTACCTGGTTGCCTTGACCTCCTTGCCTACCGCAGTAGCCTCTTTATTCTCCATCCTCTTACTCTTGCTTTCTCTTTCCCCAGTTCACTTAGCATAGCTTAAAATTTTATTATAAGTCTGATTTTATGTACATGTATATATATATATTTATTTATTTTATGAGACAGGGTCTCACTCTGTTGCCCAGGCTGGAGTGCAATGGGGCGATCTTGGCTCACTGCAGTCTCTGCCTCCTGAGTTCAAGCGATTCTCCTGCCTCAGCCTCCTGAGTAGTTGGGATTACAGGTGCATGCCACCATGCCCAGCTAATTTTTGTATTTTTAGTAGAGCCTGGGTTTCACCATGTTAGCCAGGCTGCTCTTGAACCTGACCTCAGGTGATCCGCCTGCCTCAGCCTCCCAAAGTGCTGGGATTACAGGCATGTGCTACCATGCGTGGCTGATTGTCTGTACTTTAAATCTGTCTCCTCCTACTATAATAAAAGATCAATGAGGCAGGGATTTTCTTTTGTTCACCCATGCAACCCCAGTGCCTACAACAAGTGTCTCATACATGGTGGGTACAAAAAATGCTTTTCATACGAATAAATATCAAAGTCAATATGAGTTCGCTGAGTTCACTGACTGCCAGAAGGCTTTTAGACTGTGGTACCTAAAAAGAAGGGAGGATGGTCCTGCTTTACTCACTACAGTGAGAGTACATCTGGAATACTATGTTCAGATCCAGACCCTACACTTTAAAGAAAGATACTGAAAAAGGTGAAAACTGAGATGGTGACCACTGTATGACCATAAATTCTGTAAATATTGGTGTACATACATCATAACAATTTCATGGTATTCTATTACAGTACGTGATGTGCTCAGTGATATACATAACATGTTTACTGTGTTGTTCTTCGTTAGCAAAGCACAGTTTAGTGAACTGTGAGAAACTGAAACAAATATGGTTCATTAACGCATTTCCCTTATCCTTGAACTTATATCTATGATGCATTGCCCCAGGTGATTCTTGCCTCTGACATTCACTGAGCAAATCTGCACTTTTAGCATGTCAGAAGGGTTTGGATCTAGCACACACATATCCCACTGTACATGTGCACATGGCCCAATTCAGGCTTTAGAAATTATCAGTCAACAGTGTGTGGATGGTATGCCATTCTGTTGTAGCCACTCTGAGTGACTTGCTAGCCAGTCAACTAGGACATCAATTAGTCATCTAACATGATTCAATAAGTCAAATAGGCACCTACATTTCCAGACTGTGGCCATCAGTTACTTTCTGCAGTCAGTGCTTTCAGTGGGGGAAGAGTAGGGACTAGGGCCATTTAGTGGTTACAGCTATCTGAGTCTTTATTTATTTATTTATTTATTTATTTATTTAAGATGGAGTCTTTTTCTCTTGCCCAGGCTGGAGTGCAGTGGCACGATATTGGCTCACTGCAACCTCTGCCTTCTGGGTTCAAGCGATTCTCCTGCCTCGGCCTCCTGAGGTCGAGCTCTAGCTGAGTTAAGTTAAGTCTCTAGCTGAGACTAGAGGTGCACATCACCATGCCTGGCTAATTTTTGTATTTTTAGTAGAGAAGGGGTTTCACCATGTTGGCCAGGCTGTGATTCTGACCTCAAGTGATCTGCCTGCCTCGGCCTCCCAAAGTGCTGGGATTATAGGAGTGAGCCACCACACCTGGCCCCTGAGTCTTATCCCTACCTCTTAGAAGCTCCATATAAACCTGGACAAGTTACTTAATGCTTCTATCATTCGGGTTCTGGATTCATTCAAAATAAATAAAAGTAGAACCTAACTTACAGGGTAATATGAGGATGACATAATATCCCAAAAGCAATGAGAACTGTGCCTAGCAGATAGCACACTCTCAATTTCATGTTAGCCACTGCTGTTGACATGGCTAATAATAAAGATCATATCACTGCCATCATCCCACATCCATCACTGACTGACCACAATCTTTGGGTTGCTTTGTTCAACATTTTTGGAGAGTATTAGATTTTTAATATGCAGGAGTCTACTACATTCTAATAAGCTGCAAAGTATGCATTAGACAAATCACTTTACTATTCTGAGCTCATGTTGTCAATTATGAACATATTTTTGGATGAGATTTACATTTAAAGCAGTGGACTCTGGGTAAAGCAGATTTCTCTCCATAATATGGGTAGGCCTCATAGATTCAGTTGAAGGCCTAAACAGGATGAAGGCTGACCTTTCCTGGGCAAAAGGAAATTTCTCAGCAGATGGCCTTTAGACATGAACTGGACAATGGCTGTTCCTAAGGCCTCCAGCCTGCTGGCTCACCCTGTGTATCTTGAACTTGCCAGCCTCCATAATCACATGAGCTAGTTTCTCTCTCTCTCTCTCTCTCTCTGTCTCTCTCCCTCCCTCTCTTCTTGCCTCCCTCCCCAATTAATTCATCCATCCCTCCATTCACCCCCTCCACACTCTATTGGTTCTCTTTCTCTGGAGAATCCTAACTGAGAAAGGTAGTGAATATATTGAAAAGCAGAAAGTAGGTGAGTACTACTAAAGAATTGCTTCATATAAGGAAAAATGGGAAGAACTGAGGTAGTTTAGCCAAGGGAAAATACTTCAAAGTATCCAAAAAACTGTCCTGAATCTTGTTCAAGAGATCAAACTTGATCTGAATGTCTCTGAAGTACAGGATCATTTGTGGATGCTTCATGGATACAGACAGATGTCAACTTAATGAGAAGAGGACTTTCTAACAGCTAAGCTATTCAAAGGATGCAATGAGAGGAAGAAGCTATGTTTCCCAAAATTTGGAACTCAGTAGCATGTAAGATGGTTTCAGGTATCGTGATGCTTGGCATTATGTACAAGAAGGTCATTTTCCTTTCAATTTCCTTTTTAATATCTTTGATTATATTAAAGATAATGTCTCATTTTAGGTCTATGATGACATTAATACCTCTGTAACACCTTCACATTTATATTTTTTATCAAAGAGAGAAACGGCCTTAATTTTAATAACTCATTATTTATTTTTATACCTGTTGTGTATTCATGGAAAGTCATGTTGATTTTTCACTTAGAATAGTGTTACATTTCTCTTTTAGATTATCAAAGAAAAACAGGGGTTTATTAAAAGGAACGTATTAAGTAAATATTATTAAGAAAGAGACATAGCTGTACGTTAAATCATGCCAGGGGTACACAGATGACTAACTTTTGGGAAAGCAGGTGACAGGGCATTCAAGTAAAGGATGAAAGACCACAGACTGCTAAATAGATTCAGCTCAAGTTAGCATGGGGTTAAATTTTAATGTTTCTTCTAACCCAGGGATTTGATGACATGCTGAGGCCTTTAAAATTGGTGTGATATTATTGCTATATTAAAGTAGCATGCCATCTAAAACAGGAAACAAGCCACATGAGTAACTTTCAGAAATAAATTAACGCTGGCAATATCTTTATTTTGGCAGATATGTTTTTTAAAAAATGAATTTATTTATGCTCCCACCAAGAGTGTAAAAGTGTTCCTGTTTCTCCACATCCTCACCAGCACCTGTTTCAATGATCACCATTCTAACTGGTGTGAGATGGTATCTCATTGTGGTTCTGATTTGCATTTCTCTAATGACCAGTGATGATGAGCTTTTTCTCATACATTTTCTGGCTGCATAAATGTCTTCTTTTATGAAGTGTCTGTTCATATCCTTTGACCACTTTTTGACACATGCACACATATGTTTATTGCAGCACTATTCACAATAGCAAAGACTCGGAACTAACCCAAATGCCCATCAATGGTAGATTGGATAAAGAAAATGTAGCATATATACACCATGGAATACTATGCATCCATAAAAAAGGATGAGGTCATGTCCTCTGCAGGGACATGGATGAAGCTGGAAACCATCATTCTCAGCAAACTAACACAGGAACAGAAAACCAAACACTGCATGTTCTCACTCATAAGTGGGAGCTGAACTATGAGAACACATGGACACAGGGAGGGGAACATCATACATCGCAGCCTGTTGGTAGGTTGGGGGCTAGGGGAGGGATAGCATTAGGAGAAATACCTAATGTAGATGATGGGCTGATGGGTGCAGCAAACCACCATGGCACATATATACCTATGTGACAAATCTGCACGTTTTGCACATGTATCCCAGAATTTAAAGCATAATAAAAAAAACACTAAATTTATGTGAATTTTATTTTAAAATGAAATATGAATAAACCCCCCCAAAAGATTAATTGTAGTGAACAACTACTTTGATTTATGTAATTCGGTCAATAGGCATGTGTAGGACCATAATGATGGACAGGTCTATGATATGAGTTGAAAGAGAATAATCTAGGGCTGGCAGGTTTTTTAAAAAGTACTATTGAAATTGAAATGACTTTCACTTATAATTAGTTTTATACATTCTTTGAAGAACTGTCAAATCACATTTCCCAAAGGCTAATATTTGAAGAAATCTATTACTTACTGTGGAAAGTAACATTTCACAAAACCTAAATACAACCCAAATAAGCAAACTGTGCAAACAAAATGATTAACTTAAGACAAATGAAACATTATACATGAGATGATAATGTACAGGGAGAAATGCTCCACATTTATGATACTATGAAATGAAAGTCAATAGAAATTTATGTCCTGGGAACTGTGATACTGTCCTGTTAATTTAAATAAGTCAGTTGCTAAGTCTCTGATCTTTCATATCTATCCTTGTTTATAGGCTAGGAGCAAAGAAGAGAATTTCTGACTTTGAATCTCTAAGATGATGTGACTTCTCAAATTCAAGCTGTTAAGTCAATGTGCTACAAGACTGTTAAAATCTGTTTTATCAACAGATGAATGGATAAACAAAATGTGGTGTGTATGTACAAAGGAATATTATCCAGTCTTTTAGAAAAAGGAAATTATGACACATGCTACAACATGGAAGAAACTTTGAGGACATTATGTTAACTGAAATAGGCCAGCCAAAAAAATGATGAAAACTACATGATTCCATGTTCATAAGGCATCTAAAATGGTACATAAGGCCATTACATAAGGCATCTAAAATGGTCAAATTCATAGAAATAGAAAGCTGAATGGGGGTTGCCAGGGGCTGGGGGAAATAGGGAATGGGGAGTTCTTTTTTAATGGGTAGAGTTTGTTTCACAAGATGAAAAGAGTTCCACGGAGAGACGATGGTGAGGTTGAACACTGAGTGTATTTAATGCCACTCAACTGCACACTTAAAAATGGTTAAGATGATTCAGTTTTACGTTATGTATAACTTACCACAATTAAAAAAAAATTTTTTTTTGAAACGGAGTCTCGCTCTATCGCCCAGGCTGGAGTGCAGTGGTGCCACCTTGGTTCACTGCAAGCTTTGCCTCCCAGGTTTGTGCCATTCTCCTGCCTCAGTCTCCCGAGTAGCTGGGACTACAGGCACCCGCCACCAAGCCTGGCTAATTTTTTTGTATTTTTAGTAGAGACAAGGTTTCACTGTGTTAGCCAGGATGGTCTCTTGATCTCCTGACCTTGTGATCTGCCCGCCTTATCCTCCCAAAGTGCTGGGATTACAGGTGTGAGCCACTGCGCCCAGCCCACAACTAAAAATTTTTAAGAAATGTATGGTGATCTTGGGAGAACCAAAAAAAAAAAAAAAAAAAAAAAAAAAAGTGTTTTGATACAATTGTTTATTCCTTATTTTTTCCAATAAATAAATTCACCAACCGACTGGCCGATTTCCCAAAAGGGCAAACAGCTACCATTAAGCATTACTGCTTCATTCTTTGATAATGATTCCAGTTAGGAAAGAGACTAATCATGGCAAATCTCTCTGTAATTTAGTCTGAAGAACTTGAGGGAGTAGGGGAAGAACTTTCTTTGGATCAGAATTGACCAATTGATCACCCCCAAAGGGGAAACAGCTTTCATTAAGCATTGTATGTAACTGCTTCATTCTTTGATAATGATTCCAGGTAGGAAAGAGTCTGAGTATGGCAAATCTCTCTGTAATTTAGTTTGAAAAACTTGAGGGAGTAGGGAAGAATTGTCTTTGGATCAGAACTGACCGACTGGTCCCCCAAAAGGGGAAACAGCTTCCATTAAGCAACGCATGTAGCTGCTTCATTCTTTGATAATGATTCCCGGTAGGAAAGAGACTAAGTATGGCAAATCTCTCTGTAATTTTGTCTGAAGAACTTGAAGGCATACGGTAAGAATTATCTTTGGAGGGAAAAAGAGGGAAAGGCAGAATGTGGCCTTACATGGCTATTCACATTGTAGAAGACAGCCTTCTCACAGAAAAGCTCCAGTGTCAGACCCATAGGGTCTGAATCTCAGCTCTACCACTGAGATACTATGGGACCTTGGTTATATCCCTAGGTCTCTCTGTGTCTCAGACTTATTATCTGTTAAAAAGAGTTAATGATTATACCTATCTCATGGGGGTGATGGGTACTTAGCACAGTGCCTACTTAAGAGTGTTAATAATGGTTTATCAGCTGGGCATAGTGTCTCACGCTTGTAATTCCAGCACTTTGGGAGGCCAAGGTGGATGGATTACCTGAGGTCAGGAATTCCCAGCCTGACCAACATGGCTCAGACCACCATCGCCTGTTACCTGGATTTCTGCAATGGCCTCTCTCAGCTCCCAGCCCCACTGTTGCCCTAAAATAGCAACTTGAGTTGTCATAATATATATATATATATCACAGTATTTGACATATATATATTATACATATATACATATATGTATATATATTATATATATGTCACACAGTATTTGACATATATATACATATATATATGTCAAATACTGTGTTTCCTCTCCTCAAAATCTTTCGATGTCTCCCTTTCTTCCTCAGAGTGAAAACTAACACCATCACAATCGCCTCCGAGGCCCTAGGAGGTCCACACCACCTGCCTGACCATCTCCTGCTGCAGTCCCCCGGGTCATTCTGCTTCAGCCACATTGGCCTCCAGGCTGTGCCTCAATGTGACAAGATGCTCTTGCCTTTCACTTTGGCCAGGATATGTCTTCCAGTAAATACCCTCGTTTTGTTATTTCCTTACCACCTTCGTGTACTTGCTTAAATGGCCACTGCTCAAGAGATCCATTATGACCACTCTCCTTAATTCTACAACCTTCCCCAAACTCACCTGGGCCCTTCATATCCTGTAGAACATGCTACAATTTTCTTTCTTCCCACAGTAACTATTATCTTTGCATATATTACATTATTTACTTACTTTGCTATGCTTATTGTTTATTGCCCATTTTCCTCACTAGAAATTAAGCTCCATAGGTACAGAATCTTGATCTATTTTGGTCTTTAATGTCTCCCAAGTAGCTAAAACAGTACCTGGTACATCATAAGTGTTCAGTAAATGTTTGTTGATTAAAGAATATATGAAGAGTCATTTATTTATTTATTCAATGTCCTCCTTGTACAATACATGTGCCTGAGGGCTCTGCATGAGTTCTCTTATTTAATCTTCATGGTGATCCTTTAATATAAGGAAGACTACCTTTATTTGAAAGATAAAGCAGCTTAAACTTAATGAAAGAGTAAAGTAATTTATCCAAGATGATGAATGTGAGAGCTGAGATTTAAACCCAAATTCTTGATTCTAAATTTAGCCTTCTTTAAACCCAAATTCTTGATTCTAAATTTAGCCTTCTTTAAACCCAAATTCTTGATTCTAAATTTAGCCTTCTTTCCATAAGACCACATTAAAACATGAAAAAAAAAAAAAAACTATGTGATATAGAACAAAAATTGGTCCATTTACAGATTACACTCTTACTGGAAGGAGTGACCTGAGTTACCCACTCAGACACTGAAAAATCACTTAAGTTCATTCAATACCATTAGGTTAATTATTTCCACCTTCAGAAAAGCAGGTGACACTGGCCGCTACCCTAACAGGAACAGTTCTGATCTATGTTTCAGACTCATCAAAAACAAATTATCAGAGCCTGAATCATCAGAGAAACCTCTCTACGAGTTTCACTGCTTTGCTTACAGGGCTAAGACAAAGTTGCACACATTTCAGCCAGTCTTCTGCTATGGTTTTACTGGTTAATTCTTTCAAATGAAGAGCCACTCAATATTTTTAATTTATTCGGGCAATGATGATTATTTCTAGTCATGGTTTCAAAAATGGTTTGGAATCTGCTCAGAGAATCTGCTGGGAGGACAGAAAGCCAGACCTGGAAGGGTCCTCAGAGGGCATCTACTCTGACTGCATAATTTACAGATAGGTAAACCCAAGGGCCAGGGTTAGGAAATAACTTCCAAAGCCCCGTAATGTAGAAGAATCAAATCCTGTTAATGGAAGGCTGATATGCTCTGTGTGGAGGTGGGAGTTATAGAAAGGTATGTCTCTCCATATTTTCTTGAATTCAATCATATCCTTCATTAAGACTGATTGTATCTGTGCAATTTTCTTCCCCTTGAAAGGAATTCTAATTGATGAGGTTACTAAATGTCAATGCCTAATAAATAATTACAATAGCAGCAATTATTGAGTATATTGTATATGCCAAGGTAAGAGCTTTACATTCATTGGACCATTTCAACCTAATAATATTGTCAATAGTTTCTGACTTTATTATCCCACACCTGTCTTTTGGATGAGAAAACTGAGGATCAAATATATAAACTGATCCAAAAAATCCACAGGCAGAACACAGATTTGAATGAACAGAAGTTTGTCTAACTCCAAAGCCACTGTTCGTAACCATTTTACTACACTCTAGTGTTTCTTAATAAAATTATCTTCAGTAAATTTCATTGGCCTGGAACATAGGGGGTGAGGGAAACATAAGAAGTCTTATCCTAAACACTAACAATAATCCAGTATGACCTTACTAATGGGTTGTAAATTCCATCTGAATCTGAATTTTAAACTGCTTTCTATTACATAGTCTTCCAGTTTTATGAATTTCTTGAGTATCCTTCATTGCCACATAAATACAGCCTACAGGTGCATTAATGCCATCATCATATGGAAATCTCATGTCAACACTTAGCCGAATTTCTGGGTGTTGCTTGGAGTAAATTTCAGAAATTAGAAGATTTTCTTTCCAGATTTCCCTCTTCAACCTGCTGATGCAACATTATTTAAATTTAATTATATTCCATCGAAAGTAAGGGCTTTTCTGCTTTCAAGGGACTTTGTTACTGCTCTGCAGCTGAGAACTTGCGGGAGGGTAAAATTCTGATGGAAGGAAAAAGAAATCTCATTACAGCATGTTTGCTTCTATTAAGAGATGTAAGAGGAAACTGTTACATCTGGCTCATTTGCCTTGCCAAATTCTTTAATTGTTTTGTAATTTGAGAAAAAACGAAGGTGATGAAAGAAAACTAACAGAAATAGCTAACCATAAATAAAACAAGCTCATAACAATCCTAACTCCATCACCATGGCAATGCATACTTACATTTCTAACCTCTAACCTCTATTACCATTGGAAGCTTTTTATGGGAACTTCTGACATTGTCCTTTTTTCTCTTCCATTGGAGGGAAAAATATAAAGAGAGCCATAACTTTACTCCTTAGAGTTGATAAATATCATTAGACAGAAACTGACACTGCTTTAGAATAAATGTAGTGTTCTCAGTACCCTCAGAATCTGAAGCTCAACATCCTCTTGAAAAGTCTGCAGGAAGGTAAATTCCTTTACACAGGCACAGTTTTCTAATAGACTAACGATTAATGAATAGTATGCCTGTCTCCTGTAGAAGTTTAGAAATTCAGTATCTTGCCTAACAACCACTGTTACTGAGGACTATGCTACACCCTTTAATTCTCAAGGTATCCTTAGAGAGTCAGGCTTCAGTATTCCCATTTTACAGATGAGGAAGCTGATAAGAAGTTGATAACTTGCCCAGTCTCACTATTAGAAAGTAGAAAATTCAAAACTTGCTATTCTCTAGTTTGTGTTTTTAATTATTCTAGATGGCCTCTTGTGGGAATATTTTACCTGGGTCACCATAGATTTTTCATGCAGAAGTACCCTCAACATCTATCTAGACAGCTCACATTTTTTGTTTTAATGTTCTACAATACACTAAACCCAAGTTCTACTTTGCAAGTTTCATGGTACCAGGGAGGCAATGTTGTCTAACCTACTGATACCTTTCTTACATTGGTGTGGTCACAGGCTGAAGAAGCAGCCAGGCAGAGACTAAGCCTAGAGACAGACGGGATGGCAGATAGGGGTATTCCAAGTTGGATGCCTTCATGATGGAAAACCTCCCAGTCTGAGAAAGCCAGGAGCACTTTTGAAATTGGGCCTGTGTTCCTCAGGCTATAGGCTGAAACCCATATCAATCACCTGATAAAGTTGATACAATGACCATTTTCATTTTACAGATGAGAAATCTCAGAAAGAAAGGGATCTGTATAAGGTCATTTAACCAGCGAGTATTAGAGCTGGGGTTCAACTCACATCCCTCAGATGCAGAACAGGAGCTCTTAGTCCTATTCTTCGCAAAGCAAATGACTTTGGTAATCCATTCACCAAAATGCCAGTTTTTGCCTTCTAATGTCCTGTTAATCACATGTTACTGAAGGTCAATGAGTATAGACTTTTCTCAGCTCAGACCACCTGAGCGTCTTTTTACTCAGAGTCATCTGCAAGTACAGACAGAAACAGTATTTTCACATTCATTGGGGATCTGGATGCTTCTCTCCCCACAACACCAGACTCCTTGGCTGATGTCTAAAATTCCTTACACACAGTATCATTTTATTCACTTACGGCTTTGCTCCCTGTTTGTAAAAATTAAAGGTCAGTAATTCTCAGTTATGATCAATCTCTGTTCCCTTTTGTGACTGAGCTTCACATACTTTCCTCAGTGGCAGATTTAGGCTCAGTGTACTAGATTATGAATTACTTAAGGATCATAATAACATCTGATCCATCTTTCTATCCCTAGTGATTGGTACAGTCAGTGTCTGACATAGAACAGAATTTAAAAATTGGTTATTTGCATGAAGGATATAGTCATGTACACATGCAAGTAGTTGAATTTTGCTTAAAATAATGATAATCACCAGTAATGGCCATGAAATGTTGCATATCTAGTATGTGCCTGGTGCCATGTTATCGCTTTGCAGGGATTATATGATTTTGTCTCCTCCACCAATGGAGGAGGGAGGCAATATTGCTATTTCCAGGTAAGGAAGCTGACGTGGGAGAGGGTAGGCAACTTGGCCAAAGACTCAGAGCCAGTAAGTGGTGGAATGGGCTTTCATTGTCAGTCCCTGGAGTCCAGAGACCACACGCTTAATTAATATCTCAAACTGTCTTAAAAAGAGTTAAATTATCTACCTATCTATCTATCTATCTATCTATAGATTTACTAATAACACACTCAGTCCATTCATTCACTCATTCAACATTTTTGAACTCATTTTTCATCCCAGGTATTAATATGAGGCACTGGGAATACAAAAAAGATACAGTCCTTCCTCAAGAATAATGTTTCCATTTTTGATGGACAACTCTCCAAATCAGGATATAACGTGAGAATTTTCACAGGTTTAGAGAAAATAAAAGGCACAGAGATAATTTTAGATATTAAGTTATTAAAGTTATATAATAAGATATATGCAGTAATTGAGGCCTGCCCACAATATATGAGGAGGACAGGAAAAGAATACTGTATGTACAGCTTGATGAGGAGGCAGAGGGGATGGATCATGGAAGACTTCCTGGAGACAGGGCTACTCTGCTTTAAGTTAACAGTTTCAAATCTCAAATGGTCATGTGCTTCTCATAAAGATCATACAGATTTAGTGAAAGTAAATCTTCTTCTAATAATCTCCAGGACAGGGGTAGGCAATTCTATTCAATTCTGCTATATTTTAAAAGCAATCATAGACAATACATAAATGCATGGGTATGGTTATTTTCAATAAAACTTTATTTATATTAACAGGTCACAGCTGGATTTGGTCCACAGCCTTTAGTTTGCTGACTCCTATTCTAGTATGAAAAACGATATCACATGATACTACTGTTAATTTCGGCTTCCCCCAAATTCATGAATAACCACTTGGCCAGCAGTACTTATTGGTGCACAAATCCTGGGAAATCAAATCATTTTTCTGATCCCAGCATGCAACTTGCCTAATTATGATTAACATCTCCCATCTTTATCTGAAAGAAAACATTCTGTGAAGGGACAGATGGTGTTGCTATGGAGTCTTCAACATCTTCAGCTGCAGATGTAGCTATGTGGGTTGCAGGCTGAAAATGATCAACTGACTGGTGGCTTCCCGGGAAAATATTTGAAAGATAGAAATATTCTGCAGATGGAAAATTCATAGCCATGCTTGATTTTCTCAAATGAGGAATACTTGTTAGCAAAAAGGGAAATCAAACGCTCTAGTCCTTAAAAGCCAGGAAATCACTAAAACTAGAGAAAGCACAAGATATTAAGAACAGACAGAGCAAAGTACACTTACAGCTCACACTGACCTTTTAACTCTAAAATGTGTGAAATTTGCTTTCAAACAGTAGACATTATCATGTGGTCAAACATATGACTCCGTATGTAAATGTCATTCTCTGGAGCATAACCTGCAACCACAGTTATAGAAAAGCGGCTATTTTCTCTGAGACCATGAAAATTCTCTCATTATTTGCTGATTTACATAGTTGTCCATCAAAAAAGAAAATGTTTAAGAAAAGCCTAAGTTGTTTC
The DNA here is from genome assembly GCF_009764315.1 of Trachypithecus francoisi. Taxonomy (NCBI): domain Eukaryota; kingdom Metazoa; phylum Chordata; class Mammalia; order Primates; family Cercopithecidae; genus Trachypithecus; species Trachypithecus francoisi. The sequence continues at coordinate 135,169,592 of NW_022681465.1, forward strand.
TCAGCCAATCTGAGAGTAAAATGCACATGATTTGACTCTGCATTGGTCCTTGCTTTAAACTGGTGAAAGTCTACAGAAATGGTTCTTTTCTTTTCTTGTCGAGTTCGCAAATATATATTTAGCATACACTCCAGCAAAGAGAGGAGTTGTAGAGATTGCAGAAATTAATAAAACCAAGTTAAAACCCATGAGGATCTCAGCATTAGCATTAGTTATTTGAAGCCATTGCTAAACACGAATGATCTTCTGATTTGTAGACATGCATTAGAGATCTGTCGTAAACAGAAGATAGAGTGGAGGGAGGAAAACTCTGGAACATAACAGAAGAGTAGCAAGAAAGGACGGACCCAATTTGGACACTGAGACAGCAGGAGTCTGGGAAATCGCAGAAAAGGTTTCTAGAAAAAGACCCTTCAAAAAAGACACAGGGTGACAAAAATGATATAGAGGCTTTAGGCAACAAATAATCATGGGCCATTTAATCTTCCTAATGGTTTCTCTGCTCTAATAGGGAACACAGTGAGATGTGACTCGGCTTGGCTTATTTGGAGGAAGGAAAATGAGTTCATAAAGACTGACTCTGAGCCCATCTCTAATACCTGCTTTTTTTTTTTTTCTTATCTGTATCAGAAAGTATTTTCTTAGATACCAGATGTTCAAGTCACTGTTAAGACAATTAAATAAGCATGTGATATGAGATGACCAAGTTGAGAAATGGGATTCTTTAGACAGAAAGATGAATCTTTGGAAGGAAAATTATGTAAGCCCTAAAACATTGTGAAAAACAATTTCACTGATAACATCAAAAAATACTTAGAAATATGTTTAACCAAAAAAGTAAAAGACTTGTACAATGAAAACTACAAAACACTGCTAAAAGAAATTAAAGAGCTGAATAAAAGGGAAAGTATCTTGTGTTCTTGGATTGCTGGACAATATTATGAAGACGGAAACACTCCCTACTGATCTACAGGTTAACTGCAATCTTGGAGAGCCAATCTTAAAAAATTCAAAAGGCAAAAAACCCCAAACAGTCAAAACAACCTTGAAAAAAAAAAAAAAAAAAAGAAAGAACGAATTTGTAGGCCTTACACTTCCTGGCTTCAAAATTAACTACAAAGATACAATAATGAAGGCAGTATGTTACTAACATAAAGGTAGCAATAAAGACAATAGAATAAAATTGAGGATTCAGCAATAAATTGATACAGCTATGGTCAGTCCAGTTGCAATGAGGGTACCAAACCATTCAGTGGGAGAAATAATAGTCTTTTCAACAAATGATGCTGGGACAACAGAATAGCTATATGTAAAAGAATAAATATGGCCCTCTACTTAACAACATACACAAAAATTAACTCAAAATGGATTGAAGATTTAAACATAAGAACTAAAACTGTAAAATCTTTGTAGGGAAGCATAGACGTAAATGTGCTTGTCATTGGATTAGGCAACGGGTTCTTGGATATGACACTAAAAACACAATCATTCAAAGAAAAAGTAGATAAATTGGACTTCATCAAAAATAAAAACATTTCAGGGCAAAAGGCACTGTCAAGAAAGTAAAAACTTCCTTGGAAATAAATTCTGCAAACCATGTATCTCTTCAATGTCTAGTGTCCAAAATATATACAATCTTCTTACAACTGAACAATAAAATGATAACCAATTAATAAGTGGACAAAAGATCTGAATCAACATTTCTTCAAAGAAGATATACAAATGGCGAATAAGTCCACGAAAGGATGCCTAACATCATTAGTGATTAGGGAAATGCATATGAAAATCACAATGAGAGATCATTTCACACTACTATGATGGCCGTAATGGAAACAGAAAACAAGTGTTGGTAAGGACATGGAGAAACTGGAAACTGCACATATTGTTGAAAGGAATGTAAAAGGGTGCAGCTATTGTGGAAAACACTTGGATTGCTTTCCCCAGTAAGGTAAACACAGAATTTCCACATGACCCAGCAATTTCTCTCCTAGGTACAGTGGTCCTCCCTAATCTGCAGGGGATACATTCAAAGATCCACAATGGACACTTGAAACCACCCACAGTACCGAATTTAGATATATAATATACATATAATATATATTATATGCACATGTTTATATATGCATATATACACATATGCATAATTTTTTTTTTTTGGTTACACATAGATACACATGTTTATATAACAGACACACACACACATATACACAGTTTTTCCTATACCTGCATACCTATGATAAAGTTAAATTTTTAAATTAGGCATAGTAACACATGAACAACAATAATGACAAAATAGATTATATCATAATAAAAATCATGTAAACATGGTGCCCCTCTTTCAAAATTCTTTTTTGTTTTTGAGACAGACCCTCACTCTGTTGCCCAGGTTGGAATGCAGTAGCATGATCTCAGCTCATTACAACTTTTGCCTCCCGACTTCAAGTCATTCTTGTGTCTCAGCCCCCCGAGTAGCTGAGATTACAGGTGTGCACCACATACCTGGCTAATTTTTGTGTATTTAGTAGAGATGGGGTTTCTTCATGTTGGCCAGGCTGGTCTCAAACTCCTGGCCTCAAGTGATCTACCTGCCTTGGCTTCCCAAAGTGCTGGGATTACAGGCATGAGCCACCGCACCTGGCCTCAAAACGTCTTGTTGCGCTACACTCACTTGCTTTTACACCTCAGCTGACTATGGGTAACTGAAATTATGGAAAGTACAACCATGGATTAAGGGGGACTACTATATATAACCAAGATAATTGAAAACATATATTTACACAAAAATGTGTACACAAATTTTCATTGTAGCATTGTTCATAATAGTCAAAAAGCAGGAACAACTCAAATGTCCATCGACTGACGAATGGATAGACAAGATGTGGTATACCCAAACGTAATAGTAATTCAACCATAAAAAGCAATCAAGTACAGATATAGGCTCCAATATGAATGAACCTTGAAGACCTTATGCTAAGGGAAAGAAGTCATATGCAGAAGGTCATGTACTATATAATTCCATTTGTATGAAATATCCAGGCTAGACCCACAGAGATAGATGGCAGATTAGGGTTGCCAGGGGTTGTAGGGAGGGGAGGATGGAGAGTGACTGCTGATGGGTATGGGGTTTCTTTATGAGATGATGAAAATATTCTAGAATTAGAAGTGGTGATGGTTGTACAAAATAGTAAATATACTAAAAACCACTGAAGTGTACTATTCTCAAAGGTGAATTTTATGTTATATGAATTATATCTCAATAAAAAAAAAAGAATTGAGAGGTAGGTATAAGATGGGCCTGGGCAGGTGCTCAAATAGATCAAATCAGGGAAACTTATTCAAAGTGTGGGAAACAAGTGATTTAACAGCATCTTAAAGAAGAAACACATTTGAAAAACTTAGTATCTGCTATGGTTTGGATGTTTTTTTCCTCTAAACCTCGTGTTGAAATGTGATCCCTACTGATGGAGGTGGGGTGTAATGGGAGGTTCTTGGGTCATGGGGTTGGATCCTTAATGAACAGATGAATGCCCTCCCCTGGGGGTGAGTGACTTCTCACTCTGCTATTTTCCACAAGGGCTGGTTGTTAGAAAGAGCCTGGAATCTCTCCGTCTCTCTTGCTCCATCTCTGACCATGTGATCTCCACACATGCTGGCTCCCCTTCGCCTTTTGGAAGCAGCCTGAGGCTCATACCTGATGCAGATGCTCTATCTTGAACATGTCAACCATCGGAATCATGAACCAAGGAAGCCTTTTTTCCTTCATAAATTACCCAGCCTTAGGTATTTTTTAATATAGCAACACTAAATAGACTAACACCATACTCTTTAGGTGGAAGGAGCTAAAGATGAAGTTAGATTTGGGACAGTTTGAAAGCAATGATGAAAAAGGATTCTGAAAACAAATCTAACAATATTTTGGGCTGAAGACTGGAACAGAGGACAGCTGTGCCCTACTGTATAACAGTCTATACTACTTTTATTGGTATTATTATCATTAATAATATTATTGCTATCTCAGGGAGAAATAACAGATGTGGTATCCTAGAATGACTGCAGGAGGATGTTATTTTCAAATGAGCTGACCCTCATTCTTACTATGGTAGGATATTCCTTCATTCACAGGGGCTCCAAATCCATTTGAACTTGTTTGTACAAGGTGGCAGGCAAAGAAAAGTCTTCTGTTTGGACTCGCCTCTAATAAAAGATAAATGAGTAATATAAGCATGATTGCTGTGGCTTCTTTAGAAACAAACACACAGAATGTTAGATCCTTCCAGGGAAGGGATGACAAACATGAACCATGGTATCACCACATCCCCACTGTTGTACCTAGGACAAGCATTGCTAACTGGTAATTGCTCATTTTCTCACTGTGCTCAGACTCCGTTTCACATCTTCTCAACATAGCACTACAGGCAGACAGGACCAATTGATCTGAGTTGGTCACCAAGAGGAAACCACTTACACATTTGCCTTACAGGCTCTCACCTTGATGTTATCAGGGGAAAGAAAGACAGAAATACAGTGCTAGAGAGAAACATGTGCTGTGTGTCTGTGGCATGAGTGGGGACGGGAGTTCTCGTTGATGCTCCGAATTTGAATGGCAGATCCTCAGAGGGGAAGACCTGCTTACAGATGTCCACGCTATGGACAAAGACCTGGGCAGTGCATAACAGATGTCACCCTTCCTTAAGGTTAAACAAGCCAAATCAAATGCCCTGGTATGAGTGATCAGGTCAAGCAAATAGGAAAATAAACAAGAACCCCATTTTTTCAGGTCAGTTAGAAAAGGCTTTCTGGAGGACATGACCTTTTTGTCAGGCCTTAGAATAACAGGAGAAAACTGGTAGAAGTCATGGTAAAAGCAATATGTAAGAATGCACAGAACGGGAATGTCAGGAAATGGTAACTTCTGTGTCAGGGACGGCATGGAATATATCAGCAAGTATTGATAGCAGGATCACTAGACCGTGGGAGGTAGCTCTTAGAACCGGAAGTCATTGTAACCAGGTTTAGCTAACATACGTGAAAAAAACCAAGATCATGTATGCTTTCTTCCTTTGCCTTTATCCCCCCCTTTTCTTTTCCTACCCCACTTCCTTTTTTTCTTTCTTTTGTTCTTTCATTCAATGACTGTTGAATTTTCACCATGTGCCAAGTACTGTTCTAGGCATTAAAGATACACCCCCTGCCCCCCAAAACCCTGCTCTGTTCCCATGAATACACACATCCAAGGAGACAGGCAAAGAATAACATACTGGATGGTGATATTGTGAGAGTGAGAATATGGATGATCATGGAGAGGATTCGGGGGGAAAGAGTGTGTGTATTTGAGTGTGTAGGGAAGGGTTGTGAGGAGATAGACACAAGCTGAAAAACCAAATAATATGTTCAGTGGGAATAAGTCCTAGGAAAAAAATAAAATGGCATTTGTTGGGAATGGCATAGTTTTCATAGAAAAGATGTTCTGAAATTGTGGCAATTTTGGCAGACATCTGGATAAGGCGAAGGATGAGACAGGTGGATATCTCAGCTAAAATACCACAGGTAGCAAGAACAACAAGTGCAAAGGCCTTGAGGTCAGAGATGATTGTGTTAGAGGGGCAAGGGCTAGAGAGCTGACAGGGCGAGTGTGGCAACAAGGTCAGAAAAGATATGGGGGAGGATCCTGTTTAGTATTTAGGAATGAATATGTGTAAGAATCCTGGAAGACTGAGACAGCCAGGTGGTAAAGAAACATATACACTAAATAAGATGCCTCTTTTCAAAAATGAAAGCCAACAAGATGACCTACAAAGGCAGAAAAACAAAGTGACAATTCCAGTGCCATCTTCATGAAGCATGCTTATTCCTATGCTCTTCATTATCTCCTTTAAAAAGCATTATGCCTCCAATTCTTAAATTTCTAGTACCTAATAAATGACTTTCTCTTGTGCACAGAAGAACCATTCTCAACCAGGTCCTTTATTTGAGCCTTAGCTCGAAGGTAACTATGGGACCAGAGAGTAGGCTCAGAGAGTGGGAATATAATAATGATGTTTTATCTGAAACTCCTCCACAACTGAAGCTACTTGTCTGTACAAGCAAATGAATAAAATTGAGTCATAAACCTCCCTTCACTGACTTCAGAAGCCAGAGTGCTTGGTGATGTATCTGTGGACCAAGGGACCTGAGTATAAATCAATGGTCATAAAGTTAGCTCTTACCAGCTGCACCGGCAGGCCCCAGGCTCACACAGGCAGCAATGGCTGCAGTGAGAATGGGTAAGCAAGGGCACAAGACCATCCCACAGGTTATTGCAGAAGTGTTGTGAGACACTCAGCTCATCTAGACAGCAGCATCTCTTCCCTTTCTGCTCATGAATAGAAAGCCCTTCTCATAGAATGCCCATTTCCTCCACTTCTGCACAATCAATGTTCCTTAAAGATCAGACCAAATCCCATTTCCTACCCCAATGCCCTGCCCATTTACTCATACAAGAAATACAACTTATTTACAATTCCCGTAACCTCCATGTCACTTGTAACCTTGTGAAATGGTTATCAGAGGTAGCAGTGTGATTAAGAGCTATAAAATGGTTTCCTGGTTTTAAATCCTGGATCTACTTCTTTCTACCCCTGTGTATCAGCTTTCATGTCAGTTTTCTGCATATCAGTTTTTCCCTTTGTGAAATTGGCATAATAATGGTAGAAACCTCATGGCAGTTTACATGAAAACAGGATGGGTTTATGTATGCAAGGCATTTGACTTATAGAATAGTTCAATACTCTCAGTTATTATTTTTATGTTGATAAGGGTTATTTGCATTCAGTTTTCACTTTTCTATGAAATGGTAAATTTCTTGATGGCAGCGACTACTTCTTGATTCATAGCTGAAGCAGATTTATTTAGTAGAAAGTGTTTGTGTACCATGGTTAGACAGCCATGAAGTAGAATTTCAGTTTGACTGCTTATTGACTCTGTGAGTTTAGGCAATGGCACAGAACGCCAAGAGTCTGAGAAGCTATTAATGCACATTCAGCAGTTGAATGCTGAAGATCATGTAACCAAAGCAAAACTAATGCCACAATTAATAGCAAATGCCATGAATGTGGCCTAGTGCAACAAGGTAGTGAAATGCATTAGACTAAATAACACATATTTCTACCTAGCATGTTTTATTTCTAGCACATTTACTAGAGTACATACCTAATGAACATTAATTCCTTCTAGTGCTCCATCCTCACTTTGCACTGGTGCCAAGCTAAGTCCATGTCTTGCATCTAGCAGGTGCTTGACAACTGTGTGTTTGATGGAAGAGATGGATATTTGTAGCGAAGTATGTTCAACAGTAGAATAATATTTTAAACAGGTTTATACAATCCCGGCCTATAAAGTACCACCATGTTCATATCTAGGCTGACAAAGTAAGCTCATCCTGCTTTGCTGATAGAAATACTCTACATCCTGTTTTACAGAAAAATCCCATGGAACAGATGTTTTCCCTCAGTACCAATCTGTGATCAAAGATGATATCATACCTTGGGCAAGGTAATATCATATTTAAATGCTTACAGAATGTTAAACAGTCCTAAAATATTGAATATAATTCCCAGATTTAAGTGGAGTTTTTTTTTTCATTTTTGGACTTTGCATAACTGAATATTGTGTTTTGATATAGGGAAGGGAATGAGGTGGTGGGAGGGGAGGCATAATCTAAGCAGTGTGCTGTCTGAACTGGCAAGTATTCTAAATTGACAGAACCTTAAGGAGCTCAAGGCTGAATCAAATTTGAAAGTGTTGTGATATTTACCTGGAGACAGGGTATTTTAGAACATTATTTAACGTTCTCAAGGATGCTCTGTGCAGTCATCTCTTCCTGCGGGATCAGAGAATGGCCCTGTGCTTCCAGAGCTCTCCTTTTCCTTTTGTGGACTCCTTTCATTCCTCCTAGCACAAAGGCAACCATCACCAGTGACTGTGCATTAGTGTGCTCCAGTGCCTGTCACTTGATTCAGCACTCTGCACACACTGCCTCACTTAATCCACCCATGTCAGTGTTATAAGGACGCTCTTATCTTCTGAATTTGACAAATAAAAAAAAAAATCCACGGAAAGGAAAAGCGACTTGGCCAAGATCACGTGTCCAGCAAGTGGCTGAGGCAGCTGTGTTAAGAATCAAGACCAAAGCTCTTAAACTATGACTTAAGTATCAATATCCAATTTCCTCCAAGATTATGGTCTTTAACCCAATATGCTCGTGTCTCTCAGCAAATTTTTCTTTTGGATGTTTTCAATTTGTATGAACCCATTTGTATTCAATTTGGTACTTTGGCTGACCCAAACTTAATCTATCTAAATGGCAACCAGCTCAAAAAGCATGAGGTACCACATTGAACTCACCATATTTCATACTTTTCCGATTAACTCTTCTCCTTCCAAGGTTGGTAAGGGGACATTCGACTTCTATTCTACAAAGCTGAGCGTATTCATCTTGCCAGTGAAAGAATCAGTTATTGGGGTGGGGTGGATTGCTAAGCCCATTTGGGCCATTAATACTTGAAAAGAGGATTCCTGGTGGTTTCTGGGAAAGAAGGATGCTCACTCTTTAGCGACTCAGGCTACGTATCTACCATTAGACATAAATAAAGAAGTAGTTAGAAACAGCTGCTACTGATAGCATCTTATAACACTGTAGGGAACCAGCCCAATGCTATGGGTGACAGGCCCAAAGCCCGGAAAGAATCTGAGTCCATGATTACACTGTGTGCTACCAAATCAATGAAACCTGGAGTTTGACCTGCCTCAAGATCATCTGTCAAGTGACCTAATATATTTCCTTCTTGTTCAAGCCAGTTTAAGTCTACAGATTTGACACCTGCAGCCAAAAGTATAGTAACTGATACAGATGCTAGTTGTCTTCTAGTTACACAAGCCTCAGTCCTCGAAACCGATTTTCAGTCTTCCCAATCTTTTATTTATATAAAAATCATATAATCATTGCTTCTATCTTTTGGTATAGCAATCTCCTCCTTACAAAACATCTCTGGAATAGTTACTCTCAACCAGGGTGATTTTGTCCCCCAATGGAGATGTGGCAAAGTCAGGAGAAAGTTTTGGTTGTCACAACAGAGGGGGCAAGGGTGCTATGAAAATCTAGTGGGTAACAGGCTATGAATGCTGCTAAACACCCCACAATATGCAGGAGAGTCCCCACAAAAGTGAGAAATCTGGCCCCAAATGTATTATCATAGTTCTGAGGCTGAGAAACTTATTCTGGAAGGATGAACAATACACTGGCAATTGCCTCTGTAGTGGCTAAATGGGCATCTGAAGCAGAAGGGTGCCACAAACAAATACAAGTACTTTAAAATAAGTTAATTAATCATGAAATATTTATACAGATGGAAATTATTTTCAATAAAAGAATTGTAACACAGTTCTATTTTTCTTATTTGAAATCCAGTGTATTCCTTCTTGACAATGCCTTACTATATCTAGTTGCCTTTCCTGAAATTACGTCAAGGGCCTCCTACCGATTTTACCTCTCAGCTCCCTCTCCACCAAAACTTTTACTTATCCCATGCTATTTCTTTGCTTAAATACTTATGATAGCTGCTAGGGTTCACTGTAACAAGTCAAGATACAACTTTTCCTGCACTTCAAATTTTAGCTCCATTCTGGTCTAATCCATGTAACTCCTACCTGACAAGATCATATTTCACACATTTTCAAGGTCTACACAAAATTTCATTTATTCCATAAAGCTTTCTCTAATTATCTTTGTTTGGACGAACGGAGGCAAGATGGCGCACTTCCGGGTTCTTCATCATCAAGTTTTCCTGTGTGTGTGAAAATGCAGCCGGCGTCCAGGAAGGTGCAGACCAACCAGGCATGCGCCAGGTGATGTCAATCTGAAGAGACCAAGATTTACCTGGTGGCACCTGCGGAGCGCCTCCCCCTCCCCGACACGTCCGTGCCCTGCCTATTGCCCTTCCACTCCTAGAAAAGCCGCTCCCGGCAGACGCGTGGCGCGGGCTTCCTCAGCCCCCATTCTTGTCGGGACTGCATCAGGAACTCCACCTGAGAGCTCTACGGGGCGACTCTCTCGGCCTCCTTTGCCGGAAGCCGACAGACTTCACCCCCACACCTTCTTCCCTGAAGCTAGATGACCAAAGAATAAATTTGCAGTTTTGCTTTTAGCCTTGCCTGCTCGCTGGTTCTTTTGTGCTCTCTCTGGTGGTCTTAGAAAAACAAATCAATCTTGACCCATTGTGATATCATTTTTTTTTTTTCCTTCTATAGCATGAGGGTCACAGAATTCAATGAGATAAAACAACCTGAAAGTTATCTAGCACTATGATTTCTTTCTTGGGTACACAAAGGAGGTTAAATAAGTATATTCTCTATTGTTCTTCCATTCTCCATAGAATCTACCATGGTAGTAGTTCATTGGTGTTCAAAATACTCACTAATAAAATACACACAATATGCACACATCTACATACCTGCTGGCCCTCACACTAAGAAGGCAAATTTAACTTCATGAGAGACAGAGAGAAACAAGTCAGAAGAGTAGAAGAAAGAAAGTGACCTCCAACATTTGTAGATATAATATCCAACAGATAATTCCTTCATAATTCTTCAGAGAATGATACCATCTAAGCCTGAATTTTCCAAAAGTGTCTCATGGGATACTAACACACATTCCAGAACACAGTGTTCCATGGTCAACTTAATTTGGCAAATGAGTTAAATAAAAGTAGATGTGTTTCTTTATTGCAGAGCATCTCATAAGACAGTCACATTAATATCCAAGGCGGAGATAGAGTGTGCTTTGTTTTCCAAGTGTGTGTCCCTCAGACATTTTTGAGGGACATCTATTCTTGATAGTTTTAGAAATGCTGATCTAGCCTAATGCTGCCATTTTTCAAATGAAGAAACTGACAACCACTTGACACACTGGGTAATTTGTCATAAAACTTGGAGCTAAAGCCAGATTTGCTGCTGTGGAATCCTTCTCTACTCCATTTATTTTGTATTCTCAACATTCTTTGAACGTCCCCAGTACTGGGCTTCCTGCAGACATATCCATACTTCCATTTCCAAATCACATGTGACAAGCTGGGCACCTGTGGTTCCCATTTGCTAGATCAGGGGTCCCCAACCCCCTGGGCTGGAGACGGTACAGGGAACCAGGCTGCACAGCAGGAGGTGAGTGGCAGGCAAGTGAGCATTACTGCCTGAGCTCTACCTCCTGTCAGATGAGCAGTGGCATTAGATTCTCATAGGAGCAGGAACCCCTACTGTGAACTGCTCATGCAAAGGATCTAGGCTGTGTGCTCCTTATGAGAGTCTAGTGCCTGATGGTCTGAGGTAGAAAAGTTTCATCCTGAAACCATCCCCCAAGAACCCCCTCATCCTCCAACCCCCACTCCTGCCCATGAAAAAACTGTCTTCCACAAAACTTGTCCCTGGTGTCAAAAAGGTTAGGCTCTGCTGTGCTAGATGACAAAACTGAGCCCTTAAGAGGCTTAGAATCTTGTTCACAACCATGGAAACAGTGGCAGTGCTGGGATTAGAAACCTGAGACTCCAGACTTCATGCCAATCCACTGTTAATGATAAACTTCTCTTTCCTTTCACTGTATTGAAAAAAAATTACTTTTTCACAAGTCTGGTTGTGGGTGGTATAACTACTGCCTCTCCATATTAAGTCAAAACACATAGAAGTCTTATTACAAGGTAACTAATGGGACAAACACACAAACAAAAAAACTCACTGCCTAGAAGAATAAAGAGATATTAAAGTAAGAAAGGATTTGAAAAACTGTCTGGTCCAACCTCTTCATCAAACAGTCAAAGAAACTGACATGCTGAAAGGAAATAAAACATCCAACCCAGAGGCTCAGCCAGCATTTGAAGGGTCACCCAGTCAGAATAATGCTTGGACTCCTCCACAAACTAGCTACGGAAACTTAGCCAAGTCAATTCATCTTGCTAAGACAATGTTTACCTTTCTGATGAATGATGTTATTAACATTGAGTTTCAAGTGCTCGTTAAGATAAAGGGAGACAATATATGAGCAAGTTAACATAGTCAATGATAACATTAGTAATTACTATTATTATTACCACTATTTGTGTACATACCTTTGAGTGTATGTTAAAGCTTATGATGCAAAATCATCATCACTGTTACCTCTTGCCAAAACAACTCGATGCCCATATTTATGAGAAAAATCTTGTCCTTGTCTAGTGTGAGGTTTTTTGTTTTGTTTTGTTTTAATTGGCCTTCTAAAAACAACCTACCTTCCTTCAAACTTCTTGGCCAAAGGTAATACCACCCTTACTTCTACTTTTGTTCTACTAGTCTGTTTGCTGCTGCCAACACATTAACACTGTATTTATTTCAAATTTGGTGGAAAACTCAGTGTCTTCAAGCACCAAACAATAGAGCATAGTGATGTCTAAGATTGATAAGAGTATACACATTGACCTGAAGACCCTTAAATTCAACATTCTGAAGACATGGGATGGCAAACACTGCATGAGAGGCCTCAGGTAGGGGCTGAACCTGAGATCCTAGGTAATGCAAAAGAAGACTTCTTAATTTCTTGCTCTTGATAAATGCCCCCTTCTTTTCTCTTCATCCTTTGCTAGATTCTTCCTCCAGTCCCTAGAAAACTCTTACTACAATATTGTCCTGTCCCCAGTCTGTAGTGGGTAGTCATAATTCAGAAAGTATCTACTTTTAGTCCTGGGGAATGAAGAAAGTGCCTCCCCTGATCATCCATAGCCTATCTTGTGCTCTAGAACCTTCTGGACCCCTTACTCTGCATTGGCTGGAAGGATCAGACTGAGAAATATGAATTGGAGAAAGAGCACTACTCCCATCCAGATGTTCCAAATTTGCAAGGAAAGAAATGACTAGAAACTGAACCTATACTACCTGGAGGAGTTCTTCTGAGCCTGGGTTACTGCCCAGGCTAAGCTTAAGGCCTGGGAAATTTGTAACATTGACCAAAATAAATTCTGACAACCTAGTACTTCTCCAGTGATCACTTTGCAATATTATTCACATGACATGATTCAGCAAGGCATTTCTGATCAGCCAACATATCCCATGTGCTACCCTATGGCCAGGGTGGTAGGTAGCACATACGGAGTGGGCTAGGAGTTGGGGCTTATGGCTGAGTGGCAATTCTTACATAATTTGGCAAAGTAACACATTTCAGATTTTCTGACTCGGCGGTTTTCAAATTTCACAATCTGGTAGTTCTCAAATAATCCTCTTATTCAATTGAGAGGTAACCTTATTACCACATAGGTTGAGTGATCCACCAAAGTTCCCACAGGAAATTACTCACAGGACTGAGCATTAGAAGGCAAGCTATTTAGTTAGCTCTTTATCACATGATATTCAAAATTTTCCCAACTAGGGAAAGGAAGAATAATGATGCAACTTGTTTTTTGCCTATCTTTGATATTCTTGCTAATATCACCTAGACTAAGGGATATTGCTTACACTGGATATCCAACTCCTTGTTAACTTGAAATTGTGGTCCTGTTCCTCACTTCTACGTAAAAACACATCTCGCTTTTCAGAGAAGAGATTTAATTCAGAAAATGCCTCTTCACTGGAATACACCCAACTGAGCTCTCTGAGCTACTTCCTGAAGAGATGCTGTTAATCTCCTAAATCCTTTAATCACAAAACTGCAGTAGAAGCTGAGCCAGTCCACTCTTTGGACTAACTCCATAGGGTCTGCCAGAGTTTATGAAAAAGTTTCCCTACAATCATAGGAGAATAACCTCTTCACTGGCCACTTATTTAACCTTTATCCTAAAAGGACAGCCATAAATGTGGTTTCTGAAACTGCAGGCTTGGAGGATCAAAGGCTATTTCTCAGTCCCTTTGGATGAAGAGGTGAAGACATCATCATCATAAGGATCACCTGAGCACTTTGTGTCTGGCACTTAGCCCAGCCCCTTACATTTATTTTCCCATTAAATCCTCACATCAAACCCATGTCTGGCATTACTACTATCTCTATCTTGCAGAGCAGACACTGTGGCTTAATAAGAATTAGTGACTTGCCCAAGGTAAAGATGCCCAAATTGGATTAGACCCACAACAGTCAAGCTCAGAGCACATGCCCTCCATAATAGCACCATATTGCCTGAGGTCTCCGGACTAGTATTATACTTCGAGAGTCCTGCCTTACTACCAGGAAAGGGACCTGAAGTCACACGATGCTGAAAACTGAGCAGCACTTAGCAAGCACCTGTTAGATGAACAAATCAAATCCTTGAACCCTTTCTTTACCTAGATCAGTGGTTATAAACGAGGGAGGCATATCCAGCAGACTTTATTTTAACTGTCATGACTAGCGTATATGGGGGGTACTACTGGCACATACTGAGTAGAAACCAGTGATCCTACAGTGCACAGGACAGCTCCCATAATAAAGAACCTTTCAGCCCAAAATGTCCAAAGTGCTGAGGTTGAGAAACACTGGTTTACACGAAACCAGCCAGGCTATTATACCTACAGATCATAAAGCAGTTTCTGCCTTGGGAAGTTTCTTAGAATCAGGATCTTCCTTGGTTTCTAGACCTGATCTCACCCTCATGCAGATTTCTGTGTTTTTGTTATATCTTAGAGGCCTGCCTCTGTTTACCTGAATTCACATACATAGATTACATGGTCTGCCGGTTCTGATCTCAAAAGACTATGAAGGAGTGTCTGGCTCTTCTGATTTGGAATTGCCCTGCAGTTACCCCTGATTTGCTGTGATACTCTAGACAATTCTTTATTTTGAGCCAGCATGTTGCAAGGCAGCAAAGCAGAACCTAAGGATATGATTATTGCTAAGGGGAGGCAGCAAAGAATAGAGATTGAGGCTTTCTCTGAAGTCACACTTCTTAAGTGGGAATGCTGGTTGTGCAGCTCATAAGCTTCAAGACAAGTTACTCCATCTCTCTGAGGTTCACTTTCCTGTTTTCTTACCTATAATATCGGAATAATAATAGTACCTACTTCATTGAGTTACTAGAAGCATTACATGAATATGTGTAATGCATATGCCTAGCAGTATATGAAAGAGGGCTTATTTTTTCCCAGAAAGCTGGTTGCACTTCTGGTTCCAGAACATCAGACTGCACTCATAAAATGTAGATAAATCATTCTGATAAATTCTTGCATTCAGATATAGAATTCAAAGGTGACTCTGTTTAATATATCCAATGCAAACTAAACTACCTTGAAGGGCACAACAGTTCTTATAAATAACTGAAATGGATGGATTAAGACAAAAAAGAGTGGTGGGGTTTTAGAAATCTGGAAAATAGTGTGCTTTGTCCAAAATTTTTTTTAAAGTTAACACTCTATTCTTACTCCAGAAAAACCCACAGACCCACCTTTCCAATTGCACCTGTTGTCTTACTCTTTGTAAACTCCTCTCCACTGTTCCAATAACTCATCTTCCTTTTTCCCCTAACTTTGCCAATTAATAATAACCTATCTATTGTTTTGATCAATTCATCTTGAAATACACTTTATTTTTTTAAGTTCACTAGCCTTAGAAACATTTGGCATTTCAAGAAAGTCAAATGTTTGCACTGATTTTAAATTTAACCAGTATATAGTGAACATTCAACACATGCCTAGCACAATGCTAGTCACTTTTCAAGAAATAAAATACCAAGTTGTATGGCATTATTTTAGCCCTGGGAAATAGTATAATGTTGTGGGGGAAAGAAAAAAAGACTTTGGAGATCAGTCTCAATGTCTGGTTCCTGTATTTGCCAACGCTATGACGTTTGTTGAGTCACTTAGCATCTCTAAAGATTCATTGCATCATATGTAAAATGTGCAAGTCATGATTTTTACTTTATAGGATTTCTATAAAGTGGAAGATTAAATAGCATATGCAAAGTTAGCACAATTCCTGACACATTTTAGGGTCTCCATAAATGTTAGGTCTCTTTTCCCTTTTCTTCTTATGATGCGCCTCCTTCACCACTATCCATTCATGCTAAAAACTTAGTTTATGACCCAGACAAGACGAACACACATGTGTTTAAAAATAATTCCAAAAAGAATCATCCTTTATTCTTCCCTTTCTTTCATTTTCCTTGTTCCCAGTGGTTCTGTCAGCAGCTCCTGTCAACTGTACCTCTAAAATATTTCTCCAGTCTCTCAATTCTCCACCTTTTCTGTCACCATCCCACTGGGAATTACCCTTGTCTCTCACCTTAACCACTGAGGAGCTCCCTCCCTGATCTCTTTGTTCCTACTCTTGCTACTCTAAGGTACATTTGTTTTGCACATCAGCCACAATCAACTTTGTAAGATCTATATTCTTCCTCTGCCAGACTTTCTAGCTGATTTATGGCAAAACCCCAGCCCTCCAACATAACCTACACGGCCTTGCTCAACTTGTACAGCTCTTCCATTGTGTTACTACTCATCCAATCGCATCAGCTTTTTTTTCTGCTCTTTGAGCATAGACAGCAAGTGCTTTGCTTTAGAATCTTTGCATTCACATTCCTTTGGCCTGAAATTCTCCTCACTACTCTTGCCATGGCTAGCTTCTGTGGGTCTCAGAGATATCTGTCGTAAGAACAATAGATTAGTTTCTCCTTACGTCACACTTTGTCTTCTTCATAGGTCTTAACAAAATGGATACTTGCTTGTTTCTTGTTATTTATCTTCTCCACTAGATTATTAACTCCATGGAAGCGGGAACATGTTTGTATTTTTTAAAATTTTATCTCTAGCAAAATAAGAATCAATACATACTTGTTAAATTAATGACAAGTTTAAGGTCTACCAAGTCTCAGAAGCATTTAAGGCCCAAGATTCTCATGTAAATATTCAGGGAGGAACAGGTGTTAAATGTCTATTTAAATTATGCAGCTTAGCTAAGGTTGCACATACAAAAGGGAAGACATTTCTTCTTTTCTCTCTAGCCTTGTTAGTTCCCAGCGTTGCCATAGATAAAAGTATGGAGAAAATAAAATAAAACAAAAACTGAATGTCAATTCCTTGCCCCAGAGAGTAATATTACTTCCCCTCTAAATGACTAGCTATTAAACACACAGAAAAGTCCTAAATAAAATAAGCGACAAACAATAATAGCTTCCTACCACTTTGGTACCTAGGGGAGCTAGGAACCATGGTAAGTGCTTTACCTACAATATTTCTATCTTATAGCCATAATGAGTTTGAAACAATTAGACAATATAACATCATGCTCAAAAATACAGACTTTAGAGTCAAGGCAGTTAGAGTTAGAAGTCTTAACTACTATTACAACTTTGGATAAATCAAAAACTTCTCAGAAACTGTTTCTTTCACTAAAGATGAAATTGATAATTGTTTATATTTTAAAGGGTGGCATATGTGAAAGAGAAAGTGTATTCACTTAGTGTTCTGCATGATGCTTATAAGGTTTTTGATTCCATGAACTCATATTCACGTTATAACTGAGTAAAATGAAGCTTAGACAGGTTCAACAATTTGTTCCATGCCCATCTGGTTCCAAAGACCATGGTTTTTCCAACATATCCTGTTGTCCTTCAGATAAAGACTATGCTTTAAAACCTATCAAGATTGATAAAAGTAGAACTACCACTCGATCCAGCAATCCCACTACTGGGTATCCTCTCAAAGGAAAATAAATCATTATATGAAAAAGATAGATGCACAAGCATGTTTATAGCAACACAATTCGCAATTGAAAAAATACAGAAACTACCTAAGTGCCCATCAATCAATAAGTGGATAAAGAAAATATATACACCATGAAATACTACTCAGCCATAAAAATGAACGAAAAAATGCCTTTTGCTGCAACTTGGATGGAGCTAGAGGCCATTATTCTAAGTGAAGTAATTTAGGAATGGAAAATAAAATATCATATGTCCTCACTTATAAGTGGGAGCTAAGCTATGAGGATACAAAGGCATGAGAATGATATAATGGACTTTTGGGACTTGGGGGGAAGGATGGGAAGGGGTGAGGGATAAAAGACTACATATTGGGTACGGTGTATACTTCTCAGGTGACGGGTGCACCAAAATCTCAGAAACCACCACTAAAAAACTATTCATGTAACCCCAAACCACCTGTACTCCCCAAACTATTGAAATAATAAAAATTATATATATGATATTATGTATTATATATAATATATATAAAATATATATACATTATATACATATATAATTTGTGTGTGTGTGTGTGTGTGCACGTGTATGTGTGTGTGTGTGTGTGTGTATCAATCGGAGTTGGAAATCATGTAAAGAGGGAGAACCAAGTGTACCCAGTCCAGACACATCCCTTCTTTTCCTTTGTGTACTGGGAAGGACCACTCAATACACGAAGATTAGACATAGATATCAGCAAAGTAAGTGGGTTTTTTTGCCATGATTTCAGAAGGACCCCAGGGCACCTTCTGTCAGAGTCTCCCCAAAGGCTCTGACAAAGTGCCCAAAATATTGTTTTGATTTTTGAATCCCTTTCGTGCTTAGCCACAATGCACATATCCCTTGAGTACAATATATAAAACTGTTAGCTGGTATCTACACCCCTGATTTAAATTAAATTCTAACTAGGAATGGCTTGAAAAGGAATTAATAATGGAACAGAGCAATTTTGAAAAGATGAAGGGACAGTGTGAAACTTGCAATATTGAGGTAGGGCAAGATATCACAGGAGAGAGTATGCCTCTGTTCTCTAGTTCCTCTTCTCTTCCTTAACTCTTTCTATTTCTACAATAATCATTTATTTAGCATCTACTCTGGGCCATAAAATGTATTCAAACACTTAACACAATCCTAGATAAGCAGAAAGAGCTCAGAGAGGTTTTTTAAAGTGTTACATACCAAGCAAAACAGGTGAGAAGAAATGAAGGTGTCTTAATCAGCATTAAGTCCAAAAAAATTAAGTCCACAAATTTGCTAAATACCTACTCTGTATAAGACATTGAGAGGAGAGCAATTATAGAGCTCTGGGAGCAGAGACAATGGGGTTGTGATGGCTGCAAACTCACAGGCTGCATCTCCAGTCAATAATGACAGAGAAGTCGCCAGGTACAGAGAGAGAAAAAAAATCATTCTTGACTTACGTTTTCAAATTCTCCAGGATAACAGAGTCATCAAAGAAAGGTATCAAAAACAAGCAACAAACAGAAAATCCGAAAACATTTAACTCTAAATTCCGGGTTAGTTCCATTAGAAACAACATCCTTTCATTGAAGTTTTCTTCAAATACATGGTTTCCCTCCTTAAAAATGTAAAGTGAATTGCTCCAGATGACATTACCATAATCTCCAGTGGAAGCACCTTCAGCCAACCACTTAGTTTATCCTTAGCCAATGGTATCTTTTTCCAAATATATTATTCTAGAGACCCTGGGGGCTCCGAGAAAGCCAAGAAGGATTTATCACTAACCAACATGCCTTCTGAAAGCTCCACCAGAACCACCAGAACAGGCCCACAGAAATCTGACTGCAAGGAAAAGATATCTTTTGTTTAGTTAACCATTACAGGAAGAAAAGTCAGTGTGTCTCTCCAGGCACAGAGCCGTGAGAAGGCAGAAGAAGGGAAAGCAGAGGTATCTAGCCACTATTGCATCTTTATTTTTCTTCCCATTCACTTGTGTATCCTGGGTGAATACCAACATTGTCTTCCTTCCATCATGTGTCAAAGACCTTGCATACAATGGGATGGGACTAGGTAAGGCAGCACATCTAACAGTTTTACTGTGAAAGTCAACGAATCACAGTGCACATTTAGGAGGATGTTAAAAATGTGGTTTCAACCGGGCATGAAAATAAAATTGATGTAGAATTCCAACATAAGGCATCAGATAAAATATGATGATTTGCTAGAGGAAGTATCGAAGAACACCCTCACTGGTTTCAAGAAGATATAAGGGTCAAGGGAATGGAGGAAAGGGGACCTGTGCATATATATATATATATATATATATATATATATATATATATAGTGAGAGAGAACAGGCTTCAGTGAATCCAAACAGATATCTTAACATGTGTTCTCTATGCACAAAGTCATCATAGACTTCCTACCAGGAATGCAGAAGGTATTAGAGGCAGGAGAGGGCCCCTGCTTCAGAGAGAGACTAGACTCTCAGAGTTTGTCAAGTAAAAGATGGATGATCATTTTGCACAACACATAGGTGGGCCAAGGGGGAGAGAGCACTGTCCTGGAGACATCTGAAGTCCTCCCCAAGGAGACTTCCGGAAGACAAGAAATTTCCACATGGAATAGAGTAACGGGGGAAACAGCCTGTTCGTGAACAGAATGCTTCACTGGCTTTTCCCATAGGTGCTGTAGGAGATGTTTTGCAGTTTCAGGACCAGAAATCTCCAAAGAACCCAGAAAATACTTCACGAGGGAGGAAGTCAGCTTAAATATTTACCAGTCCCAGGGGGCACAAAGTCACTGAGCCATGCAAGAACTGCCTCATCCTCCATTACTACTATCCTGGTAGGGTCTAGGACTATGGAAAGCAGCTCGCACATCAGAAGATGATGAGAGGGGCACAGACAGCCAAAGGCAGACAGCCACCAAGTCAAGGCTGTATCTGAGAAAAAGAAACAAATGCTTAACTTTGAATGAGGTTTGAAACATCGGTAAGCGTTTTAGATGAAATGTTTAAAATGTTGGAACTGAGACTGTGTTTTGTCTCTTAATAAGCCACCAGAGTTTTTACTACCTTTCAGTGAAAATACCCTAGGAACTGTCCACGTTTTTGTGTGGGAGGAAGAAGAAAAGATTCCCTCCACATATCCCCTGCCAAAAAACAAGCAAACAAACAAACAAAAACCTCAAAACTCAAAGGAACAGTGATGACAAAAATAAAGCTGAATTTTAATTGTATTATGAGTTGTGATTCTTTAATATATTAATGACATGGCCAAATAAATACGATGGTGACTTAGTCCTATAACAGGAATTTTGCCTGCAAAGAGTTCACAATGGGGGCTGCCCTGACATAATCTGTTTTTCAAAGCAGATTAATAACAAGAAAATATACGCTTTGGGGTAGTTCACACCTGGCTTTGAATTCCAGCTGCTCCACACACTAACTAGAGACCAATGCCTAACTACTTAGCATCTCAGTTTTCACCTGTAAAAGGAGATAATATAAATGACCTTAAAAGAATGTCAGGAGGATTTTTAAAAGGCATATAAAACACATAGCATCCTTCTTGACCCATAAGATCTCAAAAAGTAGTGGGAGAACATCACCAACAAGATGCTGATATGGCTAGTACCCTGAGAAATGAATATTGCCATTAAATATCCCCATTATAAAAGTTACAACAAAAGACTATTTAACAGAAAGAACCGATGATCCCTAAATTACTTATGTCTCATACTCATCTTTCTTAGTCTTTAAAAAAATTATCCCTCAACTCACTGCAGTACTTTTTATTTATTGAACAATAAGTACCATATAATACAGTATTTAATCACCTCATTTCTTATGCTTTAATTGCCTTATTGTGCAAAGGCTTATTTCCCAAATTATACTGTAATGGCTCATCAAAGACAGGACAGGCAATAACATTTTGGAATATTTACTAGAATGTTTTAGACTGTCAACAAATATAGACAGAATTGAACAGAAATGACTTAAATTTTAAAATTCATTATTGTGTAAAAATACAGACTATTCTTGCTCTCTAAGCACAAACATTAACATGGCAGTCTCTACAATGTTGTCTTCAACAGGAAAACACTCTCATGGTTAAAGCAGAAAGACTTCTGGATACAGGCAAAGTATCCTCTAACTGATAAAGAACTTCCTTTGGCCTTGAAGTGGGTCCCACACATTACAAAGACAGGCAGGTAGAGAACAAACTTCCTCACACAATTCTTCAAGTTGAGTTTCAACATGGAATCTCATTGAGTCTGCCAATGGCATTTTGAAAAGAATTTCATTAAACGTTGCTAACATGTCATAAGCTCCCTTAAATGGAAGGGTAATGGCTCATAACATTTGTAAGCTTTTTAATTTCATGGAATATGAGCAGCATAATCAGGATCTCTTAAAGTCAATCAACTGTGCCAAGTGGGGCTACCTACCTTTGCTTTGTTTCTATTTTGCTTGTGGGTATACCCCATGAACCAAGAAGCAGAGAGCCCCGGTATCATTCTTTAAGGCTAACATTGGTGTGTGATATTCTGAAAAAAATCTCTGACAAAACCATCACAGCTGCATTTGCATGTGTGGGTTGAACAAGAACCTCTTGGGAAATGGCTTTTGGCTTCTGGAAAAGAGAGATTTTTATTTTAATTGGCTTCAGCTCAGAAGGTACAATTTTGGCAGAATTCAAAATGAGTCAACTGAGCATTGCAACTGGAATTAATAAATGGAGATGAATATATGGAATCTTATTTATATTTTTAACAACATAGGAGTATCCAAACTACCAATCCGTTGATACTTATCTCAGGGTTTTCTTCTATTATGAAACCTTTAGTAATAATAGTGGTCATTTATAGTGAGTTAAGTGGCAGACACTGTTGCAGGCACCCTGTATATGTTTAATTTAACAACTCTATTAGTTACCCACATTACAGATAGAGAAACTGAAGTACTAAGATGTCAAGTGATATGCCTCCTGTTACGAAGCTAGTGAGAAGCAAAGCCAAGCTTCACATGCGGTTTTGTCTGACTTTAAATTACACGTACTTTGCTACTATGCTATATTGCCCTCACAAGCACCTTGATGCAAGTCTTCCCATGGGAAGGAAGATATCCACAGAAAGCACTTCCACATGGGAATGGGAGAGGACCTTCTTGCATGGCTGAAGGCTATGGAGTTAAACAGAGAGAACTCATGCCACAATCAAGAGATGAAATATCCATCAAAGTTAGAGAAGCAGAAGAGAGTATAAAGAATCAGGATATGGCAAGGCCATGAACAAAAGGATGATTTGGAAGTGAGAAAGGCTAGGGTAGATTAGGAAATGGCAAAAAAACAAAAAACAAACAAACAAACAAACAAAAAAAAATGGGCTAGGGTAAGCCGTTAGAGGCCTAAGACTGTGAACACATGGAAAGTCTAGATTTCCACCTTTGTACATTGCTGAATGCATAATGTGGGGGCGTGTCTGGCAGCTCCATGGAGCTGAGTAGGACCAGACGATTTCTTCATGTAAATCTGCACGCCAAATAAAAACAAACAAACAAACAAACAAAACAGCATGATGTCCATACAGATGGTGTTCAAATATAATGTCTGTATTTAATTATAATTCATACAAATGATCAGGAAAACTCTTATTCCCTAGGCTGCCATTAATGAATACTGACCAAAAAACCCACACAAATTTATAGGGTTACACTGATTGACATGCATGCCTACCACAACATTTGAAGGAAACAAAAAGGAAAGTCTGCATCCTAAAAGAGGAAAGAAAACTTTGTCCAAGAACATTTACTGTACATGTGGGGGCAGTGGGCTTTTAACTATACTCTGAGTATACTACTTTAATAAGAAATGAAGGAACAGTTCAAAGAATGAGAATCATTGTGGGTTCTTGTACTTATTATTTATGAGAAGAATTTTATAAGGCAAGATGAATTTAGAATGAAGACAATCCTTTCTCCGAGGGAAGTCCCCGAGGTAGTTAAGTCCTAAGGCATCCATTATACATAATAAATTAACATCTCCGTTATGCATCTAGAATGGCACAGGTATTTGGACAACTGGAAGACCTAAGAAAAGAGTCACTCTTACTTTCTATGTTCTGTAGTTAGATAAGGAATCAGAGATAAGAAAGGCCAAGCCTTTGGAAATTTAGAATTTGTGTAAGTTTTTATTTTCTCCTATTTATTTCATTTTGCTCAACTCTGAGAAACCAGTAGAGCACTTACACATTTAAAAATTTGCAGTAATAAAACTTATAGTCTGGGGTTCTGGATGAAAACATATCTATAGAGCATATTATCCTTAGAATATCCTGGCGTGTTTTCCTGAGTCAGGGACTAAATTCACACATGGGTCCTTGATTATTTCCAAGTAGATACTATAACGCAATTCTAACAAAAGGTATGGACAGAGAGAAGTAACAGCATAGTAGGAGATGGTACAATTCAGGAGATCTGCAGTTTGAGTGGAGAAAAAATGGACTCCATAGGAAACTGTGACTACAAGAAGAAAAACTACAGTACAAAAGCCATCAGAGGGGGTGTGAGGAACGATCAGAGAAACCACAATTGGTAGAGAAAGGAAATAACATGGTCTCCTCTTCATGAAACTGGCAAGCATCCTGCATGGCTACTGAGAAAGCAAGTCAGGTAAGCAGCACAGGCCAACCTGTAACTACTGTCTACTATTTCAAGATAGGATGACATTTCAGGTAAGGATAGGGTGTGAGAATCAACCTGGGTTGGAGTCTTAGATGTATGTTCTTTCTGTGTCTTTCTAAGCCTTTGACTGTTCATCTCTAAATAGAAGATCAAAGTGACCTTTATAAGGTCACTATAAGAAATAAACAAGATAGGCTGGGCTTGGTGGCGCATGCCTGTAATCCCAGCACTTCAGGAGGCCAAGGCTGGTGGATCACAAGGTCAGGAAATCGAGATCGTTCTGGCTAACATGGTAAAACCCTGTCTCAACTAAAAAAATTCAAAAAATTAACTAGGCTTGGTGGTGGGTGCCTGTGATCCCAGCTACTAGGGAGGCTGAGGCAGGAGAATGGCGTGAACCTGGGAGGCAGAGCTTGCAGGGAGTCAAGATCATGCCACTGCTCTCCAGCCTGGGTGACAGAGCAAGACTCCATCTCAAAAAAATAAATAAATAAAATAAACAAGATAATGTTACATTAGCACTGCATCTGTTAGCTATTACAATGTAAGGCTCTAATCACATAGTATTTGGATTCAAATTCAGCAAACATTTATGAGCAATCACGATAGGCTGGGCCCTCTGCAAAGTACTTTCACATTTAGCAGTTCATTCAATCTCTGCAGCAGAAAATATTTTAATATGTATTCAAGTTACAGATATTCAATATTAGAACAGCAAAACCCTGCAGACACTTAAGAACACCTTAAAATTTCCCAAGCATTCCTCATTTCCTGACAGTGATTTGCTAGTATCTCAAGAACAGAACAGTTTTAGTGTCTATACCTTTTTTATTTTTACTTTTTGAGACAAAGTTTCATTCTTATTGCCCAGGTTGGAGTGCAATGGCGCAATCTCGGTTCCCTGCAACCTCTGCCTCCTGGGTTCAAGTGATTCTCTTGCCTCAGCCTCCCGAGTAGCTGGGATTATAGGAGCCTGTCACCATGTCCGGCTAATTTTTTGTATTTTTAGTAGAGACAGGGTTTCACCATGTTAGCCAGGCTGGTCTCAAACTCCCAACCTCAGGTGATCTGCCCGCCTTGGCCTCCCAGCGTGCTGGGATTACAGGCATGAGCCACTGTGCCCAGCCCATGTCCAGACATTTATAGTCTTTTTATTCCCCGATTACTTAGCTGAGCCTCAGTGGTTCTCCTGGACATTAGATTTATGTATAAAGCTATGCATATAAGATTATGGCTACTATATTTTGTGGACAATTTAAGGTATTTTCCAAAAGAAATTTTAAGAATTGATTCTTTGTCATATGGGTCAATTTTAAAAACTGACATGTGAAGCTTTACCATATAATCAATGTTGCTGGATCCCACAGGATCACTGATCCTGTGATGTGTTGTGTGGAGAGAACTCTGACAAAAAAAAACTTTCCAGTATCTTCACCCAGAGAAAGAAGGCAATTTACTTTACCATCTACCACTGCATTGGGGTCAGTCATCTTCTTATACTTTATGTAACATCTATCATAATGCTGTCAAATCCTGTTTTCTTTATACTTCCTGTACATTTCTGTTTTAGTCCATTTGTTTCTTGTTATAACCACAACAAAAAAAAAGCTCCAGCCTGGGTAATTTACAGACAATAGAAATTAACTTTCTCATAGTCCTAGAGGCTACAAAGTCTAAGATCATGGTGCCAGCAGGTTGGGTTGTCTGGTGAGGGCTGTTCTTTGCTACTAAGATGTTGCCTTGTTGCTGCACCCTCCAAGGGAGGAACATTATGTTCTCACATGACAGAAGAGGAGACAGGAGAGGCTAAAAATGCCAAACACTGCATGAAACCTCTGTCATAAGGGCATTAATCCCATTCGTGGGGAGGAGCCCTCATGACTTCATCAATTCCTAAAGGCCCTGCCTCTTAATACTATCACCTAGATCATTAAGTTTTAACACATGAATTTTGGAGGGGACACATTCAAACCACAGCACTCCCTAACCTGAGTTTTCTAAGATATGATGAGGAAGAAAGAAATTCTTTGTTATTTAGTAAGCTCTTTGTAGCAGCATAAAAATAAAGCATGGCGGCTGGGCACAGTGGCTCACGTCTGTAATCCCAGCACTTTGGGAGGCCAAGATGGGTAGATCACAAGGTCAGGAGTTCGAGACTAGCCTGGCCAACATGGGGAAACCCATCTCTACTAAAAAATACAAAAATTAGCCGGGCATGGTGGTGCATGCCTGTAATCCTAGCTACTCAAGAGGCTGAGGCAGAACAGTTGCTTGAACCAGGGAGGTGGAAGTTGCAGTGAGCCAAGATTGTGCCACTGTACTCCAACCCGGGCAACAGAGCGAGAGTCCATCTGGTGGCGAGGGGGAAGGAAAAGAAAAGAAAAAAAGAAATAAAGCATGGCGGTGAACCTCACATCTCAGAAAATTCACATGGCAAGACAACACAAAAAATTATTGAGAATGCTAAGAAATAAGTGAAAGACATTGGCTTGTTAGCAACTGAAGTCAGCAATAAATATGGGAACTATACATTCATCCAATAATATAAATACCTATGCATTAATGATTTAAAAATAAACTCAATTTCATTTCACATCTCTTAATGAGCTACCACCTAAGGATAATTAATCTTTCCATAAATATTCCTCTCATATTTTTAAACATAACTGTTGAGCTTTAACTGAGGGCTAGAACCAATCTACACAGCTTGATGGTGGAAAACTTCAATTATTGTACCATCTGTACTTGTCTTTTACTGGAGAGTGATGCTACTTTTTATTTTCAGGACTCTGATGTTGCAAAATGGAAGCTGTGGCTTACGAGGTTGAGAAATCCACCTTATTTATTGCACCAAGCAGGAAGAAAACATGGCAGTCTGCTTAACTCATTCTTTCAACATGGTGGTTTTTGTCACTCTCTTCTTCCTCTTCCCCCTCCAATATGCAACAAGTGCATCTGTGAAATATTTATCAATCTTAAAAGCCTCATTTACTTTGCAGACCATTTGGTATTTGCTTAGAGGAAGAATTATTGCTGATAAAAACAGAATCATTCATGGAAATGCAAAGTCCCACTCTCATAATTTAGGCCACTGCCATTTAAAACATCACGGGTAATAATTTACAGAGTGCTGTATCAAAAGGTTACACTTAGCTGCTGATAGAGATCACAAAATCAAAGTAACAGTATATGTTTATAATTTCATACGGCAAAAAAGTTTTTTCAGCTTCTGAAACTGTGTCTCCTGAAAAATTAGTGTTTTTGACAAGGAACACGTTTTTTAAAATTAAGACTAACAGCGTAACATATTCATAGCAATGACAGAGCACTGGGTACAGCCAGAGTTGCCAGAATATGAATATGTTTTGACTGAAGCATTAAGAAATAAAGCATTTTTTTTTTTACAGCAACATTTTTTTTCCAACAATATAGGAGGGAAGAAAAACAAAGGTTTTAAAACCATATGACCATATTAAAACATGTGCCTTTATTATTATTATTATTATTATTATTATTATTTTTGAGACAGAGTCTCACTCTGTTGCCAGGCTGGAGTGCTGTGGCGTGATTTCAGCTCACTGCAACCTCTGCCTCCCAGGTTCATGCGATTCTCCTGCCTCAGCCTCCCGAGTAGCTGGGACACGCCACCATGCCCAGCTAATTTTTGTATTTTCAGTAGACGGGGTTTCACCATGTTGGCCAGGATGGTCTTGATCTCTTGACCTTGTTATCCACCCTCCCAAAGTGCTGGGATTACAGGTGTGAGCCAGTGCACCTGGCGCATGTTCCTTTCTTAAGGCTACTTGCCCTCCATTATTCTCCTCAAGTGTACTCAGCAGTTACTACTGTCTGTGGGAATGCCTCCTAATCTAGGTAGGAATCTTCTTACTGCTAAAGGAACAAATCAAGCTACAGTGGACTCTGGTACGCATTTCTTTCTCATAAATGCAATTTATGAAATAAGCAAGAAACAGTCTCAGCACCAACTAGTCATTTTAGGCAGTTGGGATGTTCTTGAAATCAAAAGTATTAGATGATGTTGAAATGTCATAGTGATGATGATGAGAAACCCAAAGGTTTGAAGGACTGGAAATGCTAATTTTGTTCTATTAAAATGTCCTATCTATAACACACAGCTCAACACTTAGGAGCTCTCATTAGCTTATGAATGGCATGAATCAAGGCATACAGGAGGTTAAAGCTGCAGAGTAGGTAAAGATGAACCTTATTACCTTTAGTCCACTCTTAGCTCTTCCACCTAAAGTCTATTCTTATTCCCTCACGGCCTCACACCACATAGTTGCTCGTATCACTGTCTACATAGTTGAATTCTCAGTATGCAGCTAATACAGATAATTAATAAATGTATAAGATCCTTTTGAAGAGATGCTTGTCTCTCCAAAAGCTTCTTACAGAATCTTTGAGTGAGAAAGATCCTAAGAGAACATGCATTCATTCAAACAATTTGCTTTCCTATCATGTGACAGGAACTAAGGATACAGTGGCAAACAAAGACAATAGTATTAATAAATGCTAAAAATATATATTATTATTTTCAAATATTATACAGTGTTCTGTATCTAATGCACTATTCTATAAACTTTACATAAATTATCTCTTATAATCCCATAATAAGCTTATGAAGTAGTGCTATTATTATGCCAATTTTTCAGAGGAGTAAAGTGAGGCACAGAAAAGGTCAAGTAACTTGCTTAAAGTTACAAGGCTAGTAAATTGCAGAGCAAAGATTCAAACTCAGGAAGTTGGTGTTCCAGATCCTGCTCCCAAATACCACATAGTACTGCCTTTCTCCATCTCTGCTGTCATGGAGTTTATATAGCAACAGTGGAAACAAACAAACAGGTAAATGTAAAAATATATAATTATATGATACATATGTAATCTGATATGATATAATATAACAAGATAAAGCCACTGGGTCAGAGATATATTTCAGATAAGGGAAGGTCTTCATGAGAAAATGGCATTGAAACAGAGACCTGGAAAAAATGAGGCTAGTTTTTGATCCAGTCTGATCATTTTTAAACTGTCGTCTGTGGAATCCCAGCAAGAGACTCAGCCCCCTGTTGCTGGTGACAGGAAGACTGGCTGGGTAGGACAACAGGTGCAGGACCATCTCCTGGTCAACCACAGCAGCTCAGCTTCCAACTGGTTTGGATTTGGGGGTTCAAAGTAAAATTAGACTTAAAAATATTTCATGATTTTTTTAAAAAAAGCTACAGAAAACCATTGATTATATCCAACTTCTTTCACAAATAGATAGTTCACAGATAAAGAAACTAGACATGAAGAGAAGTAACTTGCTCAAGGGCTCACTTAGACGGTGATCAGTAGAATAATGAGAAGCCAGATTCCCTGACTTTGAATCTAGTCTACTTTTTATAACACTGGGCTGCTAGTTTTAACTCCCTCCATCATCCGGGACATTTTAAACAAATCTCTGGAAAGTACAGATAGAAGGTTTCATCTAACACACTGTCTCTCTCTTTCAAAAATTCACAGCCAAACTCCAGGTTTAGTAAGAGCAAACTCCTGGGATGCTATGGACTCCCCTTATATTCTATTAGCTTGTCCTCATCTTTGCCTCCAATTATAGTTTATGTTTTTTTCTGATCTTAACCCATTACACCTTTTGTGACTATGTTGCTGTATGTACTTCTTGTAAGTTACTTCCAATCCTTTGGGGAAATGTGTTTGTACGTCAGTGAAAGGAGTGTTTACAGTATGAGTCTGTCTGAATAAAAATTACTGAGAGATCCAGAAGCCTTCAAATAAATGAGATTCTAATGATGGACCCTTCTGTACCACGATAGGCAATGAGGAAGAATTTGAGGAATCTTACCTGTCCAGTGGCCCTCAGCTCATACAATTAGACATTCTCAGGCTCCTTTGAAGTTTGAAGACACTTCTACCAGAACTGTGGCTGACACAGTTATAGCTGAGATCTGACCAAAGTCCTCAGTAACTCTTACATTTCTAGTATAAGCTTCATTTAAGAAAAGCATGCACAGTCAATTTATTCCCATCAGCTGTGTTAATTGTACTGCAACCAAAAGCCTCTGAATATCTATCTCTGTTTTCCAGAATAAACTGACAATAGTATTACATGTTGAACTATTCAAAGTTTATGCGTCTGTTTAAAAAAAATGTAAGCAGCTGGTTCACATTATTGTCCACAATAAATTATAACAGGAAAACAGACAGATACATTTGGGGAATGGCAACTGGCTTCATAGTACAGATGGGCTTATAGATGACCCTTCCAATTTTTAATAATATCCATAATTTATATGTGAGCAAAGAAATGCAAAGAGGCCTAATGCACCCTTCTGACTTAGTACAAATCACTTTTATTTACTCAGGCAATACTTCACGGTCCAGTTAACTTCTTAATTAAATAGAGCAAGATGCTCATGTTCCATGCAAGTGGCATGGAAAATATTGTTTTGTGTGCAGTATGTTCACTTGGGAGTTGGAGCTGCTTTGCTTACTGAGAAGCCATCATAGCCTTCATTTTGTTTCTAAACTAACCAGAGACATGACTTTGCTCCTTGCAACTAATTTATCAATGGAACCTATTCAGACTGTGTGTCTGCCATCCCATGATAGTTTTTTTTTTTTTTTTCCTCATAAACAGTACTCAGAATCCAAATCTTCACACTTTCTCATCTTTATCTCCCTCCTTCCCCAGCTTAGGTTCTTTAGTGGTTAGAGGAACAAAAAGGAAGCACGTTTTAGGAGACTCCGAGTAGAGAATGGCTGTAAAGGGCCATACTTCAGACTCTAGAAATTCTAAGACAACTACTATCTGCCATTGAACTTGCATACAATTTCAAAACCAAGAAGAACAAAACTAGAGGAATCACATGTCCTGATTACAAATTACATTACAAAGCTATTGAAATCAAAGCAGTATGGTACTAACAAAAACAAGCAAAAAACAGATATATAGATAAATTGAACACAATAGAAAGCCCAGAAATAAACCCACAGATACGGTCAACTAATTTTCAACAAAATTACCAAAATATGTGATGGGTAAAACATAGTCTCTTCAATAAATGGTGCTGGGAAACAGGATAGCCACATACACAAAAATGAAATTGAATCCTTATTTTATACTATACACAAAAATCAACTTGAAATGGGTTAGAGGCTTAATAAGCATAAGACCAGAAACAGTAAACCTACTAGAGGAAAACATAGGGGCAAAGCTCTATGACATTGGTCTTTGAAATGAATTTTTTCTTATATGAGCCAAAAGCATAGAAATCAAAAGCAAAATTAAGCAAACAAGTAGGGCTACATTAAACTAAAAGTTTTCCATACAATAATAAAAAAAAATGAAAAGGCAATCTATGGAAAGTGAGAACGTATTTGCCAACTACCTTCCTGATAATGGATTAATAATAAAACTATATAAAGAACTCATGCAACTCAAGAGCATAAAACTAAATAACCCAAATTTAAAAATTGGCAAATAACCTGAATAAATCTTTTTCCAAAGAAGGCATACAACTGACCAAGAAGTATATGAAAAGGTATTCAACAGTACTAATCATCAGGGAAATGCAAATCAAAACCACAATTGGTTACGACCTCACCCTTTTTAGAATGGCTGTTGTCAAAAAGATGAAAGATAACAAATGTTGGCAAGGATGTAGAGAAAAGAGGACCTTTATGTATTGTTGGTTGAAATGTAAATTGGTATAGCCATTATGGAAAACTGCAAGGAGCTTCCCCCCAAAAAATTAAAATAGAACTACCATAGGATACAGTCATCCCACTTCTGGGTATATATCCAACAGAAAGAAAATCATTATCTCAAAGAGGTATCTGCATCCCCATGTTCACTGTAGCATTATTCACAATAGCCAAGATATGAATTCAATCTAAGAGTCAACTGACAGATGAATGAGCAAAGAAAATATGGTATATATACACGATGGAATACTATTTAGCCTCAAAAGAGGAAATCTTGTCATTTTTAACAACATGGATGAACACGGAGAACATTAAGCTAAGTGAAATCAGCTAGTCACAGAAAGGTAAATACCGCATAATCTCACTTTTACGTAGAATTTTAAAAAGTCAAACACAGAAACAGTGAGTAGAAGGGTTGTTAGTGAGGGTGGGAGTAGGGTAGGTGAAACAAGATGTTCATCAAAGAGTACACACTTTCATTTATAACATGAATAAATTCTGGAGACCTAATATACAACATGGTGACTATAGTTAATAATCATGTATTATATACCTGAAATTTGTTAAGAAAGTAGACCTTAGGTATTCTCACCACATGCATGAAATAAGGTAGTTATGTGAGGTGATGAATATGTTAATTAACTTGATTATGTTAGTCATTTCATGATGTATATTAAAACATCATTAAGTTTGTACACCTTAAATATATACAATTTTTACCTGTCAATTATATCTCAATAAAGCAGTAGGGGAACCCCCAAGCTACAGCACTAAGAGAAATTGGGTCACAAGAGAGAGAAACAAGAAGTAAGGAATGGTAAACTAGGAGTGAATATTAATCCTATGAAATCAACCTAGTTTCTTAACTCCTGTATGATGATGATGATATATATATATCCATAGATTCTTGGAAACTGCCACTTTAAGTGAAATAACATGCAACAAAAGCATTTTTTTTTCTCACCAATGTTATAACAAAATGACTCTGCACAAAACAATGTCTCCCAAGGACCTAATATATGCTGTTCTACTTAAAGTTGCAGTTTCTAAGAACCTACTGAGGACATCAAGTAAAAAGGTATTGTACAGACCAAGATGGCTTCGATGCCCCGGCCCACAGGGGCGGCCATCTTGGTAAGGGTTGGAGAGGCAGCCTGAGGGAGGCCGCTGATGGCCCTGCTGTGAGATTCAAAGGTCATAATAAGGGACTGACCCGGCGACGACTCACCCCAAGGATGACGAGGCAGCGAGCGCTGAAGCGCTGCCTGCAGCTGCTGGCACCCTTGGCGGAGCCAGCGAGGCTGGCAGGGGGTCGGAAGAACACGGCCACGGGCCGCCGAGGCCCCTCCCGCTACGCGGGGAAGCTTTGCAAGGGGACTCTGCGGCCGGAAGCCGAGGAACAGAGGCGGCGCGCGCGCCCAGCCACCCGCATTGCAAGTTCTTCACCAAAGGACATGGATGAAAATGAAAGCAACCAGTCCGTGATGACAAGCAGCCAATATCCTAAAGAAGCGGTAAGAAAACGTCAAA
The DNA here is from genome assembly GCF_009764315.1 of Trachypithecus francoisi. Taxonomy (NCBI): domain Eukaryota; kingdom Metazoa; phylum Chordata; class Mammalia; order Primates; family Cercopithecidae; genus Trachypithecus; species Trachypithecus francoisi. The sequence goes on from NW_022681465.1 coordinate 135,203,186, forward strand.
ATTCAGCACGGAATTCCAGAGGAAGTGATTCTTCTAGGTTTTCCAGGAAAAGCTTCAAACTGCATTATAGACTGGAAGAAGATGTAACTAAATCTAAGAAAGGAAAAGATGGGAGATTTGTGAATCCGTGGCCAACGTGGAAAAACCTTTCTATTCCAAATGTTCTCGAATGGCTGATAATGGAGAAAGATCACAGAGGTGTTCCAAGTTCTAAAGAGGAACTTGACAAAGAACTCCCAGTGCTTAAGCCATATTTTATCAGTTACCCTGAAGAAGCTGGAGTGAGGGAAGCTGGCTTAAGAGTCACATGGCTGGGACATGCCACAGTAATGGTGGAAATGGATGAGCTCATATTTCTCACGGATCCCATCTTTAGCTCTCGTGCTTCACCGTCGCAGTACATGGGTCCAAAGCGATTTCGTCGTTCCCCGTGCACAATAAGTGAACTCCCTCCAATAGATGCGGTCCTTATCAGTCACAACCACTATGACCATCTGGACTACAATTCTGTTACTGCTTTGAATGAGCGATTTGGTAACGAGTTGAGATGGTTTGTGCCTTTGGGTCTTCTTGACTGGATGCAAAAATGTGGCTGTGAGAATGTGATTGAGTTGGACTGGTGGGAGGAGAATTGTGTCCCCGGACATGATAAGGTCACCTTTGTCTTTACACCATCCCAGCACTGGTGTAAAAGGACTCTAATGGATGACAACAAGGTGCTGTGGGGCAGCTGGTCTGTCTTGGGGCCTTGGAATCGATTTTTTTTTGCAGGAGATACTGGTTATTGCCCTGCTTTTGAAGAGATAGGAAAAAGATTTGGACCTTTTGACCTTGCAGCTATTCCCATCGGAGCTTATGAAACAAGGTGGTTTATGAAATACCAGCATGTAGACCCAGAAGAAGCTGTGAGGATTCACATTGATGTCCAAACAAAGAAATCTATGGCAATTCACTGGGGAACTTTTGCCTTAGCAAATGAGCATTACTTAGAGCCTCCAGTGAAGCTGAATGAAGCTCTAGAGAGATTCGGACTTAATGCTGAAGACTTTTTTGTCTTGAAGCATGGAGAATCAAGATACCTAAATACTGATGATGAAAACTTTTAATAAATGTGAGCACAGGCACTTTTAATGAAAAAGGCATCATCTAAGTTTAAAAACAAATTAAAAGACTTAGAAATTCATGAATATTGTGATTCTTTTACATTTGGAAACAACTTCTGCAAGTTTATGTTTTATGTTTTGTGTTCTAACTTGCTTCCTAATATGATCAGCTCATATACACTATGAGAGGGTTCAGGGGTGGGTCATTTAAATAATGAATTGGCTAATGTGGATTTTAAATCTCCTATCATGATATAAGCACTGCAGTGGAAATGTTTTTACTAAAGCATTACACTTTTGTGGTAGTAGAATTACCTGAGATTGTGAAAAACTGACATTGAAGACTCATTTTGTTTTTTCCATTCTTCAGGACCTTCTGCAAGGTAAGTCAAGCCTGTCTACCTACCTAGATTTTTTTTCAGAGGCCTACAAATACAAGTATCTTTCTTATACGCACATTATAATAAATGATGAAATTCAGTCCAACATGCTTATTATAAACATAGCAATTCTTGCTCTATCAAGATTAGCTTATATGCCAAATATTAAATATGGTTTATTTCAGTAAGTGTAAAAACATAGGGGCTATCATTTTTAAAGACTTGATTTTTTCTATTGTGGTAAAAAATATATAAATACGTATTTGCCATTTTAAACATTTACCATTTTAACCATTTTTAAGTGTACAGTTCTTTCGCATTAATGCACCCATGACCACCATTCACTTAAGTTTTTGAAAGAGGGAATGGTATCTTTTTTTTTTCCTAGAGCCTTCAGATGAGAGGGAACAGTGTATTCTGTTGCACATCTACAATTCCCAAAAGACCTCTTACTTTGGGAGGCCAAGGTGGGTGGATCACTTGAACCCAGGAGGTCGACATCAGCCTGGGCAACATGGTGACTTCGTCTCTCGGGGAAAAAAAAAAAAATTAGCCAGGTAAGGTGGTGTGTACCTGTAGTCACAGGTACTTGGGAGGCTGAGGTGGGAGGATCACTTGAGTCCAGGAGGTAGAGGCTGCAGTGAGCTGTGATTATACCATTGCACTCCAGCCTGGGCGACAAAATGAGACCCTGTCTCAAAAGAAAGCCCTCTTCTTAGCTGAGCAGAGGAAGGGAAGGGGTGTGGCTATGAGAATATGATTTATGCCATTTTCTTTTTTTAAATCTAGAAGATCATCTAAGCACAAATATAGCTACAATGAAGTATTTTACAGATAAAATGTTAATAAATGTTAATAGACCATATACTTTGAATTAAGTTTTATGTTTTTAAATTTCTCTACACATTTTCTTTTTCCGGGGTCTCTTAGCTCTAAATACATCAATCAGGTTTATAATTTTTTTTACATGATTCAGATGTCTTATATTTTTATATTAAATGAACCTTAAGCATGATTCTTTTGGTAAGCCAGTATGAATACCAGTGGTTACAAAAAAAAAAAAAAGTCAGTTGACATAAGATTTAGTCCTAATAAGGGCTCTGTATTCACTTGATTATTCTGACCCTTCCTAAGGGAGGGAGTTGGATTAGATACTGCTGGAGGCCCATTCTGTATTCCTAATCCAGTCTCAGCACTTTATTCATACAAAATAATCAAAATAGGTTTTCTACACCAGATGCTACCCAGGCAGTGCTCTATAATTTGCACATGTGTATGTGTGGTGCCACATGTTAGCCACTAAATCTGAAATTTTACCCTGCTTTCATCATGGATTTTTTGTGTAACCTGAAACAAGTCACCAATGCTCACTGTGCCTGTTTCCTCATTTGCAACAAGAGGATAATTCTGACCTACCTCTGAAAAATGTGTAGAATAAATGAGTTTTTAAAGCACTTTAGAAATATAAGGGAGAAAATCATTTCTTAAGATATCACTGCCTAATATAGATAGGTATATTTGAAAGCTGAATATAAGTTAATGCTTTTGATAATGTATTGTTCCTGTTGCAAATTTAAGCATTATATATTAGGAGACTAAACACTGAAAACAACTTTATTTCACTGATTTTGTAAATTGGAGTAATAGCCTAAATAAGTGTAAATAATCTTTATCAAAATTTAGTGTTTATCTACAAATATGCGAATCAGTCAAGGGGAAATGTGTATGCAATGTGTGTATATATAATGTATGCGAATGTATGCGATTTTGGGGTACTAAAGCACAAAAAAATCCCCCATAAAATAAACCTTCCTGAAAAGACAAAAAAAAAAAAAAAAAAGATATTGTACATTCACAACTCCATAAACCAGGGACTGCACCTGCAAGGTACTTCAGGGGTCTGTATTACAAATGAGTTAAGCAACTGGGTGTGACACAGTAGTGACTGGTGAGACTGTGCCAAACTGAAGAACAAATGTCTCATATAAAGTATGAAGTTTACAAAACGTAAGGCTGCCCCTGAACTCTACCCTGTAAGAATATCAAACCACTCTACCATATTTTTGCTCCTTCATAAGAATCAGAAAATGTAAATTTTTTTAAAATGTGAAATTCTCAGACTTTTAAATAGTAGAAGCACACATATTAATAGTAAAATAAAAATACTGTGTGAGGCAAATAGACTACATCTGTGACCTGGATTCAGTTTATAACTTCTGTCATAACCTCACTTAATACTTTCTAAGGCAAGTCACTAAAATTATTTCACTTAACTCTTATGAGAAATATATCATCCCAGTGATTAGATCATCTGTAATTAAGCTCAGTTCTGTTGCATTATCCACTGTTGTCTCCAGTTTCCTTCTCATAGTGCTTGTGAATCTTCTCATGAGTTCAACCATACATTTCAGTCAAAGTCATTCCTCATGACAGGTCAATTGCCACGTGTAACCACTTATCACACTAAACATGGTATCATGAAAAAATTACCACTTAACAATCAGGTTGGTCACAGGGAAGAATACTGCCATTCTGGATTTTAGTTCTAAATTTAGCTGGGTATAATTTGGTAAATCCTGCTTTCTTTCTGAGCCTTAGTGCCCCAACCAGTAAATGAAGTAACTGGTCTAATTAAATTATTAGGTTCCCTGTCGACTCTGAATATTAGACCTTTCTCAGATGGATAGATTGCAAAAATTTTCTCCCATTCAGTAGGTTGTCTGTTTGCTGTGATGATAGTTTCTTTTGCTGTGCAGAAGCTCTTTAGTTTAACTAGCTTTTAACGTTCAGCCTAGATATATCTTGGTAATTAGGGATGATGGAATAAATCTCAATTGACATCATGCTAAAATCAAAATGGATTTTTAAAAAATCTCACTCTTCATTAAATAAAGAAATGATAGATCCAAAAATAACAATTCATTTTGAGGATGACTGGCTTAGGGTTTTAAAAAGTATACAGATATTTCTCAACTTTGATAAATACTGACAAACTTGGATACTGTCATGCCCCATTTTATATGTGGAATTTAGACTTTAATAAAAACCAACATTTACACAGGCTTTTGTATGGCACTGATGTGTGTGTGTGTAGGCGGGGGATAGGGCTGTCTTTTTTTTAAGTTCTAGGGTACATGTACAGGATGTACAAGTTTGTTACATAGGTAAATGTGTGCCATAGTTGTTGGCTGCACCTATCAACCCATTACCTAGGTTTAAAGCCAAGCATGCATTAACTATTTTTCCTGATGCTCTCCCTCCAACTCCCCACCAACAGGCCCCGGTGTGTGTTGTTCCCCTCCCTGTGTCCGTGTGTTCTCATTGTTGAGCTCCTACTTTTAAGTGAGAACATGCGGTGTTTGATTTTCTGTTCCTGTGTTAGTTTGCTGAGGATAATGGCTTCCAGCTCCATCTATGGCCCTGCAAAGGACATGATCTCATTCCTTTTCATGGCTGCATAGTATTTCATGGTGTATATGTACCACATTTTCTTTTTTGTATCTTTTTTATTATTATACTTTAAGTTCTAGGGTACATGTACACAATGTGCAGGTTTGTTACATAGGTATACATGTGCCATGTTGCTGCACCCATCAACTCATCATTTACATTAGATATTTCTCTTAATGCTATCCCACCCCCAGCCCCCTACCCCCTGACAGGCCCTGGTGTGTGATGTTCCCTGCTCTGTGTCCAAGTGTTCTCACTGTTCAGTTCCCACCTATGAGTGAGAACATGTGATGTTTGGTTTTCTGTCCTTGTGATAATTTGCTGAGAATGATGGTTTCCAGCTTCATCTATGTCCCTGCAAAGGACATGAAGTCATCCATTTTTATGGCTACATAGTCTTCCATGGTGTATATGTGCCACATTTTCTTAATCCAGTCTATCATTGATGGACATTTGGGTTGATTCCAAGTCTTTGCTATTGTGAGTAGTGCTGCAATAAACATAGGTGAGATACCACATTTTCTTTATCCAGTCTATCACTCATGGGCATTTGGGTTGATTCCATGTCTTTGCTATTGCAAATAGTGCTGCAATGAACATACACGTGTATGTATCTTTATAATAGAATCATCTATATTCCTTTGGGTATATACCCAGTAATGGGATTGCTGGGACAAATGGTATTTTTAGTTCCAGGTCTTTGAGGAATCACCACACTGTCTTTCACAATGGTTAAACTAATTTATATTCCCACCAACAATGTAAAAGCATTCCTATTTCTCCACAGCCTTGCTAGCATCTGTTGTTTCTTGACTTTTAGTAACAGCCATTTTGACTGACATGAGGTGGTATCTCATCGTGGATTTGATTTGTATTTCTCTAATGATCAGTGGTACTGAGCTTTTTTTAAACTTTTGTTGGCGATGTGTATGCCTTCTTTTGAGAACTGTCTGTTCATGTCCTTTGCCCACTTTATAATGCAGTTGTTTTTTTCTTATAAATTTGTTTAAGTTCCCTGTCGACTCTGAATATTAGACCTTTCTCAGATGGATAGATTGCAAAAATTTTCTCCCATTCAGTAGGTTGTCTGTTTGCTGTGATGATAGTTTCTTTTGCTGTGCAGAAGCTCTTTAGTTTAACTAGATCCATTGGTCAATTTTTGCTTTTGTTGCAGTTACTGTTGGCATTTTCATTATGAAATCTTTGCCCATGCCTATGTCCTGAATGGTACTGCCTAGATTTTCTTCTAGAGTTTTTGTGATTTGGGGTTTTACATTTAGGTCTTTAATCCACCTTGAGTTGATTCTTGTATATGCTGTAAGGAAGGGGTCTAGTTTCAATTTTCTGCATATGGCTAGCCAGTTCTCCCAGCACCATTTCTTAAACAGGGAATACTTTCCCCATTGCTTGTCTTTGTCAGGTTTGTTGAAGATCAGATGGTTGTAGATGTGCGGTCTTAATTCTTTTTTTTTTTTTTTTTTTTTGTGGGAGTCTTGCTCTGTCGCCCAGACTGGAGTGCACTGGCACAATCTTCGCTCACTGCAAGCTCCACCACCTGGGTTCATGCCATTCTCTTGCCTCAGCCTCCCAAGTAGCTGGGACTACTGGCACATGCCACCAAGCCTGGTTAATTTTTGTATTTTTAGTAGAGGCGGGGTTTCGCCATGTTGGCCAGGATGGTCTTGAACTCCTGACCTCAGGTGATCCATGCACCTCGGCCTCCCAAAGTGCTAGGATTACAGGCAAGAGCCACCTCATCCAGCCCATTATTACCCACCTTCTGAAGCCTACTTAGTCAGTTCATTCATCTCAGCCTCAGCCCAGTCCTATGCTCTTACTGGAAAGGTGCTGCAATCATTTGGAGGAGATGAGGCACTCTGGCTTTTTGAGTTTTCAGCTTTTTACATTGATTCTTCCTCATCTTTGTGAGCTTATCTACCTTTGGTCTTTGAGGTTGCTGACCTTTGGATAGGGTTTTGTGGATTTTTTTTGTTTATGTTGTTGTTGCTGCTTTCTGTTTGCTTTTAACAGTCAGGCCCCTCTTCTGTACAGCTGCTGCGGTTTGCTGGGGTCCACTCCAGACCCTATTCTCCTGGGTCCCTCCTGCACCTGGAGGCGTCACCAGTGGAGTCCGCAGAACAGCAAAGATGGCTGCCTGCTCCTTCCTCTGGGAACTCTGTCCCAGAGGGGTAGTGACCTGATGCTGGCTGAAATGCTCCAGCATAAAATATCTGGCAGCCCCTATTGCAGGGTTGGTGAGGGGGGGCCTCACCTAGTCAGGAGGCATAGGATCAGCCACTCGCTTAATGAAGCACTCTGGCTGCCCCTTGGCAGAGTGGGCGGTCTGTGCTCAGGGGAATTCCTTTGTCTGGACTGCCTGGCCTCCTCAGAGCCAGTAGACTAATTCTACTGAGCCTGGAGACCATAGCCGCTTCTCCCCCTGGGGGTCCATCCCAGGTCAATTAGAGTTCTGTCTGTGAACCTTTGGCTGCAGTTGCTGAAATTCCGGCAGGGAGGCCCTGCCTGGTGAGGAGGGGTGGATCCAGGTCCCACCTAAAGAAACAGTCTGGCCACAACCTGCTACAGCTGCTGCGTTGAGCTGTGGGGAATTCTTTCCCATCCAAACCACCTAGTCTCCAGGGCACCAGCAGGGGAAAACGACTGTGGCACAGTGATGGCAGCCACCTCTCCCCTCTGGAACTTGGTCATCTCTGGCTGCCTCCAGCATGCTGCTGCTGGCCACAACTCGTGCAGCTGCTGAGAGTCTGCACAGCTGTGCTCTTGGGTCCCAAGACCCTGGTGGCGTGGGCTCACAAGGGTATCTCCTGATCCATGGGCAACACAGATATGTGGGAAAAGCTTGGTTGGTTTCCCGGGCTGGGCAGCACAATCGCTCACCGCTCCTTTGGCTGGGGGTGGGAACTCCCGATTGCCCGTGCGGCTCCCAGGTGGGCCGTCACTCCACCCTGCTTATCCTCACTCTCTGTGGGTCACACCAACACCTAGTCAGTGAGAGAGCCTGGATACCTCAGCTGAAGATGCAGGATTCACACGCCGTCTTCATTCTTCTCGGTGAGAGCGGCCAACTGCAACTGCTTCTAGTCAACCATCTTGGCCCCTCCATGTGTGTTTTAATCTTTAAATATTTTATTTTGCTTTTGTTATGTTATAAAATGAGTGAAAATGTCATTACTGAATCAGAGTGCATAAACATTTTTAAGGTACTTGAAATATATCATCAAGCTATTTTTTTTTTTTCAGAAAGACTGTGCCAAGAATGCTAGACCCAGCAAAAATGTTTAAGATGAATGAGAGAAAAGTAAAATTTTAGAAGAAGGTAACTCAGCAAAGGAAAATTTTTAAACTAAAAGCTACCAAATTTAAAATGGGTTTTCTTTGAGAGTAGTAAGTCTGTCATTAAGAAGATATTCAAGCAGAGGTTGCAAGACCATTTGGTTCAGAGGAAATGCAAACATCAGGTGAAATTTGGACTGTATGATGATGTGAAAATCATCATCATCATCATCATTATCATCATTGTCAGAAGGGGATGAAGGTAGTCGCTACCATTTCTGGACACTCACTTTACGTCAAGTTCTGTATTAACAGTTAACAAACATTATCTTGCTTATTTACAACCAAGTGTTAATATCTCAGCTGTGCAGGTAAGAAAACAAGCATTTGAAAGGTTAACAATTGTTCAAAGATTACTCACTGAGCAAATGACAGCATTAGTTGCCACCCAAGTCTAACAAGACAGCACATACTCAAATCCATGTTGTTACACTGCCTCTTGGTATAAGCAACTTCTAAAATCCTTATTTATATATGACTTTATAATTCTATGTGCTGGTTTTCATACGTGAGAATATCTTAAGATAGGCATAGCCAAGATTTTTTACTGGATAAAATATTTTTAAAAACATATTTTTACATAATAATTTTTTACATAACAATATTTACATAATAATTTTCCACTTTATTCTCCTAATGTAAATTAATTTTTCTGATCCATTCAAATTTTCTTTCCACCCTCTCCTCTCCTGAACTTCTAAATTCAATACAGCAATGGGCTAGGAGCCCTATACCCACTCTCAAATGTAGTTTGAGGTGAACATGAAGATAAATTCATGATACGACTTTCCTATTGCTGTAGGTGTGGAACAATAATAGGTGCTTAATAAATGCTATTTTCCTTTCCTTTGCTAGTTCACATTAAGTTATGCAAAAGCATCATCTAATCCTATTGCCATAAGATGTGAGGTAAAAAGCCTCTTTGAAGAAGTAGTGATATACAACTTTGTCTAAGAATGAATGAATACTAAGGAGACCTTTACTCACAAAGTAGTAATAAAGGTTTCCTTTGTACCCATTCATTCGTTCTGTCTGCTAGTAGTCCCTGCCAAAAACTTGCAGTTATACTTAGCAATCAAAAAGATATCCAATCACATTGAAATAGCATTCAAATATAGAGTTGTATAGCATTAAATTCCTTAACTTTACAAACTTCTGTGCTAATGCATTCAAGTGGTATTTCTAAGACATGTTGTCTTCGGATGTCATGATTGAATACTTAATTTAGCATGTGTCCTTCTCAATCTATTTTCTGGACAGCATGATACTTTACCACTTAGAAGCTGTAAATCCATGTGGCTGAAAGCTAGAATGTCCTGTTCCTCCTAGGCTACAAACCTGTATGGCATGTTCCTGCACTGAATATTGTAGGCAATTGGAACACAGAGGGAAGTATCTATCTAAACATAGAAAAAGTACAGTAAAAATACAAATCGTGTTATGGTGTTATAATCTTATGAGACCATCATTGCATCAGTACAGAATAGTATTCAAGATATACTTTTGTTAAAAAATACATATGCATGGAAAATATTTGATAAAACAGTCAATTGTTCATTTTTTTTTTTTTTCTTTTTTTTCTTTTTTGAGGCAGAGTCTCATCCTGTCACCCAGGCTAGAGTGCAGTGGAGCGATCTCAGCTCACTGCAACCTCCACCTCCGAGGTTCAAGTGATTCTCTTGCCTCAGTCTTCGGAGTAGCTGGGATTACAGCCGCCCACCTCCGTACCTGGCTAATTTTTGTATTTTTAGTAGAGACGGGTTTCACCATCTTGGCCAGGTTGGTCTCGAACTCCTGACCTCTTGATCCACCTGCCTTGGCTTTCCAAAGTGTTGGGATTACAGGTGTAAGCCACTGCGCTCGGCCAAAACAGTAAATTGTTGAGAGTGCTTGCCTCTGTAGAATACATTTCAGAGACACTTTCATTTTCAGTGATTCACTGGTTCAGTTTCTCAAACATCTACTGAGCATATACTGTGTGCTAGGTACAGCAAGAGGTCTGAGGAATACAGTGGGTACAATTCAGACAATCTCCTGCTCTTCCAAACATATAAACATGATGAGAATGTGAAAGAATGACAGTTATAAGGAATAAAAACCAATGTGCTATTTATATACGGCTACTGTGCTAAATGGACTGACTGGGTGAAGGAAATCTTTCTAAACAGGTGACATCTGAGCTGACACAAAGATGACCAGAGGAGCCCTCAATGAAAACGTCTAATAATGCATTTTATAGGCCTTAGTGAGGACTTTAGATTTTATTCCAGATGCAACAGGAAATCAATGGGAAATCCTTTGCCAAGAGGTGGAGCGATTTGACATTTTGAAGACTACTTTGGCTACAATTTGTATAATGAGGCTAAAAGGGTAAGGCAGCAGACAGTGAAGAGACTGTTGCAGTAGTGCAAGTGAGAATGGATGGTGGCTTGACCTAAGGTGTGGTGTGTGATGCAGGAGGGCAAGTGAATTTGGGCACAGGTTTCAGGTAGGGCTCACATGACTTATGGATTTTATTATGTATGCATATCTGTGTGTCTTTTTTCCTTCAGTTAGAAGATATTTCTTTTGTTATTAGAAACATATAAGGCTCTAAAACTTCACTATTTTTGAAAAAAGTTATTAAAAACAATGGAAAATAGTGAATGTGAGGGCTTTTTATTTTCTTTAAACTGATTTGAAAGCACTGCATAGAGCTCATATATTTCAGTATTAAAGTAAGTAATTAAATGTAGAAGTAAGTAATCATTACTTTTTAAACTTACAAGCAGGTGTATCTCTTAGTTGAGATCAGTTGTCTGTCTATTTCCAGAGAGGCTGGTTAACACATTTGCTAGACAAGCAATTCCTGCATACAGACCCAACAGATGCACCCAGTACCCTGTTTTCAAGTCTTCTAAAACACATTTCTTGACATGACTAATTCTTTACCAAGGAAACTTATTTCAGAATGTTTTACTCAACACATATCAGCTGTTCTTCTTATGTTCTTAAAATCTACCTTTTACCACTTCCAGTCTAATAAGAGCATTTATATATTTATGGAATTATTCCTAATATAGATTAGAAGGGTTGGGGAATGACAGCCTGTGGCCTATTTTTGTATGACTCCCAAACTAAGAATGCTGTTTAAGTTTTGAGAGCTGTAAAAAAGAAAAAAAAAGTTTAAAATAAAACTAAAATATTTACTTTCTGGCCCTTTACAGAAAACGTACGCCAACATCCGTAGAGGGAAATGACCAAACTAAACCAGTGAGTTAAACAAGTTTAATACAGGTAAGACTATTTGTCTAAAGTTCAACTAGAAACAGGTCTATGACTACTAACCAAATTGCCAGGTTGGGAAAACAAGATATAAATTAAGAGCAATGCATATAACAGGTATTTCTTAAATGCTTAAAAATGTCTCTATTCTGTCCAAGGCAGAATTATCATCTGATTGTCCACGTTACAGGGTCACCTCATTACTCCTTCTAGGGTATAGATTTCTCAATGACAGTAAATATGTTCACAATACTCTGTGTACTTTAAGTACCCAAGACAATGTACTATAGGTTCCAGTTACATTTTATAAATAATCATTGGATGGCTAAATTCATTTGCTATTTTGGATGGTTTTAACATTCTGACTCCCTCTCTTTTACTAAGCACACAGGAAAGTAAATCTATTTCAAATTTAGTAGTGGCACTAGTTTAATACAATTCAAGACTTTGGATAACATTCAGATAAAATTAGCCACTGCACCAAGTTGCTGAATTTCCATAATTATGCTAATCAATGCACACAATGCAAGTAATGCTTTGGGGGAACTTTCACGTTATGCTCGCAGGTGAAGGGGGATCAATCCGAGGCACAGCAAATGCATTAATAATCCTTTTCAAGCAGCAAATTCTATCACCCCACTAAAAAACAAAAATAAAAACTAAACAAACGAAACCAACCAACCAAAAAACAAAACCACTAAAAGAACCCCACGCAATTTGGAATAACAGCGGTTAATAAAGGCAAGGTATATATGTAGGAATCACTGCTACAGCAACAAGAAAGAAAAGAAGGAATGAAAGAAAAAGCTTATGTAGGAAATAATGGTTAACAGAGAAGGCTTGAAATCTCTGTCCTGCTACAAGTATGAAGCTTTTGACATGAAAATTCTCCAAGCCTCAGTTCTTTAATCTACAAAAGAGGCAGCAATAGTCCCCACCTCAGTGGACAAATCTGCAAACTAAATTAGATAAGGAGACTGCATGCAAAACAGCAATATGCCTAGAACAGGGTACACACTCTGTTGTGATTATTTAAGTATCATTTCAGAATGTAGCTGTTGATATTGAATTATTATTATTATTATTATTATTATTTTTGAGATGGAGCCTTGCTCTGTTGCCCAGGCTGGAGTGCAGTGGCATGATCTCAGCTCACTGCAGCCTCCACCTCCTGGGTTCAAGCAATTCTCCTTCCTCAGCCTCCCCAGTAGCTGAGACTACAGATGCTCACCACTATACTTGGCAAATTTTTGTATTTTTAGTAATGACGGGGTTTCATTATGTTGTCCAGGCTAGTCTCAAATTCCTACCTCAGGTGATCTGCCCACCTTGGCCTCCCAAAGTGCTGGAATTACAGGTGTGAGCCACTGCACTCAGCCTGATACTGAATTGATCCTAACCAACACTGGCTACATAGTGTAAAGTCTTAATGAGAAACAAAATTCTAATTCTTTAGTTCTGTGTTTCTAAAAAGGGCTTTGAAGCACTTGATGAATAAAATAAACAGCAATATTATCATGCATTTGTATACTATTTATGGCTTTTCCACATTTGCTGTCTTGCCTTATTTGCAACACAATCTATAAAGTTGGGTAGCATGGGGTTGTTACCTTCTATTCAGCAGGAATGGAAAGAGGCTCAGAGAGGTCATCTTACTTGCTTACATTACCACTGCTGTGATGATACTCAAAGAATCAGAAGTGAAAGCGAATTCATCTTACTACCAGCATTACTCCCCACCCCAGTCCTCTGTACCCAGCTGATAGCAAGATCAATTCCTCTAGATTCAGATTCTAGAACAACAATAACGCCTTCTTCTCTCAGCAGAAACTTACTGGTCGGGACTGGATTTCTTTGGCGTAGAGAGGTTGTAAGAATTCGGAGTCTCCTTCTAGCTTTAGACCTTTTTCTGTGATCCTCAGGTTTCCCATTCCATCCTGAAATAGAACACAGAGATAACAAGGAAGATATGATTAGCCAAAATTTCAAAACACCTCAGGCTGTTAAAAATGGAAAGTTAATTGCCTTTTTTTTTTTTTGAAGGCGTGGAATGAGGACGGGTATTCAAAGAACATGTAAAATATTAGGAGGTATTGTTCAATGCAGTTATGCATATTATCTTTTTCACTCTTTCTGAGAAAATTCTATTCCAAGCAATTTGAATGCCCCCTAGTCATCCACGTATACAGATTGGAGCAGGGGGCAAATTGCTAGTCAGCACAGAAAGAATGGAGGGAGAAGGTAAGTAGGAGGAGAGAAAAGGATAATACTCCAGGAAAAGTAAAAGATCCTATTTCCAAAACTCTACAGATATTTCAAGCTGGCAGCCTGTTGGTTAAATCCAGACTTTGGACATGTGTGTTTGAGTCACAAACATTTAAAGAGTCAAGTTAGTTGCTAATATTTTTTTAAAATATTTTGTTATGGAAATAATGAATGCAAAAGTAGAAAGAACAGATAGCAAACACATATGTACCTATCACTCATCTTCAACAATTATCAATTTACGGCTATTATTATCTATTATGGCCACCTACACTCCCCTTCTTTGTTTAAATATAACCATAATCCCATTACCACACACATACTCGAGAAGTAACAATCATTCCTTAATATCAAACACCCAGTGTCAATGTTCAAATTTCACTAATATTTTTTTCTCTATAATTTGCTTTTTTGAATTAAGTTCCTTACAGCAATTGTTTGCTACATAAAATACTAGATCAGTTCCTAAAATTTCCAGTCATTTTCTCTCTCATACATCCACACATATACAAATATATACACATATACTTTATTTGATAAATGTCATTTTAAAAATAGAATTTTCCAGAGTTCAGATTTTGCTGAACATTCCCATACTTTCATATAATGTGTTCCTCTATTCGTTATGTTTCCTATAAATTGGTAGTTACATCAAGAAGCTTGATCAGACTCAGGTGCAATTTTCTAGAAAGAATACATCCTAGGAAATGGGGTATATTAGTTTTCTATTGTTACAGTAACAAATAATACAACTTGGTGGCTTAAAACAACACAAATGTATTATCTTACAGTTCTGTGTGTTAGCAGTCTGACCAGGACACAATGGGCTAAAATCAGGGGGTCAGAAGGGCTATGTCCATTTCTGGAGGCTCTAAAGGGAGAATCAATTTCCTTGCTCTTTCTGGCTCCTGGGCTCATGGCCTCACTTCCATCTTCAAAGTCAGCAGTGGCTGATTTGAGCTTTTCTCACATAAAATCACTCTGACATTGAATCTTCTGCATCCTTCTTCCATTCTCAAGGAACCTTGTGATTTCACTGGGCACATCTGGATAACCCAGGATAATCTCCCCATTTTAAGATCACCTGATCAGTAACTGCAATTCTATCTGCAATCTCAATTTCCCTTTTCCATGTAATGTAATACATTCATGGGTTCTGAGATTATACATGAACATCTTTGAGGTGGAGTGAGGGACAATTTTTACTTAATTCATGGGATATTCTTCTATCAGTAGGCACGTAACATTTTTTTGCCATGAAGTTATCAACCAATGTAGTCTTTGCCTAGAGGATCGACGATTTCACTAGAGGTTTCAAACTGGTTATATCCTAATTCTATTATTCTTAATTTACTTTCATCTCATCAACTATCTGCTAACTCTAAATTACAGTTGACAGAGGAATTGGCAGAGCTGGATTTTCCCTCCTTTATTGTTGATCTTTAAAATACTGAATTGGCTATCTAACATCTTCCACCTAGTATCTTCCAAACCAATGAGGTTTCTACTTTTTAACTATGACTATAAACATTTTCACTTGTTTTATTATAGCCCAATTATTGTCATTATAATTTTCTAATTTCCCTACTTCAGTAAAGGAGTTTTTTCCAGTTTACTGCTGCACCCATTTAATATAACTACATAGTTTTTGATGGCCCTCTCTCTTCTATATGAGATGTTACAGGGTAATCCTACAGTCCTTCCCCATGACTGCAATCGGCCATTTTTAATAAGAAGCCCTGGTTCATTTCAGTGAGAACTGGTATTTAGAAACCACAACTGGGAGCTTTGGATTGATTGCTACTGAGTGAACCTTTGTTTCTGCGGAAAGAGCTGGAAAATAAGGTGTGTGTGTGTGTTGTGCGTTTAGTAAAAATAATATGATTTAACATGAAACTTTAACTCAAATTGAGGACTTGAAGATTTCCATTTTATCTCATGGATTTTATAATGTTACTACCTTTCTTTCATACCAAAAATCCCTTTTCTGAATAATACCAACACGATTATTCATTTAACTCACAACACACACAGAATAGTTTCAGAACACCAACGTCATTACTGCACTAACATTATGGTTAATAAAAAACAATGTAGAATTTGTCAGTTTTTAAAAATCTTTAAAATATATCCTACTAGGAAAATACAGTCAAACCGTGGAATTTCAAAGTCACTTGAAATAATTCCTTTCTGTGGGGTTATTATGTTAACACAATACCCAGTGAGATTTGTTTCATTTTTTCTTCTCATTTTTTCATGATAGCTTTTTTAAAGTCCAGTTTTGTTTCATGTAAACTATGTATGTGGCACCAAAGTCAAATCTACAAAATGACAAATATTCAAATAAGTCAAATTTCTATTTTCATCCCTCCACCGTGTTTTTTCTCCTCCCAGGAATGTGTGTGTGTGTGTGTGTGTGTGTGTATGCACATGCATGTGTGTGTTTGGTGTATATACACACACACTACGAACATGCTTTGTTATTTCTTATGTGTTCCTCTATTTTCTAATAACATTTGAAAAGCAAAATATATGAATGAAAAATCCAGGTTTCTAGTTTCTCCAGTTAAACAGGAATGGCCATGCTGGGTCTGCTCTCCCACTGCCAGGGTCCACTGAGGTGAGCAGCAGCCGCCCCTGCCTAGACACACCATATGGTCTCTAGTTTGCACAGTCTCCACCCAACCTACCTCACTATGTTATCTATGTTATTTCAGCCTCCTGAAGCTTCTTCTGTCTGCCATTGCCATTGTGCTGTATATCTCAACATGTTCAGTATGGATGCCACACAGGGAGTTGAATGACTAAGTGGAAAATGGGTACTTTTCCCCATTCTGTCTTCATAAATGTGCTTCAGCCTGTGGATCAGAACAGATCCTGCAGGTCAAAATTGTTCCTCCATGGATAGTGTGCCATCTGTATTTTTCTATTCTGGCACTCACGGAGACAGTTCTGCCAAGAGAACCTGACTGGGCAATCAAACCCAGTGTGAGAGGCAACAGGCTGGGGGACATGGCACGTGTCTCACCCGCAGCAGGTGGAACCTGCAACAAAGGGAAAGACGACAATGCAGATGTCCAAAGGCACCTTCACCCTCCCAAAAGAGACAGACGGATTAGCTTGTGTTTTGGATTGTTAGTCCTCATTTCTGATAGCTGGAGAGGCAAACCTTTTCACAGAAACACATACTAAACCTGACTTCTATAAACTGACTATGCTGCTTCATCTGTCTGTATGCTATGTTGACATTTTTCCCCACTGAGGTCAGAAGACATTGATATGTTTACACGCATATGATTACATGCATGATACGATTACAAAACAAACAAGAACTCCTAAATATTCTTAAACAAAAGATTATATTTGGGGTATCACAGCAAGTCTATTCCAAACAACTTCTTTTCTTACACTACATACATATATCCCCTTTCCTCCCCCATTTATTGATGACTGACTTACCATGTGCTTTTCACGATTTACCTCAGTTCCTTCATTGTTACCGAAAATTATTATGTTAGTTCTTGGATTTCATCCTAAGGAAATAACCGTGTAAATGTGAAAGTATTTAGCTTTAGAGTTGTTCATCACCATGTCACTTAATAAGAGAAAAAATAAAAACCATCGAAAGTCACATGTTAAAGTAATTGAACATACTATAAGGGAATATGATATAGTTCTTGCAGAGGAATATGTAAGAGTGCAGGTAAATATTCATGATGCATTATTGACTGAAGCAATCAGTTGAGGATATATATATATATATATATATAGAGAGAGAGAGAGAGAGAGAGAGAGAGAGAGAGAGAGCCCACTTAAAAATAACTGTTTAATATGTATACACATTGATACATATATACACATATACTCATGTGGGTATAACAAAAAATTCTCAAGGAAATTTTACTGGAGAAAAATTCTAGCGGAAAATATACTCGAATGTTAATATTTAATATCTTTGTATGTCTGAGTTATGAGTACTTTCTACTTTCCTCTTTTTGCTTATCTGTACTATTTATTTATTTATTTATTTTGAGACAGAGTTTTTTTGCTCTTGTCGCCCAGGCCGGAGTGCAATGGCGTGATCTCAGCTCACTGCAACCTCCGCCTTCCAGGTTCAAGAGATTCTCCTACCTCAGTCTCCTGAGTAGCTGAGATCACAGGTGCAGGCCACCATGCCTGGCTAATTTTTGCATTTTTAGTAGTGACGGGGTTTCACCATGTTGGCCAGGCTGGTCTCAAACTCATGACCTCAGGTGATCTGTCCGCCTCAGCTTCCCAAAGTGCTGGAATTACAAGCATGAGCCACCATGCCTGGCCTGTATGTTCTAATTTTCTAAAATCTTCTAGAAACACCAATAGTAATTTAAATAAAAGCCCTTAAGTAACAAAAAATAAAGCTTTCCTTGGTGATTTATTTTAAAAATCAACACTTATCTAGAATGTACACTATATCTCATGTACTAAGTGCTATATATAAATTATCCCATGTCACCTCTTCAATGTTCTTATGAGATAGTTATTATTTTCCTTATTTTACAAGTGAGCAAATTTGTTGTTAAGTAACTTGCTCAAAATTACACAGCTAGCTAATGACAGAACAATGAATTTGAACTCAACTCTTTCCAGTTGAGACTTTATATTCATAGCCATTAGGATAATAGCTAAGGGTAACCCAATCCTCAATATACACAAAAGTAATGTCATTATGGTTACTGCTGGGTTTCTTATTAATGTCACTTTGATTTTGGCTTATTGGGTAACTGCAGTCAGCAATATTAACAGATAGAACCATCCTTAATCCTAAGCCTAACACCACTCATTTTTATGGTACTTTTATTACATCTTCCCAGGGTCTAGGGGATCCTAACTACAACCCAACATTTGCCCACCCCCAGACATAATCAGAAGGAATCTTCTGCTATTTTTGGAGAACCCACTGTGTGTATAATCAAATGCTATGTGCCATGACAAGTTATAAGAAGAGAAGGTCCCTCCAAATCCCACCCTGTAAGACAGTCTGTAATAGCCAAATAAGAACAGTGAAGAAGGTACAGAAATGACCACAGTTCAACAAATATAAATCCAATCCAAGCCAAGTAACTCTTTTTGCAATAAGTAATTTAATCTTCCCTCACATACATCTCACGGCAGCAAACTTATCCCAAATGTACCAAATCTCTATCATTTTTCCACTTACAGGATTTCCTATTCTTGCTCATGATCAGTTTCACTTTTCTAGCCTACTTCCCTGTCTCTAGGTCTGCCTAATGGTATTTGGTGGGAAAGGTCTATCAAATAGTGTGAATTTGTGTTACTGGCCTCTATTTCCAAAATATAATACAAAGCTATTAGAGTAGCCAACTAAATATTAATATGTTCCCACATTCCCACATTTATAGTCTCCTTTCTAGCTTTGGAACAATCAGGCCGGATTGGAAACCCATCAAAGTACCTTGATATCACCTTTACTAAAAAACATTTCACCTTTTACTGCATAAGAAGTTTTGGGTATTATTAAGATTGGAGTTTTAGGTCACTTATGAACTACAGCTTCTCTCCCAATAAGATGCAAAAGAGGTATTTAGAAGATTGAGAATCAGACCAGGCCCAATGGTTCATGCTTGTAATTGCAGCACTTTGAGAGGCTGAGGCAGGAAGATTTCTTGAGGCCAGGAGACTAAGAGCAACCTGGGCAGCATAGCAAGATACCACCTCTTAAAAAAATAAAAATAAAAAGTAGCTGGTTATGGTAGCACACGCCTGTAGTTCCAGCTACTCAGGAGGCTATGGCAGGAAGGTCACTTGAGCCCAGGAATGTGAGCTATGATTACATCAATGCACTCCAGCCTGGGCAACAGCAAAATCCTCTCTCCAAAAAACTAAAGAGGGAGGGCTGGGCATGGTGGCTCATGCCTGTAATCCCAGCACTTTGGGAAGTTGAGGCGGGCAGATCACGAGGTCAGGAGATCGAGCGCATCCTGGCTAACACGGTAAAACCCCATCTCTACTAAAACTACAAAAAATTAGCCGGGTGTGGTATTGGGCGCCTGTAGTCCCAGCTACTCGGGAGGCTGAGGCAGGAGAATGGCATGAACACAGGAGGCAGAGTTTGCAGTAAGCCAATATTGTGCCACTGCACTCCAGCCTGGGCAACAGAGCGAGACTCCATCTCAAAAAAAAAAAAAAAAGAGGAGAGAGAATACCATTCCTAGAATAATTAGAAAAAGTATGTAGAAAAATAGATGATATTTTACTTTCCTCTTTAAATGGTGAAACTGATTTTCATTAAGGCAAGCATGAAAATTATAGTAGCCCAATAGGGGAATAGCAGGTCTTGACTGAATGAGTGCTGTCCAATGAAGTGCTTACCTGAAGTCTGTAAGGTACATCTGAGATAGAAGGAGGAGGCCAGGCTCCCACTGTAATCCCAGTGAAGATAAGAATTCTGAAAGCCTTGCTCATTGCAGGATCACCAGTGACGATTCCCATACTGGGTGTGGTACTCACTCAGAATAGGAGTTTTCAAAAACCCAAGAGCAAATCCTATTATTTTCCCAGTCTAATTTAGAGTTTCCCCTAAGCCCTCAGTTAGATCTTTCAGAAAAGGCAGAGGAACAGGGGCACAGGTAGGTGGAATCTGGGGAACCACCCTCTGGGCTGGTCCAAGGACTACAGTATTTGCTCCTCATTCTTTGTCTGGTCTAGACTGGTTAATTGTTTTGCATAGTTTTCTAGAAGATGAGTACAGAATAAAGAGAATTCTGAGTAGCAGGATAATAGACTGAAATATTGGTTCTTTCCACATAACTTCTTTCTTTCCTCATATCTCCTGCCCCTGACTCCCTTTGTCACCATTTCAAACAGGTTCTTGGGCTTTGTAATTCCTTGGCTTAGAGATTTTGAGAATGAAGCAGCAGTAGCCTAACAGCAGTGGGGTTTCCTATCTTTTATAATCTAATTGAATCTCATTGAATGAACTGTGCTAGATGTGCTGGGAAAGGAGGCAAGAAGAAGAGGAGATATTTTCCCACTGGGATGGGTAGGGGGCGGTAGACAAAAGATCTGTGCCTCCCGTGTACTCCAGAGACCATTTTCCTTCCAGTGTCCCAAGGAGGGGTTAAGGCTTCCAAAGGAAATGGCTATAACCTCACCAAAGTTTCCCTTCTCCAGGAGCCGCAGAACATTTGGACTCCAGGGATCATGTGGTGGATACCAGTGTTCTCCCAGCATGGTTAGTGCAGGGCAGTGACCAGTGGTCCCAGAGGCCTTTCCACTGGTGCAGGGTAAGATACCAGGATGTCTGCAAAATTCTGGGTGAGGTGGACTTCTGTTGGTTCTTGTGGGATGGGGCTGGAAACTGCTATTATGTTGTTTTTAAGATAGTGCTATTTTTCACATTCCACTGGACACTGCTGAAAAGGCATTTTTGATCTGTTCCAGGATCCACCCCATGCCCAGGACTCCTAGATATGTGTACAGATTAAAGACTGATGTAAAAACACCCAGAGTTCATATATGTATTCAGAAAAAGGCAAACATTGATGACTGTTGGATGAGTAGGTTGCAGCCCTATTGTGCAATTTTTGATATTTTGATATGTGGGTAAAACAGTTTTTCCCACTAATAAAATCTATTAACAGAAAAAGGTGCTATTTTCTTGCTCCTCTGATTTTCCCCCTGCATCAGCATCGGATGGGTTTTTAATTCTGTCAGCACATTTTCAGGCTTGAAAGAAATGCCAAGACCTGTTTTAACAAACAAGTCTCAAGATAATCTCTTGCTGGAGCAGTTTTAATGGCAGGCATTACTTAGTTTAGATCCAAGAGTGAAACAATTATATATAGATTGCAGTAGAATGTAATCTTCATGAGGGGTGGGAGTTTTGACTGTTTTATTCACTGCTGTAGTCTCAGTTCCTATGGCTTGGCAAATATTATGTGCTCAGAAAATATCTGTAGAGTGATAGAGTTTGTTCATTCCAAATAGTTGTATTTTGAAAGGTAGTGGGGGGAATGACAAAAATCTTAACATCTATACCTGTTCCTACTTCAGATTCCAATTTATTAGAGTACGTATTCCCAATCAGGGGGATATAGTCCCCAGTGGACAAAAATTAATTATTGGGGGGCTGGAGGCATACAAAATTTTTATTCTTTTAATTTAGAAAACACAAATACATTTACATAAGAAGTATATATGCAATATATCTTTAATATTGACATTTCATGGGGTGACAAATAGGGAAAAATGGCTAAACATCCTCTGGGGGAGGGGAGGGGCAATGTTTTTTTTTAAGTTGATAAATGCTATATTAGACTAGTATAAAGTTTGAGACTGCTCTAGCTTTCTTCTGTTTATAAATGATCACTTCTACCTTTGGAATATTGAACCATCTTATTTGTAGCTCCTCAGACATTAACACTTAATAGAACGATAGCAACAAAAGAACAAACTTCTTAATGTAATCTTTAGCACACTTCATGACTGCACCTGCTCACTTCTCCATCCTTGTCTCTCAACTGTCTGCCTTCACTCTGTCACAGAACATGCTTGCGATTTTTCCAAACCCCTTCCCTTTTTGAATCTTTGTAAATGTTTCATGTCCTTCCCTTGGCCAGCAGTACTCTTCCCAGTGCTTCTGCTCCTCTCTGCAGTCCTTTAGTTATGATTAGATGTCTTTTCTGGGTCATATGGGATTTTTCATATCATATCTCTCATCTCATATTTCCTTCTATATCTTATATTACATACATTGTAATTGCCTATTTATATCTGTTGTCAGTCACTAAACTTCAAATTTCTTGCAATGAGAAATAAGGTGCTACTTATTATTTCATCTTGGGGGCTCAGTACATTGCCTATACCTAAATATCTAATTGCAAGAGAATAAAAGAAACTGGCTAAACTAGAGATTGTTCAGAAAGTGCTCATCCATGTGAATTTTAAAGTATTAGTAACAAAAGCTACCATTTCCATATATGTTAGACAAAGAATATGGTCTGCAGTGTATTCATTAACCCTCATTGTAACTCAAAAGGGTAGGCACCATTAGCCCCATTTAACAGTAAAGAAAATCAATGCTTACAGAACCTGGCAGTCTAACTCCAATACAAAATTTCTTAACCATCACATGTCATGCTACACTGCTAAGCATCTACTGTGTGCCCAGTCCTGTGCTAAACACTATATGAAAAGGCAAGAAGAGTTGCAGATTGCATTCCTTCCTTCTGGGAGTTTCCAAAACACACACACACACACACACACACACACACACACGAGTAGCACACATGATGGCAAGAATGTGGAAATATCATGCACTCTCATATACCACTAAGGGGAACATAAAATGTTGCAGTCACTTTGGAAAAGGGTCTGCCTGTTAAGAATTTAAACACAGAGTTACCACATGACCCAGAATTCCCCTCTGGGCTCTCTGCCCAAGATAAATGAAAACCTATGTCCCCACAAACACTTATACATAAATGAAAACCTATGTCCCCACGAACACTTATACATAAATGAAAACCTATGTCCCCACAAACACTTATACATAAATGAAAACCTATGTCCCCACACTTATACATA
Source organism: Trachypithecus francoisi (assembly GCF_009764315.1). Lineage (NCBI taxonomy): Eukaryota > Metazoa > Chordata > Mammalia > Primates > Cercopithecidae > Trachypithecus > Trachypithecus francoisi. Next base: position 135,226,587 of record NW_022681465.1, read on the forward strand.
AATGAAAACCTATGTCCCCACAAACACTTATACGTAAATGAAAACCTATGTCCCCATAAACACTTATACATAAATGAAAACCTATGTCCCTGCAAACACTTATGCGTAAATGAAAACCTATGTCCCCATAAACACTTATACATAAATGAAAACCTATGTCCCCACAAACACTTATACATAAAGGTTCACAACAACATAATTCATCAGAGCCAAAATGTGGAAAACGCCTAAATGCCTATTAACTGATGAATGGATAAGTAAAATATTCTACATCCATGCAATGGAATACTATTTAGCAATCAAAAGAAATGAAATACAGGTACCTGCTATAACATGGACAAACCTCAAAAATTATGATAAATGAAAGAAGACAAACATAAGAGACCACATATTGCATGATCTCATTTATGTATTTTCCAGAAAAGCAAATCTATAGAGACAGAAAGTAGATTAGTGGTTGCCTAGGGCTGACAGTGGGAATGGGAGAAGACTATAGACTCAATGGATTTTACTGAGGTGACAGAAATGCTCTAAAATCAGATTGTGGTTGTAGCTGCATAAAAGTAAATTTACTAAAAATCACTCAGTTGTATACCTAAAATGAGTGAATCTTATAGCATATAAATACAACCCTAACAAGGCGTTTTTTTTTTTTTTTTTTGTAAGAGAAATATGATGTTTACCAAGAAAAAAAAGCAATCCAGTTCAAGAGACATGCAATGATGTGCTTTGGAATTCCCCTAATCCATAAAGAGAACTGATTTAGAGATATGTGCTTGGGGAAAGAGGTAGTAGGTTAAAGAGGTTAAAACACGACTGTTATTTGTCCACATTTTGTGTGGGGTTACTAAAGGGACATGCTGGGCAACATTCTGTTTCCATTAAAGTCCAACTTGATGAAGGGTTTCTAGAGTGAAGCAAGCCAGAGCTGAATAAGACACAGGGAATGTTTTGTGATCAAGGCAATTAAATTGTGTGACAGGCTACTGAGGCAGCTACTGGCTTTCTTTTCCAGGGAGCATTATAAATGGTGACATCATCAGTCCTGCATGATTAACCCAACAGCAAGGGAGAGTACCAGATGACCCCATCATTGTCTGGGTCACAGCTGCTGATCCTTTTTGTCATTTGGCATGTAATCTCAACTTTGTTCATATTTTCTTTCTTTGGCCAATGATGTTGCTATATAGTTTTCCTTCTTTTCCTTTTTACTCTCTAGTTACCATAATGCTAAAGCTCATATATTGGTTAGATCATTTTCTCTGTGTGTGTGTGTGAGAGAGAGTGAGGAAGGGAGGGAGAGAGAGAGTGAGTAAGAGCAAGAGAGTGAGCTAGAGAGCCTTATACATATGTAACTCTCAGATTGCTTTGGTGCCTCAGTGGATCAAAACTGTAATATCTCATCCGTTTTATAAAATCTAATAAGGTTGCTTTTAATGATTTACAGATTCAAGGCTATTGTGTTTGAACACTTTCCATATTTCATGGTTTCCAAAAGTAATGCATAAACAGGAATTCTTTGCTCTACACTTTTTCTGGGTGTGAGTAAATCAAACAACAGGGACTACCCCTGCCTCCACACAGACATGGAATAAGTATAATTTTCTTTACTACTGAATTGCCTAGTTTCTACTTTTCCTTTAGAGCTTAGCTATCAATTTATTTGGGAAGTCTTCCTGGATTCTCTTTAGAAACCATCTTTCCTCAATAACAGGAGAGCACACACACACACACACACACACACACACAGACACACACAGACACACACAGTATGCAAGAGAATGAGAAAGGAAACGAGAGAGAGAATTTTGATATCCCAGCTAAGAATATAAGCTTTGGAACCAGACTGCAAGGGTTAGAGGGCTGCTTCAACCACTTCCTGGTACGCTTTCTAAGGCTCATGCTGTGAACATGAACATTTAGGCAGTCAAGACAATTCTAACTTCTAAATCGAGGATTAAATCAGACAATCCACGCTGATCAGTCAATATACTACAGTAACAGACAACACAAATCTCAGTGACTTTGAAAAACAAGGGTTTCTTTTTCACCCAAGCTACATGCCTATGGAGGGTTAACAGGGTGGTCACTTAGAGATACAGAAGACAAAGCAGTCACAATTTTAAGCACTTTGCTGCTCTTTATTTCTTTGGGTACGTGCAAGACTATATTTCCTTACATATGATTGGTTTGGCTAGTGAAAAACAAGCAATTCGGAGTCAACTCAGAGCTGATGTTTTAAGAACCACTGCATATTTGGCTATATTCTCCTATTATTTTTATTTTTCTACACTTCAAGCTTCCAGCAGGGAGGGGCAAGTATTACAGCTATCTGTTTTATCCCAATCTCATGTCATAATCCCTGACTCAGAGAAGACAGTACATTTTGACTTGCAGATGAAAAGTCTCTATTAGCCAAAAGAATCACAATCACAGCTCCCACATACAGTCAAGTCTGGCTTAAAAGTTAACAAACCCTGGATACTACTTACGCAGACCAGTACTCTGCTTGTTGGCCATCCAAGGAAACAGGTAGGTCAGCATGAAAATTGCTGTATACCTGTAAACGTTAAAGATTATCCTTAAGGGATGTTTCTGAGAAATTATAAGCACATTCCATGGAATTATAGGAAGAGGATAGCACTTCTGTTCTCAACCCTTCCTCTAGTTGTCAGGTCAAATACAGACAAACCTATTCCCATTTGAATCTGTTTCATCTCACCCATAATAGGTAGTTGGATAGAAGAAACATTAAGGTCATTTGTACTTGTAAAAAATTCTATTCTATGATGCACAGGAATGAGATGCTACCTGGACAACAACTCATGTCAGTTGTTGTCAGGAACTGATGCCCACAAATCAGACAGGTTATGTTTAGGCCCTCTTGGGTGAACTGTAGTTTTGCTGAAGAAATTCTTGCAAATCACTCCCAATGAGCACTTGGATTCAGAAAGGACTTAGGGATAAAAACCAATGCTAGCACATTGTTCTGAAACAGAAACTTGTAAGCAACCTTTAAAAAGAGACATTGGCGGGGAATTTATCGATTGTTTGAAGGGAAGAAAATGAGAGATGGATAATAAAGTGCAAGTTGCTACATTCCCTGTCTTAGGTGAAAAATGTGAGCTTATAAATCCTGAGCTATTGTTGATAAAGGAGGAGACTCATTTATCTTAAGAAGACACATAAAAGAAAATAAGCGAAATATGATTAGGCCTATGCCAAGTGTTCAGATTAAATTCCTACCATCACAATCACTCCTGCCAGGTGAGTGCTTCCCACCAGTAAAGTCTGATTAAGATGCTGGCCTGAGTGATATTAAAAATACACACTGTGAAAATCCCTCCCAGAATAGATTCCTTCACGGGGTATGCACCCCAAGGGAGCCACCTGTCCTGTCTTCTATTTTCATTTGGAAACGTTGTCAGTTGTACATGACAGTGTCTTTTACGAGACTTCAAGTTACAGCTTCAAAGGGCCCAGTGCCATTCTGATACTTGCGAGAAAGGTTTCCAGGGATAAGTTCAGAAATATGAAAGCTAGTATGCGTACACCTGGCCCTAGCGCTGTCTTACCTATTAATTTGTCAACTCCTCAAGCTATCATGTCCAAATTGGCCTTCTAAAAGGTAGCATCAGATATACTCCCAATCTTTCAGATGTGTCACCAATTTACGCAATTATGTTTAGCCTTAAGTAAAGAGAAGCAGTAGTGGTCCAGAGGAGACATCTATTGCTGTTCTCTTGCTTGCACTCCTAAGCTCTAATAGCCTTCCCATATTTCATCCACGTGTTCTCAGAACAGAACAGTGGATACTGCATGGGGAAATCACTGCACCTGTGGAGAATCCTGATTGCTCAGTGAAGAAAGACATGACTTCTTTCTCCCCGCCTCACTTTTCCTAGAGCATCGCATAGGCGGAGCTATAAAGTGCCCTAATGAAGAAGGAGGCAGAGTAGGAGGAGAGAGGGTAGGATATACTTAAGACTAGAGGTCCAAGAAGTTCTCTAAGAAGAATCCCAGACGAAGTGAGGGAGCCAGTCCTGGGAAGGTCTGAGTACAGGGAGAATGAGTATGGTACATTTGAGGATCACCAAGAATGGCATCAGCCAATGTGATCATAGTTGAGTCACACACACTCTACACAAGGTAAGGAGGAATAGGAGATGAATTCAGAGAAGTGGGAAGGGAGAAGGATCAATAGAGCGTCTTGAAGAAGATGCCACTAGGAATTTGGATTTTATATTATTTGTGTGACTAGACCCCGGTGGAATACATTAAGCAGGGGAATGATGGGAGCTGATTTATATTTTATATTCTAAGACTTCCATGAAAGTTTGGAAACAAACTCTGATGAATTCACTGCCTCATAATAAATTCCAAAAGTAACTTTCTAGTAAAGAACTGGTTTATAATAGATCCTGTGATTTTGTTAAACTTAAATAATTTTTTGGAATGTATTCCCTCCTTCCTTTGCCTAGTAAAATCCATAGACACTATTGTTTAGACCACAGGTTTTGGAATCCAAAAGTTCAAACCATAGTTGTAAGTGTTAGAGTCCTAAAAAAAAAAATAAAAGGTTTGGGGGAGGGGGTTAAGAAAACAGTTTTCTGAGTCCAGGTCCCATCACTTACTAGTCATAGAATCTTCCCTGGGTCTTTCTCCGTCTGTGAAAAGGTATTCACAGTATCTCTCTTGGAAGGTTATGTGTATGCATGTATATTTGATTTGCTTAGTGTGGTGCCTGGAACACCGTAAATGTTCAATAGCAGCCCTATACTGACTGCTGGCCCCATCCATCCTCCAGGCCCCAGATCCCACATTCATTCCTTCTTGCTTCCTCTTCAAACTACCTTCTCTGACTTCCTATGGCAGTGACACTCTGCCACACTAATTTAGCACGTACTTGATTTGATATGCTCTGAGAGGCTTGTCTAAGAGGAAAAGAAAAGAGGACTATGGTAGAGTTGCCAGTGTCAAGAGGATGGGGGATGCAGGTGGTGAGAGGCAGGTATAAAGATGTGAAAGGGAGTGTGCCAGAAAATTTGTCTTAGACATTTCCTAGCAGAAGGTGAATAAAATTAGAACTCACCCAATATCCCTACCTACTGAAGAAAATGAAAGCAGAAGAGATTGTTTTACTTTGCCAAAATTGAGGCTGCTTTCTTCCCTGGGTAAGATGGTTGTTGAATAACTTTACCTGGAAATCAACAAATCATTAAATACTGAGAGACCAAAACTGGTTAAATGGACTTAATTTGCTCGCTTTGCCCTTTTAACTACCATCCCAGGTATTACCCACAGCCTTCCTACCAGCCAATCCATCCTTTTAAAAGGGAATCATTAATAGTCTGAGAAGTTTTCAGGGATCCAGAGTTGGGGTAATTCCCTCAGCAAGAAGGGCAGATAGCCTGGTAACAATGAAGATTAAAAATCTATAGGGAACCCAATCATAAACATTTATTAAGCCTTATTTGGGATAGTGGCTGTGATGGCTAATTGTATGTGTCAAGTTGATTAGGCAAAGGAATGCCAAGAGATTTGGTTAAACATTATTCTGGGTTAGACAGGTAAAGTAAATTCAAGAGATCCATTGTACATGACTATATTTAACAACAACTTATTGTATGGTCAACATTGCTAACAGATTTCAAGTGTTCTCACCCTGGAAACTAAGTATCTGAGGTAATAGATATGTTAATTCAGCCATTCTCTAATGTATAAATATATCAAAACGTCACGTTGTTTCAACCATTGTGGAAGACAGTGTGGTGATTCCTCAAGGATCTAGAACCAGAAATACCATTTGACCCAGCAATCCCATTAGTGGGTATATACCCAAAGGATTATAAAGCATTCTACTATAAAGACACATGCACACGTATATTTATGGCAGCACTGTTCACAATAGCAAAGACTTGGAATCAACCCAAATGTCCATCAATGATAGACTGGATAAAGAAAATGTGGCACATATACACCATGGAATACAATGCAGCCATAAAAAATGGATGAGTTCATGTCCTTTCCAGGGACATGGATAAAGCTGGAAACCATCCTTCTCAGCAAACTAACACAAGAACAGAAAACTAAACACCACATGTTCTCACTAATAAGTGGGAGTTGAACAATGAGAACACATGGACACATGGAGGGGAACATCACATATCAGGGCCTGTCAGGGGGTGGGGGCTGGGATAGGGATAGCATTAGGAAAAATACCTAATATAGATGACGGGTTGATGGGTGCAGCAAACCACCATGGCATGTGCATACCTATGTAACAAATCTGCATGTTCTGCACATGTATCCCAGAACTCAAAGTATAATAATTTTTTTAAAAATCATGTTGTACACAGTAAATATCTATACTATTTAATTTTATCATTTAAAATAGGTAAATAAAGCTGACTGTCTTTGAGCAGGGGAGGATTTTTTCCTGCCTTGAGACTGGGATTAAAATATTGATTTTTGTGGGTCTTAGGCATTTGGACTTAGACTGGAACTATGCCATCAGCTCTCCTGGGTCTCCAGGTTGCAGATTGCAGATGTGGGATCTTGTCAGCCTCCATAATCACATGAGCCAATTCCTTATGATAAAAATCCATACACACATATAGACACAGGTATTCTATGAATTATGTAACTCTGGAGAACTCCAACTAATAAAATACTAGAGAAGTTGCCGGGCGCGGTGACTCAAGCCTGTAATCCCAGCACTTTGGGAGGCCGAGACGGGCGGATCACGAGGTCAGGAGATCAAAACCACCCTGGCTAACACGGTGAAACCCTGTCTCTACTAAAAAATACAAAAAAACTAGCCGGGCGAGGTGGTGGGTGCCTGTAGTCCCAGCTACTCGGGAGGCTGAGGCAGGAGAATGGCGTAAACCTGGGAGGCGGAGCTTGCAGTGAGCTGAGATCCAGCCACTGCACTTCAGCCTGGGTGACAGAGCCAGACTCCATCCCCCCCCCCAAAAAAGAAAAACTACTAGAGAAGTTTATCCCCAGATGTAGTTTCTAGAAAGACATGTTTATCAAAAAGGCAGGTGAGCATGACTATGAATTAAAAGTAACTTTCAAAAAGGATTCATACACGCTACACAATCTCTATATCCACCATACACTCCTTAAAGACATGCAATCATTCTCTCTCTCTTTTAGCGGACATAAGAGTTTTTTTAGCCTTTGTGGTAACAATAGCCATCATTGCCACAGACTGTCAGTCACCTCTACTTCTGATGACAGGGAAACCCAATTATAGAACAGTATCAGGAGTTCTCAAGCAACAAGTTAAAATTTTTTTTTAGGATCCCTCCCAGAATGGGATGCCAGGCTCAAGATGAAAATATAGCTATATAAAAATGAGTTATGTCACAACTACAAAGAACTCAGGGTAATCTTGATCTTGCTAGGAATGGGACTACCATAGGTACTGATAACTGCTTAATGAAATGAAAACATGTTGGGCATAGTTTGGTAAGAATTTACAATTACTGCAGCCAATTAGAAATTAAAGTAGGGTGCTTCTCATTAGGTTTGTAGTCTACATGTTTCTAGAAGAGTCTTAAAAGATTTTTACCTTTATTTTTATGTTTTTGTTTTTTTAAAATTTTCATTGATACACAACTGTACATATTTATGGAGTACACATAATATTTTGAAAATCTGTTGGTAGCAAATACACTGATCCATTTTGGGATTCTCTATTCTGCTACACTGGTCTATGTGTCCATTTTTATAGCAATATCATGCTATTTGGGTTACTATAGCTCTGTAGTATATTTTGAGATTAAGTAGTGTGATGCTTCAAGCTTTGCTCTTTTTGCTCAGTATTTGTTTGGCTATTCAGAGTCTTTTGTGGTTCCACACAAATTTTGATTTTTTTTTTTTTTGTAGTTTTGTGAAGAGTGTCATTGGTATTTTGACAGAGATTATATTAAATTTATAGATTAGTTTGGGTAGTATGACCATTTTAGCAATATTAATTCTTCCTATCTATGATCGGGGATGCTTTTCCATTTGCTTATGTTCTCTTCAATTTCTTTCATCAGTGTTTTATAGTTTTTCTTGTAGTGTTCTTTTACTTCCTTGGTTAAATTTGTTCCTGGGTATTTTATTTCATATTTTATTGGTAGCGATTATAAATGGGACTGCTTTATTTCTTTTTCAGCTAGTTTGTTTTTGGTGTTTAGAAATACTACTAATTTTTGTATGTTGATTTTGTATCCTGCAATTTTACTGAATTCATTTGTCATTTCTAAGAGTTTTCTGGTGGAGTATTTAGATTTTTCTACATATAAGATCATTCAATATGAAAAGGGACAATTTGAGTTTCTCTTTTCCAATTTGGATGCCTTTTAATTTCTTCCTCCTGACTGAATGCGCTTGCTAGAACTTCTAGTACTATGTTGAATCAGAGCAGTGAAAGTGGGCATCCTTGTCTTTTTTCAGTCCTGACAGGAAAGGCTTTTCAGCTTTTCCCCATTCAGCATGAGGATAACTGTGGGTTTGTCATATATAGCCTTTAGTATGTCAAAGTACATTCCTTCTATGCCTAATTTGTTGAGAGTTCTTATCATAAAGGGATGTTGAATTTTATCCAACACTTTTCCTGCATTTGAGAGGATTACATAGTTTTTGTCCTTCATTCTGTTGATGTGCTGTACTGCATTTATTGATTTGCATATATTGAACCATCCTTGTAATCCCTGGAATAAATTCCACTTGAATATATGTATTTTTTTTTTTGATATGTTAGATTTGGTTTACTAGCATTTTGTTGAGGATTTTTGAGTCTATGTTAGTTAGAAATATTGGCCTGTAGTTTGCTTTTATCTTGTGTCCTTGTCTGGTTTTGAAATCAGGGTAATGCTGCCCTCATAAAATGCATTAGAAAGGATTCCTTTCTCTTTGAGTTTTAGGAACAGTTTAAGAAGAATTAGTGTTAGTTCTTTGTAAGTTTGGTTGAATTCTACAGTAAAGGCATCTTGTCCTGGGCTCATCTTTGTTAGAAGATTTTTAATTACTGATTCAATTTCATTACTCATTATTTTTCTGTTCATGTTTTCTGTATCTTCCTGGTTCAATCTTTGTTCATTTTATGTGTCCAGTAATTTATCCATTTCCTCTAGATTTTCCAGTTTGTTAGAGTTTGGTTGTTTATAATGGTCTTTATCCTTGCATTTCTGTCAGATCAGTTATAATGTCTCCTTTGTTTCTTTCTAATTTTACTTATTTGAGTCCTCTCTCTTTTCTTCTTGATTAGTCTAGGTAGTGCTTTATCCATTTTACCTCACCAAAAATCAAATTCTTTACTTTATTGATCCTTTGTATTTTTTCTTAGTTTCTATTTTGTTTAGTTCTATTGTGATCTGTTATTTATTTTCCTTCTAATTTGGGGATTGGTTTATTCCTGCTTTTCTTGTTTTGAGGTTATGTATTATTAGGTTGTTTATTAGAAATCTTTCCACTTTCTTTGATGTAGGTGCTTATTGCTATAAACTTTCCTCTTAGTGCTGCTTTTCCTGTATTGCATAGGTTTAGGTATGTTGTGTTTCCATTTTCCATTGTTTCAAAAATGTTTTTGCTTTTCTTAATTTCTTTATTGACCTAATGATCATCCAAAAGCATGTTGTTTAATTTCCATGTATTTGCACAGTTTCCAAAGTTCCTGCTGTTGTTGACTTCTATTTTTTCCACTGCAGTCTGACGAAATATAAGATATGTTTGATTTCTCAAAAAAATATTGTCAAGACTTGTTTTGTGACCTAACATATGGTCTATCTTCGATAATGTTCTATGAATAGTTGAGAAAAATGTGGAGTACCCAGTTGTTGAATGAAATGTTCTGTAAACATCTGTTAGGTCTATTATGTCTGAAATACTATATAAATCTGATGTCTTCGTTTTCTGTGCAAATGATCTTTCCAACGCTCAGAGCAGTGTTGAAGTCCCGAGCTATTACTGTATAGCAGTCTATCTTTCTCATTAGATCTAATAATATTTGTTATATATATATATTACCTAGATACTCTGGTTTTGGGTGCTTGCATATTTAGAATTATTATATCCGCTTGCTAAATTGATCCTTTTATCATTATATAATGATCTTCTTTGTCTCTTTTCACAGTTTTGGATTTAAAGTGTGTTTTATCTGATATAAGAAAAGCGACCCCTGCCTCTTTTGGTTTCCATTTGCATGAAATACCTTTTTCCATTCCTTCACTTGCAATGTAAATGTGTCTATCCAGGTGAAGTGAGTTTCTTGTAGGTAGCATATAGTTATTATTACTTTTAATCCATTCAACCAGTCTATACATTTTCAGTGGAAAGTTCAATCCATTTGCATTCAAGGTTTTTATCGATAGAAGTTATTCCTGTCATTTTGTTAGTTGTTTTCTGGTTTTGGATACACTTTGTTCCATTCTTCCCCTCTTATTATTTTTGCAGTTTGGTGGTTTTCTGTAGTGGTGATGTTTGACTTCTTTCTCTTTTTGATTTACTTATCTGCTCTAGCAGTGAGTTTTATACTTTCGTGTGTTTTCATGTGGCAGATATCATGCTCGTGCATCCAGATGTAAGACTCCTTTAAGCATTTCTTGGAGGACTGGTCTTGTGCTAATGAATTTCATCAGTTTTTGCTTTTCTGAGAAATATTTTATTTCCCTTTTACTTTGGAACAGTAGATTTGCCTGGTAGAGTATTCTTGGCTGCAGCTTTTTATTTTTATTTCTTCACTTTAAATATATTATCCTATTCTCTCCTGCCTGTAAGGTTTATATGGAGAAATCTCCTGTTAGTTTGATGAGGAATTCCTTCATATGTGCCTTTTCTCTTGCTTTTTAGAATTCTTACTGCCTTTTGACAATTTGACTATAAAAAGCCTTGGAGAAGATCTTGTTGGGTTTAATCCATTTGGGGGTTTTTGAGCTTTTATTTGATGCTTATACCTTTTGTAAAAATTGAAAAGTTTTCAGCTATTACATGATTAAATAGGATTTCTATGCCTTTGTTCAACTCCTTTGGGAACTCCAAAAATTCTAATATTCATGGTGTCCCATATGTCAGGTAGACTTTCTTCACTCTTTTTCTTTTCTGTCTAGTTAGGTTATAAAAAAACAAAAACAAAAACAAACCAAAAAAATCTGTCTTCAAGTTCAGAAATTCTTTCTTTTGCTTGATTTTGTCTACTGTTAAAGCTTTCCATTTTTATTTTGTTCATTAAATTCTTCAGCTCCAGGATTTCTGTTGGTTTGTTTTGATATATATGCATCTCTGTTAAATTTCTTATTCAGATTATGATTTTTTTCTGAATTTTTAAATATTACTTTGAATTCTCTTTCAGGCATTTCATAAATTTCTCCTTTGTTAAGCTTTTTTTTTTTTTTTTTTTTTTTTTTTTTGAGATGGAGTCTCATTCTGTTGCCCAGGCTGGAGTGCAGTGTCGCAACCTCAGCTCACTGCAACCTCTGATTCCTGGGTTCAAGCAATTCTCCTGCCTCAGCCTCCCGAGTAGCTGGGATTACAGGTGCACACCACCACATCTGGCTAACTTTTGTATTTTTAGTAGAGATGGGGTTTCACCATGTTGGTCAGGCTGGTGTTGAACTCCTGACTTCGTGATCCACTCGCCTACAGCCTCCCAAAGTGCTGGGATTACAGGCATGAGCCACCGTGCCTGGCCTTGTTAAGCTCTTTTATGGAGAATTATTGTGTTCCTTTGGAGGTGTCATGTTTTCTTCCTTTTTAATGTTTCTTGAACTTACACTGTTATCTGCACATCTGGTGTAATAGTGGCTTTTTCCTATTTTATGTCTTGGCTACTATAGGGAAAGATTTTTTCCTCTACATGCATCTACAGTATTGACTGAGTAGGATACTTTGGCTTTGATTCTGGGTAGGTGCAGTAGTGTGCTCTCTATATAATTTCTTCAGTTTTAATTAGCATGAATGGTGTCTGTAACTTATGCTGTAAGTGGCTTGGGCCGAAGTTATTACTGAAAGCTGTGGTGAGGCTTTGCTTGAGACAGGGATCCCAGCTGGACTAGTGTTCAAGCACTTATAATCATGGCAGCAGGCTGGGTATGTGTCTTTGGGTCCCTGGCAGCATATACCACGTCTGGTGGTAGTGAGTATGAGTGAGCTTGTCCTTAGGCCTCCAGGTGGTGTACTTGGGTACTGACAGTGGCAGAGGTAGGTTTGGATGACAGAGGGTCCTCAAGCATCTGGGTGGCATGTGTGGTATCAGTGGTGGTAACAGGGTCAGTGAACCAATTCTTGGAACCCTGAAGGGCACACATAGGCATCAGTGGTGGTGGAATCTGGCCGGGTGGACCAGTCTCCAGGCCCCCAAGTGGCATGTGTGGGTGGGTGTCTGTGGTAGTTCCAGGCTGGGCAGGCCAGTCCCAAGATCCTTCAGTAGGCACATGCACATGGTGGCAGCAGGCAAGAGGGGTCCATCCTCATGCCCTTGGAAGGCAAGCGCAGGTGCCAATGGTGGCAGGTGGGACAGGTCTATTCCCAGCCCCTTGTATAACATGCGCAGGCAGTGGCAGGTGAGTTGATACTGTCCTCAGGTATGCAAAGGTGTATGCAGTCTTTGGCATCAGTGGGTGGGGCTGGGTGACCTTCTAGCTCCTGGATGGTACATATGGGCACTAGTAGGGTGGTGACAGGCAGGGGAGATCTGTCCTCAGGTTTCAAAAGGACTTCCGGCAGGGCCAGTCCCAAGACCCCTTGAAGTCTTGTACAGGTGCACAACAGTCCTACTACTGGAGGAGGCAGGGTTGTTATCAGTGGCATTGGCTACAGGCGGTCAGCTCTGATGTTTTGGGAAGTGTTCACTTCAGTTTCCTTTGTCTCAGGGGCAGCCTTTCTGGCATACCCTGCATTGCCCGTTTCCCAAGGAGTAGGGACATCATGTGTGATAGAGTGCTGAGGATCCACATGCACCACTAGCTCCTTATGTCCACCCAGAAAACTGTGACATGCAGTTTTCTGGGTGGACATGAGGAGATGGCAGTGGGCTCCAGGAATGTGGAGATGCAGGAGTTCTTGGGCTGCAGGGCAGGATATAGTCTGCTGAGAGCTGGGATCTCAAAATGGCATCATGCTATAGTTGCTTGGGTCTTTGCAGAGATGTGGGACCTAATGTGGACTCCCTCTCTGGAACGCTGCTGTTGCATGATCAGCTCTCTATACCAGTCTCAGGACCTGCAAAAACTGAGGAGCTCTTCTGTAACTGGGATTTCAGGGATCCCTGATGGGAACATGAACTGCTGGGAATCTCTCACATTTTCTCTGCGCTGGGGAGTTTTTCCTGGCTCTGAACTGATCCCAGCTGGGCTGCCTGCTTCACTTCTCTCTCCTTCCCTGCCTCAGAGCTCCACTATCATTTCCCTGCTGAGTTTCAGTGTTCTCACAAAGACGCTCCTTCAGTGTGGGATTACCTACCTGCTGTTCTGTCCTCTTTTTTTTTGTGAAGGAGGCAAATGCTGGGCATCTTCACACACAACATTTTTTTTTTTTTTTTTTGAGATAGAGTCTTGCTCTGCCACCCAGGCTAGAGTACAATGACGCAATCACTGCAGCCTCCACCTCATGGGTTCATGCTATTCTCCAGCCTCAGCCTCCCCAGTAGCTGGGACTACAGGCATGTACCACCACACCAGGATAATTTTTTGTGTTTTTAGTAGAGACAGGTTTCACCATGTTGGCCAGGCTAGTCTTGAACTCCTGACCTCAGGTGATCCACCTGCCTTGGCCTCCCAAAGTGCTAGGATTACAGGTGTGGGCCACCACGCCCAGCCCACACAGTCATCTTGAAGGCCCCTCTAGCCTTTCCTTTTTCCACCTTTATTAATGGCTCTCTATATGTAATTTGAGTATAAGGAAGAAATAGTAAGATTCACTTTTTCCTACATTCTGTACAACATGAGTATGTCAGAAAAATTAACAAGCAAGAAGCCTCCCTTCAAAATGTGGCAGAAAGAGATGCACAAAATGAGTACATAGAATAAAATAGCCCTCAGTCCATGTCTAAAAGGTTGAGGGAGACCTCAAGTTGGCTGGAAAATGTTCTGAAAAGTACCTCTGTTTCTCAGGAATGTCCGACACATGCATTGCAGTGACAACTTCTTACACTTGTAAAACTCTTTATGTAAAAAAAAAAAAAAAAGAAAGAAAGCTTGTTTCCAAAGGTTATATGACAGATATTCCTTATTGACTTTACTAGCACTTTCAATTTTGGCTCAAATCCTGTGATTCAGGAGATATGAATTGGCTAGTGGGAACATTTCCAGCAACAATATTTTGGAATTAAAAACTAATTTGACCAAGATGACCTCTGGAAATTACCAGGCTCGTGTAGAAGGAAACACTGCGACATAAATGGCTGTGTGTTATTCATTCCAAAGGGACCCAAGAAAAACTCTTCAACCATCTTCCATCATTTAAGTCACCTTTTTCATCACACCATGTCTTCTAATGAGAAAGTCTTAAAAACTGTATGCTGTAACCATGACTAATATATAATATATAAGTGAGAATGAGACCAGGACCAGGAAATACAAATAAGCCATTTCAGAGTATCTGGATAAAAGGGGAGTATGAATAGCTTGAAAAAATGCACAGTTTAACAAGCAATTATATAATTAAGATATTAGCTTAGGGAATAACTCAATACTTTCTTCCTTAACTTTGAAGTTATAAACGTCTTTTACAGAGTATTGCAGTAGCAGCTTTAGTACTGGGAAGACCCATTCACAAATGCCAGTTGTGCTCTTGATTACTTACATGACCTTGGGCAAGTCACTTGATACTTTCATCTGCAGTTTCCTCCTTGATAAAGTATTTCACAACATATTTAAGTCACCTAGTGTCGCACATGGCATGCTGTGTGTGCTCCATAAATGTTACTTCTCTTGCTTTATTTTAAAAATAGAGATGTGGCCTTCACATGCTCTATCTTTTCAGGAAAAAGAAGGCCTTTTGTTAATCGTAGAGATTTCTGAGGCTAGGATTATTTCACGTTTCCCTTTTCTCTAATGACAATGTCATCGGCTGGAGTATGAGTTCTTTAGTGGATTCAGACAGAAGCCTACAGAGTAATTTCCCTTAGGTCTAGGCTTGACATGTGGGATTCACTGGAGTTTGTTTCTCTGTTTATTAGAAAGAGCTGGTTTCTGGGATGTCAATTTCAGACTAGCGGAAGTACTAACAGTTTCTTTCTGCTGCTGCAGATTAACCTTCAAATCCTGAAACCTTTAACATCAGGCTGCAAAAGCCAATCTACTAGGTAGCAGGTTATTGCCTCTTTCATCTCGATTTAGCTCAGTGCACTTGCTCTGAGCTCTGTCTCAGAGTTGGTAAGAATGTTAGCAGGAATGCCCCCAAACCAGGTATTTTTTTAAAAACCTGGGCACAATGGCACATAGAGAAGAGTGAATCTCATTTTTAATGGATAAAGTAGCATTTGGCTCTTATTTTGAGGGTCATAAAAACATATTTTACTCACCATAGTCCATGTGCAAGGCACCAGGGTGGTTACCGAGGTGATTGCTCTCGAGAGAGATGAAGAAATGCAGAAGAAAAGAAATAATACGAGTGTACCCCATGGTTGACTCCACATACAAAGAAGCTGCCAAATGCCCAGGCCTCACCTTCTGTTTGGTTATCGACCCACAAATGCAAAAGTGAGGTAACATGAACGTAGGTGTGTAGCTGAAGTCAGTAAGCATTGACTGCAAGTTTGCTCCTGCGTACTGTGTCAACTGCAATTTGTATCAATTCTCTCTCCTTAATCTTGGGGTGACTCCCTTCTCCCTCACAGTCAGACATCTGAAATTTGTTCTTCTAAAAATGTCGCAGTCTGATACCTGTTATATATTGAACGTGCAACTAAGCAAAGGAAGGATTCCATCTAAGGCAAGTGCTTGATCGTGAGGGCTAGGAGGCAAAGTGGGAAGCATACAACTCCACTCCAGCCACACTGACCTTACTGGTCCTCTGAACACACTAAATGGCTCTGACCTCAGAGCCTTTGTATCTGCTACTCCCTCTGCCCGGAAGGCTCTTCTCCAGGCTCTCTGCACAGCTGACTCCTTCACTTGATTCAGGCCTTTGCTCAAATAGCATTCTTGAGGCTTACATGAGGCAAGAATGTCTGGAAACATTTTTAGTTGTAACAAGGAGAGTGAGGCAACAAATGGCATCTGGTGGGTAGAGGCTGAAGTTGCTGCTGAATATACTATGATCCATGGAACTGCTGTGCACAACAAAGAATTCTCCAGTCCAAAATGTCAAAAGTCCCATGGTTGAGAAACCCTGCCCTAAACAATTCAAATACGGCTAGTCTCAGCATTTATTTTTTTAAACTGACCAAAAGGATAATACTACCTGCTCTAACTCACTATCTTGTAGGGAGTATAGACATTGATAATGTTCACATAAGTGTCTTGAAAAGTGTTTTATAAATGTTTTTCTTTTTAGCTCTTGATACTTCTTCAGATCATACAAGTAGGCTTTAAAGGCATTTATCATCTTACTCATTTACAATGGAATTATGGTCCTTTGACTTTAAAGAGGATCATTTTCCTAAAGAGAACATAGAGCTTCTTATCTATCAAAGCCTAGTTAGCAACCATTACTGTCCCTATTTTTGAGATTAAAAAAAAATACATGGCAGAAGAAACACAGCATCCTTTCTTCAAGAAAAAAAAGAAAGTTATAGTTATTTCATTCATTGATTCAATAATTATTATTGGATGCTAATATGTGTAAAACACTAACAACAAAGTGAAACAATATTACCCTTCCTGTATAATAGACAATGAGCTGAGTGTTATTGTGTGTGGCTGGTGGCCACCATATCGGACAGTGGAGATCTAAGCATCTTCTATACGTTAGCATTTTTTTGTTCAGGATTTCGATTTTTGAAAATTTCCAGCAAGAACTGAAATCACAGTGATCTTTCAGGCCGCAATGACCTTGCAAAACTTCCTTCACCCCATAGCACTAGAATCCAACACCAAATCCCTTGGGTTGCTCCTTGGCTCAAATGCTGATATTTCAATCTCAGCAACTGCTTTGATTTCGTTAATATCTCATTAAATACCTGACATTTAGACTGTGACACCCAGGCACAGATGTGGAAAAGCAGTAAGTTTCTCTTTCAGGGGCCTGGGACCAGACTGCCTGGTCTGTGGGTCCCGCTGGTTCCTGAGTCACTGTCTACAGTTGTCCCTGAATGTGGCATAAGCAGGTGGTGTCTGATCAGTCAGGACTAATGATGCAAAAGGAAGCTGGCACCTCTTCAAAGACCTGCTCATAGAGGCCACAGGGAGTAGAGAAAGCGAATCCTTGGCCCTGGGTTCCGACCCTGATCCTGGGTTCTGTGTCCAGGTGTGCTCCTTGACCTCAGACGTTTCCATGAAACAGGCTCCTTTCATAACTCTCTCTAGTAAGAGATCTGAAACTCACAGTAGAAACATTTCTTCTTCTTCCCTAAAATCCTGTGGGGGCAGATACTATTATTATCTCCCTCTTCTGATAGATGCACATAAGAAAACCCCAGGGTCATGTAGATCAAGAGACATATAATAACAGATGTTTCAAATTAGGCACCCATGGGCTATTTTGGGCTAGCAGATGTAGTTTTTTTTGGATCCACAAAGTGTATTAAATAAACAATAAAGGAAAGCAAAAACTAAGACACTTAGATTGAGTTTCTCTTGAAAAATCATAAGATTTAGCAAGAAGACCCAAATGCCCATATTATTACAGCTGGCTGAGCAGCCACTCACCTTTTCACAGGGTCAGGGACATCAGGTCCAAAATATCAATGACACAGACCCCTATCATCTCCCAGCCTTCCCCAATAACATAGACCCCTACCATCTCCCAGCTTTCCCCAGGGCCTTTTCATCTACTTGTCATTGGCCAGTCCTTATAGGTTTTTGAGTTTGTGGTCCTAGCTTAATACATTAGACTTTGAGGGTATATTTTTTAATGAGGCTGACTTTAAGCTACAAGAATGAAGATCTCAGGGTGGAATTTCACATACCAATATTCTAGGTGAGAGAATACTTACTTTTGTTATGAACCTTCTTTGTGCTTTTATACCATATTAATTATATCAATCTTTCCCCCAACATTATGAAATCATACTATTACTGTGCTCCTGATTTGTCAGGTGACAAAAACCAATGCCCTGAGAAATTTAGAAATATGTTCAACACTGTGATAATGTAAAAAGATTAGTGGATGGGTTGGAACTCACTCCTGGAATCATCTTTCCATTACTTTATAGCACTCCTCCCACCAAATTCTCAGATATATTGTGACCTTTTACATAGTATTCTGTAGGTGTGGCCTTTGAAGGCAATAAAATTTGAGTGTTAATACCTAATGGACCTCTTAAGACCCATCGAGCACGTTCCTTAATCTCTTAAGATTTAGCTTTTAGAGTTATCTAGAGAAATTAAAAAAGAACACTTGATTTTCAGTAGCGGCAATTGCAAAGTAAGTAAAGCACCCAGCATTATCTCTAGAAGAGAACAGGATTTCAGAATCACATTAATACATTCCCCCACAAATCTAGTTAACTAAATAAGTCATTAGAACACTTACTATGATAGCCCATGCACCATTTGGGGTAGTAGCCATGCAGTTTGACTCTACTACCAGTATCAAGGAAAGATCCCAACTAAAAGCCATCAAGGGCATCTGATTTCCTTTGCACAGTGGCTGGTTCAGGTTGGGCATGTGAAATAAGTTGGTCCAATTAGAGTGAAGCCCAGGATTTTTATTCAAGGAGAGACTGGGGAAAGACAAGCTCTTTCATACTGTAGATGTGTGATATGCTGATGTAATGCCTGGAGCACCTGCTGCCATTTTGCTATCATGAGTGGAAGCATTTGAGAAGAATCCAATGAAACACGGCAATACAACTGAGGGAATTTCAGATGAATGGAATCAAAACTCCAATCAAAGCATCACTTCCTCTGAACTCTTCCATTACTTACCAGTCCATTACAGTCTGTCTAGTCAAGGCAGAGGTGTTAGGTAGAGTTGAACATACTTGTACAGGTAAGTTCAGAGAAATGACAGTCAGAAAACCCTCCAGACCAAGGGAACATACTCACCAGCACATTTCCCTACTGACTACTCAGAGTGTTTGTGACAGCAACTTGTCTTGCTGTTACATCAGCCATCCCAGTCAGGTGAAGAAGAAATGTAAGCCAAGACAGCTGGAGGGCTGATCTTCCACCCACAGGGGCTCCTGCTGGGGCACCATGCTTGGCAAGACAGCAGCTGGTGGTGTCTGCTTTGGTTTGAAATTGTAGCAACTGCCTATATTCAGGTCAAAGCAAGTAACTTCTTTATGGAAAGTTTTGGAAGAACCAAGAGACCAGATTCTGAAACTTGCTATATCAGTCAGTAACCTGTAAATGGGTGGTTTGTGTCAACAACACCTTCTACCTCCTCTCTAAGAACACAATTAAAGAAAGAAGAGGAAAGAAATCACTCCAAGACTTTTAGAAAAGCCAGGCCTGTTTCCTAAGTGCATTTATATCTTCTTTCTTCTACTCTCCATTGTACTGGAACAAAAGGACAAATGCAGGGATTCCTGGAGTTGTGAGCACAGGTAAGATGCCACAGGGGCAGGAGCAAAATGGGTGAATACTCCCGAGGTCTTACTGCTTTAAAGTCTAAGACAGGGGTCCCAAACTCAAATGCCTACAGAGGTTGGGCCCATGAGCATAATGACTGAAGCGGGCACCCACTTGGAAACTCAGAGAGAAAAGATGCTGACAGGGCAGTGTTTCTCAGCTCCAGTCAAATATCTTTGAATCATGAAATCTGGCCAGGCGTGGTGGCTCATACCTGTAATCCCAGCACTTTGGGGGGCTGAGGTGGCTGGATCACTTGAGGTCAGGAGTTTAAGACCAGCCTGGCCAACATGGTGAAACCCTGTTTCTGCTAAAAGTACAAAAAAAGTAGCCAGGCGTGGTGGTGTGTGCCTGTAATTGCAGCTACTCGGGAGGCTGAGGCAGGAGAATAGCTTGAACCTGGGAGGTGGAGGTTATAGTGAGCCGAGATCATGTAACTGTACTCCAGCTTGGTTGACAGAGCCAGACTGTCTCAGGAAAAAAAAAAAAAAATCTCGAAATCTATTTTTTAATGTAAAAGTGTCTTAATCTTCATTCTTTTTGTGTATACATATATCCCCTCCTAACACTGACAAGATCAAATAAAACATGAGAGTGGGCCGATCTGGCTCCCAGGTGAAAGACAATCAGAGGAGCTGGCTGAATTATCAGAAAGGACGAAGAGGTAGTAGAGTTTGGCTTCTAAGAATGGCAACTGGGCTGGGCACAGTGGCTCAGCCCTGTAATCCCAGCACTTTGGGAGGCCAAGGTGAGTGGATCATCTGAGGTCGGGAGTTTGAGACCAACCTGGCCAATGTGGCAAAACCCCGCCTCTGCTAAAAATACAAAAATTAGCCAGGCGTAGTGGCTCACACCTGTAATCTCAGCCACTCAGGAGGCTGAAGCAGGAGAATTACTTGAAGCTGAGAGGCGGAGGTTGCAGTGAGCTGAGCTTGCACTATTGCACTCCAGCCTGGGAGACAGAGCAAGACTCTGTCTCAAAGAAAAAAAAAAAAAAGGCAACTGGAGAATGATTCAGCCAGATGTAGAAGGTGAATGGAGGGCCTGCTGTTTCCCCCAAATTGCTTAACACAGACACCAAGTGACAGAATTGCTGAGTAGGATAGCTCCATGGATTCCTTTCAGGACTGAAAGATCAACTGAGTAATCGTAGAAACTCTCACAAAGATGCCTGTGGCTGAGAGTAGCACAGGGGGAGCAGAGCCGCCTGCACAGGTGCCTGATCTCAAAAGGACCTCATTGGTGCGACGTTAACACCATCAGTGACTGCCCTTAAGCTCTGAGGCTGAGCTTAACTCCTGGCTGGGTGAAAGGAGCCCACTCAAATTTCTGATATAGGTCCCTCATCAATCTTAGTGACAGTACACTCAGAAATTACAGGAAGATAAGTAACAAAAATAAAGAAATTTGACTTGGCATGAAGCAGCCATAACCATTGCAGTAGGAACCATTATTTCCACTTAATAGATGAGGTAAGGATGAGAAATACTATACAACACCCCACCCTTGACTGCAGTACCCAGCTCCCACTGACCGATGCTCCCTCTCTGACTGTTCTCCCAGGATTTCCCATGCCTCTCCCCATTACTTCCATTCTTTATGATTTCCTGCACTGCCTAAATGGTGATGACAGTTTAATCCAGAGATTCCACAAGCATTTCATGAAAACATTATTTTTTCTCTACTGTTAACCATTCATGGAACCCACGTTCCAGAGAATATTCTTGCAGAAATGCTGCAGCTTGCACCTAATGACATAGAAAATAATGGATTTAAAGGGAAATTTCAGCTTCCCATTTTACCTCCATTACTATTAGTTCAAATCATTAAAACAAAATTCAGATGAAGTGCCTAAGACCTTGACATCACTTTTAATTTTTGGCTCAGATACTTTTAAGCTGTGTTTTCTGTAAGAAACCAGGATGATGCTATTGTTGGTATCAAGGCAACAACTCGTGAGAGGTGCCTGCAAAGTCCCTCACAAGACAGAAAGTCCCCTTAATAGAGGCCAAGTGCAGAGAACACTGCTACCAGCTACAAGTGTACTAGCTAAGGAAGGCTTCCCTTTCCTTTTATAGCTTCTGTCTAGTATAACTGAAATGACATTGTTTGTGACTCAAATTGGTCAGATGACTCCTCATTATCTGAGAGTGGCCAGAAAAGTCCTGGGACCTGTCCTATGTTTATTCAAAGACGACGAAAATACTGAGTATAAAGCGTGGGTTCTATGGGTTATATTGTACTTGGAAGAATAACCTCACTGTCTGGTTGCATCTTGTGAGTCTCACTTGCTCATTGTACCGGATCTCCCTCAGTATTATATAAAAACGTACATATCTAAACAAATACCATATTTTGTTGGTACCATTCTGCTCAATGGGGCTCGACAATACTAACGGATTCCTTAAACATAACAACAGAACATAGAAAGCACCGACTCTGAAATGCTCTTTCAAACTACTTTTCAGTTCATTTAGCACTGACAACTGTATGCGTTTTCCTTTTTTTTTTTTCTTTTTCTCCTGAAATTCACTGAATTAACGCTCTGTCTAAAATTGCTGTTGCTTGCAGTTCAAGGATATTGCGAGTTCCAACAAAGCTGCTTCTAGGCTCATAAAATATCTTTCTCTAAAGAAGAAATCCCTGCTGAGATCACAGTGCTAAGATCTATTTCGAGACAAACCTATGACTTAGATGGGTAGTATCAGCCAGACTGGAGGTGTATTTTTCAAGCATAAGGATTTAGTTTACCTATCAGACACCTGATTAGGATTCCCAGAGTCATTGTTATAACTGAAGCAGCCTGGATGGGTTCCTCCCTCGGGTGACAATTTTCCTCTACAATGATCTTGCTGAAGAGGTTCGGGATTTACCATTCACTGTGTTCCAATTCCCTCGTGTGCAACATTTAGCTACAGAAGCATTATACTATGCCCTATTTTCTTGAAAGCATTTTTTCTTTTCTCCAGTTTCAGATATAATTCTTCTATGCCCTGATTTCACAATTTATTTCAAATGCTTCGCTTTAAAAGTCTTAAATTTTAAGTCTGCTATGGCCATGTTTGAAAAGAACTACTGTACTAGAATTTGGTCTTTCTAGCTGTTACAGGTAAAAAATAAAGATTATGGAATCTTTTATCTCTTTCAATTCACTCCCTGTCAGCTTCTCTATCAAATTAATTCTGTTTCCACTTTGGCCGCTCTCACATATTCACAGTCAACTTTCTGGAATGTCCTCTTTTCTCACTACTTTGTGGATTTTACTAATTTTTTCAGAGATTAACTGAAAACTCACTGTTTTACTTGGTTAAGAAGTAGATCCCCCAGAACTGCACTGGAGGTTGCTGACAGGCCTGCAGGGTCCCCACAAATCTCCATGCTATTCTCCTATACCCCAAGAAACAGCCATGCGGGGGACTACTTAGATGCTGTCCAGTTCTTGGCTTGGCTTAATGATAAGTTACATGGGAACCTAGGCTAGCCAAGCCTGCTCAGCATTAGTCATGAGGAGGAGGTCACAGCTGACTGTTACCTTCAGCCAGGGCAAGTCAAAACAAAGCAGATAATTGCCTCCCTCCCTGATTTCTCACTCTGCAGCCCTGGGAAGCTTAACATTCAAGCTCCAATGCACCCTGCTGCCAAGTAATGTGCTGCCTGTCCTCCACATCTTTTTCTCCTTTTCTTTCTGCCCTCCCCAGGTTTGGTCTCCTTCCCCTCCAAGTGCTTCACAGCTCCTCTTTCCAGGTCCCTGTCCTGATCCTCTAGTATTCTAATAGAATTATTTGTAATTGTAATGTGCTGAGTTGGGGGACCTGAAACCATCCAAGAAATACACACTTCTGCAGAACTCTCCAGGAGTTGTTTGCAGCTGTTGGTTTGTCTGGAAGTGTTTACTTGGTTAGCAGCAGGCTTGCTAGAAGTACTGGCTGGAAGTGTTGGCTTCAGGGAGGAACTGGGAGAAAACAGGAATTACAAGGTGTCTTGTCTCCTCCTTCCTATCCTTTGGCTAGATTGAGGTTCTCTTGGAGAGAGGGGCTAAAGGAATAAAATGATAGAATTAGTCAGCAAAGATTTCTAAGTAAGAGATGTACTGTGCTGTGGTCTATTTACAAAAAGGCACAGAATTGCAGAGACTTTTTCTCTTCTGCATGAATCTCAGCTAGACTCTGACCTCCCCAACACCAGCAGCTTTGGAAGGACCCATAGTCTGAACTGTCACTAACAGAGCCGGGACAGTTCCAAATGGGTTTGTTGGGAGGGGAAGCCAGCTCAGGTAAGAAAGATTAGTCAGGGATAATGGCGGCTGCAGCTGAAACACTGATTTGTGGGCACATAGGAGAGACCCTGTAATGGATGATAAAAAATAACGAATGGGTATCTTGAAGAATGGCCAACTTACAGTTATTAAAGCAGGGATATTTTGTGCCAACATACTGTTGGTATAAAAGGGTAGAAGGGGACTTTTTGAATAGTCAGAGGTTGGTGGAGCCTGGCATATTTTGCGGGTTAATGGTGCAGAAGAATAATGGCTAATAGCTATTATTTACTGAATGCTTATTATATGCCAGTCACCACATTAAAATCTTTCTCTACATGCATTAGCTCATTTAGTCTTTACAACAACCCTATAGAATTAGCATTATTATTATTGCCATTCTGTAGTCTGAAGACTAAGTCTTATAGCAGTTTATTAAATTTCCAAGGTCCAATAGCTAGTAAGTGCTGAGCCACTGAGATCCAATGCACATATATCAAGTTAATCCCATCCTAATATCATGGCATAATAGGCCAAACTAACTCTGCCACTCACTGGGCATCCATCCTTCCTTATATCCTGGGTTATGTGGTTCTTTTTCTACCTGTTTCCCTAATTATCCTTTTAAGAATTCCAAATTAGAGCGGGCACATCTCTAGACTGGTTTCTGCTTCAATGGGGACCAAAATTAAATCTGTTTTCCTTTCAAACCCAGCTGGCTGCCTCTTTTCTGCGACCAGCTGGAGCATCTCCAGCCTCACTAAAGAGAGCTGTCGGCAAGGCTGGAGCGGTCCATGTTCAGGGCTCCCTGCCCTGCTGCTGGCAGATGCTTTGTCAAAGAAATGAGACAAGCTGCCATAGAAGTGCTAAGGAGTCAGCTCAAGCTACCCACAGGAAAGGAGTGTCAGCAGCCAGGCCTCAGGTCCCAGGCCAGGAAGGGTATGCATAAGTGCATAGCACAGCCTAGAGTGCCTGGGGGACATCCTGACACACAATACTTGCACAATGCTGCATCACTCTGAAGAGTATCTGGGTTCATTAAATTCCACAAGGACTATCCCACAGTTTTTCCATCTTCCACTATTGATATTTTGGGATAGTTCTTTTACATGGGGACTGTCCTGTGGGTGTTGAGCAGCATCTCTAGCCTTCACCCATAAATGCCAGCCATGCCAATCCCTGCCCATGTTGGAATAAACAAAGACATCTATAGACAGGCCAAGTGTCTTGTGGGAGACAAAGTACTCCCCTATTGGAGAAAATGAAGGGGCTGGGGAAAATTATCTCTTAATTTAAGGTCTTTTCCTGGAAGGCTATCTAACAGTGTCAAACACACACACACACACACTGCTACAGTTGAAAGCTGGTATCAAAGGTATTAAAATTCCTCTAATTTATTTATTGGATAGGTTACTTCCTGACACATATAGCACTCAAGCCTTGTGGATATGATTCAAATACAATATAGATCATTTTTTCTCAAAAGGTGGTCAGTGGATTATCACCTCGATGGCTACTTAAAACACAGATTCTGTGAATCAATGCCAAATCGAATGAATCACCATATCCCCAGGGTGACGCCCAAAATTCTGCATTTTAATAAAGTCCTTGGGTAATTCTTTTGTATATTAAAGTTTGAGAGCCACTGATACAGATGAAGCTCCCAAGGAATTTACAATCTTTTTGAAGGAAAACAATTTATAAAAAACACACAGTAGTCCCCTCGTCTATGGTCTTTCTTTGTGTGGTTTCAGTTACCCACCGTCAATTGTGGTCCAAAAAGATTACATAGAAAATAATAGAAGTAAACAATTCATATGTTGTAAATTACATGCCATTCTGAGGAGCATGATGAAATTTCACAATGTCCCTCTCTTTCTTGCAGGAATCATCCCTTTGTTCAGTGCATCCACAGGCAATGCTGTTTGGTAAGTTAGGTGTATTAAATGCATTTTTAATTTACAATATTTGCAGTGCATGATAGTTTTGTTGGGAGGTATCCCCATGGAAACTTGAGGAGCATCTGTATAGGGTTCAGTACTATCTGTGGTTTCAGGCATCTACTGGTGGCCTTGGAACTTATCTCCTGTGGATGAGAGGGCAACATTGTTTGTATATCCTTAAGTACAGGTGGTAAGTATTGCAAAGTTGCTAAGATAAAAAGCAAATGGCTGAAACTCAACTCTTTTGTAAGACTTGAGATCAAAATTCCTAGTTGTAATTATTCAATGTAGGCATTGGATAAATGAAGTACATTATGTTGGATAACATTTGAATTCTACCAGCTATTTTACTTTTTTCTTTTTTTACTGTAGGCAAATTTATATACAGTGAAATACACAGATTATAACATTTTGATAAACATACACACTCATGAAACCACTATTTCAACTAATATTGTCGCTTTCCAAAGTCTCCTCCTATCCCTTTTAGTCAATTCTTACATCCCATGGACAAACATTCCTCTTTTATCACATAGATTAGTTTTATCTGTACTTGACACGCATATAAATTGAATCACACAGTATGTATTCTTTGGTGTCTTGTTTCTTTCACTCAACATAGCATTTTAAAAAATTTATCTGTATCATGGATGGGCATAGTGACTCACTCCTGTAATCCCATCCCAGCACTTTGGGAGGCCGAGGCAGGCAGATTACCTGAGGTCAGGAGTTCGAGACCAGTCTGGTCAACATGGTGAAACCCCATCTCTGCTAAAAATACAAAAATTAGCTGGGTGTGGTGGCTCATGCCTGTAATCTCATCTACTTGGGAGTCTGAGGCACAAGAATCCCTTGAACCTGGGAGGCAGAGGTTGCAGTAAGCTGAGATCATGCCACTGCACTCCAGCCTGGGTTACAGAGTGAGACTCGGCCTCAAAAAAAAAAAAAAAAAAAAAAA
This sequence comes from Trachypithecus francoisi, assembly GCF_009764315.1. NCBI lineage: Eukaryota > Metazoa > Chordata > Mammalia > Primates > Cercopithecidae > Trachypithecus > Trachypithecus francoisi. The sequence continues at coordinate 135,253,413 of NW_022681465.1, forward strand.
AAAATTATCTGTGTCACTGTATATATTAGTTCTTTTTTTTTTAATTGATGAGTATGAATATACCAAAATGTATCCATTCTTCTGTTGATGAATATTTATTTCTATTTTTTCAGCTATTATGAAAAAGCTGCTGTAAGCGTTCTTTTCAAAGCCCTTTTTGGACATACGTTTTCATTTCTTTTAGCTGCTGGGTTATAAGATAGGTATATGTTTGGCTTTTTAAGAAAATTCCAAGCAATTCTCCAATGTAGTTATACTTTTTTACACTCTTAGCAACAAGGTAGGAGAGTTTCAGTTACTTCATATCCTCAACACTTGGTTTAGTCAATCTTTCCATTTTAGCTGTTCTAGTGTATGGAAAACTATCAAGTTGGTGTTTTAATTTGAATAACTCTAATAAGTAATGATGTTGAGGACATTTTCATGTGCTTAACTGGACATTCATAAATCTTCTTTTGTGCAGTGTTTAAGTCTTTTGCCCTTTTAAAAATCATTGTCTTTTTGTCTTTTATTCTTGATTAAAGAAAGTATTTATCCATTATTGATATAAATTATTTGGGTATGTATATTTTTTCTCTAAGTTTTTTTGTGCCCTTTCATTTTCTTAATGGTGTCTTTTGATGAGAAGGTTTTCGTTTGATACAGTCTAATTAATTTTTTTATGTTTAGTGCTTTTTTATGTCCTAAGAAATCATTGCCTCTCAAACTTATAAAGATAATCTCTCTTTTTTTTTTTTTTTTTGGAAGGCAAAAGAAAAACACATTTATATGGTAGTTTATAAACAAGCGAAGGCCCAATAAATAATTTTAGAAACTGAATTCAATTTTTTCCATAAACCAAAGTTGGATTACCGTACCTACAAATTATCTACAAATGCTTGTGAAACAGGCTTAGAATAAACGCATTTTGAATCACTCAGCACAGTTAAAAACAAAATCTTTTGTAGAGAAAAGCCTTTTAAAAACCTAAGAGAGAGGTTTTTCATAGACTCGACCCTGATTTTGCACAAAACTGGCAGTTGATTTGGCTTAATTTTATCACACAACAGACTTACCACAATAGTTACGGGAAGACAGAGGCAGGCTAACAACAACAAAAAATCACAAATACAACAATGTATTTCATTTTGAGAGCAGGTACTGTTTATTAAGCTGACGAGACTTGAAAAATAATCATGGTAGACAACTTAGTTCATTCTTCTAATAAGTCTGTTGATCTGGTCCTCCCTGTTGCCAGCATCTCTACCTTCTACAAAATGGGTGGTCTTTTTCTTCATTCCACCTCGTGGAGAAGATAATTTGAAAGGCCACAGGAAGTTATTTGCCTCTTTGAAGCGTTTCCCAACAGTATAGATCTCACGAATCAGATCCTCCATGCAGATGATGCCATATTTACCAAGAGATTGAGCAATCAAAGCGTTATCTGTCAAAGCAGTTCACTTCTTATTGATTTTGCCATAACCACGCTTGTAGATTAGCTCATTTACTGACTTCAGATTGGGGTACCCCCATGCAATATATGTCTCTACAATCCTCAGCATGTTAATCGAAGCCTTGTTGAGCTTCACAAAGGTTCCATTGAAGATTTGACGAAGGCGAAGAAGCTGCAATACTTTTCGGACCTTTGGGCTCACGCCATTGATACCTCTGATCCTGATGACAAACGCCAATTTGGGTTTAGCAGGTACATAGAAGTTGCCAGCTTTTCTTGCCATCCTCGCCATTCGAATTTCAGTTCTGTACATCTGCCTATACTCCTTGTGATAGTGCTTCGCTTTTTCATAGATAAGCTTCCTTCTTGCCTTTCGAAGCATCTTTTGGGCAAATTTCTTTCTCAGGCGCTTGATCTTCAGCTCTGTGAAATTCCTTCGCTTTTTTTTTAAGGGTTTCTGGCACAGCAGGAACCTTCTTCTTCTTCTCTTCTGCACCCTCCATGGTTCCAGCCAGAAAAAGAGCATAATCTCTTTATGTTTTCTTCTAGCAGTTTAATAGTTTCAGCTTTTATATTTTAGTATATGAACTATTTCAGATTATTTTTTATAGTGTAAGGTAGAGGATGAAGTTCTTCTTTTAAAATAAATATTTTTTTCTACACATTTGTAAAAATGACTTATTTCCTCAAATTGAATGACCTTAGCACTCTCATAAAAAAATAAATTGACAGTATGTGTGTTGACTGTATATGTATGAGTCAATTTCTGGGCTTTATGTTTTGTACTATTATTCATTTTATTAGTTCTTTTGCCAATATCATACCTATCTTAATTCTTTAGGTTTGTACTAAATCTGGCAGTGTAAGTTCTTCAACACTTTTCTTTTTAAAAAATTATTTTGGCTATCTTAGTTCTCTGCATCTTTACATACATTTCAGAAATAGTGTGTCACTTTCTTTTAAGCCTGTTTGGCACTGATCATGATGGCATTAACACTACAGATGAATGTGATGAGAAGTATCTTAAAAATATGGAGTTTTCTGCTCAATGAATATGGTATACCTCTATAATTATGTCTTTTAATATTTCTCTCCTAGATAATAGTCTTTTTTCCATTCCATGGAAATCTTGCTGTATTTATCTATTGTAATAATGTTACCGATAACCTAGGAATGGGTGAGAAGTCATCCAGCTAATGCCGCCTAGTTAAATCCCTTTCTTCAAAATTTCAATTTGAATAGATGAATCCTTCAGATTCGACATCACAAAAAAAAAAAAAAAAAAAAAAAAGGGCGGCTTAGGGATTTTGATTGAGCTCCCTAGAGATGACCTAGCTTTTAAACTTCCATATACTTTAGTCATTAAGGTTTTCCTTTAGTTTAGTAAGTTATGCAATATGTTTCCAAATATTTCTTTAAGGAAACTGTTGCTTACAACCAAAAATCTGTAATGCAACATTTATCATTATTAGAGATGAACACAATTTGAATAAAATTAGTCCTTATTATGATTGCTTTTGAGATCCTCTGTATTTGCTCATGTTCAAATGTTTTGTTATACTACGAATTTGTATTAGCAAAAAAAGTCTTTTTGAGAAAAATTCAGAGCAAAAGATAGAAAAAAATCTCAAAACATCAGCAACTTCATGAATTATGTAACAATCATTCATATTTAGACAAACAGCATATGAAGTAATTCTTCTGTTTTAATATTCTTCTCACAAAATATCCCAGAAGTAAGCTGAGAAGCTAATGGTGAATACACAAGTATTTTTATATATAAATGTATCTTTCCTCTCATGTTATTAAGAAATAAGTGAATTTGAAGAAAGCTTGTTTACATCCAGAAAAAGGCTGTTTTACCATATAAGTGAACTTCTTTTCCCAAGGCCCTTAGCAATCTAGCCTGGCATGGAAACACTGAATATAATGTAGACATATTTCTCAGTAGAAGCTGATTACTGCAGAAACTGTGCCCCTTTCTATAATCAGCATATTTTCTAAGTTTATTAAACCTGTGTGAACTTTGGAGACTTGAGAACTAGCAGCACGAGAGGCCTCAGCTTAACTTGGCCCAAGTCTATGCATCTGTGAAGGTGTTATTTGACAGATCTGTCCCTCACAGCATTTCTTCTCATAGCCAAGTCAAACCAAGTAGTCATAACCAACAGTAGAGAACAATAGTACTTTCATTCCCAATCAAATAGATGGTAGGCTGTCATCTGACACCAACATATGAAAAAGCTAATCTCAATCAGGAAACTAGAAATGACCGTGCATTACCCTGAGGTTGTAGTGAGGACTAAATGGCATAATACATATATAAGTCACCTGTAAGGAAGATATTAGAAAAAGATAAATGCATATTAGCTATTGTATTTCTGCCCCGTGGTTTATCCAGAATCATTAAAGAACGAGTTGTTTCACTTCAACTGATTTTCCAAAATACTAACATTCACAGCTTTAAATAAATAAAAGATATAAAAATCTGTTCTTCAGTATCTAGAAATCTTGCCAAAACATATTACTATGCATACTTGTACTTGGGTAGCTCTTTAAATATGGTATACCAATTTTAGGGAATGGCTTAATTGCTTGGATTATCATCATAAGCAATCATAACACAGGCTATGGCAGATGCCCTCAAAGTGTACGCTTTTGAACTGTTTAATAACACGATTTGTTAATCCTTTTGTGTCATGGATCTTTGAGAAGCAGATGGAACCTATGAATTTCAACTTCAGAAAAACGCAAATATGGACTAAAAAAACCCTCAAAACAACAAAAAACACAAGCTCTTGTATACACAGAGTTTCTAGATGATTTATATGCTCTTCATGTGTCTCTAGGGAAATCCCAAGAACCCATGCCTTGCAATAAGCAAAGACAAGGAGAAAGATGTAAATAAATATTGACAATATGTCAGGAACTTTGCACCATGCCAGACATTAGGCCAAGGTTTATACACATTATGGTTTTATTGATTGATTGATTGATTGATTGATTGAGACAGGGTTTCACTCTGTCATCCAGGCTGGAGTGCAGTGGCACCATCTCGGCTTACCGCAACCTCTGCCTCCCAGGTTCAAGCGATTCTCCTGCCTCAGCCTCCTGAGTAGGTGGCATTACAGGCATGTGGCATCATGCCTGGCTAGTTTTTGTATTATTAGTAGAGGCGGGGTTTCACCACGTTGACCAGGATAGTCTCGAGCTCCTGACCTTGGGTGATCCACACTTTTTGGCCTCCCAAAGTGCTGGGATTACAGGCATGAGCCACCACACATAGCCACATTATCGTATTTAATATCCCCAACAGTCTTATGAGGTATGTTCTATTTGTATGCATTTTTCAGATGAGGAAATTCAAGATCAGACAAAGGAAGCCTGTGCAGTATAAAACACTTAACAATTAAATGGGGATGATTCAAATTCTAGAGCCCATAGTTTTAACACATGTTCTTTTTAGGTTGTTCCTTCTCTGTTGCAATTTAACTCAGCAATAATTATTTCTACTTTTAGTACATATTAAAATATAACCTTTTACTTAGTACCTCTTTTATGCCAATCAACGATAGAAGGATTTTACATGTAAAATCTCATGCAATCCTCTCAGTGGCCATAAACAATTTATAATTTTTTTTTTTTTTTTTTTGAGACAGGGTCTCACTATCATCCAAGCTGAAGTACGGTAGCACAATCTTAGTTCACTGTGGTCTCAAACTCCTGGGCTCATGTGATCCTCCCACCTCAGCCTCCCAAGTAGCTGAGATTATAGTCATGCACCACCATGCATATTTAATTTTTTGCAAAGATAGGGTCTCATTATGTTGCCCAGGCTGGTTTCAAACCCCTGGCCTCAAGAAATCCTCCCATCTTGGCTGCCCAAAGTGCTGGGATTACAGGCATGAGCCACAACACCTGGCCAATTTATAAATATCCTTAACCCCATTTTATAGTTACAAAAACCCAGACTTAAATAAGCTTCCTAACACTCCAGAGTGAGCAAGCAGCAAACTCTGAAGTTACTCCTACAGGCTATGATCTTTCCCTTTCCTCCTATTTCTTTTTTCTTTTCTTTTCTTTTTTTTTTTAGCATAAATTTCTACCAAAAAAAGTTTTATTCAGACTTTGATTAAATTACATTGACTCTTTAGATTAATTTGAACGTGAACTGATGTCTTAACAATATTGCAACTTCTTTTATTTATTTTTATTATACTTCAAGTTCTAGGTACATGTGCACAACGTGCAGGTTTGTTACATATGTACACATGTGCCATGTTGGTGTGCTGCACCTATTAACTCGCCATTTACATTAGGTATGTCTCCTAATGCTATTCCTTCCCCCTCCCCCCACCCCACGACAGGCCCCGGTGTGTGATGTTCCCCATTCTGTGTCCAAGTGTTCTCATTGTTCAATTCCCACCTATGAGTGAAAACATGCAGTGTTTGGTTTTCTGTCCTTGTGATAGTTTGCTCAGAATGATGGTTTCCAGCTTCATCCATGTCCCTACAAAGGACATGAACTATCCTTTTTTATGGCTGCATAGTATTCCATGGTGTATATGTGCCATATTGTCTTAATCCAGTCTATCATTGATGGACATTTGGGTTGGTTCCAAGTCTTTGCTATTGTGAATAGTGCTGCAATAAACATACGTGTGCATGTGTCTTTATAGCAGCATGATTTATAATCCTTTGGGTATATACCCAGTAATGGGATGGCTGGGTCAAATGGTATTTCTAGTTCTAGATCCTTGAGGAATCGCCACACTGTCTTCCACAATAGTTGAACTAGTTTACAGTCCCACCAACAGTGTAAAAGTGTTCCTATTTCTCCACATCCTCTCCAGCACCTGTTGTTTCCTGACGTCTTAATGATCACCATTCTAACTGGTGTGAGATGGTATCTCATTGTGGTTTTGATTTGCATTTCTCTGATGGCCAGTGATGATGAGCATTTTTTCATGTGTCTGTTGGCTGCATAAAGTCTTCTTTTGAAAAGAGTCTGTTCATATCCTTCACCCACTTTTTGATGGGGTTGAGTTTTTTCTTGTAAATTTGTTTAAGTTTTTGTAGATTCTGGATATTAGCCCTTTGTCAGATGGGTAGATTGTAAACATTTTCTCCCAAACTCTAGGTTGGCTGTTCACTCTGATGGTACTTTCTTTTGCTGTGCAGAAGCTCTTTAGTTTAATTAGATCCCATTTGTCAATTTTGGCTTTTGTTGCCATTGCTTTTGGAGTTTTAGTCATGAAGTCCTTGCCCATGCCTATGTCCTGAATGGTATTGCCTAGGTCTTCTCCTAGGGTTTTTATGGTTTTAGGTCTAACATTTAAGTCTTGAATCCATCTTGAATTAATTTTTGTATAAGGTGTAAGGAAGGGATCCAATTTCAGTTTTCTACATATGGCTAGCCAGTTTTCCCAGTACCATTTATTAAATAGGAAATCCTTTCCCCATTTATTGTCTTTGTCAGGTTTGTCATATATCAGGTGGTTGCAGATGTGTGATATTATTTCTGAGGGCTCTGTTCTGTTCCATTGGTCTATACCTCTGTTTTGGTACCAGTACCATGCTGTTTTGCTTACTGTAGGCTTGTAGTATACTTTGAAGTCAGGTAGTGTGATGCCTCCAGCTTTGTTCTTTTGGCTTAGAATTGTCTTGGCAATGTGGGGTCTTCTTTGGTTCCATATGAACTTTAAAGTAGTTTTTTTCCAATTTTGTGAAGAAAGTCATTGGTAGCTTGATGGGGATGGCATTGAATCTATAAACTACCTTGGGCAGTATGGCCATTTTCACCATATTGATTCTTCCATGAGTATGGAATATTTTTCCATTTGTTTGTGTCCTTTTTTACCTTGTTGAGCAGTAGTTTGTAGTTCTCCTTGAAGAGGTCCTTCACATCCCTTGTAAGTCGGATTACTAGGTATTCTATTCTCTTTGATGCAATTGTGAATGGGAGTTCATTCATGATTTGGCTCCCTGTTTGTTATTAGTATAGAGGAATGCTTGTGATTTTTGCACATTGATTTTGTATCCTGAGACTTTGCTGAAGTTGTTTATCAGCTTCAGGAGATTTTGGGCTGAGATGATGGGGTTTTCTAAATATACAATCATGTCATCTGCAAACAGGGACAATTTGACTTCTTCTTTTCCTAATTGAATACCCTTTATTTCTTTCTCCTGCCTGATTGCCCTGGCCAGAACTTCTAACACTATGTTGAATATGAGTGGTGAGAGAGGGCATCCCTGTCTTGTGCCAGTTTTCAAAGGGAATGCTTCCAGTTTTCGCCCATTCAGTCTGATATTGGCTGTGGGTTTGTCATAAATAGCTCTTATTACTTTGAGATATGTACCATCAATACCTAGTTTATTGAGAGTTTTTAGCATGAAGGGCTGTTGAATTTTGTTGAAGGACTTTTCTGCATCTATTGAAATAATCATGTGGTTTTTGTCTTTGGTTCTGTTTATATGATGGATTACGTTTACTGATTTGCGTATGTTGAACCAGCCTTGCATCCCATTGATGAAACCCACTTGATCATGGTGGATAAGCTTTTTGATGTACTGCTGGATTTGGTTTGCCATTATTTTATTGAGGATTTTTGCATCAATGGATATTGGTTCATCAGGGATATTGGTCTAAAATTCTCTTTTTTTGTTGTGTCTCTGTCAGACTTTTGTATCAGGATGATGCTGGCCTCATAAGATGAGTTAGGGAGGATTCCCTCTTTTTCTACTAATTGGAATAGTTTCAGAAGGAATGGTACCAGCTCCTCCTTGTACCTCTGGTAGAATTTGGCTGTGAATCCGTCTGGTCCTGGACTTTTTTGGTTGTTAGGCTATTACTTATTGCCTCAATTTCAGAGCCTGTTATTGGTCTATTCAGGGATTCAACTTCTTCCTGGCTTAGTCTTGGAAAGGTATATGTGTCCATTTCTTCTAGGTTTTCTAGTTTATTTGTGTAGAGGTGTTTATAGTATTCTCTGATGGTAGTTTGCATTTCTGTGGGATCGGTAGTGATATCCCCTTTACCATTTTTTATTGCGTCTATTTGATCCTCTCTTTTCTTCTTTATTAGTCTTGCTAGCCATCTATCAATTTTGTTGATCTTTTAAAAAAACCAGCTCCTGGATTCATTGACTTTTTGAAGAGATTTTTATGTCTCTGCTTCTGTTCAGTTCTGCTCTGATCTTAGTTATTTCTTGCCTCCTGCTAGCTTTTGAATGTGTTTGCTCTTGCTTCTCTAGTTCTTTTTTTTTTTTTATTTTTTATTATACTTTAAGTTCTAGGGTACATGTGCATAACGTTTATATCATGTATAACTCCCCAATGCAATCCCTCCCTCCTCCCCCCTCCCCATGATAGGCCCCAGTGTGTGATGTTCCCCTTCCCGAGTCCAAGTGATCTCATTGTTCAGTTCCCACCTATGAGTGAGAACATGCGGTGTTTGGTTTTCTCTTCTTGTGATAGTTTGCTAAGAATGATGGTTTCCAGCTGCATCCATGTCCCTACAAAGGACGCAAACTCATCCTTTTTTATGGCTGCATAGTATTCCTGGTGTATATGTGCCACATTTTCTTAATCCAGTCTGTCACAGATGGACATTTGGTTGATTCCAAGTCTTTGCTATTGTGAATAGTGCCGCAATAAACATACGTGTGCATGTGTCTTTGTAGTAGAGTAATTTATAATCCTTTGGGTATATACCCAGTAGTGGGATGGCTGGGTCATACGGTACATCTAGTTCTAGATCTTGAGGAATCGCCATACTGTTTTCCATAATGGTTGAACTAGTTTACAATCCCACCAACAGTGTAAAAGTGTTCCTATTTCTCCACATCCTCTCCAACATCTATTGTTTCCTGACTTCTTATGATTGCCATTCTAACTGGTGTGAGATGGTATCTCATTGTGGTTTTGATTTGCATTTCTCTGCTGGCGAGTGATGACGAGCATTTTTTCATGTGTCTGTTGGCTGTATGGATGTCTTCTTTTGAGAAATGTCTGTTCATATCCTTTCCTCTTTTGATGGGGTTGTTGTTTTTTCTTGTATATTTGTTTGAGTTCTTGTAGATTCTGGATATTAGCCCTTTGTCAGATGAGTAGGTTGCAAAAATTTTCTCCCATTCTGTAGGTTGCCTGTTCACTCTGATGGTAGTTTCTTTTGCTGTGCAAAGCTCTTTAGTTTAATGAGATCCCATTTGTCAATTTTGGCTTTTGCTGCCGTTGCTTTTGGTGTTTTAGACATGAAGTCCTTGCCCATGCCTATGTCCTGAATGGTACTACCTAGATTTTCTTCTAGGGTTTTATGGTATTAGGTCTAACATTTAAGTCTCTAATCCATCTTGAATTAATTTTCGTATAAGGGGTAAGGAAAGGATCCAGTTTCAGCTTTCTACTTGTGGCTAGCCAATTTTCCCAGCACCATTTATTAATAGGGAATCCTTTCCCCATTTCTTGTTTTTGTCAGGTTTGTCAAAGATCAGATGGCTGTAGATGTGTGGTATTATTTCTGAGGACTCTGTTCTGTTCCACTGGTCTATTTCTCTGTTGTGGTACCAGTACCATGCTGTTTTGGTTACTGTAGCCTTGAAAACTGGCACAAGACAGGGATGCCCTCTCTCACCACTCCTATTCAACATAGTGTTGGAAGTTCTGGCTAGGGCAATCAGGCAAGAGAAAGAAATCAAGGGTATCCAGTTAGGAAAAGAAGAAGTCAAATTGTCCCTGTTTGCAGATGACATGATTGTATATTTAGAAAAACCCATCGTCTCAGCCCAAAATCTCCTTAAGCTGATAAGCAACTTCAGCAAAGTCTCAGGATACAAAATTAATGTGCAAAAATCACAAGCATTCTTATACACCAGTAACAGACAAGCAGAGAGCCAAGTCAGGAATGAACTTACATTCACAATTGCTTCAGAGAATAAAATACCTAGGAATCCAGCTTACAAGGGATGTAAAGGACCTCTTCAAGGAGAACTACAAACCACTGCTCAGTGAAATCAAAGAGGACACAAACAAATGGAAGAACATACCATGCTCATGGATAGGAAGAATCAATATCGTGAAAATGGCCATACTGCCCAAGGTGATTTATAGATTCAATGCCATCCCCATCAAGCTACCAATGAGTTTCTTCACAGAATTGGAAAATGCTTTAAAGTTCATATGGAACCAAAAAAGAGCCCGCATTGCCAAGACAATCCTAGGTCAAAAGGACAAAGCTGGAGGCGTCACGCTACCTGACTTCAAACTATTCTCTAGTTCTTTTAATTGTGATGTTAGGGTGTCCACTTTAGATCTTTCCTGCTTTCTCTTGTGGTCATTTAGTGCTATAAATTTCCCTCTACACTGCTTTAAATGTGTCCCAGAGATTCTGGTATGTTTTATCTTTGTTCTCATTGGTTTCAAAGAACATCTTTATTTCTGCCTTCATTTCGTTATGTACCCAGTAGTCATTCAGGAGCAGGTTGTTCAGTTTCCATGCAGTTGAACGGTTTTGAGTAAGTTTCTTAATCCTGAGTTCTAGTTGGATTGCACTGTGGTCTGAGAGACAGTTTGTTATAATTTCTGTTTTTTACATTTGCTGAGTAATGCTTTACTTCCAATGATGTGGTCGCTTTTGGAAGCCACCACTCTTCATATGCACTTCCAAAAAAGCCAGCCATTTGTTCCTTAGGCCAAAGTTGATGTGAACTAAAGTTCTGGCTTCCAGAGTCTGTGAACAGCGACCTATAGTCTATAAATACATATCTTTAATGTATGGGCTCATGCTCGCCTCTTTAGGGCCTCACAGTTCTTAGTACTGAAGGCTTAGTCTGTGGGAAGATTTGTCTGCCCTTCCAATTTAATTATCATGTGTCATTTCTCTTTAAGCAAGTGCCTGATCTGCCAAAGAAATCACAGGAAGAAGTTTTCTCAAGATTGCAAGTATTAATACAATGATAGTTGCAGAGCATAACTACATATGTCATCATGTACCATCTCTGTTTATGGATTTGTATAAATATACATATTACACCTCAAGAGAGATTGTTTGCATTTATTAGTGCTTTATTTTTCCATACGGGTGTCTCTGGGAACATTGAGGTGGAATCATAGAATTTTATCATCTTATGCTTGATTTCTTTCTTTAGTACAATGAGAAAAAATGTGACGGCTTGTTCTAACCAGATAGATCCGGAATAATTGAGATTTTAACAAAATTCTCTTTTATTTGGCTGTCTGGAATACTCCAAAATGTATCAGGTATATCCTTTTCCCTTGAGGGTATTTTATACATAATTAAATGAATAAAATTAAAATTCTTTTCAATACTACCAATAAGAAAACTGTTAGTGTTAAGTCAGGAGAGAGAAAATAAGGCCTATGAATCAAATCCAGCCTGCTGCTTGCTTTTGTAAATAAAGTTTTATTAGAACACAGCCTTCCCCTCTTTTTTACACTTTGTCTATGGGTGCTTTCATACTACGTTAACAAAGTTGAGTAGCTGCAACAGAGACCATCTGGCCTGCAAAGCCTAAAAATACTGTCTGACCCTCTATGTTTATCAGCCTTCCACATGTCTCCCATATGCCAGCTGCTGTGTTGAGTGATCGGCATACACCCCAGGCCCTTTTTGCCTTTTGTGGGTCCTAGGCACTTTTGTCTTTGTGGCCTCTTTCATTAAAAAAAATAAAAAAATGTATTTTATGGCTACATTGGTATAAATCAAACATATGTTAAAACATTTTCTTTGACTGGGAAGTTCATTTTTTTAGTATAATTTTCAAATAAAATACTTTTGTGGGGGATCTAAAAGTATTGTGGATACCGCACCTACTCTTTTTAATAGAGAAGTCAATCCTTCTACGTCATAACATTTCTGTCTCCCAGTAGTCACCCATTATAGAGATGTGGAAACCAAATTTTAAAGCATCTAAAGTTATCCTTGCAGGCCCACACATCTAGTAAGAACCCAAATCCAGGTCTTGCCAGACTCTGGTACACTCTGCCAGATTAAGTGTACACTTAATCACTTTCCCATACATTCTCTCTGACTTGCACTGTGCTGAAGTGACTGAGGGGAGAGTTGGGTAAATGAATGAAAACCTATCAGAAACAGAAGAAAAACTTTTTCATTAAGACATGAGGACTAACTGAGCATTCTGTAGTCGTCATTATTCTTTAAGCTAGCAGGTAGTTTAATCAGTGTTTGTAACATGTTTTGAAAATAAATAGTTGTGTACAAGGGTTAAATATATTTATTTCTTGAAACATTTTACACTCTGGAGTCTTTGTAGAAGCCTTTACCAAGAGAAGAGATTAAATGACTTCCCCTGTCACCTAGTCCTCCCCTATAGTTCGCCAGTTAAGGAAACACTGAATTTTTATAGTTACATCTATTCACTAAAATATATGACTTGGCGTTTTCACTCTCACAATATATTGAGAAATAATTCAAGCTGCCTTCTGGTGTTATCTACAACTTGTATATGACATCGCTGGCTGCAGAAAAAGCTTGGGAGGCTGCACAGAAATGAGAGATTTGAAAGATATTGTCCCAAAGGGGAAGGAATAAGTATATTGCTTTTTCTTTTCAAACACATACCAACTAAGAACTTCTGAAACAAAAAGAAAATGTCCGTGGTCTTAAGAAATGAGTACAAGGGACTGTTGGCCTAGTAGAAAGTGCTGAGTTCTATAGCTGCAAACAATAACCAGTATCTGTTTGACATCATCTCAAAGGTCCCAGGAATTTCCTCTGGTCCCAAATCTCTCTCTATCCAACTTCCCTGATTGGTTTGTTTTTAGATAAAGGCTTTGAATTGATTAAATTGGAACCAGCCTGAAGGTAAGGCTCTGGAAGCATGGGACAAGAGAAAGTTAACTTTTGACATGGGTCAGAAAGAGCCAAGAGCAGCAACAGTATTCGAGATATGGAGCCAAGTGGGAATGACAGAGAGATGCTCTTGGAGGCAGCCTCCAGGGTAGAAGATCATGAATACCTAATGGCCTGGGGAGTGAGAGTTACCAAAGGAAACAAACTGTGCTGTGTGTTTGTACTTATGGAAATGTCTAGAAAGAAATTTTGCCAAGTTCACAATGTTCTCATGAACCTCACTAGAAGTAACTATAGACTGTTGCCTAAAGATTTTATTTTCCCAAAGTTAACAAGGTACATCAATTCCTTTCACTAGGAAACAAAAATTTTCTTCATTATATCTAGGAGGATCAGCAGCATCAGCACCACGTGGCTCCACTCCAGACCTACAGAATTTTAATCTGTGTTTTCATTGGCTCCCCAGTAATTCATACACACATGAAGGTTTGAGAACCACCACCTAAGAACACACCTAAAGTCCTGACCTGTACCAGGTAGGTAGGTTTTCTGGAGGAAATCCTAGAAGATGTGACCCTGAATCCCTCTGGTAATCATCCACGCCCCTCCCTGAATCCCTCTGGTAATCATACATACCCCTCCCTGAATCCCTCTGGTAATCATACACGCCCCTGGGTACAGCACTGTGAATGAGCGTCCAGTAACATACAATTTATTCTCAAGTTGCAGCTGAGACAATGGAAAATTTGCTTCTAAGAGAGCTCAACAAATCCGAAGTGTGCAGAATGTCCTTATCTTAAGTAGCATTTTGGTTCAACTACAGAAAAATGCTGTAATGTTAAAGCCATAGAATGGTTGGAGTTTTGACTTTAAAAACATCAATAGCAATATAAAAGCCTTTCAATTATTTGGGGGCTACAACACCTCTGCTACACTCCACCCACTTCTAAATGTCATTACATTATTTGACAAACATAACATGGAACATTCATGAACTGTGGTGTGTTGGGCAAGCCATATTCATTCAAGGGGAAGAGAAAGCATGAAGAGGAAGTTAAAGTACTATTCCCAGTTTGCTTCTAAAAGTGGGATTTGGTGAATCAAGCACCTTTTCTTACCATTGCTTTGATTTCAACAAGGGTCTCTAAGAATATTATGAAGAAACATTTCCCTATATTTCTGTTCTGAAGATGCTCTCATATAAAATGGTGCCTAAGAATGTAGATTCAAGGCGGGGCACGGTGGCTCACACCTGCAATCCCAGCACTTTGGGAGGCCGATGCAGGTGGATCACGAGGTCCAGAGTTTGAGACCAGCCTGGTCAACATGGTGAAGCCTTGTCTCTACTAAATATACAAAAAATTAGTCAGGTGTGGTGGTACGCGCCTGTAATCCCAGCTACTCTGTAGAGTGAGGCAGGAGAATCGATTGAACCTGGGAGGCAGAGGTTGCAGTAAGCTGAGATCATGCCATTGCACTCCAGCCTGGGCGACAGGGTGAGACTCTTTCTCAAAAAAAAAAAAAAAAGTATGTAGAGATTCAAATCTAGATTCCTCCTTCTTCCACTTACTAGTGGTGTGATTTCGGAGCAAGCTACATAATCTTTTCTAGTTTCAGTTTCCACATCTGTAAAATGGATATCACAGTAGTGACTATTTCATAGGATTGCTGTGAGTTTTAAATAAGACAGTGCATACAAAGTATTGAGCACGGTACTTGGCGCATAGTAAATTTAGCTAAAATTTGTTTTTCATCATCATCATTAGCTGGGCAGCTTTGTTTTGTTCTGTTTTAAGACAGGATCTTTGTTACTCAGGCTAGAGTGCAGTGGCAGGATCATGACTCACTGCAGCCTCAACTTCCTGGGCTAAAGCAATCCTCCTGTCCATGCCTGGCTCATTTTTTGATTTTTTGAGATATGAGGTCTCGCTGTGTTGCCCAGGCTAGTCTAGAACTCCTGAGCTAAAGCAATCCTCCCATCTGGGCCTCCCAAAGTATTGGGATTACTAGCATGCACCACTGCGCCTGGCCTTAGCTAGGTAGTTTTTATCACACCCATCTGGAGTGAAGTAAGTGAAGGAGAGAGAACTTCAGTGACAAACACACAATCTTATGCTCTCGATATTAGGAGAACAAAGATCTATTCAATTCTCCCTTGCTGTTCCTTTGAGCCATCCATACCTCAGAAAACAACACACTGATTTCAACAAAAAATATTCCCTCTTAAGGTTAATTTATCCAAAAAAATATATAGTTCAGGTAAAAAAAAAAATTGTGCCTCAAAGCCTAAATGCCATAGAACTTTATTACAAATTTATCAGCGGTTGAAAGGCAAGACTATATGTCTGCTCCCTGAAAGGGATTTCTTTGGGAAAAGTCAACACCTTTTTAAAAACTGCTGTTAAGGCTGGGCATGGTGGCTCACGCCTGTAATCCCAGCACTTTGGGAAGCTGAGGCAGGCAGATCACGAGGTCAGGTGATCAAGGCCATCCTGGCTAACACAGTGAAACCCCATCTCTACTAAAAAAAATACAAAACATTAGCCAGGCGTGGTGGCCTGGGCGACAGTGTGAGACTCTGTTCAAAAAACAAACAAGAAACAACAAAAAACAAATGAAAAAAACAAACTGCTATTAATACACACTATCTCTGATGTTTTCCAGAGTGGGTTACTCTTTCAAAGTGTCATTACAATCTTTCCAAATTGAGGGAAGAGTTTGATAGAAGAGAGAGATGGGTTTATTTCATGCTGAACTTTTCTCAAGAATAAGAAACTCTTGATGAATCAGAATATAATTCATCAGAATTCATATTAATTATAATTTTCTATTATTCATAAGTCTGCATAAGTTCATAGCCCATAAAATTATAGCCTTCTATAAAGGCTAAACTCATACAATTCTATTAGGGTGGTGCATTACTTTCAATGGCCAAAACTGCAGTTACTTTTATACCAACCTAATATAAATCCGTAAAATTACAGAAGACCATTATAGCCTTTCTGTTGAGAATTTTACTGTGAAAATAAAGAAAAATCTCTATATTCTAAACACTTGTGTTTTATTCATAAAAGAATACTTTCCTCATTATTATTTCTACTGCTAGCCAGTTAAAATCCACTTAGTCCTCTTCTATACATAATTCTAACAAGTTTGGTTACCTGATTTATAAGTGCAGTGAAATGGATACTTTGTTAGAATGAAGGAGATCAAAATTGTATCTACCCAACCAAAATTTAATAAATTAAATCCTTTCCTTTCTTTGTGTCTTGATTTCTCCAATAGTTAAGTAAGAGTTATTAAACTAAGAAAAATCTCTTTGGTTTCCTTTAGTTCTAAGGTTATATAATGTGAATTTCAGTACAGTAGCATCTTAAGTAGGGATAGGTGTCAGAAGTCATAAGGTAGAAACAAATATATACATGCACATAGTCTTGGTTACCTTTGGAATTTTAAATCATTATTTCTTCAAGCCAGAAGCTGGGTTCTTAGAAACGTAACATTTCAGAGTTAGCTTTTATTGTTATTGTCATTTGGCTGTGGATTCCTGGCCCGTGGAATGAAAAGGTCAAGGTCTCATTTGAACAAGAGGAAGAACACAGAATATTTATTCTCCTCTTTTCACTCTCTCCTCACATCCATTTCTCTTGCCCTCTGAGTCATTATATAATTGAACTTCAATACATAAAATTTAGTGTTACTGTTGTATAAACAGCTTTTCACATACTTCTTCCTTCACTCATACGTCTTCCTCTAGTCTGAATCTCTAATATTTGTAAGAACTATGCAGGTAGGAAGCTCAAGGTCTCAAGGTACAATTAGGGTCCAAACTTTTTTGCTTTAATATGGAGCACTAGGGACAATGCAGAATTTATTTTCCGGAAGGAAGGAAATAAACATTCACCTGGTCAGTCACAAAGGATATTTTCAGAGGAAGAAAGTCAAATGAATAAGTGTGAGATTTCTACTTCATATCTCCCTCCTAAGTAGAACCTAAAGGCTTATTGCTCCTTGAGTAAATATGAATAACTTGGGATTTAACTATGTGAAGTAAAATTATGAACATTAACTCCAGAGTAGAGGCCTTGTCTTTCCTGGCAAGTAAAAGGTAAAGGACCCGGAAATAAACAGTGAAAATCCATGGAAAAAATGAATTTACTAACAATATTTTATATATGAAAACTAATTGATAGCATGAAAGGTTTTTCCCGCTAAGAAAATTATATTTCATTATAGCTATCTTTAATACAAAATTAAAATTGTTTCATTTTACCCACTTGTCACATTAAATTTATTCTCATTTCATAGTAATAAAGTTCTCCTCATTTTCCTTCTTCTAGAATTTCTGTTAATGTTATCCTGTTACAGGAACTCCTTTGAGTATATGATGGATTTTTTGACATTTGTTGAGTTAACTCGACAGGAAAGGCCAAGTACATCAAATAGCCTAATTATATATCTTTTATAAACTATTAAAAACCAATATGCTTTTATAATAAGAATGCAATGCACATCTTATACCACAAACATTCTGACATTTTTACATGCTTGTTAGAATTGACATTAAAAAGGGGTAGAGTTGCTATAAGAAATGAAAAGTCTGAACATAGGCACAAACTCGCATTGAAAGGTACTCATGGTTTAAGAAAAGCCTAGCAAAAGAAAACTGTTTTGTGTGAGCACCTTCTGAAGTATGCCCTGGACACACTTTCCCTAGGAGCTATTCTGGAAATAAAAATCTCTACTATGTCTGTCTATATTTACACACATATTTAATTAATTTCATTCTTTCTGTGGCCAAATCATTTTGGGAAATGTTGTGTATTCTATTAACTTCTTGAAGAATGACAAGGCATAGCCACCTGTTCAAGGTTCCAAGAAGCCTGCAGTAAAATGTGATCTGTTTAACTTCACCCCAGTGTTTTGAAAACGTATTTGGTTAGGGAACTCCTTTTGTAAACCATCTTTTAACATCCTATAGATGCTGTTATGCTATATCTCTTAGTTTAAGACTCTGGGGTTGTGGTATACTAGAGTGAGTCACCCCTTAGCTTAACTATCTCAGGCTATGAAATAAATGAGCTGAGGGATAACAGGCCCCAGAATATCATTCATTCATTTATTCATTCTTTCAGTCACTAACTCATTCTTACAACAACATTGATAACCAGACACAATGTTTAAGACTGCTCATGCTGGATCCATCACTGTCTGGTCTCTCTGTCTGTGGTATGCACGCCTGGGACTTCTACCACTCTTCAAAGTGCTGGTCAAATCCCATTTCTTTGATGAATTCTATTGCAATGTCTATTGTCCAGTGGATCTTTCCCATCTTTGAACTCCAAAAGCATTAGCATATGCACAATTATGATAATGATTTCCAGATCTTGATTTAATGCCTAAAATTTTAATCCTTTAAAAGGCAGAGCAATATTTTTATTTATTTCAGACTCAAAGACTTAATGTGGTCTTGGTCAAATAAATCATTGTTCAGTTGATATAAGCAGCAACACTGTCCTCTCTGGCTTTATAAATTACATCATCCTAGACTGCCCACAGTTGAGGGTAGTCCCCCTCCTTGAAATGCAGCAATCAATACTACATTTTCTAGTCTCTATTTATAAACAGGAAATTAACTGCTTTCCATCATTGCTCTAATTGACCTTCAGCTCAGGTTTGAAAGGAAAGACCTCAGCCAAACAAGAAGCTTTATTGATGGTATCAATCCATTAGTGATGCCTTTGGTTTCATTATAAAGGTGCCATATGCAATAAAGACACATATTTGAATAGTCTGGGGGGAAAGGAGGAGGGGTTCTCTAAAGAAGATTTCCCTGTAAATGAGCATGAAATCTTATCTCTTGCTTGTTCAAACCTCCAGGGAACATAGAAAAGAAAGCCTAGCTAATCTATAGAAGGAAACGGGAGGTAAATGCATGCTGTCCAACTGAACCTATGGCTTTGCACATCAGTTCAGTTAATCCTTGAAAATCACCTTACTTAAAACAGTTAAGTCAAGATGTTAATTGGCCTTTTCTAATTTTCAATGCAATGATGGAATGGTAAATGGATTAGACACACTTCTTTAAATCACCAAGCACTTATCAAAGAGCTAATAAATATTTACTACAATTCTTTAAAACATGGGAGAAGACATGGGAAGCAAAGAAAGAGCTCTTCATTTCTTCCTGCGCAAGATGTGGCCACTGAGCTGTTTCTGAGTCCCAGGAAAACAAAACAATTCCTCCAAGACATAGGCAAAATGGGAACTAGTTGCCAAACCGTTGACTCTCATGTTCTTAAATTAAGAGACTGTTTTTAAACAAATCATTCAAGTGATTCTTATGCACACAGAAGTTTGAAAAGTCCTGTTTTAAGGATTTAATGACTGGGATAGTAAGAGAGATTATTAACTCTCCACTTAGGCTACAAGCTTTCTTCTAGAACATTGGACACTTGAGTGCAGGGAACCTGTGTATCTAATGTCCGTCTGTCTCAGCACTCAGAACAGTGTAAGTCATATAGTATGCACATAATTATGTACTTATAAAGTGGAGGTTGGGAACAAAGGGAGAAGACAAAGACAGGAGGGAAAGAGGGCAAGAAAGTACTTTATTCAGGGTGCTTGGATTCAGGTGTTTTTTTTTCCCCCCTCACTGTGGCATCTAATCAAGAGATCCTGCACTCTTAGATGCTTTCTGTTGAATGAAAAATAAGATAATCACAATATTCTTTAAAAGGGCTTATTTTATTCATGATTCAGGTTAAATTCCTTTAAAAAAGAAACCTATCTTTAGTCTCTAAAAAACACCCTGCTAAAATTGCCATCTTTCAAAGAGTTTCAAGTTTTGAGGGAAAAGAAGAAATAAAAATCCACTGAAGACCTACCATGTTCTAGTCACTTGTTTAAACACTTTACAAAGGCTCTCTCGTGTGATATTCATCATACTCTTGAAATTCAAGCACCATCATCCCTGTGTTTCAGGTGGATGATCATGATGATGGTGATGATGATGATGAGTGAGCTCTTAACAAGGTAACTTGTGTTTATCTTTAATATAGATTATCTCATTTAATTCTTACAACATCTGCATGAATATTGCATTTTTTTCACTTTTACAAATAAAAATCTGAGGTTTAGAGACATTAATCAAGGTGCCCAAAGTCACTCAGCTAGGTTGTAGAAAGGCCTGGACTGGACTCCAGGTCTCTCGGACTCCATCACTTGCACACACATACCCCAAATGAGAAAACAAGTTAGAGAAGTTAAATGGTCTCACAGTTCCCAAGCTCTCAAACAGGGACTAGAACACATGTCTCCTAACCAACTGTGAAGTAGGGCATGAGGGACATTTACATTTTTCTATCCTTACTACAAGTGGCATAGGGAAAGGATTCAGCTTTCGTATCTTCTTGGACTACTGTGTGTGCCCTAGGCTCAGATATTACTGGGCAGGGGCCTTGAAGCAAAGGCAGAAATAACAGTGGAGAGAATTTTATTTGCTTCTGTGTTTTCCTGAATGTGAGTCAAAACAATAATATAAATTCGGTGCTTCAGTAAATATCCCCAAATATCTAAAGCCACCATTCAGGGATGGGATATTTGATACATTTTTTTTGTTTTTGTTTTTGTTTTTGTTTTTTTGAGACGGAGTCTTGCTCTGCCGCCCAGGCTGGAGTGCAGTGGCCGGCTCTCAGCTCACTGCAAGCTCCGCCTCCCGGGTTCACGCCATTCTCCTGTCTCAGCCTCCCGAGTAGCTGGGACTACAGGCGCCCACCTCGTCGCCCGGCTCGTTTTTTGTATTTTTTAGTAGAAACGGGGTTTCACCGTACTAGCCAGGATGGTCTCGATCTCCTGACCTCGTGATCCGCCCGTCTCGGCCTCCCAAAGTGCTGGGATTACAGGCTTGAGCCACCGCGCCCGGCCTTGGATACATTTTTGAATGGATGTGTCAAATACTTACTGTTTTGTGCTTTTTATGGACATGACTCTGGTTTAAGCATTTAACTTTTGGAAGTTGTAAAGGTTATAAAAGAAGTTTAAATTCCTGTGAACAACTACTACATATTCAATCAGTAAATGTCAAGTTGCCCTTTTATATATGTCAGAAATTATTTTAGAGGATCAAAGGCATAGCAAGAGTGACCAACTTGAAGTATGAAAGCAGGTTTTTAAAAATGCTGCTTTAGAAATATTTGTATTTTTAAAGAAAATAATGTGTCCCTGCTGAAATTCTTACTATTGAATGGAGTATAATAAAGATTTTCACACATGGGAAAGCAAATAAGAAAGTTAGCATAAAAATGTAGTTTTGGTTTCTGTTCTAGTAAAATGTAAATAACTGAAGAATGCTGCAACTTTAGAAACTAAAAATATTTCCTTGGGCAATGCTCCAATCAAGACATGTTCACTGAGACCAAATTACTTTTGGATTAATGTGATTTATTACAATACAGAAAAATAAAATTTCATCTATATTCTAACCCACAAATCAACTGTAATTACTAAATGTGTTTTAATTCAAAACCTGAATGAATGAAAGAATCCTACCAAGTGTATTAGATTCCTAAGCCTCCTGTAACAAATACCTACAAACTTGCTGCCTTAAAAATTTATAATCTTATGGTTGTGGAGGCTAGAAGTCAGAAATCAAGGCATCAGCAAAACCACAATCCCTCTAAAGCCTGGAGGAGAGAAACTTTCTTCAGCTCTTCCAGCTTCTGGTAATCCCAGATTTTTTTTTTGCTTGACAATTCATTCCTCAATTTATCTCTGTTCTTTTGCACTTTACTATAGGTAGCAAGGAGACAGCAGGCTGAGACTTCTAAACTTTTTCTTAGAAATCTCTTCACCTTCGTAGCTTACAAGTTTTACTTTCCTTCCAACAGCAGAACATAATTCAGCTAAATTCTCTGCCACTTTACAACAAGGATGATCTTAACTCATGTCCAATATCATGCTCCTTGTTTTGGTGTAAGATCTTGCCAGAAGCACCTTTATTATTCATATCTCTAGTAACATCTGTTCATGATGATACACATATTATCTAAGAGGAAAGATGCTGTCTCTTCAGCTCTCCTCTCTTTCTGAGCCCTCATCGGCATTGCCTTAAACATGCACGTGTCTACCAACAGTCAAGGCAATCTAGGCTTTTCCTATCAAGTGCCAGAAACTCTCTTAGCCTCCATCCATTATCCCATTCCAAAGCTACCTCTCCATTTTTAGATTTTTGTTACCGCAGTCCCCTATTTCCTGGTACCAAACTGCACTAGTTTTCTAGGATGGTCATAGCAGAGTAGTACAAACTGGGTAGCTCAAAATAATAAAAATGGATTCTCTCACAGTTCTGGGGACTGGAGGTCTGAAATCAAGGTGTCAGCAGGACCATGCACCCTCTGAGACTTCTCCCTCACTTCTGGCCATGGTCCTCAATCCTTGGCATTCCCGGCCTATAGCTGCATCAATCTAATCTCTGCCTCTGTTGTCACGCAGCATCCTGTCCATTTGTTTCTGTCTTCACATGGCATTTTTCTTATAATGATGCCAGTCATATTGGATTAGGGTCCATCTCATCTTAACTTGATTATATCTGCAAAGATTCTATTTCCAAAAAAGGTCACATTTCAGTCACCTGGAGTTAGGACTTTGATACATTTTTTAAAATAAAAATCAAGCCTTCAATCACTGTAATAGCCTATCAAGAACCTGGACAGGAGAAAGTGCTGGTTCCCCAATGTTTCATTCTTCCTTTATGCAAGGCTCCAGGCAAGGGTCAGGTGGTCAGCAGAGACTTGAAAATCACCTTTCCTGCTGAAGGAGGCTCCAAAAATGCTCCTGTCATGTTATGGATGCAGGGGCCAAGGAAAGGAGAGGGTAGGAATAGGAGTGGAAAAGTACTGAGTACTGAGCCACAGTGGGAAAAAAAAAAAAAAGTCTTCGAATTTTTCCCCCATTTCGCATTAAGAAGGCCTCAGCAAAGGTACCTGGGGAATATATTAGCCCAGGAGGGCCCTGATAAAGACGTCTCTGAATGAAGGCATCTGTGCTAGGAATGCAGACATGAGCAGGAACACAGGTGGCCAGGGACTTTGGGTCCTTGACTGCAACTCCCTTCAGAGACTGCCATGCACTGGCTATGCCCCAAGCGTGGTGTGGGCAGGGCAGCTTTCCTTCATGAGTCCTATCATGTAAAGCTGTTGTAATTGCCTAAGGACTTTGGTATTTCTTCATGCAGGACATAATTCAACCCTAATAATAAAAAAGTATGCCAAGTATCTATTTATTGCTTTTCAGCTCCAGAGTCACCATTTAATTTGTGCTGTGCTTTTAAATAATGATCAGTTTCTTTAAGCATCCCTTCTTTACAGAGAAGATGATGTTGAACTCTCTCCTGAAGGCATATTGCAGAAGGGAGGTGCTTCTTGCTGTCTTTGCCTGCTGCACAGTGCATCAGCATTGCGGGTATGAGGACTTCCAGTGGAGTTCTGACCCAGGCACATGTCCAGAGCACACAGTTCTTTACATTACATCCAGAGCACACAGTTCAACATTACAACCTTTGCCTTGCCTGACAATAACTTAGCAGCAGTTTTCTTGACAGGCACATCACAAGCTCCAGCTCTCCTGCCCTCACATTAGAGCCTGATTCCATCTTCAAGTCCGCACTCAACTCTCCTGCAGCCAGGAGCATCACCACTCTTGCCACCATGCCAGTGCTCTCTCTGTAGAACTATGCCTGGCTCACCCACACTCCATGAATTCTTCCCTTTGTATATTCCCACCACCAGTTGATAATTGCCTATATCCTGTATGTACTCCAGAAGATTTCTTGCTGCTTGGCCAATGACTGAAGAGCAGCTGTCATCTGTACAAACAAGCGAACTTCTTTGCTATTCAGTGAGCTGAATTCACCACATTTTCTCCAACAAAGTATAAATCCAAACCCTGGGGAGAAGTTTCCCTTCTAGTTTACCCTTCAGCCCCAGGGTACCATGGAAAGTTTCCTTATGTCTTCTAGTTACTCTTTCATCAGATTTAAATAGCTTTTTTTTTTTTTTTAACTAAACTTTCCCTTTTTAACTTATTGTGTGGTTTCTATCTTATGATTGGACCCACACTAATACAACAAGGTTTTATATAGACTTCTTCTCTGTCCACTGGATTGGTAACACAATGAACCTAAATAAAATATCTTGGAGTTGAGAAACAAAACAGAATATTTTGAGTGCAGTCCTTTCCAATGTAGACATCCTTACTTTAAAAATTAATTTGAGGTCTGACTTCTATATAATCAAGCACACTTTTTTAAAAAAAGTATGCAATGGAGTTTTGACAGCTGTACAGACCCGTGAAAGCACCACCAAAACTAAGATACAGAACACATCTAACCCCAACAGATTCTTCATGACCCTTTGCAATACATTCTCTCCCATTACCATCGGCCCCAAGCAACTGCTGGCCTATTTTCTCTTATTGTAGATTAGTTTTCATGTTCTAGAATGTTGTACAAATAAAGTCATGCAGTCTACACTCTTGTATGTCTGGCTTCTTTCATGTAGTGTAATGGTGTGGAGATTCATCCATGGTCTTGCATGTATCAGCAGTTTGCTGACTAATTCCATTGTATGGATGTACCAGAGTTTTTTTGTTTTTTTTTTTATTCCAGGGATTTTCAACCTTGGCACTATTGGCATTTGAGCCAGACAATTCTCTGTTGTCCTGTGTATTGTATATTTAGCAGCATCCTTGGTCTCTAACTGATAGTACCTCCCTTTCCGATTTTGACAAATAAGTGTCTCCAGATATTGTACAATGTCCCTCCCAGAGAGCAAAACCACCCCAGGCTGAGCATCACTGGTTTATCCACCCACCTACTGGGTGGATACATTTGGGTTGTTTTCAGTTTGGGACTACTATGAATGAAGCCACTATAAACATTCATGTTTACATATAACACTTCCTTTCACAGCATCCAGGGTATATAATTTTCCAGCCTCTAATTGAATACTTGTGATGGCGGGGTGCTCACTACTTTGTAAAACAGCTAGTTCTGTAACTGAACCTTATAATAAAGTTTCCATCTTGTTTTCTACATAAAGGAGAAATTGTCCATTTGCTCTACACTAGCGGGACAAGACAATCCTGTTTCCTTTCCATGTGACAGTGCTTCAAATGTCAGGTTATCTTATTTCTCCTCTAATTCTTTTCCCTTTCAGTCTAAAAATCCTTAGTTTCTTCAGCCTTCCTTCATACATCACAGTTTCTAGGTTCATGCTATTCTATTTGTCTTCTCTAGGACACATGTCATTTGGCAATGACATTTTTAGAATGCAGTATTCAAAACTGAATCAAATATTATCTAATAGTAGACAAAAGATGAATGTGTATAATCATTGAGTAAAACTATTCTACCTAATGTAGCTTAAGATTGAGCTGGGTCATAGTAAATTTATGGTCAAGTCATTCTATCTCCAATCTTTTACATGGAAATTCCTATTAATTAGGGTCTTTTCTTTATTCTATTCTTGTACAACTATTTGGGAGATAGCACAAATATAATAGCTCACATTTATCTACATTACCTTTCATTTTATTGACATGAGCCATCATTCCAGCATGTCAGGGTTAATTTGAATCTTTATTGTATCATTCACCGCAGAATCTTAGCTTTATGGCATTCAGAAATTTATCAAAAGTAATTTCTAACTCCTATGTTTTAAAGTAGATGTTAGGAAAGAAAACCCAAGGACTCTGATAGCTTTCATTGATTTGGTATATGCATTTATTGGGTGTATTCTAAAAAACTTGGTGGCTATAAAAGGGAAGGCTGTTTTGAGGGTTACCTAAGAAGAAACATTTTGTTTCTGCACAATTTGAATGTCTTTTTATGTGTAACCTAAGGAGGGTACTTTGTTTCTTCTCTCCAAAAACTTTGGGATCTAAAAAGCCTATTAAGTGTGGTTGTATAATCTGAGAAATGGGAAGAAAGTAAATGGAGAATGTGGTCAGAGAGAAATGCAGAGCGCTGCAGCTGGCATTATCCAAAGAAAAATGTGGGAAAAGAAATAAACTTCAGAAAAACTTAGTGAGAGACTATACTGAATAATTTTTGAAGAACTACAAGGACCATGAGCTTTCTGCAATGAGGATGAAAAATTGTGATAAGAATAAGCAGTCATTGGAAGTGAGACGAGCATAAGAATAGGGCAGTGGAAACTCAGCTGAAGCACAGTGGGTATGACTGACTCAGGAGGTCAAGGGAAGCTACTACAACCACATGGGGTGACTAGCACAGGCTCAAGAGTAAGACTGCCTGGAATGGAATGCCTGCCATGCCCTAAGCCAACTGTGTGACCATGGGCGAGGGAAGTGGCTTCTCTCTGCCTCAGTTTTCTCTTCTGTAAATAGCAATAATATTAATACCTGTATCACAGAGTTGCTTGAAGAATCAATGAGCTAAGTTATATAGAGTCTTGAGCAGTATCTGGTACAGAGTGACAGCTCAACAAAGGCCAATGGCTTTGTTATCTAACATGGAACCAGGTAGAGATGTTTTCATTATTCATTAGCTAAGTATGTTAATTTCTCAGTGCAGATAGAATAAAGTGTAAGTAATTGCCTGTACCATATTATAGTTTGATATTCTTCTACTGCACATCAGGTTAACTATTTAGCAAACTCAGGAGTTCACTAAGTAAGGATTTAGCTAATATTTCATAACTTTTGTCTTCTTGGTAAAACCTTTAGTTATCAAAACTAAGCACTGGAGGCAGATTTCTCTGTGTCCACAGCAATTTCAAGGCTATCATCTCTACCTTTATGATTCCTTTCTTCAAAGACTGCTCCATCATTGCCTAATGGACTCTGATGGGAAGTTTTGTTAAGATTTTGGTATCTGGAGTAGACAAATCAACACTTCTTTAAAAATTTCTTAATAGGACAAATCCTGGGGACTGTCTGAACATAATATCTATTAAACATACTCTTATCAACACCACTGGGACCTCCCTGCTGGTTGACATCTATGCATTAATCAAGGTCCTTTGGGTATGACTGTTCAGCCAGCCATGAACTCACCTAATTATGCTGCCAGCCAGACTATATTTCTCCATTTTGTCCACAAGTATGTAATAAGAGACATTGTTAAATGCCTCACTGAACCCAGACCCACACATCTATGGCACTAAACTGATCTACTAATCAAACCCATCAATTTTTAGTTGAAAAAGGCTGCTGGAAAATAGTATGGTGAAAGAAGGAAGGGAAGGGGAGGGGAGGGGAGGGGAGGGAATAGGAGGGAAGGGGAGGGGAGGGACGGAAGAAAGGAAAAAAGAAAGTACATGGACTGTCCAATCTGTCTGCCCATCCCTGGATAAACAGAAAATAAAACTCTTCTTTCAGGAATGATTGAATTCTGCATACATTTTATTCATTTATTTTTTGCTCATTTTTTTTTTGAAATTCTCTACAATGTCTACATTACCTTAATATAAAAAGAAAGTACTTTTCAAATCATATATACACATACATGCACATACAAACACACACACTGATTTAATTTGTTTCTACATTGTTTAAGTTCCAGCTACCTCCTCTTAATTAGTTTTCATTTAAAAAGCAATTGAAATTCTACACAGTATTTATTACGATTTGAAAATGAATGCCAGTGTTTTGTTGGCAATGGAATTCCACACCTCCCACCATAACAATAGAAAACAATTAGAATACTGTTTATTACATCTCTTAATCTGGAACACAAAAATTCCTTCCAAATTAGATACATAGTTAATCCAACTTTTTTTTCTTTCTTTCTTTCTTTTTTTTTGTGTGAATGTCTCAGCTTACTGTATGCAATTCTTGTTCTGGTTTATTTACATTTGCTGGAAAAATGTAGAGTGACTACAGATGACTTTTAAATACAGCTTTAAGAACTCTCTTTCTGAACCAAATTCCTGCCTTTGGAAGCTTTACTGTCTCCTTAAACCCCCTATCCAGTGTACTTAGGACCTATGTGAGCCAGGGCAGGCTTTAAACATGTGTCCACATTTTTGTTTCCTAGCTCTGCACCCAGGTTCCCACTGATGATGTGGACATGAAAAATTGGCTATTTTGGGCAATGATATCAGCCAAGCTGCCAGCAAAGGTGGCAAATCCAATCTCCAGGAAAAAATGGACAATCCAGATTGTAGCCTACCGAAGCTTTCTTAGAGGAATAAGACAGAACAATATTGAAATGCAGTAGCAACTGTTAACCACGCTCCTCTGACCAGCTGCCAGGGTTTGAAGGGTTACAAAAGAAGGGGGCTCACAGTAAGTTTGTTCCCAGACGCTCCCATCCTCCCTCCCATCTGGAGAATAGGCAGTTTTTGGCTTTCAGACACTACAAATAACTATAACCATTCATCTTAACGAAGCCAAATAACCCAAATATGCATACACAAAGTTGATAGCAAGACCAGCCTTGGAGAAATTCTGAAGTAGAAAAAGTTCCTTTTTTTTTTTTTTTTTTTTTTTTCTGAGATGGAATTTCACTCTTATTGCCCAGGCTGGAGTGCAGTGGTGCCATCTTGGCTCACTGCAACCTCCATCTCCCAGGTTCAAGCAATTCTCCTGCCTTAGTCTCCAGAATAGCTGGGATTACAGATGCCTGTCGCCATGCCTGGCTAATGTTTTTTTTTTTTTTTTTTTTTTTTTTTTTTGTTGTTGTTGTTGTTGTTGTTGTTGTTGTTTTTGTATTTTTAGTAGAGACGGGTTTTCACCATGTTGGCCAGGCTGGTCTTGAACTCCTGACCTCAGGTGATCCACCTGTCTCAGCCTCCCAAAGTGCTGGGATTACAGGCGCGAGCTACTGCGCCCGACTGTCTTTTTTATTCTCTTAATCTTTTCCTTTTCCTCCTCCTAGTAGATTCTTAGGCCCCTTCCTTATCCTTCCTTGTCTACGTCCCTTCACCTCACTCTTTTACTCACTTATTTGTTCAGTTCACAAACATACTGAATTTCTCAGGCAGTGAGCTAGTTACTAGAGATTCAGTGCTGAGAAAATTCAGACTTAGTTCCGCCCATACAAAACTTATGGTCTAGTGTGTAACAAACATGATCCAAATAATTTAACAAATAAAGATACATTTTGAATTGAGAGAAGAAATCTGCTTCATTGTGTTAAATACACTTACCTGGTCACAGACGCTTGTTCATGGTAAAACCCATTCAATCACATAGAACTGATCTCTTAAAGAACACACAGTTAGGGAGGGGCTGAAGACTTCAGTCAAAAAGAAGAGATAGCACAGATGCTTTGGATGCTTTGACAAAGCCCTTATAGAAAAGCAAAATAAAGACTTGAAACTTCTTCTTCCACACTTGGCTGGGCTGCAGTGGCTCATTCCTGTAATCCCAGCACTTTGGGAAGCTGAGGTGGGCGGATCACTTGAGGTCAGGAGTTCCAGACCAGCCTGGCCAACATGGTAAAACTCTGTCTTTACTAAAAATACAAAAATTAGCTGGGCATGGTGGGGTAGGGGCATGCCTGCAATCCCAGCTACTTGGGAAGCTGAGGCCTGAGAATCGCTTGAATCAGGGAGGTGGAGGTTGCAGTGAGTCAACACTGTGCCACTACACTCCAGCCTGGGCAGCGCTAGAGCAAGCTCTGTCTCAAAAAAAAAAAAAAAAAAAAAAAGAAAGAAAAGAAAAGAAAAAGAAACTTCTCTCACCCTTTAAGCAACCCAATGGATAATGTTATTTCTGTCCAAACACATCACCATTAGTTGCCTGTCCCTGGAACAGGCAACTGCCAAGAGTGTAAGTTTATGTATATGCAGAAATGCCCTGAAAATTAATTTCCAGGCAATGTGAGGCTATTTAAACCAGTCATTCCAGCTTATGCTTTTGAACTCTGAAAAGATGGGATTGCCAAAGCTGTTCCATGGAGAGGTGGCTGCTGCCTAGTGTTATACCAGAGATCACACTAATAAAGAAATTAAAGAACTACTCCTTATCCTCATGGTCTGATTCAGAGACCAATATACTTCATCCCCAAAAGAGTATTCTAATTAATGTGATCTCATTTTACCTTGTGCAGACTCAGGCAGGTAGTTAAACTGAAATTGATGTCTTTTTGTAATAAGTATACCGAGGGCTGAGTGGAAAGAAAATGGGAGGCATTTTGGGTAAGAGATTAGGATAAATTTTTGAAAAGTCAAGACCATCTAATGATAGTAGTGCCTTAGGAAATGCAAGTCATTTGCATTGAGGATTTGAACAAATACAGGAAAGGTGACCTGAGAGGAGGATGTGGTACAATGGTATTTTTCAAAGGCAGAATACAGTGAAAGCCAAAAGTACAGATCTATAATTCAGACAGACCTGAGTTTGAATTCTGTCTCCCAGGTTTGAATACTAGTTTGACTTTTTACAAAATTGCTTAAACTCATTGATCCTCATTTTCCCCTCCTGTAAAAAAGAGATTAACAGAGGTGTTTTGTACCTCATAGGGTAACAATGAGATTAAAATACAATCATAAAGCATTCAGCACAGCACCTGATATATGGTAAGTACTCAGTAACAGGTAATGATTGCTATGACTTTAAGTTCTGGGATACATGTGCAGGATGTGCAGTTTCGTTACATAGGTAAACATGTGCCATGGTGGTTTGCTGCACCTGTCAACCCATCACCTAGATATTAAGCCCTGTGTGCATTAGCTATTTTTCTTGATGCTCTCCCTCCCCCCATCAACTTCCCAACAGGCTCCAGTGTGTGTGTTTTCCCCTCCCTGTGTCCACGTGTTCTTGTTCAGCTCCCACTTGTGAGAATGTTATTCTCACTTAAGTGAGAATAATGTTTTCATTATCAGATTTTTAAATATCTAGGTTTCCCAATAGGGTATTTATATTCTATGAGGCACACCAAGATTATAGGAGACAGATGAATTTTGATTAAGGCAACATGGCCACAGCAGGACTGGAAAATTTGGTTAGGGGATTCAGGAAGTATGAATTATTCCTGGTCATACTGCTGTGTTCTTAGAATAGCAAATAAGCACTCATTTGTGTGTTATATTGTATTAGATTGAATGTTACAGAAACTTCCATTTCTGAGTGTCCAAAATAGTCACTGATTAGAAATTTTATATGGTTCTATCTATACAGAAACAGTATGCTCCAAATCACACCTTCCCAGCTCAGATTTAAGGAATGATTTGATGGTAAGTAGAAGTAGTGTAAATTAACCTCACTGAAGAATCTGTTCTGTAATTCTACAGAATTCCCAATAAAATACTGTGAAATTTCCTGCAGACATTTAACGAACTATGTTATCCCATCCTAAGAGTCCTGTCTAGATCTGTTTAACATCCTTTCTGTGTTCTCAGCTTTCTTTCAGGCACAGTGCATAATGGTCTCTGCTGATGCTTGCAGAAACCTGGGCTAAAGCTCTAGGTTTGCCACTATTTGATGGATGACCTTGGGAAATTTGCATAATGTATCTGAGCCTCAGTTTTCTCAACTATAAAATAAAGGAGCTGGAAAGGAGGGCTTATAGGTATCTTCCAACTAAAATTCTATGATTTTATAGCTGAGTTCTTGTGTGAGGAGTCTGGGATTCACATTCTTTTCCTTATTATCTCATCCTCATGAAATCATTTCATTCCAGGAATTTTACCAAAGGGTAATTTGCACAACAATTATTCCTACCCAGCCCGCCTTTTCTTGGACTCAGCTCCTTCGGCCAGGGAAGGGAGGTAGAACTCTGGCCATCTGTCCCTTTATGCTAAAGACGTTGTTTTTGAATGGTTGCCTAAGATAAGTTTAATTAGGAAAGGAAACCCTGTGGGAGAAATCACAAAATACACTGCAAAACCAGTAAATAAAAGGGGCTTTTGATTAATATTTGTCTTTCTCTATAACCCTGAAGCTGGCTGAGTGTCTAGACCCCTGCTTCTCACTACAATATTTTAGTCCAGTTCTCTTCAGCCATCAAAACCCTCTCCACACCCTAAGGTCCACCAGAATTTTCCCTTCTACAATGAGCTTCTCTTACCTCCTACCCCAGGGCAACTGTCTTTATGACTCACTTTGTCTTAAGGCATCTTTTCCATTTGGTTTTTTAAACTCACACACATAGACTTCACTTTTCTGCATCTGCAGGGGACACTTATCTTTGCTGCCCAGCACCTATAATGCCTTCTTTTGACAGATGTAAATTAATTTTGCTTCAAGGGAAACCTCTCTGCCTGCATCTCCTGGGGCTCTGTGGGTGGAGTTCAGGATCTCAGATGACCTATTTTGTCTGTTCAGTAAGTGGCTTTAGCACCAATCACATGCCAGGCACTGAGGCTACTGGATTAGAATGACAAGGCCCCTGCTTTTTCGGAATGTATATTCTTATAATAATTCCTAAAGATTACACACTCTATTTTTACATTTTTCTCTCCCTGGCAACTAGCACGGTACAGGTTACATAGTATATATTCCCCTGAAATTTGGTGAAGGAATGAACGAATAAAATTGTTTCAAGGGTACATGATGGTTAAAAACAGTGTTTGTGTGTGCATGAGTGCATGTGTATGTGTGTGTGTGTGTATGTTGACATTTTTGCATCATCACTATGTATCACAATTGTTTCCACAGTTTTACATGGATAAATCCATTTAATCTGTACAGGAATCCTGTGTGACAGATACTGTTATGATGTCAGTTTGTAGAGAAGGAAACCAAAGCACAGAGAGATGAAGTGACTTTTCTAAGGTCACAGAGGTCACAACTAGTACAGGGAGAACTAAAACCCGATAGTTCATCTCCTTAGACCACATTTATAATCACGTTACTAACGTCTCATTCTCAGTTGTGAACACTGGACTGAGGGAAGTGACAACACAAAGTGAGAAGTTACAGCTCTACTTCTCCCCCTTCCCTTTCTAAAAGTGATATTTTGTATTTCACATTTTTTCTCATCCTCAAATTAAATAAATACACTTCGAAATACATTCCTATTTTGTAACCATTTTGACTTTATGGTTCTCAAGACAGGACGTCAAGATTTGTAGATCAATAGTTCTGGATACCTACAGTAATATTGATAAAAATATAGAAGAAAAGCCAATATTGGGGATCAAAACATATCAGTGTACAATGTATACACACACTCATTGATACAAGGCAATGAAAAGATATGTACCACCTTTAGGTCAGAGTAGTCAAACAGAAGAGCTGGAAACCAGCAGTTTCTAGGGCAACCTTTTAAGTTAGGGCTTCTCAGTGGCAAAGGAAATTCATCAGCTAGCATTCCATGGAGTCCTGTTTACAGTCTGCAGGAACATTCACTGGGCTATTATGAAGAACGCTAATGCTCTCAATTATACCTAAATTAAGATAAAGCAGTAACCTAGTTAATGTAAAAGTGGTTTTATTTATAGACAGCAATTTAATCTTTAATATGCAACTACCATCTGTAAAACTACTTAGCCACATCTATCCCTTTTAGTGTCTTTATTATCCTCTTGTAAAAACACATGGAGCATTCTTGGTTATAGATGTGAAAGAGTTCTTTCTCTAACATTTTTTTAAGCTTAAAAATGTTGATGTAATTACAGTGGATAGATGGATATATTTTCATGCTGAATGTCCTTCATTCATTATATACTGTAATGAAATTAACCATAATGTCTACAGAAAGGAAAAGCTATTTATGGTAGTTTCAGGAGAGGATCTTTTTCTTCCTCCAATAGAAGCATTTGTTTGGGTGGCAGGGAGGTCTGGAGGTGGGGTGTGGGAGCTGAGGAGGCACAGAGGGATTCTTATGCTCAGGAATGTCAACCTTTTCAGGTAAATCATCTTTCAGAAGCAAGCAAGCCTATAAGCACATTGAGCCAGTTGTGTACCTTCAACCAGCATTGTTGGAGACCCAGCTTTGAAAGTGCAAACTGCCTCCTGAGTCAGAACACATCTGGAAGCCTAACCAAGCTTCTAAGCTAAGCATCTCAGCAGAGGCAGCCTGTCTATCCCAAAGGATAGAAATATTATTTTCTGTGTAGGGTTTTGAGGCTTCTGAGGAGTTACACAAAGCCTGAGAGTTACAGTCATTCTTCTAATGATGGTTAGTTGACCACTAGAGGGAAAAGCAAACACACACACACACACAACACACACACACACACACACACACACACACACACAGAGAGAGAGAGAGAGAGAGAAGGAGAGAGGGAAGGGGGGGAGAGAGAGAAAGAGAGAGAGAGAGAGAAAGAGAGAGAAAGAGAGAAAGAGAAGGAGAGAAGGAGAGAAGGAGAGAAAGAGTCTCCAAAGCGTGGTGGGATATCAACAATCAGCAAGTATCAAGTATCTACTCTGGTTAGGTGGGTTCTTAGGATGCAGAAAATTTCAATGAACTGAGATTCTGATTTATAAACATAGCAGATTTTTATAGTTAGATAAGAAACTAGAAAAATTGCCTAATTTGGGGTTAGCAAATGCAAGTCAAGTGTGGGACATCTTCCCCTGTTCCTTGCTGACAGCCCACTGCTATATGTTCTTTCTCATGGATGCAGAGGAACACTGGTACATGGGATGAAATCTAGAAGCTATTTCATAACAAATAACCCCCTCATTTTTACAGCAGAGGAATTGAATCCCAGAGAAGTTCATGACTCTCTCAAAGACACAAAGCAAGTTAGTGTCTGATATGAGAAGAGATCCCTTGTGCCCCCTTTCTCCTAATCCTGGAGTCTTTACATGTCATGAGGGTGTTAATTACACCCAATTAGCAGTGATCCCAGGGTGGAATAAAACAGAGACCTGCAAACCAAACTTCAATAGATGATCATGAGGTCAACTTTTAATCAGCTCAGTCCAATTTCTAACACTCACAGTACTAGACAATGGTGCGAGAGACTCACTCTGAGGATTCCTGGGGTGGAAACGCTGCAGAACCACATGACGTTGTTGCTATTCATGCTGGCAAAACTGTTTCCAACATTAATTACCTGTGCCTGCTACAAAGGGTCTGTAAAATTGTTATTATGTTTTGAAGTGTCAGGCTCAAATGTATTTAAAAGAAACAGTCCGTAAGAAGGTAGAAGGCCGGGTGCAGTGGCTCACACCTGTAATGCTAGCACTTTGGGAGGCCAAGACCGGCAGAATACCTGGGGTCAGGAGTTTGAGACCAGTTTGGCATGGTGAAACCCAGTCTCTACTAAAAATACAAAAATGAGCCTGGCATGATGGTGCGTGCCTGTAATCACAGCTACTCAGGAGGCTGAGACAGGAGAATCACTGGAACCCGGGAGGCAGAGGTTGCAGTGAGCTGAGATCACTCCACTGTAATCTAGCCTGGGTGACAGAGTGAGACTCTGTCTCAAAAAAAAAAAAGAAAGAAAATTAGGTAGAGAAGGCTACATGCATTAATATATAATACATACTCTACAAAGTAGGTTCACTCCCTCTTTCACTCCATCACAGCTACTGTTTCCTTCCAAAATACTAATCACAGTATAAAATCATTGTGTTTTCTGATGTACTATCTGCGTCTTCCACTAGAACATAAGCCCTATAAGGGCAAGGAGATTTTCTGTGTTATTTTCTATCATAATCCTAAATACCTTCCCTGGTACCTGATACAAGGTAAATACACAAAGTATGTTTATTAAACTTAAATAAAATTCAAAGCATTTATAATAGAAGACAAAGGGCTTTTACCTTGATGAACGGCTAGGACAAACAGACCTATTAGGGAAGAATATAAATGATAGTTACAAAAATGACTTGGAAACCTATGGAAGTATTTGCTCAAAATACAATGGAAAGAGAAATGAGCAGGTTACAAAAGTGCATGTATACTGTGGGCTGAAATATACACTTGTACTTTCGAATTTCATTCTGCAGTATATATGCATTGTCTTTTTAAAAATGAAATAATTTAACAATGACCAACAGAACTTTTTAACTCCACGGTTGAAGAAATTGACTTCCAGAGATGTGGGGACTTACAAAAGGTCCAGAGAAGGGAAACGGGAGAGCGGTTTAAACCAATGTAAGCCAATTTCATCTCATTGCCCTTTCTACTCTATTAGTCAGACTTCTAGGGTAAGGAGTATCTTAGAGTCCTTACGTGTTAACCCAGCCACAGCTGCAGAACATACTCAGCTGATCTGCATA
This sequence comes from Trachypithecus francoisi, assembly GCF_009764315.1. Taxonomy (NCBI): domain Eukaryota; kingdom Metazoa; phylum Chordata; class Mammalia; order Primates; family Cercopithecidae; genus Trachypithecus; species Trachypithecus francoisi. The sequence goes on from NW_022681465.1 coordinate 135,289,823, forward strand.
CATTTCATCAGCTCAGGGAATAAAGAAAAACAATGTACAATTTCTTAAAAATAATTACACTCGATCACTGCTCTGCCCTGAAGAAACAACCCTGCTGCCGAATTCTGAGCTAAATCTATTATTTCCTCTTCCTGGACCCTGTTAAATTGTTACTGCCATCTAAGCAAGTACACCATTATTTGAGGCCAAAGTGGACTGCCAGATTTAGAACCATCCTCCACTCAAACAGCTGCCTGCTACCTCCTTCCTTGGAGAAGGAGTTAACTTCACAGTTAGGAAAATGCTCTGATGACAGTAAGTGCACAGTCACAGTCATTTCTTCCACGCAAATCAGCCATTTCCACCTCAGGTGACTTTGAGCAACGTATTCATTTGCACCACTCAGGAAGTGCATGAAATTAACCCCCAAGGTTTCATGACATCCTAATAATAAATTGCAGAGAGCTGAGGTAAGGAAACAGTCTTGGCCAGATTCCATATATTTCCATGATAACTTCATACTTATACAGGTGACCAATAGGCCTCTCATTATAAAACCCATGGAGAAAGATATAACTAAGCTACATGGCAATAGCAAATTTTGACTGAAAATAAAGGAGGCTTATCTGTGCAATCATCTTTCAATTAGTCACACTAATAGAGAATAACTGTTGCATAGACAATGCAGAACCACTGAATGTGGAAATGATCATTTTTAGTTCTGTACCATATGTAACAATTAGTAAAGAATACAGTCATAATTATTAACAATATAGATAACAATGATAACATTTATCAAGCATGCACTATGTATCACATGTGATATTTACCTATTTACAAAATGTCATCATGAAGGACAGTATTATTATCCTCCCTTTAAAGAATACAAAAATTATGAGACATACATTAATTTGCTCAAGGACATGCAGCTAGCAAGCAAATGTTGGATTGAAACTCAGGTGTATTTGCCTCCAATGCTGTGTCTATGACCAATGTATTATGCTTGTTAGAGGCGAATCTTCCATGTCCTCATGGTGGCTTTCTTATGCTCAGATTAGGATGGTGATAATGTGTCAACTAGAAAGATGCTGTTCCAAAGCCATTCCCACCAACACTCTGCGCCTGACACCACCTAACAGGGGACCTAAAATGACAATATTAAAGTTTCAATCCTGTAGGTTAAGGATCTAATAGCTAAAAGATTCCCATTGAAATGTCAGTACATCTTAGACAGGACTCTAAAAGCACAAACAATAACCAAATAAAAATCAATGAATTTTACTTGGCCAAAATTCACAACTATTGTGCTTCAAAAACATCACCAAGAAAGTATAAAGATGACTCACAGAATGGAAGATAATATTTGTAATTCATATCTGATAAGGGTCTAGTATCTAGAATATATAAAGAATTCTTACAACTTAATAAAAAGACAACTTGATTTTTTAAAAAAGGAGAAAAGCATTTGAATAGATGCTTCTCTGAAGAAGGTATATCACATGGCCAATAAGTGCAGGAAATTATGCTCAATTACCATTCATCAATAGGGAAATGCAAATCAAAACACAATGAAGTACCACTTCGCACCCACTAGGATGGCAATAATAAAAAAGATGAATAATAAGTGTTGGCCAGGATGTGAAAAAACTAGAACCTTTTATATTGCTGGCAGAGATGCCAAATAGTACAGCCATAACAGAAAATAGTACAGCAGTTCCTCAATCAGTTAAACCTAGAGTTGCCATATAACCCAGCAATTCCACTCTATGCTTAACGGAATTAAAAACATAGCCCACACAGAAATTTGTACATAAATGTCGTTCATAGCAGCATTATTTATGATAGCCAAAAAGCAGAAACAACCCAAATGCCCATCAACTGAAAAATGGATAAAGAAAATGTGGGGGCCGGGCGCGGTGGCTCAAGCCTGTAATCCCAGCACTTTGGGAGGCCGAGACGGGCGGATCACGAGGTCAGGAGATCGAGACCATCCTGGCTAACACGGTGAAACCCCGTCTCTACTAAAAATACAAAAAAAACTAGCCGGGCGAGGTGGCGGGCGCCTGTAGTCCCAGCTACTCCGGAGGCTGAGACAGGAGAATGGCGTAAACCCGTGAGGCGGAGCTTGCAGTGAGCTGAGATCCGGCCACTGCACTCCAGCCTGGGTGGCAGAGCAAGACTCCGTCTCAAAAAAAAAAAAAAAAAAAAATGTGGTATAATCTATAAAAAGAAATATTAGTCAGCAATAAAAAAGAATAAAAAGAATAAAGCACTGATGGATGAAACATTAGGCTATGTTAAAGAAACCAGACACCAAAAGCCAAATGTATGATTTCATCTATATGACATATTGATATCTGAAACAGGGAAATTCATAGAGACAGATGCAGATTGGTGGGCTGCCAGTGACTACAGATTGGGGTATGACTAAGTGGGCATGGGGTTTCCTTTCGGGATGATGAAAGTGCTTTAGAGTTAGATAGAGAAGGCCGGGTGCGGTGGCTCATGCCTGTAATCCCAGCACTTTGGGAGGCCAAGGTGGGCAGATCACAAGATCAGAAGATCGAGACCATCCAGGTTAACATGGTGAAACCCCGTCTCTACTAAAAATACAAAAAATTAGCCGGGCATGGTGGCAGGCACCTGCAGTCTCAGCTACTCGAGAGGCTGAGGCAGGAGAATGGCGTGAACCTAGGAGGCGGAGCTTGCAGTGAGTCAAGATTGTGCCACAGCCTGGGTGACAGAGTGAGACTTCGTCTCAAAAACAACAACAACAACAACAACAACAAAACAGAATTAGATAGAGATGGCAGCTAGACAACATTTTGAATATAGCAAATGACACTGAATTGTTCACTTTAAAATGGTTATTTTTATGTAGCGTGAATTTCACCTCAATTTAAAAAACTGCACTGACGTTTTGTAGGATGGGTTTCCAATGCTTTCTGGGCCTCAAAAGATAGAGTGAAAGGCACAGATGGGAAATCTTGCTGCTTTCCATGATTTTTTTCCCACAACAATCTGATACAAGATATTCATTAATGATATAAACATAAAGGATTCCTGGCTAATTAAGTGGAGCATCCTGCACAGTGAGCTCTCACTTTAATCAAAATGTTCTCATGCATTGCTTTTCAAGAGTTCATGCTAAAGCAGCTTAAAAATGGGAGTGTGGAAAGATATAACCATGCATTCTTATTGGTGTGACACTGTTCCCAAAGGATAATAATTGGTTTCTGATGGTTAAAATTTCTTATTCTTCTCATGTATAAAGCACAGATATTCATGTAGTACCCAAACAGCTATGCAATAAATAAAATAGTATTAACATTTCACAGTGGGGGGTGGGGGACAATTATGCAAAAAGATTTAAACAGGCTCCTGAGGGGGGCAATAATTAAAAAAACATATTGAGAAACTCTATCCTAGATAAAGAAAGAAAACCAGGAACAATCCATTTCTCTTAAGAACTAAGTTTCCCCAAGAAGGAATAGTCAAGTAAATAATATTTGCTTGCCATCCAGATAAATTCAAGTATGTCCTGAAGCACAATGTCACACAACGATTAAGAGAAGACACTCTTCAGCTCTTTCACTCACTGGCTGCACTACACAGAGCAATTAATAACGTCTCTGAAACTCAGTTTCCTCAAATGGAAAAAGGGGTTGCAAAGAGCACCTCCTTCATTGGGTTGCTGTATTAAATGGGATTATATCTTAACGGTCCTTGGAATAGTGCCTGGAGCAGTCTCACGTCTCTATCAAGGTTAGCTGCTATTCCTTATTTTTCATGACCTGGGAAAGGGCCCAGTGGTTTGGAGTGGGGTCTCTGAAGACAGAATATTTGCCTGAGCTTAAGTACTTGCTCTAACTTTGAGTAATTTCTTAACATTTCTTGCCTTCGATGCCCCTACAGTTTGTCAAATGTAGGAAATAACAGTAACTCTCTTAGGTTTGTTTGATTTAAAAAGTTAATTCTTTGAAAGCTTAAATAGCCTTTGTCACCTTAAATGCATTTAGTTCGTGTTGAGTTGTTATGATTGTTATGATCACAATTACTACTGCAGCTATTATTATGACTGTTAGCCTATCTGGCTGTCATAATTAAACTCGGTGCCATAGAGGGTACAAAAGACTTTTAAAAATGTTGAAAATGGGACACCATTTGGTTAGGGTTCCCCATGAAGAATGAAGGAGAAAAGAAATGAGATGGTAGAATATGATTAATTGCTAAACAGTGCAGTAGGGTTATAGGTACTTTGTAATTTTATAAACAGGAGAGAACAGCATGAGCTGGAGGAGCTAAAAGAAAGTGTCCTGGGAGAGGTGGGGCTTGAAGTGGAGTTTCCTTTCTACCATGTAGCAATATAAACACCTCTCTTTGGCTCTGTTGTCCTTGCTGCTGTGTGTGAAAACAAGCTTTTGAAAAAGATCCTTCCATCTTGACTTAACTTCCCATTGGCTTCCCTCCCTTGTTGCAAACTGCCCACCTGAAAGCACATAGAAAACAGAGCCAAAGTCCATTGTACAGAATAACAGGTCCTTAAGCTACAGTGACTGCCAGAAAACGTCAGCTCTCAGAGCCGGAGCATATGGTCAAAACCGCCAGAAAAGCAGTGGTAATTTTTACAGCAGGTTATTACTACAAACCTCCTTTGAGAGGCAAGTTCACAGCTTGTCCTGAACACTACATTAACTCATTTATGGTTTTCCAAAAATGCTTAATTTCCTACTGTCCTCAAGTCTGACAAATATGCTCTCCTAATTCAAAACCCTAATGGAGATACTGAAATTTCCAGCTGAGTGTGGTGCCATTTTAAATTTGCAAATCCAGCCTCCCCAATGTATCCTCCAGGTAGCATGCTTAGGCATAAGCCTTCAATCCCTCTTCAGCTTCAAGGATTCTCACAGCCTCTCTGCATCAAACCTAGAAAATGTATATCTGGAAATGATCTGAAATGCTCAAATATCCACTTGCAATAAGTCACAGAGGTGATTCCAAAACTTGAACTTGGCTATCATTTCCGAAAGTCAAAAAACACACATATGTTCTATGTTCTTCCCTCTCCAAAAGAGTGATACTAGCTATCTCCTCTTCATTTTCCCTGAATTGCCATCTCCCTTGTTGGCTAAGATTTAAGTATCCAGCAGTCAAATAGTGACTCCCCTTTGTTGCTAGATAAATATCAGTTTTTTCCATCTGTTATCAGGGTTCTGTTTTCTTGAAAATGATGTAAAATTTAGATGCTAATGCAATACTGTTTGCATTGTTTAATCACAGCACTGAAGCAGCCCTTGTATGCTATAAAATTTGCCAAACCTACAAAGAAACCTTAATTTCTACCTTAGCATCCTTTGTGCCATCTGTCATTCTTTAATAATATCCAAACAGCTCAGGGTGTGATTTTAAAATAAAAGACTGTCAGCTCTCCTTTGCCATAGACAATACCACAGAGGAACTAAGATGACTCTAGGATAACATCTTTATTTTCAGTTAAATTAGACCATAAAGCATTTATTCTGAAAATGTATGAATATTCCCCTTTGAGGTATAATGGGAAGATGACAGAATCTAACTAAAATAATGAGGAAGTTCATCCCAAACCAAAATGTATGTACCAAAATGTATATAACCACAATGTATATAGGATGACTTACATGGTACAAGGATGGCAATTAAAATAGTACTTGAAAATAAGTATTAGAGAACTAGCACATCAAACACAAGATTCCATGAATACTACTAATCAGGATGAACTCAGTTTTTCTTTAAAAGTTATTTCAAAGGATAATGTTTGGTATTTGAATATAGAAAAAACTGTGAGAAATGAATGAGAATTAAAAAAAAAAACGAGACACAGAGGATTTAAATGAAATTACAGCCAGGAGCTTTCAGGCCATAAGATGCTCCAATTCCATGTGGCTGGAATTCCTAATTGATTTTTATAACTTGAAATAATCAGCACCCTGACACTTTCACAAGCACCTCTCCATGTATCAGACTTGGCTGAGTTGGTTACCTGTAAAGGAGGGGTCTCTGGAAGCGGTGGATGTTAGTTACATGTCAACTATCAAAAATTTAATTTGTTTCTAATTCTTTATAAAACCAGAGAGTTTGGACATTTCCTTCAGAGGTATCAGAGCAAGAACAGCACTGCTTCTTCACAGGGTAAAGCCACCGCAGCAGGAGCATGATATAACAGGAAAGGCAATGGACTCACATGGAAATATGGATTCTGATTCAGTCTCTGTCATTAACGTGCTCCGTAACCTTAGGCAAGGCTCTTTCCATCTGGTCATCTCCATCACAGGAGTGGACTGGATGATCTTCAAGGGCCCTTTTAGCTTCCAAAATATTGTAACTTCTAAGGTTCTACAGCATCAGAGATAAGGAGCAGAATCCTACACTAGCAAAGCCGTGAGTCAAATTCCTTGGGAGAGTTCTGACTATATGATTTGACAACTGATTTTGATATGACCAGAACCCATTTGTTTGTGCAATCATTCATTCATTCATTCATTGAACAAATACATCTTGAGCACTTTCTGCGAGCCTAGCCATGCTTCAGCTAGCTGAGAGAACATAGGATTTTAAAATCTTATAGCGTATGATAACCTAAGAAATTGACCAAAACCCATTTTATACCTCATCCCCTCTGATTAAATGTGGATCACATAAAATCAATTCAAATTTTTGACAAAGAATCCTGGCAGTTTTGATGTGAGTGGTACCTGATCCACACTGAGAAACTGTGGCCCAGTTTCTGAACAAACAGGCTACAGACAAATTGAGTGATAGCTGCCCTGATAAGCATAGACTTTGGGTGCTAGGGGCACACAGGTGGGGTCCACACTTGGTCTGGGAACTTGCGAGAGCTACTTGGAGGAAAGAATATTCAAACTGAGCGCTGAAAGATGAACAGAATTTCACCAGCTCAAGATAATGTCAAATGGCATCTTGGACAAAAGATAGCCTGTGTAAACATTGGGAGGTAAGGATTTCTTCCTGTCCCAATCTAGAGAGAATTCTACAAAGGCCTGAGTTGAACAATGTATCACCATAACCCCTCTTCAGAAGTATTAGTAGAATTAATAAATGGACGGACAATGCTAGTATTAATAACAGGATACAGAACTTGCAAAGGAAAGTCTACATCTCCCTATCACCCGCCAAGGAGATATTCAAGAGCAGGTACAGAAAATAATTTGAGCACTTGATGTAGCAACAGCTGATATCTAAATAGCACTTATTACTTCTAGCACTTCCACATATATGATTCCACGCCAAGAAATAAACAAATTGTATTTGTCCATCATATAGATTTTTCATTTTCTTCACAATTACAAGTACAGACAGATTGTAATCTTTTGAGATGAATGTCTCTCTGTAAAAATATCTGAGGATGTCCTTAGTATATCCTCAGGGGAATATACTGCAAAGGGGGAAATCCCATTTGCAATGTTTAATTCACAAGTTGCACGCCACTGATTACACAGGGAATCCTTGTGTCTAGGGCACAAATTAAAATGTGTTAAGCTGTGTGGCCTTGAGCAAGTAATACTGCGTTTCTGTGCCTCATTTTCTTCTTGTAAATAGAATGGCATGAATTAGATAATCTCCAAAAACTGTTTCTATTCTTACAGTCTAAAAGAACATTTCTACAGGAATTAATTAATCCTCTGGGGATAAAATGAGTTAAGTATTTGCTTTTATTCTACATTGCTCTGCAGATGATCTTTCCTTTACGCTAATCAGATCTTAAGAAAAAGGCCCACATGACACACTTAAGTGTAACTAGACTTTTCTAAGAGATAGTATAAATTGAGGAATGATTTTATGAAGCAAGATGACTTGCTTGGCAGCTATAATTTTACCTCCTCAATGACTGAGCCAATTTTCTCCTCCAGCTCTCTTATACACCTTTAATGAATACAAGTTTCTTTGATTAAATTAACATTTTTGTCTAGCTAATTAGCCTGAAAAACCTACGCTGAACTGATCTGGTAGCAACTTCATTACTGCTCACCGGTGCATGTTTGCGACCAATCACTGTCAACTCAATTGCCTAATGATTAGGGAAACATTAAGTTTGGCTAATTTGGCTTTCTGTGGCCATCATCACATTCCCAGTGACAGGCCAATCCCCACCCTGAATCGACCCTGCCTGACAGTGACAGATGTTTTCATCATGAGGCTTCATTCATGAATGTCTATCAGCATTGCTGGCCAGGTTTGCAGCAAATACCTTCATTTGAAACCAAAACTAATTAAATACTATCTTAGTAATTACCTTCTATACTTACCCTCCCGTACGTGGGCCAATATGACAAGGGCTGAAAAATAAAGGCTTAAATGGGACTGGAGAGGGAGGGAGCCCCACCACTGCTGAATTACACTTCCCCTCTGGGTGTTTAATAAATGGTATGCTTGTGTGGGGAGCCATCCCTCCCATCTAAACTCTGTTCAGAAAAGTGTATCTTAGTTTTGCCTTACTCCAGCCAGGTTGTGGAATACATTGCTTTCTTAGATCTATGATATTTTAATAAGACTGCTTTAGACACACACAGCATTCAGAAGATGTCACTGAAACTTCTTTACCAACGTAATCATCCTTGTTTTGGTATTAGCTAGCTAGAGATGCACACCTTCCATATTGTCTTTCCAGGTGGTTCTGATGGCATCTTCAGCTGCAAGAGTGTCACATGGCCCGGGCCCAGCCAATGAGCATTTGGCATCTCCTGGTAACTGGGATTGGTTTATAGCCTGGCATGTTACCCAGTGGAGGCCAATCATGGGCAATGAGACTTGATTCTGGCAATCTCAGTTTTAGCTATGTAAGAAGCTGTCTCTGCCTTTCCTGAGGTGTTGGACATTGAGACAACAAGGTCAACAATTGCTATAGCCATCTTGTAACCACTGTGAGAGAAGGGGCTTACACTGTGAGAGAAGGAGACACTGTGGAGAAGGGGCTTACATAAAGAAAAATGGGGCCTGAAAGCTGCACAGGAAGAAAATAACTTGCGTTGACAATGTTTACCCCATATTATCAAGCTGCACATGGTGACAGGCCATCCCTTGGTACTGTCAGCTTTCTGCCCTGATAAAAGACTTCTTTTGCCTAATACCACATACAACTAAAAGAATAATAACTGATATAAGCCCCTTTGTGTTGTTCAAAATATTTTTAGATTTGCCATCCTACATGATTGCCACACTAATACTGTACAGGTAGTAGGGCAGGAATCCTTGGCCTCATTTTGGAAACAAGAAGACAGACGCACAAAGAGAGAGGGGCTTGCTAATGCTCAAAAAACGAGTGCTAAACTGGGGTTTTAAGGTGGTCAACCATCAACGTGGGCCTTTGTTCTTCTGCTTAGTTCACAGAACTTGTTTCCTGACCCAGTTTACTTTGGATCACCATTAGAATGGTGTTTGGGGAAGGCAGTAGAGCATGTGAATAGGTTATGGTTTTGGTATTTGCCTGGTCCAAATCCCCACTCCCCGATTTACTAGATAGATGTCATTTGGGAAATTCAACATCTGGAAGCATTAGGGTCTGTACTGATGAGAGTGAGAACAGAGAGAGAATGATTAGCGCAAAGTGAGTGGTTCTTTCTCAACCAGAAAAGAGACACTGTTTTCCAAATTGATTGCAATGTAAAAATTAACCTAACTTTATATTTGTTGTAAGTCACAAAAATTTTAACTTTGATCTGTGGTTCAAAATACCCATCACTGAAAGATGCTCCCAACTGACTTCTGTGATACAATTTTGAGTGGGGATGAACTTCCTTGAACAGAATCTGCGAGTGAGCAGGAAGTGCTGCAGACACGCGTGCAGGAGTTAGGTGCCTGGCATTACAGGCATATGGGAAGGGGTGTGGTCTGAAAGCCCTGCTTGTTATCTCTGCAACGAAGCTTCTGGCCTGGGGCAGGCCTGAGTTCTGTGTGTAGGCTGCCTGGATCTAAATATGACGCTGTTAATAGGGCACTGTGGGAGTGAGACCAGCTTCACCAACTGCATGGGAGCTGGGTGGGGCCTATCACTGCCCGCTACTCACTACTCCCCTTGTAAACTCTTCTGCACAACAGAGGCAGTTACACTTCCCTGTGGAACATTACCCCAGCAGCCTGAGAACCACCCCTATCCCCTAGAGTGGCCACAGCATTCCCTGCCCAAGGAGAGAGAGTCTGTGCTCAGACCTACCTAACCCTGACCCCACCTGATGGTATTTCTCTACCTTTCCTGGTAGCTTAACACAGAGGACATAAACTCTTGGGGAGCTTTATGGCCCTACCCATTGCCTGAGAAACCAGAATACTTCCCCTGGCCAACTTTGGATAAGCTCAGATCCCACTGATACTACCATACCTGGTGCTCTCTTGCAAGCACCACCTCCTGGCTGGAGGCCAACCAACTCAGGCCTTTACAGCAACCCATGACAGAGAAACACCGCTCCCAGGAAAGAGAAAATAACAGCTAATTCCACCACCTGCAACATGCTGGCTAACCAGAGGTCCTGAGTCCGTCCGTGTGACAACTTCACTACTAGCATAACTAGCATACGAGAAAACCAGCACATTAGCCTATCTACAATGGAGGAATCTCACAGAGTCTATGTCACTCCCCTGCTACCTCCATCAAAGCAGATGCTGGTATTCACTGCTGGGAGACCTGATTGGATCCTTTGTAGACATTCTCCCGTACCGGCCCAGAGCCTTGTAGCCTCACTGGGTGGCTAGACCCAGAAAAGCAGTAACAATCATTGCAGTCTGGATGGGTGCAGTGACGCACGCCTGTAATCCCAGCACTTTGAGAGGCTGAGGGGGGCAGATCACTTGAGGTCAGGAGTTGGAGACCAGCCTGGCCAAAATGGGGAAACCCCTTCTCTGCTAAAAATACAAAAATTAGTGGGGCATGGTGGCACATGCCTGTAATCCCAGCTACTCAGGAGGCTGAGGCAGGAGAATTGCCTGAACTGGGGGAGGCAGAAGTTTCAGCAAGCCGAGATCATGCCAGTGCACTCCAGCCTGGGCAACAAGAGCAAAACTCTGTCTCAAGAAACAAAACAAAACAAAAAAAAAAACAAAAAAATCCCTGCTGTCTGGCTCTCAGGAAGCCCTATTTTTAAGGGAAGAGGGGACAGTACCACATCAAGGGATTACCCCGTGGAACAAAAGAATCTTAACAGCAGGCCTTGAGTCCCAGATCTTTCTGCTGGTGGGAGGTTTCTTACAGCAGAGACATAACTGCAGTGCTGGAGGCAGTAGGGAAAGTCTACACCTCTACCTTGACAGGCAGGCAGCCTCTCTGATTGGGAAGGGACTTGGAGAAGGGGTCCTTGTTCCCCTCTGGCACACCACTGCAGACAAAGCTGGGGCTTCTCCGACAGGAATGCAGCATAGATGCACCTACAGACAGCTTTCCTGGAACAATTCAGGGTGAGTGCAACCCCACAGGAGGAGATAATCGTGATAATCAGATCTTAAGAAAAAGAAAAAAGACAACAGAGTCAGACCTGCATGAGAAGCAGAGTCACAATTCCTCCCTGCTTGGAACACCAACATTCCTACAGATGAAAAGAGGTACCTGATTGATCTGAATAACCAAAACACTAAAATAGGAGTGAGGCTGTGAGGTAGATAGCTTTCCTGCTGGCCTGGCAAGGGAGCTGGGATGACTCTCCCTCTTCACCCTGATGAAACCTCAGCACATCTAATTGAGAGCTACCCTAGCTACCCTCATCAAGACTGGGATCTTGGCCCACCATTGAGTATTACATCTACCCACCTGCCTTAGCTACAACCAGTCCCTACCCAGGGATACCTTTCTCATTGGCCTGAAGCCTGAATTATCAATTTGGTCAACAAAATACTGGGAAAAAATTAAGTTAAGTGTATATCATGAGAGAATGAGATAAGCTTCAAAAGATCTCTGCCTTTTTACCCCCAAAGAAGACAGTGAACTCTCCCACATACCAAGAATATAACTACTACAACCACATCTGGGAAAGCCAGCACACAAATAATCCCTACAACTAAGAAACACATACAAAATTTTCACCCCTAAAGGCACCAAAAATCAAATTAAGCTAAAATAAACATTAGAGTCCAATCCTTAGGAGAGGAAAAATGAAATTAAAAAAAAAAAAAAAAACATAGTCCAACCAAAAATAAATTCAAGAACAATTTGAAGAAATGGTCTACTCAAATGAAAAGAAATCAGAAAAGTAAATCTAACAATATGACAAAACAGGGATCTATAGTACCCCCCAAAAGATTACACAAGCTCCCCAGCAATGGATCCAGACCAAGAAGAAATCTCTGAATTTCCAATAAAGGATTCCAAAGGTTATTAGGCTACTCAAGGAGATACCAGAGAAAGGGGTAAACCACCTTAAAAAAATCCAGGATATGAATAAAAAACTTTCCAGAAAAATTGATAGTATAAAAAAATCAGAACTTCTGGAAATTAAAGACACTCTTAGGGAAACAAAAAATGCAGTGGAAAGTTTCAAAAGTAGACTAGAACAAGGAGAACAAAGAATTTCAGAGCTAGAAGACAAGACTTTTGAACTAAACCAATCAGATAAAGAAAAAAGAGTTTTAAAAAATGAACAAAGTATCCAAGAAATATGGAATTATGTAAAATGCTCAAACCTAAGAATAATTGGTGTTCCTGAGGAAGAGAAATAAAAATATTTTAAAAACTTTGAGGAAGTAATTGAAGAAAACTTCCCTGGCCTTGCTAGAGATCTAGACATCCGAATATAAGAAGCTCAAAGGACTCTTGGGAAATTCATCACAAAAAGATCATCACCAAGGCACATAGTCATCGGGCTATCTAAACTCAAGATAAAGGAAAGAATCTTAGGAGCTGTGAGAAAAAAGCATCAGGCAACCTACAAAGGAAAACCTACCAGATTAACAGCAGATTTCTCACAAGAAACCTTACAAGCCAGAAGGACTTTGGGTCCTATCTTTGTTCTCCTTAAACAAAACAATTGCAAGCCAAGAATTGTGTATTCAGTGAAAGCAGGCTTCATAAATGAAGGAGAAATAAATTCTTTTTCAGACAAACAAATGCTGAGAGAATCTGCCACTACCAAATCAGCACTACAAGAAATGCTGAAAGGAGTTCTAAATCTTGAATCAAAACCTCGATACACACCAAAATAGAACCTCCTTAAAGCATAAATCTCACATGGTCTCTAAAACAAAACACAATTAAAAAAAAAAAAAACAAAGTATTTAGGCAACAACTAACATAATGAATACAATGGGACCTCACATGTCAATACTAATGTTGAATATAAATGGCCTAAATGCTCCACTTAAAAGATACAGAATGGCAGAATGTATACAAATTCACCAACCAAGTATCTGCTATCTTCAAGAGACTCACTGAAAACATAAGGACTCACATATATATAAGGTAAAAGGATAGAAAAAGATATTCTAGGCAAATGGAAACCAAAAGTGAGCTGGAGTAGCTATTTTTATATCAGACAAAACAGACTTTAAAGCAAGAACACTTAAAAAAAAAAGACAATGAGGGACACTATATAATGAGGAAAATAATTTGTCCAACAGGAAGATATCACAATCCTAAATATATATATGTACCTAACACTTAAGCTCTCAGATTTATAAAACAATTACTACTAGACCTAAGAAATGAGATAGACAGCAACATAATAACACTGGGGGACTTCAATATTCCACCAAAAACACTAGATCAATCATCAAGACAGAAAGGCAACAAAGAAACAATGGACTTAAACTATACCCTAGAACAAATGGATTGAACAGATGCAGAATACACATTCTTCTCATCAGCATGTGGAATATTCTCTAAGATAGACCATATGCTAAGTCACAAAAAAAGACTCAATAAATTTAAGAAAATAAAAATCACATCAAGTATCTTCTCAGACCACAGTGGAATAAAACTAGAAATCAACCACAAACAGAACCCACAAAAACTATACAAATATATGGAAATTAAATAATATGCTCTTGAATGATCTTTGGCTCAATAATGAAATCAAGATGGAAATTTAAAAATTATTTGAAATGAATAATAGTGACACAACTTATCCAAACTTCTGGGTTATAGCAAAAGCAGTACTAAGAGGAAAGTTCATAGCATTAAATGACATCATCAAAAGTCTAAAAGAGCACAAATAGACAATCTAAGGTCACACTTCAAGGAACTAGAGAAACAAGAACAAATCAAACCCCAAACCAGCAGAAGAAAAGAAATAACAAGGATCAGAGCAGAACCAAATGAAAATGAAATAAAAAAATTACAAAATATCAATGAAACAAAAAGCTGGTTCTTTGAAAAGATAAATAAAATTGACAGAGCATTAAACAGATTAACTTAAAAAAGGAAAGAGAAGATCCAAATAAGCTCAATTAGAAACGAAATGGGAGATATTACAACCAATACCACAGAAACACAAAAGATTATTCAAGGCTACTATGAGCACCTTTATGCACATAAACTAGAAAACCTAGAGGAGATGGATAAATTCCTGGAAAGATACAACCCTCCTAACATAAATCAGGAAGAATTAGATACCCTGAACAGGTTAGTAACAAGCAGCGAGATTGAAATAGTAATTTAAAAATTACCGACAAAAAAAGTCTAGGACCAGATGAATTCACAGTAGAATTCTACCAGACATTAAAAACATAATTGGTACCAATACTATTGATACTATTCCACAAGATAGAGAAAGAGGGAACCCTCCCTAAATCATTCTATGAAGCCAGCATCATCTTAAAACTAAAACCAGGAAAGGACATAACCAAAAAAAAATTACGGCTTATATGCCTGATGAACAGAGACACTAAAATCCTTAACAAAATACTAGCTAACTGAATCCAACAACATATCAAAAAGATAAATCACCATGATCAAGTGGGTTTCATATCAGGGATGCAGGGATGGTTTAACATATGCAAGTCAATAAATTTGATACATCACATAAAGAGAATTAAAAACAAAAATCAATATGATCATCTCAGTGGATGCAGAAAAAGCATTTGATAAAATCCAGCATCCCTTTATGATAAAACCTCTCAAAAAAATTGGCATTGCAGGGACATACCTCAAAGTAATAAAGCCATCTATGACAAACCCACAGCTAACATCAGACTGCCTGGTGAAAAGTTGAAAGGATTCCCCCTGAAAAATGGAAGAAGACAAGGATGCCCACTTTCACCACTTCTATTCAACATGCTACTGGAAGTCCTAGCCAGAGCGATCAGACAAGAGAAAGAAAGAAAGGGCCTCCGAATTGGAAAATCAGAAGTCAAACTGTCGCTGCTCACCGATATGACTATACATCTAGAAAACCCTAAAGACTCAAACAGCTCCTAGATCTGATAGATGAACTCATCAAAATCTCAGCATACAAAATCAGTGTACACATCAATAGCACTACTATACACCAACACTGACAAAGCTGAGAATCAAATCAAGAACACTATGCCTTTTACAACAGCTTCAAAAAATAAAATACTTAGGAATATACTTAACCAACGAAGTGAAATATCTCTGCAAGAAAGACTACAGAACATTGCTTAAAGAAATTATATGTGACAGAAACAAATGGAAACACATTCTATGCTAATGGATGGGTAGAATCAATACTGAGAAAATGACCTTACTGCCCAAAGCAATCTACCGATCCAATGGAATTTCCATCAAAATATCATCACCATTCTTCACGGAACCAGAAAAAACAATCCTAAAATTTATATGGAAACACAGAGGAGCCCACATAGCCACAGCAATACTTAGCAAAAAGAGCAAATCTGGAGGCATCACATTACCCAAATGCAAATTATACTACAAGGCTATAGTTACCAAAACAGCATGGTATTGGTATAAAAATAGGCACACAGACCAAGGAAACTGAATAGAGAAGTCAGAAATAAAGCAAAATATTTACAGCCAACTGATTTTCAACAAAGCAAACAAAAACATAAAGTGGGGAAAGGACACCTTATTCAATAAATGGTGCTGGGAAAACTGACAAGCCACAAGTAGAAGAATGAACTGGATCTTCATCTCTCACTTTACACAAAAATCAACTCAAGATGGATCAAATACTTAAATCTAAGAGCTGAAATAATACATGTTCTTCAAGACAACATCAGGAAAATTCTTCTAGACACTGGCTTAGGCGAAACAATCATGACTAAGAACCCAAAAGCAAATGCAACTAAAACCATAATAAATAAATGAGACCTAATCAAACTAAAAAGCTTCTGCACAGCCAAAGACATAATCAACAAAGAGACAACCTAGAGTGTGGGAGAAAATATTTGCAAACAATGCATCTGACAAAGGACTAATATCCAGAATCTACAAGGAACTCAAATCAGTAAGAGAAAAAACAAATAATTCCATCAAAAAAATGATTAAAGAACGTGAATAGACAATTCTCAAGATATACAAATGGCCAACAAACATAAAAAATGCTCAATATCACTAATTATCAGGGAAATGCAAATCAAAACCACAATGACTTACTACCTTACTCCTCCACCTTGAGGAGTAAGGTGGTAAGGCCATAATTAAAAAGTCAAAAAATAATAGATGTTTGCATGGATGTGGTGAAAAGTGAACTCTTTTACATTGCTAGTAGAATTGTAAACTAGTATAACCACTATTGAAAACAGTATGAAGATTCCTTAAGGAACTGAAAGTAAAACTACCATTTGACCTAGGAATCCTACTGCTCAGTGTCCACCCAAAGGAAAATAAGTCATTACATGAAAGGGACTCATGCACATGCATGTTTATAACAGCATAATTCACAATTGCAAAAATATGAAACCAATCTAAATGCCTATCAGCCAATGAGTGGATAAAGAATATGTGGTATATATGTATCGCGGAACACCACTCAGCCATAAAACAGAATGAAATAATGGCCTTTGCAGCAACTTGGATGGAGCTGGAGGCCATTATTCTAAGTGAAGTAATTCAATAATAGAAAATCAAGTATCGTATGTTCTCACTAGTAGGGAGGAGCTAAGCTATGAGAATACGAAGGCTAAGAATGATATAAAGGACTTTAGGGACCTAGGGGGAAGTGTGAGTTGGTGGGTGAGGGATAAAATGTTACATACTGGGTACAGTGTACACTGCTTGGGTGACAGGTGCACCAAAATCTCAGAAATCACCACTAAAGAACTTATCCATGTAACAAAAAACATGTACCCCCAAAACTATGGAAATTAAAAAAAAAAAAAAACCATCATCCAAGTAGTGAAAAAATGTCCCTTTCTCAGGACTGTAGCAGTAACCAAACCCTCCACTTATGTCAATGTAATAACTTAAAGTTTTCCAAGAAGCTGCTTCTAAAAGAAGAAAATGACAGATTAAGCTATGTTCAGCAAAGAAAGAAATGATTGTTTTGTGTGTTGAATTGCTAATTATGAGCTGAAATTATGGCAGAGAGAACAACAATTCTTGAAGGCAGTTTTAAAAGGAGGCTGGTTTCTAGAAAGCTTGGGGGTTCATCCTGATTCCTCTTCTGAACTGTGACCTGGGGTAAGTTACTTCTCCGTTTTCTTATTTAAAAATGAAAACATAATTACTAGCTTTTCAGTGCACTGACAGATAATGAAAACAAAATGGGCAAGAAAAGAGTTAATGTATTGGGCCTGACTGCTGTCCTTTGAAAGGGTTGCTTATAACAGTGGCTTTCACTGGGGTCTAGGAAGTTGGATTTTGGAAAGTTTCTCAGCATTCTCAGAAATGATAAAAATGGCAAGCTATTCCTCGACAATAAGGTTTATGCTGAACATGCACTTTCCTTCTGGGAATCTGGGATTTTGGTATATCCCAGGCACAGGATGCCTACATGACCAGCCTCAATAAAAAGAGTTCCTCTGGTTGGCAACATTTCACATATAATGTCACACTTAGTTGTTGGGGGAATTAAGTGCGTTTGGTGTGACTCCACTGGCAGAGGACTCCAAATAATTTCATCTGATTTCCTCTCGAAAAGGTGTCCCATGCACCTTTTTCCTCCGCTGATTGTGCTTAGTGTCCTTTTGCTGGAAGAAAGTCATGGCCACGAGTACAGCCACATGCTGAGTGCCCTGAGTCCTCCTCTTGAATTACTGAATGTGAAGTCTTGGGGACATAAAATACCTAGCATAGTACCTAGCAAATAAAAACGCATGCAATAAATAAATGTATTTATCTCTACCATTATCTTGATATATTGATGCTATTACTCTGAATGAAACTGCAGGTAACAGTGATGTTGATGTGGCAAGACCAAAAATTTGGAATGGTTTCCTACATCAGCTTTTTAACAGAGATGTGTGCACAATGCATATCCCAAATACATCCTCACACATATCTGAAGGGTTTATGAATGAAGATATTCATAATTGTTATTTGTGGAGAATTGGAGGCCACTTGGGTGCTTTTCACTGGAAAATACAGAGGTAAAATGTGTTGACGTGTATCATCAGGCAACTACAAAGGAATATACGAACATGCAGTAACAGGCAGAGTAAAAAGAGTAAGAAAAACTCAGATATAGCACCATTTTACTTATGAAAATTACAGATACATGCATACAAGACAATATGCATTTTGTAAGAATGTATACAAACAAAAGGTACTCAATAGCTACATTAGAATGATTTTCTATGTTACCAACAATTTGGTTTTGGGAAGGGGAAGTGGAAATGCGATATGGAAATGAAGGAAAGTATTTTACTTTTAAAATAAGATTAGAGCCCTATACAGATCAATAATAGTGATGTGCCATGAACAGAGGAGTAGGTTCAACTCATCTCTCTGTCCCTGAGACCCAAAAAAATCTACTTCACCCTAAAACTATAATATGACTGTGATGATGATGACAATAGTTGCATTGACCAACACTGAGTTTCTAAGGTACCAGGTATATACTCCTCAGTACAATTCTTGGAGCTATGCACTGTTAATATCCTATAGATGAGAAAGCTAAGCCACAGAACAGTAAAGCTACTTACTAAGGTCACGTAGTAGATTTTCGAGTCAAGACATAAACAAATCATGGAGAAGATCCCAGTGATTGATTAGAGGATTTCAGGATGCTGAAGTTTAGCCTGGGCCTGTGTGATCATTGGATCTTGGGGCTTTTCTTGAGAGGCTGCCCTCCCTCCTTCCGTTTAACATTTTTTGAGCAAATATTAAGTGTCAGTGTTCTCATGATGCAAATTGTAAAATTCAAAACAAGAAATGATGCCAGATGTTAACTGAACCTTGACATCGAAGGTACAGGGGACTCCTGTAGACCTGTACGCTTTGCCAATTTAATATTTCCTTTTTCAGTTGTTTCTAATGACCCTTGTGAAATGGAGCTTATATGCCTTTGCAAGACTAATTTTGCAACATGAGTTTTGTGTCTGAGTAAATCAGTCTATTTGTGAGTGAAGACTCCTGGCCTCTGGCATTCACAAGTTGCCGATTTCTTGGTCTCAACCTGTGCACTATTTCTTTTAAAAAAGGACTAAATTTCCTTGCATGATCCTAGCAACCTACAGGAGGCAATATTAACCTCACTTTACATCAATGGTTTTCAACTGGGACAAGGGAACAACTGCCCAACAAGGGACATATAGCAATATCTGAAGACGATTTTGGTTATCACAATAGGGTAGGGGGTTTGCTACTGGCAACTAGCAGGACAGAGGTTACACATGCTGCTAAGCACCTACTGTGCATGGGATATGTACCACAACAGAGTTACCTAGCCCAAAATGTCAACGGTGCTGTTGTTGAGAAACCCTGCTTTATATATAAGGAAATTGAAAAATTATATACCATGACATTCACAAATTTGGAGACTCTAGAACATAGCAGGTTATCTTGCTTATGGATATCAAGGATCTTCTGGCACAGCCATTTTCAGCAAATCCTTCTGCATTTCAAGTGTAGATTCCTTTAAAAGCTGTTGCGATGATGCTGCAATCAATTATATTTGAATGGGAAGTGGAAAAAGCAAAAGAGGAATCCTTTGACAGATACCTGCTCAATACTGGCTTTCCTTGACATGTGAGAAAAGAAGAGCCAAATACAGGAAAAAAAAAAAAAAAAAAAAAAAAAGCAGTGACTTTGTTATTGGGTCACATCATTCTGATAGAAATTGATGGGTCAGATTCCACATTTGGGGAGCAAACTGTGATATTGTTTTGGACATTTTGGTTTTGCCTTATACAACAAGATTTTTATTTTTATTAAGCTCTTGCTCACAACAAGCAGTTCCCCCAAGTGAACAGTGCTAAGCCCTCAAAAAGCAATTGGAATGGGAAAAAGAGGCCCAGTGATAAGATCAAGATATGAACTATCAACCCTGGCTACTGGGTGATAAGTTTAACTTTCTGACCTTCATTGGAAATCACATTAGTAAAGTGCTGATAAAACACTCTGAGCCAGTGGGTGGAAGGTGTATGTTTCCAAAAGCACTCCATGGACTTGCGGGCCCAGCATAATATGAGGCTGTATTTATCTCTGTAATTTCCGGAGGGCACACGCTGTCATTTCACATTTATCCTGAATGCTGTGCCCGGTAAAGGCTCGCAGATTGGGTATTAGGACTTATCCCTAAACCAGAGTACAATCAGAAATCTTTCCAAAGGCAGTAAAGAGTAAGTGAAGGAATTTCCCCTGCCTCTTCAGTAGCATCTGTAAATGGACCCCAACAGAGAGGTTCAAGTGCTGCTAAAAGCTCTCATTTACTTAAGGGCTCTTTTAGCAATTTAAATTCTATTGAGTTATGACCTGTCTGCTCACGTGGTCAACCATTCTCCCCCTCTAAAATAATGCCTTTTATACTACATCTTCACTTAAGAGATGATTGTACCAAGTATGAGGATGATATTATAGACCATAAAATCATGTGTGGCTGAGTTTTGTTAGTCATAGGGACAGTTGTGCTGACCCATGGTGGTCAAAGTCATTGCCTGTTTGCATCCAGTTTACAGATTTTCTTCGAAGAAACCAGTGCTAATATGAGATCACCAATTTATCCAAAGTCACAGAGTTTGCGGATTTAGGATGCAAATCCATGCTGTCAAAGTGTTACTGTTTCCTCTATGCCACTCAAATGTATCATAACCTGATTATGACTATTATTTTAACTGATCTAAGAGAAAATCCTTGAATGCATTGTATAATCTAGCCTGGGTTATTACCCTCTTTATTAATAACAGTTTAATGGACATGAAAGAAATTAGGCTATTTCCATTTTAAACCCTTTCCTATACTTTCTTTGCACCTTCCATAACAGTTTTCTGTGAAGTATCCCATTGAGACAATTTGGAGTTGTTTCCATTTCTTAATTGTTTACTGTATTTTATTTTATTTTTTATTTTCAGGCTCTGCTAAACAAGCATTTGATTTAGTGGAATTAAGAGTTGAAAGAAAGACATTGGAAAACTCAACTATAACAGATGTTTATTTGCAGACACCTGATTGAGCTGAATTGAAAGCCCCAGTCTATAAACTAAAAGCTGTAAATGTCAGTTGACTAGAACTGACTCATAACCACATTGAAACATGGATCACCAACAGATAGCCATTTCAGAATCATAACATCCAAAATGGCTCTTCATCTTGTCAACACCACTGAGGAGTAACATAATTCTCACAGTGGGAAGCATATTTCATTTCTAAGGAATAGTAGCTGTAGCTTGCAGCTAATTGTCTTAGCAATTACACAGTAAAGAATCTCTTCAAAAAGCCATGGTGGAAATATCTCATTGATCTCTTATCTCAGCAAAAACCTGAGCACAGTCACCACAGCATGCTAAAAAGAAGTAAAATACGTTTCTTTGTAAAGCAGAAATTGAAATTAAAATTTGGCTTCAGTTCAGATGGATTTTTATGCAAAATTATACAGAAATATCAGGCAAAAAAATTAACAGTCCTGTGAAATCCACACAAAATAAGTAACAAATTATTTGGTATATTATGCAGAATTTTCCAATATTCCTGAAGCTCCTAATGGCATGGGCTTAGTAAAAATGCCCTAAGAAGTAATTTTCTTTGTGCTTCCCTCATGCTTCACATTATATATTAAATGCTTCACCTTTGAAAGAGCTGCTCTTGCATTTATGCTATATTAAACATTTTCAGATGTAAAATCACCTATCAGGAGTTCTCTGGACATTTTTAATCTGACTCCATTCAAACCATAAAGAGAGCTCCATCAGTGTGCTAAACTTACTGCAGTAGCATATAGATAATATTTAGAGAGGGAAGACTCAGATGTTATGAAGGGGGAAATAAATGGTAAAGTTGATGGCAAAGTGTAAATATTTTCGCAATGTTACCATGGCCAGAGGTTGAGAAAACTAAAGTAAGATACCCCAAGACCAATGGACTGTTCTCAAGTCTCTGGAAGGAGAGGCTGAGGTGAAGGACAAGGACAAAGCCATGTTGCAAGAGTCTTCCTAGGCTCTTCCACCTACTGGTGTACAGTTACCCTGCTCAGATACACAGAAAACCAGCTCATTGTGTGAGTTCACAAGTTTATTCTCAAAGCTTTGTACACACTCACACAGACACACACTCACCTTGGCAACTATCATTTATCTTATGCAGATGGAATACCTATTCTGCCATGTAACCATGGGAATGGGCCTAGATCTTAGTACAGAAAGATGTTTGAAAAAATAATTCAGTAAAAGATCAAAAACAAGAATTAAGGCAGTCCATTTTCTCTTGCCCACTTACGAAACCAATAAATATTACAAATGGTAGCCACCAATCTCTACCTCCATTTGCTTCTCTAGCCAGCTGCTAACCCACCACCATATTGCTTTTCTTACTTGCCAGCAACTAGGGGAAGAACTTTATCAGACTCTTAGGCTAATCCATGAAAAGCAGTCAGGTGTCATTCCGAGTGGCAGTGCTGTATTCCTGTTCAGCAGAAACTATAAATCTGATGCTAAAAAAGACAGTGATGGAGGTGCTCATGTCAGTGACCAAATAAAGATCCATACATCATCTCACTGACAGAACACCAGCTCCTTAGCTTCCTTTCTTGGCTATGCTGTGGGAGATAGAAGATGACCATAGGCTGTACAGTGAAAGGTAGGAAATCCCAGAAGACATATAATCTGAGATAATATTGCTGCTGAAAAACTCCCATTCTTTTGCTAAGATAAATATATCGCTTGCTGTTTAAGGGGCACGTGATTGAGATTGTTACTTGTGTTTCAGTCAATTCCACATGTAAAACAGTGAACCCATGCGGTCAAATACTCAAGATGCATATATAATTTCTTCATAGCCAGATTATCAGTGAACAAATATATCTGCATTCTGTGGGTGGTTGGAAAAAACATCCCCAAGTGTGCCTTGAGATACTTCTCTTAGTTGTAAGAATAAACTAACAAAGTAGGTTAAGAAAGCTTACTTGCGTTCTGAAACATACAAGTTGCTGTATAACTCTAGAGCCATAATGAGAGCTGAATGCTAAAACCAACAAATATAAAAGAAGAAAATTCAACACTAGGTTTCATTCTGAATGGGAAAAGAAAAGGTAATGCCAAATGTACACTGTCTAGCAATAGAAGAGAGAGCCCTAGGGAAAGCTGAAAGATGAAACTTTTGCTTGAAATGGACTTACTTTGGCACAAACCACCTTCCACTATAGAAGCTCTCACACTGGAGACTGCAGCAGATACTTGGTTTTGCTTTATTTTATTTTCTGAATGTCCTGCACCTAACCACTTTATATTTTGGGATATGTCCTATTTCTTTGTAAAAATAGGACTCCTCCATCTCCTTATGGAAGACGTTAAGGGTCAGATCTTTTTCTCTTTCCAGTCCAAGCCATAAATGCAAGATCCAGAAAAGCACATTTGGGAACTTTCTAGCTGGCACTCTGACATCCTATGAGGTCTCTCAAAGACAAGAGTGATTATTTCAATTCACTTTAGGTGATGGTGATGGAGGCTATGCCCTCTAGCAGCAGAGATGGTGTCCCATACATAATGCTGGTAATACTTCCTGCTCTGTGGCTGCTGGAGCCCACCTGGGACCATGTCCAGTCACAAAACCAAGTCCTCCCTTCCTCACCAATGCAGTCAGCTCTCAATATCCTTTCTGCTTAGGATCAGAGTCAATTTATGTTATCTGCAACCAAATATATCCTAACTCACATCAAGGCTTAGTCCATGAAGTTGAAACTCATTTTTACAAAATCTTCCATTTGAAAGCACAATCACATCCATGACCAGATTGGGCACTGTAATAGGAGTTCGAAGACCTCCAGGATCATTTGGGTAACTGCTTATCAGAAGGACCTACAACAAGTCTTTCCAACTTTCTGGGCCTCAGTTTCTCCACATCTATGATCCTCCATGATCTTTGTAAATACCTTTTGTGGTCGACAAGACAATGGACAACGCAGTCACCCAAACCATCTTGAATCTTTTTATCCAGTCCATACTTTCCAGAGGGGAGAAAAGTAGAAACATTTCTGAAGCTTATGAAAGAACTGTGACAAGGGGTATTATTATCTTGGCAACTGAGCTCTAGACCAGCAGCAGTTCAGTTCCTGTGTACACTGCTGTGAACTGAATTGGGTCCTCTCCAACTTCATATGTTGAAGCACTAATCCTCTATGTGACTGAACTAAGTATAGAGCCTCTGAGAAGTTGATTAAGGTTAAGTGAGGTCATAATGGTAGAACCCTGATCTGACAGAATTGGTACCCTTGTAAGAAAAGAGACACCAGTGCTCCCTCTCTCCACCATGTGAGGACACAAGGCAGGAAGAGAGCCTTCATCAGAAATCAAATGCTGCCAGACCTTGATTTGGGAGTTTTCAGACTCCAGAAATATGAGAAAATAATTTCTGTTGTTTAAGCCACCTAGTCTGGGAATTTTGCTATGGCAGCCCAAGCAGACTAAGATGACACTCAAGTCTTTCTCTAAAAATTGTTTGCCAATATTAAGCAAACTTTAATTCATTTGCTTTATTCATTTACCCGTGAGGTATTCTTGTCATCATCACCCCAAAACACTGATACAGTATTTTGCATTTTGAAGTGTTCAAGATCATTTATTAATGACTAGAAAGGTATGCAACAGTCTTATTGCTTGGGATATTATCTCCAAGAGGGAAATAGGGATGGAAATATACATGTGGTATTTGGAACAGGGCAAAAACAGAAATTGAGGATTTTCCTTAGGGAATGAGATGAAATAATTCAACCAAAACATTTGAAGCATCATCACATTATCAATGTGCAATGTGTTGTGGAAATAGTTTTCTCAAATAGATTTTTCTCTAACATGAGATTTTTTTTAAAAAACATTGTTCTCTCCTGTCCTTTCCTCTACTTCCTGCCACTACAAAAAATGTTTCTTGGCAAAGAAAATCTAAGAATATGATACGGAATTGAAACTACATTTGACTTAGAGCCAAAGTTGTGAATTCTTCAACCTCATTAATAATCCAAGAAGAAGGAAAACAGCCAATCACATACCATTTTCCACTCATTTAAACGACTAAAATTTTAAATGGGGCACAAAGTCCTTGTTGGCAATGTTGTGATAGAATTAGTGCAGTCTCTGCAGATAGCATTGCAAATTTGCCTAAAACTTTTGGAAGCAACTTGACAGTATGGATCCTTAGGATCCTCCTGAGACTGTAAATATCCTTGGAATGATTTCTTAAGGACATCAATAGAACAAAGGAGACCAGAGAGATGAAGGAGTTTGTCCAAGATGACACAGCAAGTTAGTGACTCAACCCCGACACATAACACAGGACTTGTCGTACAGTGAGATCCTTATTAAATGTTTACAAATGAGTAAACAAATTAAGGTGCCGAAGCACTTTTTTCCTTTCCAGACATTTTTTTTTTTCAATAGTGTTTTGGGGAACAGGTGGCATTTGGTTACATAAATAAGTTCTTTAGTGGTGATATCTGAGATTTTGGTGCACCCATCACCTGAGCAGTGTACACTGTATTCAATGTGTGATCTTTTATCCCTTGCCACCCCCACCCTTTCCCCAAAGTTCCCAAAGTCCAATGTATCATTATTATGCCTTTGCGTCCTCATAGTATAGGTCCCACATATGAGTGAGAACATACAACGTTTGGTTTTCCATTCTTGAGTTACTTCACTTAGAATAATAGTCTCCTATTCCATCTAGGTTCCTGTGAATGCCATTATTTCATTCCTTTTTACAACTGAGTAGTATTCCATAGAACATATATAGCACGTTTCCTTTATCCACTTGATTGATCGGCATTTCCTCCCAGACATTTGTCCAGGGTAGTTAAACGGAGGACAAATTTAAACGTCCAGCGATGTTTATTAGAGAATTCACTGTAACTGTGGAAAGACAGTGGAATAACTGTAATTGCTTTAAGAGAAAAATGGTTTAATTAATTTTTCAGCAATTTGATGAACCACTACATATGTGTTCACTAAATATATATTTGCCAATCCACGTTTCTGTATTTGAAAACACTAAGCCTATTTTAGCTAAAAGTTTTAAAGAGACTTTCCCCTAATTAGGAATAAATTAGAAAACATAGTTTTGCTCTATTTAACCCCTATTTCAAATCCACCAAAAGCAGGATTCACCAATATGGAAATGCTACCAGGTGGGAGAAATATTTGGCTTGGCATTCTGGAATCAAGCAGAGGGCAGGCCATTGAATATGTAAGAGTTTACTTTCTGCTTCCTTTTTCACTAAAATGAGCTCTAATTCAGGCTACACTTTAGTTTTCTTTTTTGGTCAACTGCACCCAGATATTGAATCTAAAATTCAGAATTAAGGTCACTCATTTCATCTCAAGACCTGTCAAGGATTTAAACCTTGCAAAGCACTGAATCCTATCAACAGCTGAATCATGAAATCAGAGTGCCTTGGGGTCAGTAGGGACCTAGAGAGCTGTCACACCCACCTGAGACCACTTGCTCAAATCCCATCTTCAACATTGCCATCAGGTGAAAGACGTAATCATAAAAAATAGATTTTTAGATAAGCTGCTTTCTCCTTTCAGTTGTGCTTATTAATGCCATATGATGGGAAAAAAATGAAGGATACCTTCTAATCTAGGATAATATCATGCAAGAGCAAGGCAATGCTCTGACAATGCAAAATTTGGGTTTCGCAGAAATACCTTAAAACTGTGGCTGGTCTGGTTTTATTTATTTATTTATTTATTTATTTTTATTTTTTATTATACTTTAAGTTCTAGGGTACATGTGCATGACGTTTATATCATGTATAACTCCCCAATGCAATCCCTCCCTCCTCCCCCCTCCCCATGATAGGCCCCAGTGTGTGATGTTCCCCTTCCCGAGTCCAAGTGATTTCATTGTTCAGTTCCCACCTATGAGTGAGAACATGCGGTGTTTGGTTTTCTCTTCTTGTGATAGTTTGCTAAGAATGATGGTTTCCAGCTGCATCCATGTCCTGACAAAGGATGCAAACTCATCCTTTTTTATGGCTGCATAGTATTCCATGGTGTATATGTGCCACATTTTCTTAATCCAGTCTGTCACAGATGGACATTTGGGTTGATTCCAAGTCTTTGCTATTGTGAATAGTGCCGCAATAAACATACGTGTGCATGTGTCTTTGTAGTAGAGTAATTTATAATCCTTTGGGTATATACCCAGTAGTGGGATGGCTGGGTCATATGGTACATCTAGTTCTAGATCCTTGAGGAATCGCCATACTGTTTTCCATAATGGTTGAACTAGTTTACAATCCCACCAACAGTGTAAAAGTGTTCCTATTTCTCCACATCCTCTCCAACACCTGTTGTTTCCTGACTTCTTAATGATTGCCATTCTAACTGGTGTGAGATGGTATCTCATTGTGGTTTTGATTTGCATTTCTCTGATGGCGAGTGATGACGAGCATTTTTTCATGTGTCTGTTGGCTGTATGGATGTCTTCTTTTGAGAAATGTCTGTTCATATCCTTCCCCACTTTTTGATGGGGTTGTTTGTTTTTTTCTTGTATATTTGTTTGAGTTCTTTGTAGATTCTGGATATTAGCCCTTTGTCAGATGAGTAGGTTGCAAAAATTTTCTCCCATTCTGTAGGTTGCCTGTTCACTCTGATGGTAGTTTCTTTAGCTGTGCAAAAGCTCTTTAGTTTAATTAGATCCCATGTGTCAATTTTTGCTTTTGCTGCCATTGCTTTTGGTGTTTTAGACATGAAGTCCTTGCCCATGCCTATGTCCTGAATGGTACTACCTAGATTTTCTTCTAGGGTTTTTATGGTATTAGGTCTAACATTTAAGTCTCTAATCCATCTTGAATTAATTTTCGTATAAGGGGTAAGGAAAGGATCCAGTTTCAGCTTTCTACTTATGGCTAGCCAATTTTCCCAGCACCATTTATTAAATAGGAAATCCTTTCCCCATTTCTTGTTTCTCTCAGGTTTGTCAAAGATCAGATGGCTGTAGATGTGTGGTATTATTTCTGAGGACTCTGTTCTGTTCCATTGGTCTATATCTCTGTTGTGGTACCAGTACCATGCTGTTTTGGTTACTGTAGCCTTGTAGTATAGTTTGAAGTCAGGTAGCGTGACGCCTCCAGCTTTGTCCTTTTGACTTAGGATTGTCTTGGCAATGCGGGCTCTTTTTTGGTTCCATATGAACTTTAAAGCAGTTTTTTCCAATTCTGTGAAGAAAGTCATTGGTAGCTTGATGGGGATGGCATTGAATCTATAAATCACCTTGGGCAGTATGGCCATTTTCACGATATTGATTCTTCCTATCCATGAGCATGGTATGTTCTTCCATTTGTTTGTGTCCTCTTTGATTTCACTGAGCAGTGGTTTGTAGTTCTCCTTGAAGAGGTCCTTGACATCCCTTGTAAGCTGGATTCCTAGGTATTTTATTCTCTTTGAAGCAATTGTGAATGGAAGTTCATTCCTGATTTGGCTCTCTGCTTGTCTGTTACTGGTGTATAAGAATGCTTGTGATTTTTGCACATTAATTTTGTATCCTGAGACTTTGCTGAAGTTGCTTATCAGCTTAAGGAGATTTTGGGCTGAGACGATGGGGTTTTCTAAATATACCATCATGTCATCTGCAAACAGGGACAATTTGGCTTCTTCTTTTCCTAACTGGATACCCTTGATTTCTTTCTCTTGCCTGATTGCCCTAGCCAGAACTTCCAACACTATGTTGAATAGGAGTGGTGAGAGAGGGCATCCCTGTCTTGTGCCAGTTTTCAAAGGGAATTTTTCCAGTTTTTGCCCATTCAGTATGATATTAGCTATGGGTTTGTCATAAATAGCTCTTATTATTTTGAGGTACGTTCCATCAATACCGAATTTATTGAGCGTTTTTAGCATAAAGGGCTGTTGAATTTTGTCAAAAGCCTTTTCTGCATCTATTGAGATAATCATGTGGTTCTCGTCTTTGGTTCTGTTTATATGCTGGATTACGTTTATTGATTTGCAAATGTTGAACCAGCCTTGCATCCCAGGGATGAAGCCCACTTGATCATGGTGGATAAGCTTTTTGATGTGCTGCAGAATCCAGTTTGCCAGTATTTTATTGAGGATTTTTGCATCAATGTTCATCAGGGATATTGGTCTAAAATTCTCTTTTTTTGCTGTGTCTCTGCCATGCTTTGGTATCAGGATGATGTTGGCCTCATAAAATGAGTTAGGGAGGATTCCCTCTTTTTCTATTGATTGGAATAGTTTCAGAAGGAATGGTACCAGCTCATCCTTGTACCTCTGGTAGAATTCAGCTGTGAATCCATCTGGTCCTGGACTTTTTTTGGTGGGTAGGCTATTAATTGTTGCCTCAATTTCAGAGCCTGCTATTGGTCTATTCAGGGATTCAACTTCTTCCTGGTTTAGTCTTGGGAGAGTGTAAGTGTCCAGGAAATTATCCATTTCTTCTAGATTATCTAGTTGATTTGCGTAGAGGTGTTTATAGTATTCTCTGATGGTGTTTGTATTTCTGTGGGGTCAGTGGTGATATCCCCTTTATCATTTTTTATTGTGTCTATTTGATTCTCTCTCTTTTCTTCTTTATTAGTCTAGCTAGCGGTCTGTCAATTTTGTTGATCTTTTCAAAAAACCAACTCCTGGATTCATTGATTTTTTGGAGGGTTTTTTGTGTCTCTATCTCCTTCAGTTCTGCTCTGATCTTAGTTATTTCTTGCCTTCTGCTAGCTTTTGAATGTGTTTGCTCTTGCCTCTCTAGTTCTTTTAATTGTGATGTTAGAGTGTCAATTTTAGATCTTTCTTGCTTTCTCTTGTGGGCATTTAGTGCTATAAATTTCCCTCTACACACTGCTTTAAATGTGTCCCAGAGATTCTGGTATGTTGTATCTTTGTTCTCATTGGTTTCAAAGAACATCTTTATTTCTGCTTTCATTTCGTTATGTACCCAGTAGTCATTCAGGAGCAGGTTGTTCAGTTTCCATGTAGTTGAGCGGTTTGGATTGAGTTTCTTAGTCCTGAGTTCTAGTTTGATTGCACTGTGGTCTGAGAGACAGTTTGTTATAATTTCTGTTCTTGTACATTTGCTGAGGAGTGCTTTACTTCCAATTATGTGGTCAATTGTGGAATAAGTGCGATGTGGTGCTGAGAAGAATGTATATTGTGTTGATTTGGGGTGGAGAGTTCTATAGATGTCTATTAGGTCCGCTTGGTGCAGAGATGAGTTCAATTCCTGGATATCCTTGTTAACTTTCTGTCTTGTTGATCTGTCTAATGTTGACAGTGGAGTGTTGAAGTCTCCCATTATTATTGTATGGGAGTCTAAGTCTCTTTGTAGGTCTCCAAGGACTTGCTTTATGAATCTGGGTGCTCCTGTATTGGGTGCATATATATTTAGGAGAGTTAGCTGTTCCTGTTGAATTGATCCCTTTACCATTATGTAATGGCCTTCTTTGTCTCTTTTGATCTTTGATGGTTTAAAGTCTGTTTTATCAGAGACTAGGATTGCAACCCCTGCTTTTTTTTGTTCTCCATTTGCTTGGTAGATCTTCCTCCATCCCTTTATTTTGAGCCTATGTATGTCTCTGCATGTGAGATGGGTCTCCTGAATACAGCAGACTGATGGGTCTTGACTCTTGATCCAGTTTGCCAGTCTGTGTCTTTTAATTGGAGCATTTAGTCCATTTACATTTAAGGTTAATATTGTTATGTGTGAACTTGATCCTGTCATTATGATATTAACTGGTTATTTTGCTCGTTAGTTGATGCAGTTTCTTCCTAGCCTCGATGGTCTTTACATTTTGGCATGTTTTTGCAATGGCTGGTACCGGTTGTTCCTTTCCATGTTTAGGGCTTCCTTCAGGGTCTCTTGTAAGGCAGGCCTGTTGGTGACAAAATCTCTAAGCATTTGCTTATCTGTAAAGGATTTTATTTCTCCTTCACTGATGAAGCTTAGTTTGGCTGGATATGAAATTCTGGGTTGGGTCTGGTTTTATTATATCTTAAGTTTTTCATTCCCTAATAGTTTGTATTAAGATTCATCTTGTTCTAGAATATGAGATAGAATATAACTAAAGAGAGACCTTTACTGTATATGTAGATATTATTCCATTCAAGACTGAAAACTTGGCCACCACTGACGGTAATTATACTCTGTTCTTGTGTAAATTTAATGTTTAATTATATACTTCTGGTTGCTGCCTCCAAAGAATAAAATACTGGCAACTGCTCTGAGGGCATAGTAAAATTATAGTTAAATATTACTTATTAGGACTAAGCTACCTAGAATAGTGCAAAATCTGATTTTTCATCAAAATAGTAGTGCCTTCATTGGTTTTGCTCAGTATAAAAGCAATCATTGCTCATTGTAACATACCAAATGCTAGGAAAATCACTGTTATTCTATCTCTAGTATAAAAGGATCATGAAACGGTCTGGTACATATCCTTCCAAATATTTAATTGTTGTTTAATAACAGATTATTTTCCACTCTGCATAGTTTATAATGGGATCTGCAAAGTACAGCCTGTGAGTCCACTGCCTGTTTTTGTAAAAGCCTGTGAAAAGTTTTATTGGAATACAGTCACACTCATTTGTTTACATAGTGTCTGTGGCTGCTTTCACACCAAAACAGCAGAGATGAGTAATTGCAACAGATACCATATGGTCTGCAAAGCTGAAAATATTTACTATCTGGCCCTTTACAGAAAACATGTGCCAATTCTTCCTCCATAACCTTTATTTCCTGTCAATGTTATATCAACAATATCCTTTTATGGTAATTTTATATAGATCTACCTCATTCTTTTTAAAAGACACGCATCATTAAGTTTTATAAAAATTTTCTAATTTAACCGATATCCAATTTATGGATATTTAAAATTATTTTTATAGGCTGAGATTATAAATTTTAAGAAACAGGAAATCAAAAGGCATTTAAAGATTGAGCCTGGTAGAGATGTATAAGAACTGTGCTTTAGAAAATGCAATAAAATGTTTGTGTAACCACTTCAGACTGGGTTTTACCTTGAGTGCTTTGGAATAGTTAAATATTGAATGCTACTTTAACTTTTCTTCCAGAAATCCTGAAAGTAGAGAAAGGGATGGCCAAGACACCATGTTATGCTCTAACTGAGAAAATGGGGTGCAGAGCACAGTTCAAAATTCAGCCTTTCTGCAAACTAAGAAACTGTACATTGCCTGAATTCAAATGAGTCAGTTTTATCTCTTCCGTACCACCGTTTCAAGGAAAGCAACTCGTATGACTTTCATCTCCAAAACTTCAGTACTGTGTCCTCCATCTCCAAGTCCTAAGCTCTCTGTGAAGACACTTGCTACTACAAAAAAAGAAAAAAATCATTTTCCCAATTTTCTAGCCTCAGTCCAAGGAAGCTAACCTATTAGAAATCCATTTCAAATGTCTGGGCTAGCAAAGAAAAGGTTTGTTTTATATGTTTGGAAGGCTCAAGAAAGAAGTGACTCATGATTGAACAACTACTATCAAAAGTTCAAGGTTTCTGAGACCCTGTCTCTACCAAAAAATAAAAATTAAAAAGTAGCCAGGTATGGTGGCATGTGCCTGTAGTCCCAGATACTCAGGAGGCTAAGGCAGAACTGCTTGAGCCCAGGACGTTGAGGCTGCAGTGAGCTATGATCTTGCCACTGCACTCCAACCTGGGCGACAGAGAGAGATCCTATCTCAAAGTTCAAGGTTTCAACTGCAAGACACGACCTTTCATCCTGTATTTCGTCTTCTAGGTTTGGAGGGTGAAATGCCTTCATAGTCTAAAGTAGTATGTTAGGTGTGGTCTTCTCTGAGCTCTGTATCCCTATGTAACATCTAGGTTGACACGTCACCTATGTCTTCTTCTCATCTGGTGCATCTCAGCATAAATGTCACTCCTCCCAGGATGCCTTCTTTGAACATTTGACCCAAATAGGCCCTCTCCTGACCCTTTGCTCTCCATCTCAGTACCTCCTGTTTTTAATTATAGCATTTACCAGTGTGCAATTATTTCATCATTCCTATGTTTATTATTTTACTCTATAAGGCTGTGTCCTCGATGAGAACAAGAACCGAACCTGCCTGATTCACTCTGCCATCTCTTGTGCTTTGCACCACCTGGAACATAATAAGTGTGAATAATAAAAATTTGTCACATTAAGGAATGAATACTAGAGTGAGCAATTTCTCTATATGATCTTCAAGTTCTTAGACTCTGGAGACAGTCTCTCCACATTTGAGTACTGGCACCTATGTTTGTTACAAGTAAGACTATGGACAAAAGTAGCTTGATTTTCCTCATGAGTAAAAGGCATAACAAACCTAAAACCTAATCCAGTAGGATTTTATTTTTTGAGATTCAAATTAGTTAGGTCCTGGGGCACAAAGAGTATTCTCAAAAAATAGCTACCCTCAGTTGCTATTTCTATTACTATGTTATTTTCCAATTTATAAACATAAGTAGAAAAAAGGCATTTGATTGATTGTATTCATATACAACTGCAGTGTTTTAAAGAACTTTTATATACCTAGTCTAATTTTACACTTTGAAACTTTTGGAAGTTTGGTCAACTGATGCTCACGCTAACCATCCTGAATGGTAATGATGAGGAAACTCAAGGCTACAGCACTGCTGTGTCTCACCCAGGTAGGATGTGGCCAAGCAGGTGCTACTGTGACCCCTACCCAGGCTAAAATTTCAACATTCAGTTTCCCAAAGTCAGTTTAAAAGAGTGAACATAAAACACAAAGATGGAACAAACATTCTATCAAGGTCCACCCTAGAATGCACGACTAAAAATTATTAGCTGGATTCCAGACTGCCTTATTGAGTTCCCCTCTCTAGGGAACATAAAAATTGATTAGCTCGTGAAAATTCAAAGTAAAGAGAAAAAAGTAATTTTCAGACTTTTCTTTCTGGCCATCAGGTAGGAAATAACAAAAAACACCCTAACTCACAGGTGTGTTTTACCAAGTTTCCATCCTGTTAAGCAAGAAGAGCAAAATAATCAACTTTTAAACATGATTTTACAACAGGCCTGAATGTGGCTGAGAAGTTATTTACAAAGTTTTTGGTGTATGTATCAATAATTTCTGCAGTGTTCTCTTTGGAGGGCACTGAAATCCTTCTGGATCAGAAGAATAATACTATGAAATAGTACTCTGTGCTACGTAATATGCTAGTGTCTTTTCATACAGTTTATCTTATTGTACAATAGCCCTGGCAGGCAGATATTACTATCCCCACTTTATGGAACAGAAAACAAGGATCCAGAGAGGTTAACTGTATTGCCAAAGATCACAAAGCATACAACAGGCAGAGCCAGGATCTGAGCTCAGTCCTGTCTGGCTCCAAAGCACTTTCATTCCACTGAACAGAGCTGTCCCTGCCTAATTTCTCAATGCTTTGGGGGATAATAACCCTGAACTAGGACTTGACAGACTTGAGCCTGTTTGTAACTCCCTACTGCTCCATGCGACCCCTGTACTTCCACTTATTCCAAAGGGGCTGCCCTTCTGCTGCTACAGTTTACAAGGGGGGTGGGGAAAGGAAATGACTCATGAGCTAATTTCTGCAAAGCAGATGGAACATCTTGAAGAAAAAGGTTCTGTGCAGAGGCCAAGAAATAAATGGTGTGACCTAAGGATCAGATGGTCCATGAGCTACGAATTCCATGAAAATCAACCTCGAAAATCACCAATAAGAGTTTACTGAGTTTTTACTGTGCAACTGTTCAACACTTGGCAACAAAGAAATAGAATGCCAAGGGGGCAAATCATATAAAAGCAATGATTTTAAAATAATACCAAAGACTGTAGAATAATTTCCTAAAGTCATGCATTTATACAATAAATGTGAAAGAGTCCCAATTACAGACTGATATAATAAGGTCTAGACCAGTAACGATCTTAAATCCTTTGTATGTTTTTTCATTTCATGAAGTGACAGTTGATCTTGTCCAGGGAGAACAAGAAGGGAGGATTGGGATTCCAGAAAAGAGGAGTGGGCAAAACAGCAGGACAGAGACAGAAA
This sequence comes from Trachypithecus francoisi, assembly GCF_009764315.1. Lineage (NCBI taxonomy): Eukaryota > Metazoa > Chordata > Mammalia > Primates > Cercopithecidae > Trachypithecus > Trachypithecus francoisi. Next base: position 135,325,318 of record NW_022681465.1, read on the forward strand.
AATGAGGCCCCTTTCATGGGTCTAATAGCTCATGTAAGGGATACTAGCAAGTAAGACAGCAATGGTAGCTGGAAACAGAGATAAAGGCTAAACCATGGGGGAGCTTGACTGTACATCAAAGTTTTCACGAGTTCATTCTCTGGGTTAAAGAGAGCAGGGGGCTGCTATAATACCAACTGTTACCATCTACTGAGTGGGAACTCTGTAGCAGGCACTATGCTAGGTGCTTGATAGTTTTAATTCCTACACCAGCCCTGCATGGTAGCTGTAACTTTAAAAAAGTAATTTCAACCTTTATTTTAGATTCAGGAGGTACATGCGCAGGTTTGTTACATGGGTATATTGCACACCACTGAGGTTTGCGGGTATAAATCATCCCATTACCCAGATAGTGAGCATAGTATCCAATAGGTATTAGTCTTTGCCCTGCTCCCCAGTAGCCCCCAGTGTCTATTGTTCTCATCTTTATGTCTATGTGTACTCAATGCTTAGCTCTCACTTATGAGTGAGAACACGCAGTATTTGGTTTTCTCTTCCTATGTTTTACTTAGGATAATGGCCTCCAACTGCATCCATGCTGCTGTGAAGGATGTGATTTCATTCTCTTTTATAGCTGTGTAGTATTCCATATACCACATTGTCTTTATCCAATCCACCACTGATGGGCACCTAAGTTGATTCCATGTCTTAACAATTGTGAAAGTGTTGCAATTTTCAACATGAAGCAACTGAAACTCAGTGAGGTTCAGAAGCCAGATTGAAATTATTCGGCTATCAAGATACAGAATAAAAATTCAAGCCAAAGCCCGTACTCTTGTGGTAACATTACTTCCTACATCTTCCCAATTAGGCAGTGGTAATATTGATCTAGTATTTGTACAGGGGCTCTGGGGTATTTGATGGAGAAGACTGGAGGAAAGCAAAATAATAGGATGAAAATGAGATAACTGCTGGTCCTTGTTCCAGTAAAAAGAACCTAATGAGGGGGTTGGGATGGTGTGAGACAGATAATATTAATAGCTGCCATGTGTCAGCTATTTACCTTAGGAGTAGATAGGACTATTTATCCATTATTTTGATTAATCTTCACATTAACTCTTAGAGATGAAAAAGTATCATTACTTTTCTATTACCTATTAGGAAACCAAAACTCAGAAAAGCTAAGTAGTTTGTCAAAGGCCACACAATTATTCTGAGGCTGGGCATAGATACAATGCAACTAATCTGTCTAAAGAATGTGATAATGAGAGAAAGGAAGGAAACACAAGGAAAGGAAAAGGTATGCTGCAAATAAGGGCCTAGCCGGGCCTGGGGATTGCTTGGGATGGAGCAAATAAAAGTGATGGGTGACTCAAAGTTTATGATACGGTCTGAAGCGTGGGCGATCTGAAGAACAGTGTTATCTTTAACAAAAACAGGGAGGAAGCCCTCCTTTAGGACAGAACAAAGAGAAGAATGTTCATAGTGGTTTTAAAACAGAGAAGTTTGACCATTGCAGTAAAAATACTACAGAGACATCAAAGATAAGAAAAATGAACAAAGGGTATTGAATTTGGAAATTAAGAAAGGAAAAAAGGGGTTTGTAGCAGATTAAGGAGTGAATTAATGGGTGGTGAAGCCACTGAGACAGAAAATAAGGATTTTTTTTCCCCCTTTTGCAATATAGCCAAAGTTAAAAAAGCAAGCATGGCTTAAGACACAGAGTCAAAGTCAAAGAAACTCACTTCTTTTTGAAGAATGAAGAAGCGTTAAGTATATTTTTGTAAGTACTTTTTACTATGTTACTGTTTAGTGTTTGTCTTCCTACTTCCTGGAGAATATAAGCCCCATTCATCGGGGAGAAAACACAACAGCTGAGCTTGTAGCTGTGCGCCACAGAGGGGCTGTTATCCCCCTTCTTATAGGTGTGAAAACTGAGACTTGAAGAAGCCCAGGGACTTGCCTCAAGTCACCAGGAAGTGGTAAATCTGACTGAAGAGCTTTCAATGTCAACTTCTTCCTAGACACAGAGGTCTTAGCCTTGGAAAAGAAGGCAAAATATCCCTGGGAATGGGAAAGAAAGAGAGGATGACTAAGGATAGAGGAAAAAGGGGAGAAAGAGGAAACTGGCAGCAGACAAGGGGTGATATGCACATGAAATTCAACATGGGGGCTGGGGGAGGTGGCTCACATCTGTAATCCCAGCACTTTGGGAGGTGGAGGCAGGTGGATTACGTGAGGTCAGGAGCTCAAGACCAGCCTGGTCAACATGGTGAAACCCCATCTCTACTAAAAAGACAAAAATTAGCTGGGTGTGGTGGCGTGGGCCTGTAATCCTAGCTAATAGGGAGGCTGAGGCAAGAGAATCGCTTGAACCCAAGAGGCAGAGGTTGTAGTGAGCCGAGATCATACAACCGCACTCCAGCCTGGGTTACAAAAGCAAAACTCCGTCTCAAAAAAAAAAAATGAAATCCAGCATGGGTTCTTGCACTGGAGCCTGATTAGGTTAAACCAGGGTGTTCATGGTTGCATCTACTACTCGTCTTGTATGTACAGGTCCAAGGAGTGCAATGTGGCTTCCTCATTTTGTTGTTACTGGATGTCCTCTTAATCCCTTGCAAAATGCTTAATGCTTCAAGAAACATTCATACTTCAAGATGAAAAGACAAAAGAGCTAAGAGGATAGTAATAAACTTTTGGTATAATGTGCTATGATTTTGTAATCTCAAATTACATATTCAACAGCAATATTAAGATGAGAATGTAAATATCACTTTTTCACAGCTACTCTTCCTTTACAATACCATCTTTGAGGTAGACATGAACTTTCCCGAAACCAAGTATTAAATGCCATCACCCTCCACTTTAGAGGAAAAAAAAATCTTCCTCCTCCACATGTGTTATAGATGACACCGTCAGGTGGAAAGTTTGTAAAAATGAGCTTTGGGAGTAGAATGTCTTAAAACCAATCCCCTGAACACTCCACAATGGTATATAGCAGACCTTATCCAATAATTATTAAATAAGCAAAATTAAACACCACTGATACAATAAAAACCATATACCTGTGAGAGAAATAGACTCACTCCCCTTCCTCCTTTATTCCCCCACTTCGTGTGGGATTTCTCCTTGAAAAATCTCCTTCTCCTTTCAATTAAACAAAAGCTCAAGTCAAGGCACTCCTCATGAAACCAGTAATAGCCTTACCATAGAAAATTTAACTGAGTAGATTATAATTTCCCTTACAGTTTTTTTTCTTCAAGTTCTTTTTCTTTTGGCAATGTTTTTAAAAAATTCTTTACTTATTAAGCTCAAGTTTGTTCAACATTTTACAAGTTTCTGGGGATATGTGTTCAGATGAAGAGACGATGATCCCCTCCCTCGCCGAGGCTCACAGGCCAATGAGGGAGACAGATTTCAACAACGATAGGAAAGGAAGAATGCTACTTCAGAGACAATGCATAAAGCACTGTGAGGACCCAGGAAGCACCACAACTCTGAGGTTAAAAGACAGGCCTTGACATCATAAGCATGGGTTGGGATTATAACAGTTCCAGGTTTATGTGCTGGCTTAGTAGCCATAAAAACTGAGGCAGGTGTGATGGTTAATGCTGAGTGTCAACTTGCTTGGATTGAAGGATGCAAAGTATTATTTCTGGGTGTGTCTGTGAGGGTGTTGCCAGACGAGATTAACATTTGAGTCAGTGGGCTGGGGAAGGCAGACCCACCTCTAATCTGGTGGGCATCACCTAAGAAGCTTCCAGTGAATATAAAACAGGTAGAAAAACATGAAAAAGCAAGACTGGTCTAGGCTCCCAGTCTACATCTTTCTCTCGTGTTGGATGCTTCCTGCCTTCAAACATCAGACTCCAAGTTCTTCAGTTTTGAGATTTGGACTGGCTCTCCTTGCTCCTCAAGCTTGCAGACAGCCTATTGTGGGACCTTGTGATCATGTAAGTTAATACTTAATCAACTCATATATATATATATGTGTGTGTGTGTGTGTGTGTGTATGTGTGTGTGTGTGTGTGTGTGTGTGTGTATAAAATCTCCTATTATTTTATAGGAGTCCCTCTAGAAAACCCTGACTAATACAGCAGGTAACTTAACTTCCTTAAACCTTAGCTTCATCCTCTGTAAAAACAGATAATGTCCACCTTATCGGGCTGTTATGAGCATTCTGAAAGAGAACTTGTATAAAATGCTTACCATAGGGAAAACACTCTAAGTGTTTTTGAAAAAGTCCACTCCCTGGGAGGTTAGGGAAGGCCGTGTGGAGGTGAAACTTGAATGGATTTGAAGGACACGTGTAGAAATCACTGGGTGAATGAGACTGGAGAAAAGGCTGTAGGAAACTTCACTCCAAAAGAGGGAACTGGATGCACCAAAATAAAGAGGAGAGGAGGGGGCACAGGAGAGCAGCAAGTAGGTGAGTAAAACTTACCACAGACTGCACAAGGATGGCAGCAGGAATGAGGATGGAAGGGGATGAGAAGCTGGCAGTGACACACGGAGACGCTGGAGCTTCTCCTGCAGTTAATGAGAAGCCATTGAAGGGTAGCTGTGTTAATGGCCCAGGAATTACAACATGATGCTTCAAGGAAGGACATCACCACCAACAATCTTTTTCATGCAGTCTCCAAGGTCTCTGGCTCTCAGGTTATTTCTTGCCTTACAGAATTCCTAACAAGCCAACCATGGTCTGAACACATTACAGTCATTCAATCTTTAATGCCACGGACCAGCTGCTGCTAAAATTATTTCTCTCTCTGAAAGAGGGATTTATGCCCAGAGGGTTTTTTTTTTTTTTTTTTTTTTTTTTTTTAGCAAAGATGGGGCCAAATACAGCAGGTGATATCTACACACAGGAGTGGATACAAAATCCAAAAGGTGTGCTGATCAATTATTTAGCAGGGAGCTTTAGCCCCTGCCTTGTAAAATCAATCAATCCAAAAGGATGTGGGAGCACCCACTGGGCCTCAGGTATCTGGCCAGACTCAGCAGGAGACTCAGGAGCTTGAAACTGTGGTCCTGCCCCAGGCCTATAGCCAGGGAGGCAAGACAAAAAGTGGGAAATGAAACAGCACAGGACTCAAAACCATCTTGACAACAAATTAAAGTTACTACTCAGGCACAGAATTTAAGAACTTGCTGTTAAGAGGAAGACAGTTTCTCAGGGGCAGAAAATACTGCAAAACCCTTGAAGAAGTTGCCTTGAAGAGAGCTTAGGAGAGCAGTAAAATTTAGATGACAGACGAGGAAAGGGGATATTTTCAATCTGTGATTTCTAGACTTGGCAATGTCACTGTTTACTAAAATTCCCAAACAAACTCTATAAGGCAGGGAGCGTTGACATGGGTTTGTAAACTTTTTTGCTAAATAAAGAAGATGTTGTTTAAGATAGAAAAACCTATCCTCTTCTAGGACGATCATTTCATAAAAGCAAGAATATTCTAACGTCGAAAATGGAAGGGAAACAAGCACCAGATAAAGTCCACATAATAATTTTCTACTGCTGTGTGGAAGATGATATATTTAGTGACATTTATTTATCATCGCCTGGTTTCTGTCCCTTAGAAGCCCAGGCAGAGAATTGGGTGCTCTGAAGAGGGTCTTACAAGGTTGAAATCAAAGTTTTGTCCCAGGTCGGAGGCTCCTTTTCTCTTGTTAGTTGGTGCCTGGCGACACTCTTAGGTCCTAGAAGCTACCTCAGTTCTTTGCCATGTGTGTCTTTTCACACGTCCACTCTCTGACTTTCTTTGTCTGTGACCTCTATACCCAGATTTAAAGGGCTTATGTGATTAGGCTGGTGACTCCCAGAAAATCTCCCTTTTGGTTAACTCAAAATCAGTTCATTAGTAGCCTTAATTGCATCTGCAGAATCCCTTAGGCAATAACATAATCACAGAAGTGGCATTGCATCATATTTACAAGTTCCTCCCTCACTGAAAGGGAGGAAAGGATATAAGGTATTTACTCCAGAGAGCGAGGATCTTGATGGCCATCTCAGATATCTGTCTACATTGATGTACATCTTCCAAAGAAATAAAGCGCCAAATTCATACCAAAATATTTTAAAGGATATTTTTTAAAATTCTTGAAATACAAAATTTATCTCAGTTGTTATAGAAAACTCATTTTTTCCATCAGTAAAAGAAAAATATATATGATCTACCATTGCATTTTGAGAAAGGGTATATATATATAAAGTGTTTTGAGACAGAAGCTGGTCAGGCAGCTGCTCTGTATGACATGGGGAGTGAGGAGGAATTTGAGGTTTAAAAGGTGAAATGTAGGACGGAAGAAATAAGACAAAACATTCTGGATGTACTGGGGTGAAAGGCAGAGGCAGAGGCAGAGGCAGGGGGGAGCCCCCCCCCCTAGTGATTCAGAAGAGAAACACTGACTTAGGAGGAAAGATACATCAATGAAAATGTTAGGATATTTGCAGCAGGAGGTGAGAGGTGAACTCCTTGCTCTGGCTCCCCTATGAAACCTTCAGTAGAACCTGCATTTCTCTCTAATATTTTGTGAGACTGGCATTTCCCTGACAAATATGAAGAAGTACTGAGTTCTGCATCAAAGATAGTGTGGGACAAACAGAGAGAATGCCTGTGAAGATGACATTATATACACATACATACATACATACAGGTAAGCTGATGAAGGGAATGGGAACAACATTCTTAAGAATATTTGTGCTCAATTCTGAGGATTCTGGGTGAAAGAGATGTCAGGAAGGCCAGGCACAGTGGCTCATACCTATAATTCTGGCACTTTGGGAGCCTGAGGCAGGGTAGTCATTTGAGGTCAGGAGTTCCAGACCAGCCTGGCCCACATGATGAAACCTTGTCTCTACTAAAAATACAAATGTTAGCTGGGCATGTTGGTGCACCATCTGTAATCCCAGCTATTCGAGAGGCTGAGGCAAGAGAAATGCTTAAATCTGGGAGGTGGGAGTTGCAGTGAGCCGAGATCACACTGCACTCCAGCAGGGGTGACATAGTGAGAATCCACCTCAAAAAAAAAAAAAGAAGCCAGGGAATATCATGCCCCTTTCTCCCAGGTTCTTTTCTATCTTTTCAGAGAACTAAAGGAAAAAACCTCCATAAACCAGATGTTTAACTTCAAAGGCTGCAGATTAACATCAAGGCCTAGATCAATCCTCATAAGGCAGTGGGGAATTTATCTGAGAGTAATGATGTGACTGGCATGTGGGACCCCAATTCTAGATGTGCACACAAAGACACAAGAGCAAGTAAGTCCAAATCTTTTGCAGCCTAGTGAAACATCTGGCAAAAACTCACAAACATTTCTCCGTCTATCATTATGGCTTCCTTAGCACCAGCTCTAAAGGGAGGTCATTACAATCATCTCAGAGTCAGAAAACATGAGGAATTGTGGAGGTTAAATGGCCTGCCTGGGGCTGCCATACAATATGGAGCAGAGTTGAGATTAGAACTCCCCAGTGCCTATGCCCAAGGCCTTTTCTCAACCTTAATAGACCCCGAGTTCTCTAAAAGCATAGCTTTTCCTTTGGGGTATGGCAACAGAATTACAGAAAACTGTACCAGGAAGGGAGGAACTGTGATTCTAAGAACACATTACAGGGCACCTGATCCTGAGCTTGTCTCCATCTTTTACGCTGAAAGCTGAAGTGCACTGCTGTGGCTTTTCCTCACTGGGGAGGATGGATAGAAGAACGAACAGGAAAAGGTGGCAGAGTGGGTTGGAGGAGATGTGGATTTGGGAACTGGGGCTGCAATGTGGCCCCGAAGTAGTCAACTTTCATATTTCTGAAACAATTAGGATGAACACAAACTCCTCACAGGAATAATACCTAACTTCTGCTATCTTACCAAAAGACCATGGCTATAAAATGGTATAACTGCCAGGGAAAACAGTATGGCAGTTCTTCAAAAAATCAAAGGTAGAATTACCATTATGATCCAGCAGTACTGAGGCAGGATAGATAGTCAAGGAAGTAATCATGTATTTGAGGGACATGGTAACCATGGTGGACGCATCAACACAAAGAGACCTAGTGCTCACATTATAGTCAAGCTCATCCAAGTGGAACTAGCTTCAGTAGGGACTTTCCCCCGCAGAGAGCACACACATTTTGATTACTTGTCTTCAGACTGACCCTTTGATTATTATAATAGTAAAAACACACCCCTGGGTGGAGATTTAAGATGTTAACAAGACATGCACGCATTCTTGCAACTTCATGAATGTATGAACAAGCAAGTAGAGCTACCGCACATGTGCATCTAGAGGGTGACCCAGAACATGCTTACTGGTAACACCTCTTCCTCTCCGTTATGAATAATTATGTAAAACTCCCATAAAGGGAGTTTCCCCAGTAACAGGCAACGCTGTCTCATTTTGAGCAGGCTGCACTGAATCATCTCTCAGAGTGTACTTTCTCTTTTCACCTAACCTTCAGAGTGTACTTTCTCTTTTGCACCTAATCTTCAGAGTGTACTTTCTCTTTTGCACCTAACCTTCAGAGTGTGCATTCTCTTTTGCAAAAAATAGTTCCATGCCATATCTCCTTTGCTGTGTGTCTCTTGCTTAAATTATTTTAACTAAGAAGATAACCAAGGTCTCACACTCGCTGTCAATAATACCACTTTTAGGGATATACCCAAAATAATGGAAAACAGGGACTCCAACAGATATTTGTGCACGAATGTTCATAGTAACATGATGCACAACAGAAAAAAGGTAGAAACAGCCAAATGTCCATCGATAGATGAAAGAATAAACAAAATGTTGTGTCTACGTACAATGGAACATTATTCAGTATGAAAAGAGTGAGATTCTGATATATACTGCAACACGGATAAACCTTCATGACATTATATTAAGTGAAATAAGCCAGACACGAAAATGCAAATACTGCATGATTTCACTCAAATGAGGTCAGCAGAGTAGTCAAATCCATACAACCAGAAAGCAGATTGCTGGTTGCCAGGTTTTGTGGGAGTTATTATGCAATGAGTACAGAGTTTCAGCTTGAGATGATGAAAAAGTTTTGGAGACGGATGATAATGATGATTGGACAATAATATGCATGTACTTAATATCGCTTGGACTATAGGCTTGAAAATGGTTAAAATCATGAATTTATGTATAGTTTATCACAATTTTTTTTTAAGAAGAGGGAAAAGACCATGACAACTTATTTCCTATATGTATCTTCACTAGACTGTAGGGGCTCTGAATGTTGAGGCCACTTGGTTTATCATATCCCCAGTACCTTGCACAGTGCCTGGCACATAGTGAGTTCTCAATAAATATCTAATTAACCAACTATGGTCCAATGTTGTAAAATGCTACCACCTGTGGCTTTCTTTGTCACAGTATCTTCTTTTTGACAATGTATTCATTGTCTCTTAACTGCATGGCAGCTCTCTACACTAGGCAGCCCTCCGTAATTAGGCTAATAAGGGCCCTTCATGGCTTTGCCACCTTTCACTTCTATCTGCCAATGAAAGAACAAGATTAAATAGTACAGGCTCTACCTACAGTAGAGTTGAATGAATGAATGAATACAGAAGATGTTGAATGAATACAGAAGATGTTGTCTGGATTAAGAGGAATTTATTGTAATAGTGAACGATAGAGCATCTTTTACTATCCAATAATTGTTAATATAGCCCATAGGTTCCAGCTCTGCCTAGTCATCAGCCTCAGTTGGGAACTTATTAAAAATACATATTATCTGGCACTGCCCTTTTCATAGTTGCTTTAATAGGACTCACATGGGTCCTGGGAAACTCAATTTCTGTTTGCATATTCGCTTAAGTTACTGTGCAAATAAATTTGGAAACCTCTGCTCTAATCACTTCATGAGTATGTCTTGCTTCCCAAATTAGCTTATAAGCTCTGTGAGGCCAAGAAATATGCCTTATATTTTTTGTATATTATCTGAAGTGTCTAGGAGGTTAATCAGCACTGAGCTGAATGATGAACATTCTTATAAGCATAAAATGGCATGCAGTACTGGGTTATCCTACAGATACTCTGCCATTCCAACATCTCAAAACATCAAGAGCCAAATGCAGCTCTTTATTCTAACGCAACTTTATGTATTGCCTTTTGGAGCAATATCAGCAAGAGTTGATTATTCCTTTAGGTCCACATCTGTTCTTTCAAATATTTGGAATTTAGCAAACTTATGAATAACACATTTCAAATCATAGGAGAGTCCAAGAAGTAAAAAGCTGCATGTTGTCAGGGCCAAGCAATGTGTGTTTAAACTAGAACAGCTGCAGATACAAAGCAAAGGAATTGCTTTAAACAATAGTAATTTCAATGATTTCATACATAAACTGTTCTTTTCCAGGCAATATAGGTTGTGTTCAAATTCATTTTATAACTAGAAGGAGTAGATAATCTTTTTTTTTAATACTCCACCCAAAACTTTTGTGCTTATTATTCTGTAATGAAATCTAAATTCTATTAGTAGTAACACATTATACTTCAATAGTTATCTGCCCAGATGTCCCCTTTAAAATGTGGATGCATTAATTTATAATTCATTGGCACTTGAGTCTAAAGTAGGTCACCATATCCTCAAGTCAGACAGGACTATAGTTTAAGAAGACTTTTAGTCAAGCACTTTCAGGAAACGATGGAAACTGTGTTATTTTATCCAACTGTCAATAACATACCTCCATGCTGGCTCTCACCAATAGCAGCAGCATTACTCGGGAACTGGTTAAAATGCAAATTCCCAGGCCCACACCAAGAGTATTGAACCAGAAATTCTGGGGTCAGAGTCCAGTAATGTGTGTTTTCACCACCTTCTAGGTGAGTCTGATGCTCACTGAAGCTGCAGAACCAGAACCACTGTATTACCATAGGAGTGGTTCAGAAAAGCCTGAAGCAATGAAACACATTTATTTAAAGCAGCCTTACTTACTCTCCTCACCCTGTTTCATGTAACATCTATTAACTTCCACAGACTCTATGGAATACCTATTAACTTTCATTTACACATTAGAAATTGCTATGTCAGATTATGAAAAAGCAAAACTATTTTTAACACATGATTGTCAATACATAGTGACAGGAACAAATATTTCTTGTATTCTACTATGTTCCAGGCCCCAGAAATATGATGTTAGATATGACAGACATAATCCCTTCTTCTCTAGGACGTACAGTCCAGTAAGGAAGAAAGATAAACGATGAACGTGTAGAGAATGTTATGTGTGAAGTCCACACAGTGTAGGGAGAAGGCAGGGCACATTAAGAAGGGAAATGGACAATTCAGCATTACTTGGGTCATTAATTTGCTTTGAAAGCCATTTTCATCTTTCTCTTGTCTTCGTTGTCCTAACCAAGGGAACTAAAGCATCTGCCTCCAGCAGATATAATAAGACTACTCCACTCAGACACACTTTCAGGAAGCCCCAAGTACAAGAGCCCTGGAAAGGTCGTGGTCACCAAGGAAGCTGGCCAGTAAAGCCACGCTGGACATCCTCACAGACAGAACTATTTTCTTAGGTCCTCTGATCTTTTGGACTCCTAAAGGCAGGCTTCTGGTTTGGTGGACCTGCTGCTTAGAATGTAGCTGAAATTTGAAAAACTGGTTATAGAGCATATTGCTGCTATAATGGATTTTAAAAGCCTGGATTTGCCCAAATTTGCACCTTGAGAAATCCTATAGCTAAGTCACATGGCCTATAATAATGAGCTCGTTGAGTATGGGGAATTTTGTCTGTTGTATTTACTGACAAATTTCCAAACTCTAGAAGACTACCTAACACAAAGTAGGCTCCCAACAAATATTTGTCCTTTGGGGGTCAACAAACCCTCTGTCAATCTTGTACTTATCTCCGTATTAATAGGAATATTAATAGATCAACTATTACAACAATAAATGTTAAAATACATAAAAACTCATATACAATGGACCATAGCAATCCAAATAGAACTTTCTGAAATAATGGAAATGTTCTACATCTGTGCTATCTAATATGGTAGCCAATTAGTTGCATGTGCCTGACTATTGAGCACTTACAACATGCCTAGTATGACTGAGGAAGTGGAGTTTAATATTAATGAAACAGCCACATGCATCTGGTGTTTACCATATTAGACAACACACCCAAAGAGATATAGGATCCAGGTTAATGGGGGCTCTGCCACCCTCGATATATGATGTTCAAAGTTACCCTAGAAGTCCTCTGTCTAGCAAGTTAGAAGAGGAAAAGAGCATGGGGAAATACAGGTAAAGCAATTTTATGGGCCAAGCATATAAGTGGTACATATTATTTCCATTTATATTATATGAGTGAGAACTATGCACTTGGTCACATCTGAATGCAAGAGAGGCTGGGAAATGTAGTCTCTGGGTGTGTAACCACCTGCCAGCAACAACTCCACATTATGGAAGGAAGGTACCCATTATTTTGGTGAATAGCCAACTTTACCATGAATAACTATAAAGAAAGAAGTTTGTTTTCTAGGATCCTTTTTATCACCTGCTCCCCTCCCAACAATCTTGGTAATAAAATACTAGAGCTGGGTAAAAACTAATAGATCATTTCATTCAATTGTCTATCAGATGTTCAGGGAGTTCCCACTAGAACATTCCTCCAACAGGCCTTTCTGATTCTAAATAGATTCCTCAACAAACCTAGAGGGAGGCTTGTTCTGCCCACACATTCTTCACTCCAAGTTTTCCACTGCTTTTTCCCTTCAAGTAAAACTTACCTGCACTTCCTTTTAGAACTTAGCTGGATCATGATATTACTCTGATGAACACTCACATGTGAATGATACCCACATCTCTATCACTTCAGGCTGTCGGGTCTCATAGATGACACATCTGCACATTAAACCAAAGGCCAATGCCTAAGCAGAAGGAATAACCAACGAGGGAACTTCAGGCAGGGCCTCGGGGGAGATGTATCCAGCCTATAGGGACAGCTTTTAAATTGTCTGGAACACTTGTAAAAAGGGGTTAAAAAGGTTTAATGCTGATGCAGAAGCAAAGGGCACTACGTTAATAAATCCTGCCTCTTTATCAGCCTCAGGACAGATTCAAACCCATTTTTTCAGTAGGCAAGAGAGATGGAGAACATCAGATCCTTTTGCCCAGAAACTTATCAAATTTGCGCCTGCTCTTGTTTGGGAGCTGTCAAAAATCATTTTACCCTGCTTCCTTGGAACTCAGCATTTAAAATTTCAGTCACTTGTTTGGCAATGACTTATGTACTGCTTTGAGGAGGGCTCTGTGTGGCTGGTTAATTTATCATACATTTAAGGCTTGTCCCTCCATAGACTCTAAGGTGCTGGGCGAGACAGGGATGCTTTTCCCACATGTTAATCTTCCAAGCAGTTAGCACTGTGTCTGGCATGCTGTAGGTCACAGTGAACGTCTAACTGCCCAGTGTGGTCAACAGGGCCTGTAAAGCTGTTCTGGACAATGTGAGTTCTGGTCCCGGCTGTGTATCCTCAGGCACATCACTTTCCTTCTCTGAACACTGAATTTGTCCTCTAGAACAGAAAGGACAAACTATAGCCTGTGGGTCAAATCCAATTTGGGGATTGTTTTTGTATAGCTTGTGAGCTAAGAATGGTTTTTGCATTTTTAAAGGTGTATAAAAAGCAAAACAAAAAAGAATATGCAATTGAAATTATCTGTGGACCTTGAAGTATAAAGCTTTTACTCTTTGATCCTTTATAGAAAAAGTTTACAGATCAATTGCCCTAAAATGAAGAGAAAAAAATGTTTTCTTTCAAACTTCATTCTCTCCCTACTCCTTTTTTGGAATAAGCTCTCCAAAGGAGATCTTACAGGAAGTCCAGATACTGAATATATCATCCAAATGCCAGCCTGCTCAGGTTGATGCAGGGATGAGAACCTGATCAATACTCTTTCCTCCAGGGCTCCTTTGCAACCCTTTAGCCTCCTAGAAATAGATCCTGAAAGCCTCAGACCAAAATATCTGTAAAGCCCTTTTTGGGCCTCAGTCGTCTTTGTTTCTGAGAGGCAGTAGGTCCTAATGGTTAGTGCTTAGGCTTATGAGTCAGAGTACCGGGACTGAGCCCCAGGTTTATCTCTTACTACCTGTAGGCATGGGTGAGTTACATCACCTCAATTATTCAAAAGAGAAATCACGATAGTAGGTCCTTCTAAGTTCCAGTGAAGGTTCAGTGAAACAGTGCATGGGCAGCATTTAGCAGAAGGCCTGCCATACTCTAAGATGTCAGGCGGTGTAAGCTATCATTATTATTGTGAGAACACACTTTTTTTTCTGTCTCTCACACATGCCTGCCTCTTGAAACAGCTTCGACAATACTGTCCAGAGGTCAATAAGTCACACGTTGTAAACTACCCTACCATGCTCCACACCAGAGAACACTCAAAACATATTAACCAATCAATACTGTTGGCAAAAAGCTCAGCATCCCTCAGTTGAGAAGTCCAACAAGGGCATGAAATATTGTCTCTCCAAAACCCTGCTTACCTAAGCCCCAGACTCTCCTGATACCCTCCACCCTGCAATAATAAAAACACACAAAAAACCACATATATAAATAAAATATTTTGCTGCTAATGAGAGGCAACCCAGCAGTTTTCTCATCACTCCACTGACAAGTTTATGTGCTCTACAATTGCAGTCGAAATATTTTTGCTATTTTCATGATTTTCTTGGCTTCCTTCCCAAGGAATTAATCATTTCTACGGCACTGGGGAGAAGCTGAGAAATCGCAGACATGACTGAATGACATGATAGTGCATTCTCTTCGCCTACGCCGAATCTCTGTCTGTGCATGAAATTAAATCGTTCCAGGGGAAAATGGATTGCTGTGGTGGGGAGAGTGTGGAAGCATAACTCCTCCAGGGCTTACTTCATAAAAAGGGTTCAGTTACCCAGGTAGCTTGACTTCAGTTCTTCTGAGTTTTCAAAATTCTAAGTAAAGAAATATGAACATATTCAAGGTCCTGTGGATATGCCAAAATTAAACTCATAGTATCATTGTGTTGGCAGTAAATAGTTGCTCTAGTAGACCAACTACAGTCACAACTAAGAAGGATGTCTCCTTGTGTCAAGTTTTGAATGAGCAAATTTGACCTAGAAGGAACTCTAGAGATTATCTTAGTTTATCTCCTCATTTTGCAACGAAGGAAGCTGTATCCCAGTAGAGCGTGGTGGTGAAGCCCACAGGTTACAGATAGACATATATGTGTCTGAAACCAGGCTCTGCCTCTTCCTAACAAATCACGTAACCTCTCTAATGATCCATTTTCTCTCTGCAAATGTTGGAGTACCTTCTTCACAGGATCAGGAAGAGGATGAGATGTAAAGTTTAGCACAGAGCTTGGTATATGTTGAAAGAGTGAATATACAAATGGATGATGGTCAGACCATATATAAAACAGAACTGAGTCCCACAAAACCTAGCAGCCTTCCCAGAAAACCACTCCCTCATCTACAATAAACAACTCATGAAGCCAGTCAGTTAAAAGTCAGACTTGCAGGAAGCCAGACTACTGTCTCTACTGACTATCCAGGAAGCTAAACAATAACTCTAACAATCTGGCCTAAAATGGCCAGGACATGATAAATAACTGACAGCTTCCCTAATTTTGTTTCAGCTTCCAACTTAGGACCAACCAGAGAAAGCCAAATATGCATCCTAACTAATCACATAGGATGCCTCAGTCCTAGTTAGCTGCATCTAGCTTCTCCATGGCACAGCCTCCAAGCAAGGCATTCCTAAAGTCTTCCCTTTTGTCCATTATAAAGCCCTCTGCCTGCCTTTGAGTCTCTGCCAAAATGAAAGTGATGGCTTGACTCTCTTGCGATAGCAAGCTCAGAATAAATAGCCTTTGCTTCTCCCATTTGTTTAGCATTCACTCATTTCCACAAAGCACACACACTTACCTTGCACATACCCTGCATAATCACACACATCCTGTCATTCAGTAAAATAAGGACAGATACGGCCAGTATTGTGATTTTTCAATCCACTGATAAAGCCAATAGCAAAGGAAGTAACTAATGCAATATGATTATGTAAGCCTGTTCTAGCCAATATGAATTCTCAAAAGACTATATGTTTATACAGTGTTTCCTCTTCTTCCAATAGCTTACCCAACTGTTCCCTCATTTGCTATCAACTTTTTGAAAGAGTCAGAGACAGAATTGACTTATCCATTAAAGCACAGCAGGCACAAAGCCAAGGGCCACAATATTTTTAGGGGAATGAAATTACAACACAAATGTTTTAATTTCTTTTAAAATTGGAAGGAAAAAAAGCAGACATTTAGGTCAAAGAAACTACTTTATATCACATTAACATATTACTTTTTAATACAAACACAATTGCAAAATATAATACGTATACATATTTTTGTGGAGGAAGGGCCCCCCAAAAGTGAAAATGTCTAGAAACTTAAGTAGTTGAATTAGGGCCCTGATCATAGATGTAATAATTGTCCTTTTTTGTGGATAAGTGATGGTCACTATCAACTGTCTAGTACAGGTTCCCTCTTACAATCTCTTGTAATGTCTCTTCTCCATCATGTTAATTCCCAAATTGGTTTTCCAGGTATTTTCTGATATATTAATCCTTTTAACTTATCCCTTCTTCAGTTATTGGAGCTATTATGTTCAAAATACTGAAGAGATCATTACTCAATGCATAAAAAATAATTTATAAACTCTGTTGGCGTTACACAATCTGATCTTAATTTATAAACATACGTCATCCACTACTACCACTCCCTCATTCCCCAAAAAAAGCTTCCCATCCTTGATCCAGACATGACTAAATAATAACCTGCCAAGGTTCTCCTCCACCTACTGTGTGCCAAAGCATTCTGCTCAGTTCCTACATCACATATTGTATTCTCATGAATTCCTCCTAAGTGTCCAATATGAGACTCCTCTTACTGCCAAACCACCATTAAATCACAATGGATTGTCATTAGTTAGATGTATCTTTTTCTTTTACTGCTTAGAATATGGCCTTTTTCAGGGCAAGAATCAGGTCTTATCCATCTCTTTTGAGTGTCAACGACTGACATTTGTTAAGTGGCATACCCACAGTGCAAAACTTACCAGCAGCAAAGTGGGTACTGGAATCTGAGTCACCTGGCTCCTGGTTCTGGCTCCTCTCAGCTCATCCCACAACATCTGAATAGTCAGTTAAATCTCAGAGGCAGATGGATGCTCTAGATGTCAAACATTGCAGTAAGACAGCCCTATGTTAGTAACTATTTACCAATGGCTCTAGGAGATGGACAATCTTAATTTGTAGTGCTTGCCAATTTCTGTGGTGTAAATACTCTCACTATGGCCAATTTCAATCTATTAACATGACTTCACTCTACAAGGAGCTGAGAAGAGATGCACAGGAGCACACTATCATGTGGTCCTTCCACTGCTACACAGATACAATAAACTAAATCATAGCAAGAGCATCAATAACCATACAATGTAGGAAGAAGTGAGTTTTGAGTATTTATCTTTTAATTTATGTAACTGTATGTTTTTAAATAATTTAATTTTAGTAATAGCTGTTTAACAACTGACTTATTGGTAAAATTCTTGAAAATTTAACAATTGGCTCTCATGAGCCAGTATGAGCTGGCTTCACTGCACCACAAACAGCGTGAAGCTTGTATGAATGTAGTCTATAGGACTCCTGTGAAAATAAATACCCCTAACATTTGAGGTCTTAGTTCACCACATAGTAAAGGAACTGCTTAACTACATTTCATTTATTCAGACAGGTCTATCCTGTCCCTGTCTCTTGTTTCCCTACTGATACAGAAGGCAAGTACTGAGAAGGGAAGGGTGTGGTCCCTTTAAATGGAAGCGGGGCAGGGAAGTGCTGGGTAGAGAAGGGCATGGTCCCTGGCTAGGGTTCCAACCCTGGGCCTGTGCCCACAGACCTAGGTGTGGGTAGGCATTTTTGTTTTCCTGCCCAAATGTTGCATTTCCCCGGCAGGCCCCCATCCTGTGCCTATAAAAATCCCCGAGACCCTAGCAGGCAGACACACAGGTGGCTGGATGTCTAGAGGAGCACATGGGTGGCTGGATGTCGAGAGGAATGCACCAACAGGCACCAGCATGCCGGCAGGTCACCGACTGGCAGTATGATGCAAAGTTTGGTTGGGGCACTTGGAGGAGAGCACAGGCCACCAAGTGGCCCGACTCCAGGGGAAAACCATCTGCTTTCTGGCTACCCTATCTGCTGAGAGCTACTCCCACTGAATTAAACTTGCACTAATTCTCCAAGCCCACATGTGATCTGATTCTTCCGGTACACTAAGGCAAGAACCCTGGGATACAGAAAGCCTTCTGTCCTTGTGATAAGGCAGGGGTCTAATTGAGCTAACACAAGCTGCCTATGATGGCTAAATCAAAAGTTCACCCTGTAACACACCCCTCTCCAGGGCTTTGGCTGTAAACATTCACCCCTAGACACTGCCATGGAGTCAGAGCTCTACAACCTGCCTATCTGTATGCTCCCCTTAGAGGTTTGAACAGCAGGTACTGAAGAAGCAAGCTACACCCTCATGGACAAGGGAACTTTTCCCATTTTACTACTACACAGTTTCCTTTTGCCACATGTATTCAGTGTCTACCTGTCCCACCAGACTGTAGGCTCTAAGAGATTGAAGACCCTGTCCATTCTTCACCACTTTATTCCTGATGTCTGGACCTCAAAAAATGCTTGCTGAATGTGTGGATGGGGTAGATATGAGTGTCTTGTTGCTATCTATCACTGTTATACTGAGATGATAATGTAATGCTGCAAGACAGCAAATGTCTTACAGTCTGAAACAGGAGGCATAAAAGGGTAAGTCTTTTATCAGTGTGACCTAATATTTCTTGCATTTGAGAAACTCCAAATACATTCAATATACATAGTGCTAAAATAACTAAAGCTGCTAACAGGGACCAGTTGCAACACCTTTTCAAACAGTTTATACAAAGCTGTAGACATTAACTACGGATTAAAAGGTGGCACAACAAACAACTTCCTATGAAATCACAGCAACATTTCACAAGGCATTAGTTTATTCTTGTCCAAAATTTAAGAACAAAATTTCAACAAAAAAGAAAATATTAGACTTGGATGATATTTTTTGCCCTACAAAATTTCAAAAAATGATAGTACTAGCAAGTATATATTTGTGTATCTAGAGTCATCCCTCAGTATCTGCAACAGATTGGTTTCAGGAGTCCCTGCAGATACCAAAATCCACAGATGCTCAAGTGCCTTATAAAATGGTGTAGTCTTTGTATATAATATACATACATTTTCCTATACACTTTAAATCACATCTAGATTATTTTTAATGCCTAATACAATGCAAATGTTGTGTAAACAGTTATTACACTGTATTGTTCAGGGAATAATGACAAGTGAAAAGTCTGTACATGTTTAGTACAGATGCAACTATTCTTTTTTTTTTTTTTTTAAATACTTTCTATCTGTGGCTGATTTGAATACACAGCTGGGAAACCCACAGATACAGAGGGTTGACTATATATACAGCCATGTATCATTTCACAATAGGCACGTGTTCTGAGAAATGCATCATTAGGCAATTTCATCATTGTGCTAACGTAGAGTGTACTTACACAAACCTAGAGAGTAGAGCCTGCTACACACCCAGGCTGTATGGCATAGCCTGTTGCTTGTAGGCTACAAATCTGTACAGCACCTTACTGTACTTAATGCAGTAGGCAACTGTAACACAATGGGAAGTATTTGTGTATCTAAACAGAAAACATACAGTAAAAGTATGGTATAAAAGATTTAAAATACAAAGTTTCACCTGTATAGGGCACTTTCTTGAATGGAACTTGCAGGACTGGAAGTTTCTCTCCTTGGGTAAGTCAGAGAGTGAGTGGTGAGCGAATGTGAGAGCCTAGGACATTGCTGAACACTACTGTAGACTTTATAAAAAACTGTACACTTAGCCTACACTAAATTTATTTTTAAATTTTATCCTCAATAATAAATTAATCTTAGCTTACTATAACTTTTACTTTATAAACTTAATTTTTAAAAACATTTTGACTCTTTTGTAAAACTTGGCTTAAACACAA
Source organism: Trachypithecus francoisi (assembly GCF_009764315.1). Taxonomy (NCBI): domain Eukaryota; kingdom Metazoa; phylum Chordata; class Mammalia; order Primates; family Cercopithecidae; genus Trachypithecus; species Trachypithecus francoisi. The sequence goes on from NW_022681465.1 coordinate 135,345,396, forward strand.
ATGCATTATACAGCTGTACACAAATATTTTCTTTCTTTATACCCTTATAAGTTTTATTAAATTTTTTTTTTTATGCCTTAAACTTTATTGAGACAGAGTTTCACTCTTGTTGCCCAGGCTGGAGCACAATAGCACAATCTTGGTTCACTGCAACCTCTGCCTCCTAGGTTCAAGTATTTCTCCTGCCTCAGCTTCTCAAGTAGCTGGGATTACAGGTATAAGCCACCACATCCAGCTAATTTTTTGTATTTAGTAGAGATGGGGTTTCACCATGTTGGTCCGGCTGGTCTCCAACTCCTGACCTCAGGTGATCCACCCGCCACAGCCTCCCAAAGTGCTGGGATTACAGGCAGGAGCCATTGTGCCTGGCCCAATTTAAACTTTTTGATAAAAACAAAGATGCAGACACACACATTAGCCAAGGCCTACACAGGGTCAGGATCATCAACATCACTGTCTTCCACCTCCACATCTTGTCCCACTGGAAGATCTTCAGGGGCAATAATATGTATGAAGTTGTCATCTCCTGTAATAACAATGCCTTGTTCTGAAACACCTCTAAAGGGCCTGCCTGAGGCTGTTTTAATGTAACTTTTTTAATAAACAGAAGGCATACACTCTAAAATGATAAAAGTATAGTATAGTAATTGCATAAACCATAACATAGCCATTTGTTATCATTATCAATTATTATATACCATATATAATTGTATGTGCTATGCTTTTATACAACTGGCAGCATGGTAGGTTTGTTTGTACCAGCATCACTGCAAACACATGACTAATATGTTTCAATACCATAAGATGGTGACTATGACATCACTAGGCTATAGAAATTTTTCAGCTCCATCAGTAATCTTATGGAACCCCCATTGTCAGCATGTAGCATAAGATTCTGTGTGTGTGTAACATAATATATACCAGCCACTATTATTTAGTCATACAACAACCTTCTAATGTATGAACTGTTATCATGAAGAAACTGAGGCAGAGAAATTTAATTACTTGCTCAAGATCACATGAAACCTGGCTTTGGATTCTTTGTTCTTAATCATTATGCTATATACCAGGAATCCCCAATCCTGGAGCCAGGCCACACAGCAAGAGGTGAGCAGGGGACAAGTGAGCTTTACTGCCTGAGCTCTGCCTCCTGTCAGATCAGTGGTGGCATAAGTTTCTCAGAGCAGCATGAACCCAACTGTGAACTGTGCATGCAAGGGATTCTGGTTGCATGCCCCTTATGAAAATCTAATGCCTGATGATCTGAGGTAGGAGAGTTTCATTCTGAAACCTTCTAGCACCACCCCCAGCCTTCCCAGCCTCCTGCCCTGGCCATGGAAAAAATGTCTTCCATGAAACTGGTCCCTTGTGCCAAAAAGGTTGGGGACTGCAGCTAACAAAGCAAACAATACTGTAACTACCAAGATGTCTTTGGACTTACATCCTTCTGGAGTTAGTCACAGTTCTTCAAAAGTAGGAGTTTTAATGTTCTTACTAAGTCTCTGAGGTAGGCATCCAGTCTCTGAATGAGGAGAGAAACCCTAGTTTGGGGATATATGAATGTCTCCCCTAACCAGTAAGACAAAGACCAGGAATTTCTGCAACTTCCCACCTTTGGGCAAGCCCTCTGTGGCACAATTTCAAATAGGGATATATCTTGCAGAAATATACAATTGTTAAGGTTCTGTTTGCCCCCAGATTTTGTAGCCAGCAGAAGTCCCATGGGAATAAAATGCAGAGGTTTACCACTGAAAGGCTTGGAGAGGGGAAGCTTCAAAAACCTGCACCTATTCAAGTATTTGAGTGTGTATACGTTTGTGGGAGTGTGATGGGATGCAATGTATAAGTCCTGTGTCAGCCTCATTCTAGATAATTGTATTGTACCTTCCCCTTGTCTTACACTCGTTACAGAATCAAATCAACATTTCCGGCATGTACATGTGATGAGATCCTAGTAGATTGTACAAATAACATTGATTTTACAAGGCTGGCATTGAGATTTTCTGGTCTCGATATTGTATATTTCAAAATAGTATATATTAGGTTTAAAGGCTTAGGGAAAGCTTTAAAATAAAAATGGATTGCTATTATTCCTCTTCAGTTGCTAAAAGTTATAGAACAAAAATCTTGGAAGTTTAGAAAAAGTGGGAGGAAATTTCAGAAGTTACATTTATTTTGTCAAGAAGAACCAGAACCTTTCTGCAAAAGTTGGAAGAACTGGTCTAATTAACTGATTCAAGATCCCAGCTGTATTTTAAGGTAGCCCAAGCATAGACTCTCACACTTTGGGGTCTTCAGACTGCCAAATCCAAAATCAATTTCTAGGAGAAACAGCAATCCGTCATTAATTGATTTCTGATTCCATTGTGCTTTAAATTAAATGATAACTTCAGGCCCCTGCAAATGAAATAACAACTGATTGAGCACATCTGATAGTCGTCTGATTACTGCCCATATCAGACCACCGGATATGCCAAAGATTGCCATTTGCTTGGCACCTGGTCGTTGAATGACTCTACCTTCTGTGTTTAATCCATCTATTGTCTTTCTGCTAATGAACCAGGGTCTATGGCACAAACAGAAGTGTTCAAAGAAACTATCACAGGGAGGCTTTTTTAAAGAAAAAAATACATTTCTTACACTTACTTCTTGAATTTCTCAATAGCTGCCTTGCCCAGCTATCACACATTTGTTTTCGATAACTCAGAATCACAGGTTGGTGGTGGTGTCAACAAAAAATAGATTCACTCCAAAATTTAAATATGACTTCTTTGTAACCTCAGAATGTGAAATCCAGCTTACATAGCTCTTAAAGCAAGGCAATCCATCAATATCAACTGAGCCTGAAAAGATAATTTAGCATAACTTCATACCTATTGAGTCTTACTTAGAATCTCTCTCCCTCTCTGGGATGAAGAGTTGAAATCGAAAGGGAAGAACACAAGAATTGGAATTAAAGAAACCTTTGCTTTCAGAGGTATCAAAACGAATAAGGTCAGTTTTAGACTATAATACGAATGTGGGCATAGGGAAAATAATGTCCTGTACCATCTTGTATATTTTATTTTGTGTCAAAGGCAATACTCAATTCTTTTTCAACACGCACATTCCCCTAAATAAGGAAATTTTTCTTCGGGTTGCTTTTGGGCCATTTTTTCTTATTGAAAATGCATTTTCTTCCCAACATCTCAGAAAGTTATTTAGAGACTATACTCTCTGCCAAACAATAATTCTGCTTTTATAAAGCCATGTCATGCTTCAACATCTAATTCTTCATCTGCTAAGACAGAGTTAGCAAAGAATATTTTGTCTTCAGCTGGGCCCTGTTAGTTCTTTGACTCAGCTTATAGGTGCAATACATCATGCCTGGAGGCTCTCTGGTATTATATAACCTCCCATGCATAACTCGAATTAGCAAGGAAATGACATATTTGTATAGCAATTAAATATATGTTTAGCATTCCCTGAGGCACCCCCTCCCAATTATTTAAGCTAAAAGCACATTCATCATTTGGCAGGGTGCAGTATGATAGAGACAACGGTTGTTTCTGAATCCAGTGTTGAATACTGCACACAGAAATGGAATCTGAATTTCCACAATCCTGAAATGTCACCACACATTGATTATGCTTACACTTAAACATAGCATGCTCTTTTAAACAACACCATTTGGAGCTGTCGCATATTCAAATGCATGAGGCTCATGTGCTTTTGTGTTACCCGCTTCACAATAAAACCATTTGTTACCGAGCATGAAAGAGAGGGAAATGGGAGGCAAACTCATTCCCCAAGGCCTTCTTGATTTGGAAGTGTGTGCTAGATGGTTTTCCAGTGCAGTATGATTTCAGAATCCATTAGGCATTCTGGAATGTTCATTCCTGACCGCTCATAAATAGCATTTTTTTTAAAGTACACTTTTAACTGGTGTGTACTCTCCCAACAAAAAAAAGTAACAAAACAAGAATCAACAATGAATAAACATACCTTAAGTTGGCTGACCAGTTTGAAATACTTCTTGGGAATGTTAAAAACTTTCTGGACTACTGGGATGACCTTGAGATGGTTTGGGCTGATTTCAATGTAATGACTTCCAAACAACAACAACAAAAAGCCAACACTTGTGCCCCATCCCTGCAACACTTGGAGAGCTCTGAAGCTCTAAAGAGTGAAGGAGCCCCAAGGGTATCACCATCAGGAAAATACCACTTACATCTGTATGAGGCTTTGTACTTTTGAAAATATTTCCACATCCTTCATTTCTTTAAGGGATATGGCAGCATTGCAAGGGACTATTACCACCCTTACTTTACAGTTGAGAAATGGAATTTCCTGAATTACACCTGACCTTTTAAACAACACGCATTTTAAAAGTTGCAAACTCAGATATTTAGACTAAGTCCAGTGAGTCATCCATTCAATGTGATAATGCAGATGATGATGATAACCCTTGGCCACATGTACTGTATTTGCACTTTGTGCTATGTTAACATTTGTATTCAACTTTAAATATATTGACTCATTTAATCCTCATCACCTATTTTAATAGACATTAACATTTAGATTTTGAGAGGCCAGGGGACATTCTCAGAGTCACACAGACAGAAGATAATCACAGACAAACTGGCTACACAGTCTACTCTCTTTACCTTGTCACCCCCTACCCTACACACTATAGGATCCTCAGATCACACTGCTGACCACACAATCTGATTCAGCACAGGGACTTCAGTGCTTCAGAAACACTTGTGAATGTGTAAACTGAGGAAAGCTTGATAACTATATTATCACTTAAACAGATTGGAAGGCATTCTGACCATATTTATACCTGACAAAATAAGAAACACTGTAGTCATCATTGCCTGCTAGAAGATCTGGATTTGAGGATGCAGAGTTCACTCTCTGACTTTAACCATATGCTTAGGGGCAAAATGTTTACTTTCCCTAAATCTCCACCTGGCCTCATTCAACAACAGAGGCAGTAATAAAAAGGACCTGTCAGGGTAGTTTGGGCAACTGTATGAGATAATGCATGTAAATATCACTTACCACAGTGCAGACCACTGCTCAAAAAATGGGAATATCGGTAATGTTTAACAATGTATCTAAACCCATCACTCAGCATGTAAAGCTCTGGTTCTTTGTTTGTGGTGTTCCCTCAATCTGGAAGATTCTGTCTGCCTCCCCTCCCATTTTAGAATCATCAGTCAAAGTCCTTTTCTTCTTTGCAGGCCCAGATAAGCTCTTACCTCCTCCAGAGAGAGTTCCCAGATGGTCTAAGCTGGACTCTTTCTCTGACTCTAATATCCTCACACATTTTCTGTATCACTCGTCCAAACCTTGGTCCAAGTATATTGTGAAAAGAAAATACAATATACTTGGACCAAGTGAGGATTGTTCAATTTAAGCAAATCTTCCCCTGATGGTTTTATCTTTAACTTCAAAATGTAGCATCTTTGTGAGGAACTATGTTGCTTCCCCCATCCCATTTCTTATTTAATTTCTTACTTACAATCATACTTAAAAAACAGAACATATATGTGCAGGGAACCCTGTTTCAAAGCCTCCCACTACCAACAAGCTACCACAGTGCTTTGGTGCCTGCTGCCTATAGAGAAATCTAGACTTTAAATTCAGAGGGTGGCCCAGTTACCCTCATTTTACAGAAAAAGAAAATGGAGCTAGAAAAGAAAGGTGGTTTGTCAAGGGCATAGGACTGGTTAGTAGTCAAGGCGGAGTTACAGCTCAGGTCTCTAAATTCCTGGGTTATTGCTCTTTCCACTGCACTTCACTCCATCTAAACACAGACTCTTGATTACTTAGACTTCTGAGAGGTCTCTTGATGATTTTGATGGTGTGCATTTCTGGCTGGATGCCTGCACCAGCCACCCATGCCTCAGAAGACATTCTGTCCACCCAGCGTTGGTGTGCTTTCACAACCTGCCATCTCTCCTGCTGAATACATTCCCGAGTCCTCCTGCTAGGTCATATGAGAACTGCAGGTTCACCTTGGAATAACTGGCTTTCAATACCTAACAAGCACCAGGTTCCTTCTTTAAGACATCCAAGGCCTGGAGTGACAAACAAAGTTTGCACATAAATAAAAGGCACAACTTGTCTTTACAGTGTTGCATTAGAGAACATTACCCTAGAGCCTAGAACTCTTGGAATCTCTTAGAAATTACCCCAAATCACATCTGATACCATTGACAATAATAGTGGATGGGGGAAAAAATGGATGTTTTGTTTTCTAATTGCATTTCTCTGTAGATAAAACTCAAGAGTTAACTATCTCTTGGCATTTAACTTTTTAATTTGTACATTTATTTGATTATTCAACACACATATACTAGTCTATCATCACTGTCAACACACATGTACTATTCTATTACCACTGTCCAGCACAGTGTCTGGCACACAAGCTCAATCAACCAGACAGATACAGTTCTTATTCTTTTGGAATTCCTATCCTAGTGAAAGAGAGTCAAGTCATCAAGAAATTACATTACAGAACAAGAAAGGCCTTGATAGGAAATATTCACAATCATTCAGAAGCATACAGGAGGGACATCTCACATAGATTTAGGCAACCAAAGAAGGAAAGAAGGCTTCCTGGAAGAAGGGATTTATATTAAGGGCACATGTATACATACGTAACAAACCTGCACGTTGTGCACATGTACCCTAGAACTTGAAGTATAATAACAACAATAATAATAATAATAAAGAGCTAGTGAAAGAACTGGAGCTAAGAAAGAGTCAAGTAGACTAATGAAGCAGGAAGACAGAACCACATACTCAAAGATTTGGAGGTAAAAAAGAACACGGTCCATTCCAGCAATGGAAAGTATCCAGTCCTCATTCCTCTTCTTCTTTGGCTCTTTCTGGCATTGACTGTGCTACACATATTTAACTTGTGTGGATTCAACAGCATATACTTGCTGCAAATAAGTCAACCTTGGCAACTAAACACGTACACACCGAAATACATGTAAATATACATGCACACAATTTAAACAGCGTGGACCCCAGCATGAGCATGAGAGAAGACTTGACACTCAGGCAATCTCAGTTCCCCATATCTTTCTCACAGAGTCTCTGGCCATATTCAAATGATTCTGGCATTCCATTATATACATATATTCTGACGACTGCCCCTAAAAACAAGCAAATTACTGCATCTGGCATCTGGTGCCTCATCAAAGAAGCTACTATCTGTTCCAATACTAGAGGAATGAAGCAACTGTTTCAGACTTCTGCAGTGATGACATGTAAGTTTCTAATGTGAAGATAGCCAAGGGACATTTTGAGCCCATCTATGTTCTCCATTATGGTTACTGGATAGGTCAAATTCCCTTTTATAAGCAAGAAAACAAGGCTGCTAAGAGAAACAGTGACTCACCTAGGCTCCACAGTGACCAGAAGCAGAGCAGCCCCAGGACTCCTGTATTTCTAGTAAATATCTTTTCTTTTCTTTTTCTTTTTTTTTTAAGAGACGGAGCCTCACCCTGTCACCCAGGCTGGAGTTCAGTGGTGCGATCTCGGCTCACTGTAACCTCTGCCTCCTGGATTCAAGTGATTCTCCTGCCTCAGCCTCTGGAGTAGCTGGGACTACAGGCATGCGCTACCATGCCCGAGTAATTTTTGTATTTTTAGTAGAGACGGGGTTTCACCATGTTGGCCAGGCTGGTCTCAATCTCCTGACCTCAAGTGATCTGCCCACCTCGGCCTCCCAAAGTGCTGGGATTACAGGTGTGAACTACCGCACCTGGCCAATATCCCTATTTCTAAGCATCAAACTTTCCATGTTGATAAGCCCCCATGATGAGCACAGAATGTCCCACACAGCATGTGGCTTGGGTTTCATTACAGTATCATGGTTAAACTTCTAGGTTCCATATCTTTGTTTTTGCTGTAACATCAGTCTTTTGAACCAGGTGGTATTCATGAATACCTATCTCCTCTTTAACAACTTCTTATAAAATTGTCTGATGGTCATGATACACACTGAAATCAGCTTGCTTGTTGCTAAGGATGCAAACAATTATGCTAACTAGTTATTTGCCATGAATGGAGTACCTCAGTTTTAGTTACCAGAATGCCCTTATTAAAAGCTAATAAGGAAAAACCTGGACTTCCCAGTTTAAAATCTAATAACTGTTTTTATTTTCTGAAATTGTACTATAAGCTTTGAAAATACATAAAATTTCTTATGTAAAACACCAATTCTAGACACCTCAAATGAGAGAAATTCATCTTGTTTACACATTTTGGTGAAGAGTTTAGAAAGCTGACAAACTATATCCCAGCGTAGATGTATCCTCTACTAGATTTAGAAAATGTTTTATCCCTATTATTGTTATTATAACATGTCACACTCGTGTTCCTGATTTTTGTTACTTTTTGTTTTAAACCTCTCATCATAGCTCTTGAAAATCACAATTTTTTAAGTTTAGATTTTGAATAACTATTGGAATTTGCATTGAAATGAAACACTTAGTAAATTTAGCCTCAATTTATAAGTACATCAAGACACCAAAGAATGTTTTCCATTACTCCATTAAAGCAGTCCTCAGCATTTTCTGGGCACTTATGCTTGTTTATACCCTGATAGGCTTTTTGCTTTTATTCCTTATGGACGGTAACATGAGTGAGCTTCTACAGGTCTTTGAAGCCTGCAAAGCAATTTCGCATCTTCTCACTGGCTTCTTTCAGCAGGGAGTGTTCAGGGCAGAGAAGGACATGATAAGGTGCCAGGTGACCATCTAAGAGGCATTGATTAAATATATGGAGAGGCTTTTGCTGCTGTTGCTTTTGGTGTTTTAGACATGAAGTCCTTGCCCATGCCTATGTCCTGAATGGTACTACCTAGATTTTCTTCTAGGGTTTTTATGGTATTAGGTCTAACATTTAAGTCTCTAATCCATCTTGAATTAATCTTCGTTTAAGGGGTAAGGAAAGGATCCAGTTTCAGCTTTCTACTTATGGCTAGCCAATTTTCCCAGCACCATATACAAGAAAAAAACAAACAACCCCATCAAAAAGTGGGGAAAGGATATGAACAGACATTTCTCAAAAGAAGACATTCATACAGCCAACAGACACATGAAAAAATGCTCATCATCACTCGCCATCAGAGAAATGCAAATCAAAACCACAATGAGATACCATCTCACACCAGTTAGAATGGCGATCATTCAGAAGTCAGGAAACAACAGGTGTTGGAGAGGATGTGGAGAAATAGGAACACTTTTACACTGTTGGTGGGATTGTAAACTAGTTCAACCATTATGGAAAACAGTATGGCGATTCCTCAAGGATCTAGAACTAGATGTACCATATGACCCAGCCATCCCACTACTGGGTATATACCCAAAGGATTATAAATTATTCTACTACAAAGACACATGCACACGTATGTTTATTGCGGCACTATTCACAATAGCAAAGACTTGGAATCAACCCAAATGTCCATCTGTGACAGACTGGATTAAGAAAATGTGGCACATATACACCATGGAATACTATGCAGCCATCAAAAAGGATGAGTTTGCGTCCTTTGTAGGGACATGGATGCAGCTGGAAACCATCATTCTTAGCAAACTATCACAAGAAGAGAAAACCAAACACCGCATGTTCTCACTCATAGGTGGGAACTGAACAATGAGATCACTTGGACTCGGGAAGGGGAACATCACTCACTGGGGCCTATCATGGGGAGGGGGGAGGAGGGAGGGATTGCATTGGGGAGTTATACATGATATAAATGATGACTTGATGGGTGCTAACGAGTTGATGGGTGCAGCACACCAACATGGCATAAGTATACATATGTAACAAACCTGCACGTTATGCACATGTACCCTATAACTTAAAGTATAATAAAAAAAAATATATATATATATATATATATATATATGGAGAGGGACCTATGAGCACTGTGTGGGCTGAGAGTATGGGTTTTGGAATGAGTTTCTAAAACCTGGGTTTGATTCCTGCTTCCACTGTTATTACTTATGGAATTTCACATTCCTGGGCCTTTGGTTGAGCAGCCACAAATAAGGATAAAATCGTACATACTTTAACAACTTGTGGGAATTAAAGGAGATAATGTAAAAATTATGTTTATGATAATAATAAAAACATACACTGACCACTTACTATGTGTTAAATGATTTATACAGATATCATTCAATCTAACACCCACAGGAGGAATATACTACTATTATCCCATTTTTATGGATGAGAAAACTAAGACAAGGAGGGTTTCGGTAACTTACTCAAGGTCACAGAGGCTTAAATGTTGGAGCTGAACCCCAGCTTTGAGAAGACTGTCCCCAGAGCTTCCAGTCATGCTATTGCCTTATACTCCCTTTCTGCTGTGTACCAAACCCTTTAAAGATCACTTTCAGCTCTAAAATGCTATGCTTTTATGACTTCTATATTAAAGTGTACCTTTTAACACAGACACTGATGGCTCAACTATATGTGCCATAGAGCAATATAAAATGTGTAATGATTAACTTATAAATATGCACATTTATATTTATGTGAGGACATTTACCTACCAAAGTACTACACTTGTATTGGAATCTAATGCTTATGGATGAATAACAAAAACTTCCTGCCATGCCCCTGTGCCCAGCTCCCCAAATTAACCATCCCCAGGGTAGAGATCAAGATTCGTATTCTGTGTAAAGGACCAATTTGATTTTCCTTGCCAGGAATGAAGAATGGTACTCCAACTTGATTAGGATTCGCAGAGGACACCCATTCTCTGCACGAGCAGCCTTATGTTTCCTTTTATCCATGAGTGGTTTTCTTTTTCCGGAGTTGGTCACATCATCATGAGGAGTGCTCAAGCCAGCTTGCTTTGCAGGAGCCCATTTTCTCACTTCATAACCCTCATTCCTTTTATTTAAAGAGCCTCAGAACTGCTAGAATGCAGCAGGCAATTTATAAGCCTGATTACCTTGGCCTCCACCCTGGCTTCCTTTGATAGCTCCAACTCATTTCTTCCGGAGACGTTTTTGTCTTTGATTTCTCAATTGCCATTATTTTTAGCCAATGTCATGGGAGAGGAATGAGAGAGACTTCTTGGAGAATTTCATCATTTACTCTCATTTTATTCTGTTTCCTAAATTACTGTAATGGTGTCTCAAACTCTGATGCTACCACCGTGCACACAATGCCTGGAAAAGCATATGTCTTGTACTCGACTTACGAGATAAAAAGATGCATCATCACATCCCATACCTTGGCTTTGCCTATAATTTAAATTAAAATGCAAACCACAGCCTGCCTATATACAGCTCTGGGTTCTGCACTATACACTTTATATTAATTCTCTTGCTTCACACAAAAAATCTTGAGAGATTAGTACTACTATCCCCATTTTACAGAGGAGCAAACCAAACTTCAGAGTTTACAGACATATTTAATATCACATGGCTAGCAAGTTGCTGAAATGGTATGTAACCCACATCAGTCTTAACCTCCAAGCCACGTTCTAAATATCTGCCACTCACACATCACTAATCCTAAATACAAATGAAACCACCTGCTAGCCTTGTAAGTCACAATGACTCACGCGAGTCATTTGCTAAGATTTTCTTTGAATGAAAGAATGAATACATGCCTGAAAACCTTGCTTGCTTCTCCAGCTTTTGTCAATTCTGCCTAGTCGAATCCTTCTGTTGTAGAAGGAAGGCTGTATTTAAATTTTTCAAATAAGCAAAAGATACACAAAACACAAACAATGTATTCATCAAGTAAGGGTTCTCTGAGATTTGGTTAAGTAGTATAGCATTTCAGTATCTGCTTTGGCTTTGGTAAGGTGTGCCGTATATTAACTTCTTTGTTACTGCAGCAATTCTCTGAGACACAGAGGGAACACAGATGAGCTTAAAAGACTCTGGAAAAATAATCTAAAGCAGATGTTTGCAACGATCATTTCCACGAAGAACAGAAAATTAAAGGGTAGGGTTCAAGACTCAACCACCAAGAGCTTTAGGAAATGCCCAAGACCACAAATGCTGTGCCTTGGATGGGCTCTAGACCTGGGGGAGCCCACACTTTGGAACTCTTTGTTCTTATTTGAACACAGGAAAATAATGCTAAACAACAGATACATTCAGCATAAAACCAATCCTAACAATGGGCTATTTCTCATTTGCAGTCAAGTTTTTTGCTTTTTCTTTTTTCCAGAGATAGTTTTCTGAACAATTCTGAAGGAATCTTCAAAGTCAAAAGACTGGTGTTATCCTGGATTTCTCCTTTTCTCACAATCAACATCCTATCCAGCAGAAAATCCTACCAACTCTCCTTTAAAAATACCACCCCTCTACTTCACCATCACTTTGGTCCAAACCCCTCTGTGAGCCTGGGTTATTGTAATAGTGTTCTATCTCATCCGCTTTCTTCTCCCCTCTCTCTTTCTGCCATGTATTCTCATTACAGCAGCCAGAGAGATGCTTTAAATAAAAACTATAACCACTGCTTTTCTGATTAGGAAGTGGTTTCCTCTGTCACTAAAAATTAAAGTCCCAAATTTGTTCTGATTTACAGACACTCCACGATCTGGTTCCTGCTCTCTTCTCTGATCATGTGCCTACTACTCTATCCTGTCATCATAGTGCTTCAGCCACACAGAGGGACACTTCTTTCTGTTTCCTGAACACGCCATCCATATGGCGTGTTCCTCAGGAATCTGCACATGCTGCTCCCTCTGATCCTCTCTGCCCAGACATCTGCGTGCATAACTTCCCTACTTATTGCATATCTTTACTCAGTCTCCTAAGTGAGGCTTTTCTTGGACTGTCTAAACTTTCAACTCTAATCCTCCAATGACATTTTCTAACCTCCATCGATGATTTATTTTTCCTCCTTAGCAATAATCACTATCTGAAATATAAGTATTTTCCCTTTTATCTTGTTTAATGTCAGATTCCACATTAGAATGCAAGCTTTATGGCAGATATCTTATTTTTATTTTGCACCTTTGGAACCTAGAATAATTGGCATCTGATAGGTAGTCAATAATTGTTAAAAGAATAAATGAATAAAGTGAATTATGAATAGGTTTGTGAGTAGATAAGTAAGTAGATGAAATGGAAGTAGATGCAAACATTTAGCACATGGTAGATATTCAATGACTGAATGGATAAAAAAGTGATTCTTCATAAATGGCAGCATCTGGGTTGGTGATTTTATACTTTAGAGTTATCTATATTTTATCATATGCAATATACATATTTAAAATTATTTTTAACCTATACAGAACTCTATACATTTTGTCCACATACTACCTCTTATTTTATCCACTGTTGGTACACTGAATAGAATTATATTGCCTTTTTACATGTCATGAGAGAAAATAAACTAATAGCGCACCACCACTGACAAAAATTGAAAAAAATTCTAAAAGGACTGATTATTTTGTTTATGTAGAGTGATGGGGAAATGGCAGGAAAAGTCTTTTTTGAAAACAAAAGTTGGCTTATACCAGAATGTCAACATACTGGGAGCTTATTGATGGTCATGAGATTGCAGGGGTCTGGATAGTTGGGGGGAATTATATAATGCTAGACACAACACTGAAAAAGTTTATTAAATTGTGGTAAAACACACAACATAAAATTAACCATCTTAACCTTTTAAATTGTGCAGTTAAATACTATTAAGAACATTCACACCCCATCCCCATCTATTTTCAGAACTTTTATCCTGCAAAACTGAAACTTTGTATCATTAAGCAATAACTCTCCAGTCCCCTCACCCTTTGGCAACCATCCTTCTACTTTCCTTCTCTAGCAATGTGACTGCTTTAACTACCTTACACAGGGGGAATCATACAGTATTTGAGTTTTGTAAATAACCGATTATACTTAGCATAAAATATTCAAGTTTTGTCCATCTTGCCAAACAGGTCGCAATTTACTTAAGGCTGAATAATATGTTATTGTATGTCTATACCACATTTATCCACTCATCTTTCAATGGATGCTTGGGTTGCTCTACCTTCTGTCTAGTGAGAATAATGCTATTATGAACACTAGTGAACAAATATCTGCCTGAATCCCCGATTTCACTTCTTTGGGATCTATACCCAGAAGTGAAATTGATAAATCATAGGAGAAATAAAAATATTTATGTGGAAGATAATAAGCATGATTGTTGTTTCAAACCACTATGTTAAATAGCAATGGATAAACAAACACAATCTACAGACCTTAACAGAGTTTTTCTCATACCAGAGATATTTCATATTCATGAGATAAATGTGCAATTAATGGGAAATGCAACACCAGAAACAACATAATTAACTCTATCCATTTTATTTAAAAAATTGTATAACCAAGAATGGGGGCACCTAATGGACATTATTGGGAGTAAAGAGTGGGTGTTTCAGCCTACATTTTACTGGGCTTGAATGCTGGAACCCACCAGTACATACCATTCTCATCTCTAAGTGCACTGTTGGCTTTATTTTCAGTGAGGACATCCATTCATGTACTCCATTGTCTCCTGAAAGCCTGTCGTGCACTAGGCTCTGTGAATTCAGCAGTGACCAAAACAGAAACAATTATTGCTTTCATGGAGCTTAACATTATTTAGAGAATAAAGGCATATATTATATAAATTATAACAAATAATTACTTTTTTGGCTGTGATGTTTGCTCTAATAAGAAAACATAGTGTGTTGTGAGAATACTGAATAGGCTAGCCTGCAGGGTAGAAGCAGTGAGAATCAAGATACATTTTATAATGCAATGGGAGTTGGGCATCCATTAACATACCAAATTTATTTTGCAGTGTAAACAACCAATGTTAAGCATCATTAAATTACTCCCTCTAAATTTAAAACCACATTCTAGAAAATTCAGCTTAATGTTGGCAATATTAAGATGCTCATCAGATGAATTAATTAGACTAATTAGCTTAAAGTTTAATTAAATAGTAAGTATTAAGTTCATTATCCCCATAATACTGATTTATTTTTTAAAATAGAGGTTTGGGATTTTACGTAACTGTTTTTTCTCTGTAATGTTTTATTTTCCTTTTAGTGGTTTCAAGATATTTATATCTTATGAAAAATTGTTGGAGAGGTAAGCTTATATTTTTAGTCATTATTTTTTATTGATGACTAATTTTGCTCTCATCTGTTACTGAGCCATGGGACTCAAAGTGAAACCCCAGAATCAATAGACACAAACTTCCTGTTTTCACCACTGTCAACAGATGGAAATTATATCTTTTAAAAATTCTATTTGTATTAAATTATTTTAATAGAGAGCCCCTTGGCCCACTTTTGTTAATTAACTGGTAAATTTGGAGACTGTGGTAAGTTCAGTAAGCTTCCTCTCCCAAAAGTATAAATTTCTCCTACAAAGTATAATTAAGGCTAAAATACTTTTGAAAAACACAAAGATACTTGATTAGCAACCAAATAAAAAAAAATCTGATACACATAAACCATTTTATTCTACTCTAATCACCTAAAAGTCGGATTCAGCTGCTCCATTTGTAAATGGGTGTATTTATCCTGCTTTCCCAATCTCATTAGGGTCAATGTTAGATTCAAGTGAGATAATATATGATTAACAAAATAACAAGGTTAAACTTGTAAATTACATATACAAGATTGTAGACTTCTGGAGATTAGTTCATCAAAAATTTATGTTCACCTTTCATATTTTGAAGTTGCTACTTAAAGCAGTTACCCAACCAGGGTTAGTACTTCTAGCTCCTCTTCCATCAGTCATGACCTTGTGGGTGAAATTTTGTCAACAGATGCACATGTCAATGATATTGGCTAGTCCCATACAAATTTCCCCCACAATTCTTTGTTCTCTCTCACTCTATGTTAGCTGCATGGATGTTAACACCCAAGATGATATGGGGAGCCACTGCAATAAAAATGGCAAAACCTCCTTCAGACTGGGTTCTTGAGTAACTGAGCAGAGCTTTCATCCCAGGCAGTCACTGTTTCCAGGTGAGTGAGCAACAAACTATTTTGTTAAACTGCTGATATGGATTTTCCTGTTGTAGAATCTAGTGTTTGCCTCACACAGTTAGGCGCTGATACGAAGTCACAGATCTTCTATCTATAACTGTACATGTAAGATAAATCAAGAATGTTTTAATGTAGATCTTACATTTTTGTTATAAAATGTCATTTTCAATGTTTTATAAGGTTGACTAGCTCACAATTTTAATAAAAATAAAAAAGAGAAAAATTTAAAGCAAAATAAATACTGTAAAAATATAGAACAGCGTTTCCAAATTAAACTCTGTATAGGTAGATGAGGGCTTCAGAAGGATGCTCTATAGTCAGTTAACTTAGAAAATTTCTGAGTTAAACAAATAATACAGTCTCCTTATGGTATAAATACGTAAATGTTCAGATGCTTTTATAAACCAATGCACACTTGTAAATCTTCAAGGAGTGAATGCAGGGAGCATGGGGCAAGAACTGTTTAAGCTTTTCCTCAGCTTTGAACACAACATCTTTATTTTCCACAGCATTTCTTGAAACAATCATTTAATGGAGCACTCTTTGGGAAATGCTCACACAGCACACCTACAGTATTGAGATTAATATTACATACAGGTGACCATCCTTCTCACTCTCAAAGTTTCCCACTGTCTTTATAAGGAGCCAGACCACAAGACCACAGGTAGCACTATTAATTCTTCCACAAGTATTCTTAAAAACAAAACAAAACAAACAAACAAACAAAAACTGTGAAGGACATTACTGGGGCAACTGATGAAATCTGAAGATGGACTGTGCATCAGATAATAGAATTACAGCAATTTTAAGTGTCCCGAGATTTTATTATTGTACTATGCTTATGTAAGAGAACATTACTGTTCTTAGGAAATACACATTGAAGTATTTAAAAGCAAATTACCTTCAGATCATTTTTTAAAAAGCACATATGATGAAGTACATAGAAAAAATCAGAAGGAGAGGGAAAGGTAGATTGATAGAAGGAAAGGGAAGGAGTGGGGATAATAAGCAAATGAAGTGAAATATAAATAATTGGTGAATCCTGAAAAGGATCTTCAAAAGTTTCTTTTACTACTCTTCCAATTTTTCGGTAAATCTGAAATTTTACACACATACGCAAAACAAAGACTGTGAAGAGTGATGTTCTATAGTAAGTAGGTTTGATATTCATTTTACTTGTGTTTCATTTCAAACATGTCACAAATGTTTATTTAAAATTGCTATTCTCAGAGCTGAATGACGCTAGCGAGACTCCGTGAGCTTTGAATCAGGCTGCCTCGTGCCGTGACTGGAGTAGTGGTACACTGTCAGTGTGTGGGGGGCAAAAAGACAGTGTTGCTTTGTATTGTTTATTCATGCAGGAAGCTTCTGCTCCAAGAAACAATTGAAGCTTTTTCTTTCAAATGTGCTTTGTTTTAGCAAAAATCAATCAATTTTTTTTTTTTCCCATCAGTGAATAGGTTGAGAGCTGAAAAATAAAATGCCCAATTTGCTAGGTTTCTGTTGCTCTTGGAGAGGAGTAACTGAAAACTCAATAGCTGAAGAACAAGAAAACTATTAATATTTTGCTCCCATGTTAAGCTGACTGGCAGTAATAACTCCACAGACTACTTTTGCATTAAGCTACAGTTGGTCACGTGTTATTTTCTCCACAGCTTGGAAGATCTAAAAACCCTAGTTATTGTGATCAAGCCAGGCATGAGTGAACTTATTTCATAGGTATTTTCTGTGGCACAGGTTCTGGGTAAGAAAAGCCCTTAAATCAAAAACATATTTTAGGCTAGAGACTGAAGTGAGCAATTTCAACACTAAGGATATTGCCATGCATTTTTGTTTTTTGTATTTTGAATGCTTTCTTAGCTCTGAAGGTTCACTCTCTCTAGCGTTATTAATCTCTCTCCATACTGCACCATTTTTATCTCAGTTACTGCTTATCATGAAAAAATAAAATAAAATGTCTGTTGACTCCACTCCTGCCCCTTCAACTGCTGTTTCATTTCTCTACTCTTCTTCTCCGCGAAGTAACATGAAAGAGGCATCTAAGGTCTTTGTTTGTATTTTGTCACCCACACAGCAGAGTCTGGTTGGTCTTTCCATACCTAGCCCTCCATGCTGACCACCGGGTGACGTGTATCCAAACATAATATAAACCCAAACAAAATTATCCATGCCACTATGTGACACCCTCTTGGCCTGAGTTAGCAAAAGCCTTTCGTCTGTGCCTCATTTTACTGTTTAAATGGCTTCAAAATATCTTAAGTTATGTGGTAGTATTCTAATTACAACTGCTACCCATTCATTTTTGCTTAGCACTGAAATTCTGTGATTTTTAAACATTATTATTAAAGTCAGAGTCATGGAGATTTCTGGAAATGTAAGGCAGTTTTGCTCACAGTGGCATTCTCTAAAATTAGGCCTAATTTCTTCTGAGTAATAAATGCTTTCACAGAGAAGGAAAGAATCCTGGTGAATTTCCAAAGTAAAATGTGTAATAGACTCTTGTTAAATTAATTCTTAAATGGAGAGATTTTTCCAAATATAGGCTAGCCTTGGGCGGTCTTAATGCATTACTTACTTTTAAGTGATTAAAAGTAACTCTTACCAAATCAATAGGAGACACCAAAGAGGGAACATTAAAACTAAAATTAGCATTGATTGAAGACAGATACAAAAGTAATATGAGATCCCATTTTTCTTTAAAAGTCCAGCAAAATTATTGGAAGGCATAGAAAAAGAAATAAGAAATTGAAAATGTAATTGGATTGGCAAGTGTCCCCCCTTACAGATAACTTTTTAGAGATAATTACACTCTTCTGGAAATTATCTAAAAAACATGAACGCTAACAAGAGCACAAATGAAACCTACTCTAATGTCTGGACAGCTAAATTATGAGTAACTCTTAATGGCATATTTAAACACCAAATACCTCTGATGATCAAGAATTGCTATTCCATCCCTCTGGGGTGGTACAAAAGAAGACACAAATCACTACATTCCTCTACATCTTAAATGTAGAGAAATGCCACCTTCATTATGGCATCTCATGGTGGAAACACAAAAGCAAAGGAGTACATGATTGTCACCTAGAAAGACTTGAAGTAAATATAAAAGGAAAATACAAAACCCCTATTCAAAGCTCCTTGAGCCTGAAAGAGATGTATTTAGAACAAAAAATTTTAGCACCCAATGGGTAGCAGCAAACTGAAAGGAATTAGTATGATGAGGGAATGCTGAATGCAGTTTTAAAAGCTTCAAATTATCTAATTTATAGGAGGCAAAGCTATGTCCACTGTTCCGAGGTAACTAGCTAAAATAGCCCATGTTTTCCCCAAAGTATTCTGAATAAATTGCTAGCCCTGCCTTCAAGGAACACATATTTTGGTTGATGGAGGAAGATGTATACAAAGTTATCTACAAGTAAATGTTAAGTGTGATTACATGTGCTCCTATAATTTTAAAGCAGCCCAAAGGGAGGATGAGGTGAAATCTAAGTCCAAATGAAGACTACTTCTTGGAGAAAGTAAATTCAAATGAGCCCTGGCTGACGGCTTCTTAATGGACTGGAGAGCACTGACATTACAGGTGAGAATAATAAAGCTACCCATTGTTGATGACTACAGGCCATCTCTTATTGCATCACATATCTGTGAAAAGCTGCACCAAAGTAAAATATGCAAGTCAAATAATGGATTAACACATATAAATGTGCTACAAAATATAAATCTGATGATACCATACCTCTTAGATAATATCCAGTGATGTTTCCTGCCTCTTGCCATGTTCTTTAATGTTGCTCTTTTCCATTATAATTTCACACAATTAACTAGCTGAAGTCCAAAGGGGGCCTGGTAGAAAATACAGCTTCACCACTGTCAATTCACCTATGTCCAACATTGCCTCAATTGTCTTGAGACCTCTGCTTTTCATCACTGTTTGATTTTCCAGTTTTTACAATAAGAGGACTAAGGGAAATGCAGTGCCTTTTTAGAGTGATGGCATAAACCCTGATGGAGACATGGAATATCTGTCAATATACAATAGCTCTGAAATGTTAGTTGCTACACAAAAGTCCAAATTTAACATATAAAAGACACGTTAGTGTAATCAACATGTCTTGCGTCTTCAGTTACTTAAAAGACAAAGATGTGCTATAAACCATCAGGCCCAAATGTATGGAGATTAGAAGGAGCACATCATGGAGCACTGAATATATCTTCCTAATGAGAGTAGGGGAACATTTATTGGACAGTGTGAGAAGTCTAATGGACAACTCAAAGTCTCTGTAATCAAGCTGCCCTGAAACTATAGGAATTTTGTCAGTATCACAAATGTGGTTCTGAAGGCAGTTTGCTGGTGATCAAGGAGGAGATTCACATTTTGATTCTGGGCTTACTTCTCACCTCTCTGATGGAACAATTCCAATGCCAGGGTGACAAGTTTCTGATACTTGGTCCTCTCTCTCCTTCTCTCCTGCCTGTAGCTCCTATCATACTTAGAGATGGTCTCCAAGAGGAAACTTTAAATTTTTCCAATCAACTACTAGACTTACAATATTTTCTCCTTGTTTTTTCACTCCTTATAATTATCATGAAAGGAATTTCCAGAGTTTTCATCATCAATCCTAAAACCAGTAGATTTGTCTCTGTAGAAGAGAACCTTAAAGATTTGCTCCTCAATTTGTAATGTAAAAAATTACTCCTAAAGAGAAGCATCTTCCAGAGTGGATTAAAATAATAGACTCAAAACCAAAACAATTGGTTTCACATGATGCAAGCACATAAGGTCTGTTTCAATTGGTCTCAACTCTGCTTAAAATAATCCCTAGGTATGAAAATACAGGCATTATTCTCTATATTTAGCAGAAAGGTAAGAAAATGAATTCAACACATTTGTAGTTGCAAGTTTTCTAAATAAGAGAAAATCATGCACAGGGACTGGGGTAGAGTAAAAATAGAAACCTAGGCTGGTTTCTATATGTCATGAGGGGAGAAAAAAAATCATTCCCTCCTGCTTCCAGTACACAAATCATCTACTTGCTGGTTTGCAAATAAGAAAAAATACAGTAACTCCTCCCTTAGTCTCCCACAGAATCTTAGAAATTTGAAGCCAATTATTTTTAAAAGTATATTTCTTTGCTGACTGCCTTAATATTCCACTTACTCATCAATGTTCTGTTTGTCCTCAAAATCTTAATGTCATAAAATGATCTCTATCAACTCCATAAAAAAACTGTCATGCATCCACCACACTCCCTCTTGGAATGTGTATATTTCAGTCTTGTAAATTTCATACTGACAATCCCATGCTGGTGACAAAAGGATTCTTATGTCAACGTTTACTGGAAACCTATTTTCAGATACCGTAACATCATCATAAACAAGTAAAGTACATAAATCATTCATCAGGCACCAGTGTGCAGAGAATAGTAATATGCCCTTTGTGAAATATTTCATGTGCAAACTCTGAAAATGCTCTTACATGGGCAAGTTACCTCATCTTTTCAATCCTCAGTTTCCTCATCTTTGACCTTGTGATGATAGTGTTTACTTCCTGGGCCTCCTCAGAGGATGAGAGAAGTAAGATGTGATGTGAAGCTCCTAACTGTGGTTGGCATACAGGGAATTCTCCTCCTTCTTCCACAGCAACATGTATCCCCTGTTGGAGAGCTGTTCTCAATCCCATACCCCTACCCTTCTCAGTACTCTGTTTTTTCATCAACCTCTTTGCTTTTCCCATCATTGCCAACCAGAGGTCTACCTCCATGAAACTGTGCCTTCTGAGCCCATGTGTAATAAATTATTATTTTCTCAAGGTCACTGAGCAGAATTTGCAACCTTAAACTTGGATGCTGATATCTGGAAAGCAACTGACCTTTATGGAGGGTGTCCACTGAGAGCACCTGACTCAAGCCATGAAATGCTGAATCATTAACAATTTAGAGCAGAAAAGAATTTAACCAAGTTAGACAACCTGTAATAGCTCTTGCGACTGGGGCCATTAAGGCCATTTTGATGTAGTTCAGACCAAACTAATGACTGTGAAGAGAAAGCACCTGAAAACAAGTAGCCTGATTCAACTTTTCCATTTCCATTTTAAACCCCATTTGGAATTTCTCTGGTGTGCCTTCCTAGGTTGACATTTTTTTCGCATATCAATCCATTCTAATTAGTCAAGTGGTTTTCAACCTCCTATGTCTATGAAAAAAAATTCCACAAACCTTTGCACACTGACTGTCTAAAGTTTGCAGACCAGAGGAGCTAAATTTAGATTTAAAATCCAACTCTCTCCCCTACCTTTCTTAATTACTTTCAGACGCCTATAAAAGCTAGTAAGGGAAACATAAATGAGTGGAATAGACTGGGATTATCCAATAGGGAGCAGCAAGCACCATAGTGAAATGCAAGGCACATGCACCTCCTTTAAAGGCTTTAAAATTAACAGCAACCAAAACATATTCAACGCCCTGAAGGTCTAATAATACACTTCTGCTAGACACATTGGCCAACTATTAATCCATAACCCCAATCTAATCCAAGACTTTCATTTCAAAAGTGAGGAAATTTAACCAGAGAACTCTAAATGGATTGTTTCAGGCCATATTAGATGTGGGTTTGCCTGTGGTATGTCTTGACTCCTAATCCAAAGCCCCCAAATTCCTCTTCACTTGCTCCTGGTACACTTAAGGGACATAAAGAAATACAACACTGCAAACAAAAGTCTTTATGGAGTATCAACTCTGTTCACCACTCAGTTCTAAGCACTGGGGTAGGTGAAAAAAATCACGGTTTTGTGGCCCTTGCCCTGAAGAGGTTAATAATGTGTTATGTTACCTTTTCTATTAAGCTTAAACCCTCTGTCTCATACACACAGGCTTCCAGAGACACATATAGATCTCAGAGCTGGAAAGAATTACAGGGAATCATCTGGTGTATCTCACTGCCTTTAAGCATATAGAGCAGTGGTCCCCAACCTTTCTGGTACGAGGGACTAGTTTTGCGGGGGATGTTTTCAGGATGATTCAAGTGCATTACATTTATTGTGCACTATTTTTTCTATTATTATTACATCATAATATATAATGAAACAGTTATACAACTCGGCATAATGTAGAATCAGTGGGAGCCCTGAGCTTGTTTTCCTGCCACTAGACAGTCCCATCTGGGGGTGATGAGAGACAGTGACAGATCATCAGGCATTAGATTCTCATAAGGTATGCACAACCTAGATCCCTCATGTATGCAGTTCACAATAGCGTTTGTGCTCCTATGAGAATCTAATGCTACCACGGATTTGACAGGAGGTGGAGCTCAGGTGGTAATGCAAGTGATGGAGAGTGGCTGTAAATACAGATGAAGCTTTGCTTGCTAGCCAGTACTGGTCCATGGTCCAGAAGTACTGCCATTAAAAAAAAAAATGAAGCTATAGAAGCCTTGACAGAATAAGAAATGTACTGCAAGTAACAACAACAACAACAAAAAATCCTGTCTTCTTGCTTCCTAGGGTAGAGGTTTCTTCTGGAAGAGATATTTCATGTCATGAGGTAGAATATAATAACCACAATAATATGCTAAAAAGCATGAGTACAGGCCTGGCACAGTGGCTCACGCCTGTGATACCAGCACTTTGGGAGGCCGAGGTGGGTGGATCATGAGGTCAGGAATTTAAGATCAGCCTGGCCAAGATGGTGAAACTCGGTCTCTACTAAAAATACAAAAAAATTAGCTGGGTATGGTGGTAGGCACCTGTAATCCCAGCTACTTGGGAGGCTAAGGCAGAGAATTGCTTGAACCCAGGAGGCAGAGGTTGCAGTGAGTCCACATCGGGCCACTGCACTCCAGCTTGGGTGACAGAATAAGATTCCACTTCAAAAAATAAAAAATACAATAAAAAAATAGAAATAATAATAAAAAGCAAGCACAGACTGTTTACATTAAAGATACTGAAGAAGCACTCCAGTTTTTGGAAAGGTATAGGCTAGGATAGGTTTTAGTATGCTTTGGAAGCTCCTCAATGAAAGAAAATACTGAAAATGCTGAGAAACTATGAACAAATAGTTTCTACATAAGGGCACAGATTTCACAACATTGCTGAAGGTCAAATCTAGCTCAAAAAGTCATTCCATTTATCCCTGGCACGATGTTCGTGCTGCGTCACCAAGCTTGTATGTCACCTCCAACAACCACCTATCTTACAACACAACCACAACTGAAAGCAGCAGGCATAATCATCAGTGAGGCTGGGCTCTAGCTGGGCCTACTGCTAACTCCCCGTCTGGCTGTGGTTAGGACCATTCCACAGGGCTGCCACATGGAATAATTCAGAGCGGACCTTCCATACTGTAGGAGCGAATGGCTAGATTGTCAACATCCCTTCAGGGTCAAAGATCTACACCTAAATGTTGTTCTGTATGTTCCAATATGCTGCAAAACTACATGATTCTATGTTAGAATTAACATATAATTAGATTGAACCTTTTTAAAAAATGAATCTGAACACACATCAAGCTTGCTTATATTTTGTGCTTTTTATTATTTTTGAATAGCAATTTCCTACCCTTTCCTCTCAAGGTTTGGAAAACATATACCCCTTAAGGTATTTTTTTTTTTTAATTCAATCTACATAAAGGTATTTTTTTAAAATTCAATCTACATTTTACTTACTATCAAAGACTGAAAAGGTAGTTTTTAAATTGCTCCTATATAATACACATCATTTTGCAGAATTCACATCTCCATGCCCTTTCCTGCATCCTCTTTCTACCCCTTTCTCACCTTTGTGGATGTAAATCTGGCATTTTAGAGACTGAATTTTAGATAAACATCTTATGCCTTTTCTCAACAGTTTACAACTGGCATTTTATAATTTGCAGAAAATGTTTAGAAATTTTTCATATGTTAATAGTTCCAGAGCTTCCCTCCCCCTGTCATTTTATACCACAACTCTCTAATTTTGGGGCTATTCTGTATTTAGCTATTAGTTGGCCGACACAAACTGAGTGTGTAGAAGTTGTTTTGTGACGCTTAAAATACATGAGAAAGCATCTTAGTTTTCTTTATAGAAGATAAATAATTTATCTGACTAAAACATTCTTGGAATTCATTTTTCCCTTCAAAAGTGTCTATTTATTGTTTTCTGCTTTACTCTAAAGGAGAATTCTTTGATAGGCATGACTTTTGTTTGCAAGATTTTTCTTTTTTTTACACTGGTAACATATGCTTTGCCAGGATGTATCTGGGTGTGGTCATCTTTTCATTCACTTTGTTGACTTTCAATGACAACTTACACTAGGCTCAGTTCAGAAGAATGTTCTTCATTGTATCCTTGCTATGTTAGCCCCAGTTCTAGCCTCCTCCTTAAGAATTTCTACAGTTCTTAGGAATTTCTATAGTTCATTCTCCATCATCCATAGTAATCATATGTATTTCTTTAACCAGTTTTACTTTTTTCTTCTGGAAAGCACCTCCTCTTATTCTTCACTTAGCTAATTTACTTTTTCTCAATACAAATTATTTGCTGATTCCAAAGTGGGTTTTAATTTGACTATTGCCTGTTTAGAACCTGTACGTTTCCTGGGTGATTTCCCCTGATTTTAAAATCTTTCTGTCTATGCCTGATTTGTCCTTCCGAATTTCCACTCTTGCTATGGAGAAATCACGACTCTGCCCTGTTCCACCACCACCTGACCTCAGTTTTCTAAACCTTTCTTCTGATTTGGGAATTGTTTTCATCAGAGCGCTCTTTCTTCAAGTGCTCAGGATGATGTTCCTCTTCCTCACTTGGTAGTATTTTTCCGTAGACTCCACATGCCCTCTCTTCACACAGCAAGGAGGAAAAACTTATCCCAGTACGATGCAGCTCTCGGCAGCACAGTTCACCCATGGGGACGCTGACTGAATGCCCTCACATTTGCAAAGTTGCTTTCAGGTTGTCAGGAAGGCTTTTGTCTTTTGACATTCTGAACACATGAAATTTATTAAGAACATTTTCCAGGTTGCAGGGCTACTCATGTCTTCTTGTACTTTCTCTTGCTTATGGAACTTTATGTATAAAAGGTACATATTTGTGCAAACATATCTATGCATTACATGTATATACATATGTATATGTATACACATATGTACAGGTGTATATGTATATGTATACACATATGTACAGGTGTATATGTATATATGAATGTATACATATACATACATATACTTACAGGTACATTTAAATATATGTGTATATATTTACTGTATGTATATATGCATATACACATGCAATATGTATAAATACATGTAAATAGGTGTGTATATATACACGTATATATTGTATATAGGTATGTATACATACACACATGTCCATATTTATAGGCATATTTATGCATACACAGATACACAAATATTTCCATGTATATATGTGTATATGTCTACATATATGTATGCATATGTATGTGTATTCCTTTAGGGGAAAGAAAACTGAAGTGCAGATGGACTCAAAAACAACATCCATGCAGAAAGAAGAGAAAATGCTCATCTTCCCAGTTGCTACTGACACTGGATTTTTGCATCCAGGGCACAAATACAGGTCAGAAGATAAAGCCTCTCCTAAAGAACTCCTGGTCAGGGGAGGAAATGACCTGTTTCTGAAAGCATATCATATACTATCTTTAACTGTGTCCATTAATGTAGTTTCCTAAACCTTGAAGGTTCATGAAGACTCCTCCCAGAGTCTGGGAAAAGATTGATTGCAATTTCTAGTTTTTTATAATAGATAATTCCTCTATTTCATCTTCAGTCATTTTAGTAGGTAAAGAGAGTGTGAGGATGTGTATGTGAAGCGATAAGTCACTGTATTTTTTATTTGCATATCTCTAATGACTATGATTTCCAGCATCTTTGTATGTGCTTGATGACCATTTGTACATCTTAGAGAAATGTCTATTCAAGTCTTGCCCATTTTTAAATTGAGTTGCACATTTTTATGCTGCCATTTTTAAATCAAAAGTCCCTTTTTAAACTTCTCTCCATTGTAGAAGTGTACAATGTTAGAGATAAAAGCTGAGTATGCTCTTGCAACTCTCTGTTTTACCAACATGCATCACGATGCCCAGAGGCAACAGGTAGTATGCCCAAGGTCTCATAGCTTGTGAAAAAGCCCATGCCATAATTCAAATGTCCTAAGGAAGCGCTCTACAGTTCTGGAGATAAAATAGTAAAGATACTTATTTAGAAAAAGTTTCCAAGACAGTGTGTACTTTTGCCTTATCAATCTTTAGGGAAAAGGAGGAGTGACTCTCATTATTCTTAAAGCACTGTCCTGTCACTAACAATAGCCAGTCCTCATTTCTTATCCTCTGAAATGAGCAAAAACCCCACAAAGGGAGAGAGGCCAACTTCATACACATAGGGAAAAATGACCTTCCTATAGTCTGTGTACAAAACTAAAAGGGTATTGAACCATTAAGAATCTTTGAAAGTCACACACACACTGGATTTCTCCTTTTTCAACTGCTTATAGGTAGCTGCAGCCTAGAAATGGACTAAGGGTTTTTCAATTTATGCAACTGTCAGATATTTTTCCTTCTGCCTATAACCCATGCACTGCCCCCAAAGCCAAATTTGCAAAGTGTTCTTGCTAAGTATTTCATGGATTTCACTATGCATTTTTAAAAATGTAGCCCTGAAGCTAATAATAAGATAGGCACTAAAAACATGGTCCTTTTGAATTGGTTCTGTAAGACGGATTGTTAATGAACCTTGAAGAGATATAGCGAGGAAGAACACTTCACAGATTCCAAATTGACATATACTGACCATTTTGAGGCAAAAGTCGCTTGGAAGTCAAGAGGTTCCCCCAGACTTCTGTCATAATACCAGCGTAACTCAGTACATTCAGTTCTGAGAGATAGATCTGTGATTGCTTTCCCAGCATCCCCTCCTCTTTCATTTGCAATGACTCATTTTCACTCTGCTGCACATACCTCCCTGCACAGCCCAGAGGCCTTGGGTATTAGGTGTGGGATTTGTGACTGAGACCACCAAGCCAATGATCATAATCACATTCCCTGGGTACAGTTATTGGTCCAGACCTGGAATTGTGACTCCAGTCAGGCCAATGTGACAGGTAGTGAGTTTTTCTGTACGCTCCTGTGAAAGACATTTCTGGGTCTTCTGAAAGAGCTCCTGAAGCGATGACATCCCTTTCCCTTGAGCAAGGAGGATGGAAAAAGACAAGATTCATCAATTTCAATCTATATGTAAGATTTATTAGGGAAATAAGGGAACTAATAAGAAAATTTGATTGTCAATCAAAAGTGAAGGCATGCTTACAGAGAATAATTTCTTAGAATTAAGCATGGCTTTGTAAATTCCTCTGCAAAGGCAACAGCTTATACAGCAAGAGAATCTGGCTCAGTTTACAGTAATGTTATTCTTCTCAGGAACAGAAATCCTAGAAACAATCAGAATATTTAAGAAATAATAGCTATTCTTTTTGACATTTAGCTGATCAATGTAATTTCAGCTGTCATTCAAATAAACTAAAAAAACCTAGGTAACATTATGAGAAGAAATAAACTTAGGAGAACATACCAAAATCATATTTTAAATTATTTTTCTGCTTCCATCAAAACAAAAGCAATGTTATACTTTTTTTTCACTACATTTTCAAAACATGAAATGTGGGTAGCAGGAGTAATCACTGACTCCCTTAATAAAAGTCATAAATCAAGGGAAAGAATAATACTTCTAGAAATATGTGAGTTACCATGGAAGGCTAGAAATGTAGATAAACTGAAATCTGACATTTAGAGGTCAGTAGTGAAGAGGTTATTGTTTACACAGAAAGCTATTTGTGCAATTAACTGAAATTAATTATGTTTGTATAAACTTCATAAACACATCACAGATCTGGATTTTTGACTAATTAAGCTTTAATTTAGCTGCAAAAACTAAACCATATAAGCATTTATCAGAAAACCCTACTCACCCATTAAAAAAAAAAAAAAAAAAGGTAAACTCATAGAAACCATCTGGAGAAAAACAATTTAGGGAAACCTGCAAAGACAGAAATTATCCAAGATGTAAAGCCATATTTTGAGGTTATGCTGTCCTTCATTTTCTCAAGAGTACCCCTTAATTAAATGCAAATAATCAGAAATGGCAATTAACATATTGCTATAATTCCCTGATTAGATAGTGGAGCCCATTTACAATGTTTGAAGGTTGCTGTGGACTCTGAATAAAGCAAATAGAGTTTATTTCATGAATTGCTTCCAAGTATCCCTTATTGGGAAAGTTCTCTACAGTGGTCCATCCCAGAGGTTAGCCACTAAGTTCACAGTAATTATGCTATCAAGTGCTATTTGTTTTTTTTTGTTGTTGTTGTTTGTTTGTTTTGAGATGTAGTCTTGCTTTGTCACCAGACTGGAATGCAGTGGCTCAATCTCGGCTCACTGCAACCTCTGCCTCCCCAGTTCAAGTGATTCTTCTGCCTTAGCCTCTTGAGTAGCTGGGACTACAGATGCACGCCACTACTCCCAGCTAATTTTTTTATTTTTAATAGAGATGGGGTTTCACCGTGTTGGCCAGGATGGTTTCAATCTCTTGACCTCATGATCTGCCCACCTGGGCCTCCCAAAGTGCTGGCATTACAGGCATGAGTCACTGTGCCCAGCCTCAAATGCTATTTCTAAACCATTTGAACACTCAATCTTTATTGACAAATTGGAATATTGGCTTTAAAGAGGGTTTCCATGAAGGCAGGGATGTTGAACCACTTGATGTAAACATCACACCATACAAATCAGAAATAAGTCAATAAAGGTCAAAATGCCTCTCATGAATGACATAGTGCAGTGTGAAGACTCAAGTACATGTGTGTTGCTTCCTCAATTGGCTCCTACTTAGGGTGTGTGTTCCTACAGTGGAGACTATCTGAATGGCAACTCCCTTTTCTTGCCACTACACATAGACTGCCTACTCCAAGCCTTCTATGAGGGCTTTTGAACTTGCTTCTCCTTCTGCCTAAAATCTTGCCCAGCTCTTCCCATGACTGTCTCATTATCATTCCTTTAGGCTTCTACTAAAATTTGCCTTTCCAGAGAGGCAAATGCTGATCCATGTCCAAAGTAATCCAGGTGCAATTTCACATTATCACCTCTCTCTGTAGACTTCAGAGGACACATCACAACCAATAATTATTTTAGTTTACCTCTTTATAGGCCAGCTCTTCCACCAGAATAGCTATAGTTTACTGTGTTTCACAGAGTCCTATTTTAAGTTGAACCAGCAATAATGTGTACATATAAAATATTTGAGTCACTATATTTCTTACAGTAATGATGATTTTCAGCAACACCCAAGTTACATATGCTTTTAAGACTCTATTAGTCATTCCTTTAAACATGAGCTTATGACTGTGTGCTGAATTTTAGCAACTGAATCTTATTTTCCTCTTTGTAAGACAATTCTCCAAATGTTTTAAGTTGACAGGGATAACAGCTAGCACTGGGTGTCTACCATACTTTACTTTCTGGTTATCTCTAATCTTTATTACAACTCTTCAACACAAGTATTGTTAATCTCGCTTGCACAAATGAGTAAAGGAAGGCTCAGAGAAGGTTAGGTACTTTGCCAATATTATCTAGGTCATCAGTAACAGAGCAGAGGCTTCCAGGTCTGTCTTCTTCAAAACCTAGTAAATTGCACTGCTTCTCTCATAAAATCACATTTATCTGGCACATCAGGATTTTTCTGAAGCATCCTTTTGATGCAGGATTTTTCTTGGCCCCTTTGCTGAACTTGCAACAGGGGTGCCCTTTTTTTTTTTTTTTTTTTTTGAGACGGAGTCTCGCTCTGTCGCCCAGGCTGGAGTGTAGTGGCCGGATCTCAGCTCACTGCAAGCTCCACCTCCTGGGTTCCCGCCATTCTCCTGCCTCAGCCTCCGGAGTAGCTGGGACTACAGGCACCCGCCACCGCGCCCAGCTAGTTTTTGTATTTTTTTTTTTTTTAGTAGAGACGGGGTTTCACCATATTAGCCAGGATGGTCTCGATCTCCTGACCTCGTGATCCGCCCGTCTTGGCCTCCCAAAGTGCTGGGATTACAGGCTTGAGCCACCGCGCCCGGCCAGGGGTGCCCTATTTACTTGGCCTGCCTGCCATGCTCAACCCCTTGCAGGAGGCAGTACATGAACAAGCAAATACAGGATCTTGTTGGGCACTCCAGGCACCAGCAGGAGCAAGCTCCATGTGGGGCCTGCAGCAGCACCCAGGTTACGGTGCCCATGATCCCGAAGCATTACAGTGCTCTTTTGGTTCTGCCATCTGTGGATGGCAGTGTGTTAGCAGCTCAATTGGCCCCTTGCCTCATCACGTGGGGCAGTTGCCCTCTATTGGTGAGATCAAAGGGCCGGTGTGACCACCTTTCTGGGTACCCACTCTTGGTGGGCCCCAAGCCCTTGTCTGGCATCCAAGTAGAATGAGGTCATGCAGACAACTGAAGGATGGTGAAGGCTGAGATTTGCATTAAGTGATGAAAATGTCTCTCAGCAGAAAGGGGAGCTGGAGAAGGGATGGGAAGGGTGAGTCGTCTTCCCCCAAAGTCAGGCCGTCTCTTTCACAGTCTGGCTATTTCTTCTCCAAAGTCCAGTCACTTCCTCAAAGTCTGGCCATCTCTCCCTCTACCGACTGAGTCTGGAGTGTTTATAGGCACAGGATGGGAAGTGTGTGCTTATTGGGTTATGAGTATGCAATAAAGGCTAAAGTGAAGACAGCACTCAAAAGTGGACACAACAGGATAAAAAACCAATTAGGTCTGTAATTCCAGCACTTTGGGAGGCCAAGGCAGGCAGATCGCTTGAGGTCAGGAGTTTGAGACCAGCCTGGCCAACGTGGTGAAACCCCATCTCTACTAAAAATACAAAAATTAGCCGGGCGGCCGGGCGCGGTGGCTCAAGCCTGTAATCCCAGCACTTTGGGAGGCCGAGACGGGCGGATCACAAGGTCAGGAGATCGAGACCATCCTGGCTAACACGGTGAAACCCCGTCTCTACTAAAAAAAAAAAAATACAAAAAACTAGCCGGGCGAGGTGGCAGGCGCCTGTAGTCCCAGCTACTCGGGAGGCTGAGGCAGGAGAGTGGCGTAAACCCGGGAGGCGGAGCTTGCAGTGAGCTGAGATCCGGCCACTGCACTCCAGCCTGGGCGACAGAGCGAGACTCTGTCTCAAAAAAAAAAAAAAAAAAAAAAAAAATAGCCGGGCATGGTTGCAGGTATCTGTAATCCCAGCTACTTGGGAGGCTGAGGCAGGAAAATTACTTGAACCAGGGGGGCGGAGGTTGCAGTGAGCCAAGATCGCATGATTGCACTCCAGCTTGGGTGACAAGAGCAAGACTTCGTCAAAAAACAAACAAACAAACAAAAAACAATTAGGAAAGGGTAGGTGTATGTAAAATAGGTGAAGGGTAGGGATCAATCAGAGGAAAACACACCAAAAGGGAAGACAAGTTCTCAATTTGATCTGAGAATTTGAGTTGTAGCTTCACTTTCAGGCTTTAAACTGTCTTCAGCTTGGAGGTGGGGTTTCACTGGGGACCCACCCCCATCTGCCTGGACATTTGGCTGCCTCCTGTCACTATCACTTTGCACTGTGGGATCAGGGCAACCCTGGACAATGAGAGTCAAATGGAAAATGAACCAAGAATTTGAGAAGTCTGAACTGAGAGGATTTGCTCCAGCATAATTAAGTCTATCAGTTGTGAGGCCTCTTGACCTTTCTAAGTTCAATAGGTGATTCGTACAATATGACAGAAAAGAATCAATAAGGTCCATTAGAAAACACAAAGAGAAAACAATTTCTCAGTAAGCTGTATAGGAGGTATAGCACCAGCTGTGAATAAGTATTCATCTTCATATGTGTGCATTAAGAAAGTTCCAGAAATGAGTGCATCTTAGGGATACTGGAGACCATCAGCATTCTTCATGTGCCCTGCTGCTGACTCATCTTAATAACACCATAAGCGTAGAAACTAAGAGCTCTGAGGAATGAAGACAGTATCTTCTCAGACTGCCGAGCATCAGGGAGGATGTGTGCAACAGCTGTTAGGAATTCTGGGTCTAGGCTGGCTTTATATCCCAGCTCTGTGACTTACTGCAATCTTAGGAAAGTGACTTGATCTATTCTCTAAGCCTTTATTTCCTCATCGCTGGGAAAAGGGGGTAATTATAGGACTCATCTTCTAGGACTGCTACAGAGATGAGATAATATGTCCTATGTTACATGCTCACTATCATACCTGGCACAGAATAAACCCTTAATTCATGTTATCCTATTAATTAACGACAATAATCAACCTGTGAATCCTGAGGTCAATGTTGATGTACCTGTAAGTGGCCAGATACTGTTTTGAACCAATGAAGATAGCAAAAGAGTTGTTATAAACCAGCTCCAAAGAAGAAAGCAAAAGACTTGTTACAAACCAGTTTCCTTTTCATAACGCATAAAGTATTTGTATTCAGTATGGGTAATTATAGTCTGAGTCTATCCTCACAGGTGAGGTCCCCAATTATACCAACAAGGTAGCCAAATAGTCCTTAAGAAAGCAACTGCCATGACTTGTCCCTACTTCTATTTATGATTCTTTTCTCTTCCCTGTTAGCTTCTTATTTTAAATTTTTCTTGAAGCCCACAAGTGTTACATAAGTGCATTCTCCTCACCAAATGTTCAACAGCATAAGGTAGCACGGAAAAGTTGCCTTCCACCCCTCTCCCACCTGTCTCCCCACCCACCACCAGCACCAGTCAACTCCTCTCCCAGAGGAAACACCAGATTCTCTGCAGATACATATACAACATTACTAGATGGCCATTTCTTCGTTTTACTTTGGCTTCCTTTGTTCAGTTTCCATTTTTAACATCTGTGCAATCATCTTGACTTGAAAGCCCCTCTTCAATTATGCCAAATCACCCCTTCCTGCCTTCTTTACACCATCCACTTATCCTGACTGTTCTTTTACATTTATTTGATTGTGTTAGTAATTCCAATCCCTCCTCCATTACACAGATAGCTCCATGAGGGAGGAACGGCATTTGCTCTTCTTCACTCTCATATCTCAAGCACTTAGTATAGTCCTTGGCCCACTGTAGGAACTCAACAATTACGTGTTGAATAAAACTACTGTTTCTCATTCATAAGGCTGTCAATACATCATAATTATGGTAATAATTGACTTAAAGAGGTGAGGATTTCCAATAGAAACCATTCACTTAATTGAGACTAGGAAATAAGTCAGAAGCACAAGGCTTTCCACTGGTGAATGAACAAGACACAAATTATTTCTGCTCTCTCCTCCCTGCCAAGAATTGCGATGCAGGTTTCAGTTCAGACTACCTGAAATTGCTTATATGAACTATAAAGCATTCATTTATTAAATGGCAAGCAACTATGTATGGCACAAAGCTGATTTAACCCAGTGAGTGACTGAGTGACCCAAATGATAATTTTCCTCTATCTTTGGGTTTTAGGGACAATACTTCCTATTTTATCATGTAATTAAGAGATTAGGAGAGAAAGAGAGAAAACATGGTTACCTAACATGGCAGATGACAGCCCCGTATAATAATGGTCAAAACTCCTAGACATTGACCAACCCAAACTGAATGATTAGCTAAGGGACCAGAATGTACTGAGTCTTTAACCCTATACCTCATGGATGTTGGCTCAGTGACTTGCCTGATTCTGCAGAAAGTCAATGTTGCTGAGCTCTGCCATCCGTTGCTCATTCTTATTTATTCTAAAGTTGGGGGGTTGACCATAGTACATGTTAGGCATGAGACCTAGGAAGTACTCCACTTAATAAAGCTGGCTGGTAATTAAAAGCCGGTCAAAATGTGTAATTTTTATCTACACAAGCATTCAGTGAGGATTCTCCGATAAATGGAAAGGCTGCCCTCCTATTGAGAACTGTTTTCCTGTTCTTTAACTTTACTTACCAGAGCAACAAGCAGTTTACATGTAACTGTGAAATACATATAAGTGAAGCACAAAGGTAACTCAAAAGCAACAAAATTATGATTCTTCTAACATAGGCATGAGCTATGTCGTTAGTATGACCCCTTAACAATTACTCATGAGGATAAAACCGCTTGAGTCATCAATGGCTGAGCCAATACTGAAGTTGTTTTAAAATGTCCATTCCTCATTCGTCCTAGCTCTACAATGACCATCATTGCCACTGAACATTATGCAAGTAAATTCATTACTGTTTATGAGACATTCATTTACCTTTTTGACAGTAAATGTTTTCAGAGAAAGTTAAAAGCATAAGCTTTGAAGTTAGACATATCTTGGTCTATATACTGACCTGGCTGCCCACTAGATAAAAAGGTTGGACAGGTGAATTAAGCCTTCTGTGCTTCAGTTTCTTTACATAGAAAGAGGAGATAATAGTCCCCTTCACAGGGTCATTGTGAGGAATAAGAGATTACAAAGCCAGGCACTTGACATTGTCCAAACAATGTTCACTGCAAGGTGTGGTGTTTGCATGCTTAATAGCGTTGATGGTGGTGGTACTGTTGCACCAGATTGTACTTTTCCTAAAAGGGCCATAGCAGTATCTCGGTATCAGTTTCCTGTGGCTACCATGACAAATTACCATAAAAATCTCAGCTTAAAACAATATAAATTTTCTCAAAGTTCTAGAAGCCAGAATTCCAAGCCCTCTGGAGGCTCTTGATGAAAATTTATCCCTTGTCTCTTCTCAATTCTAGTGGCTATCAACATTCCTTAATTGGTGGCCCCATCATGCCAACCTCTGCTTCTCTGATAATATTGCCTCCTCCTCTTCTGTGTCAAATTTTCCTCTGCCTCATCATTATAAGGACCCTTGTCATTGAATTGAAGGCTCACTTGGGTAACCCAGGAATTATCTCCTCATCTCATGATCCTTAATTTAGATGAGACCCTTTTTTCAACTAAGGTAACATTCACAGGTACCGAGGATTAGGAGCACATAATGTGGGAGGGCCACTATTCAATCCACTACAATCTCCCATTCCACATACTCCTCTAGAACTTTGCAATTCCCCCATGAAGACGTGGAGCCCATGTGCCCACTGCTTGAATCTAGGCAGGACTTTGTGTCTGCCTACAACAGAGTAGAGTGGAAGTGATGCTATCTGACCTCTGAGTCTGGGTCATAACAATGCTATGCACTTCTATCTTCTTTAAATGGAACACATATTCTAGAGTTTGGCTACCATGTTAAGGGCAAGCCCAAGTTAGCCCATGGGAAAGAGCTGTGGGTAGGTGTTCTGGCCAGCTGAGGTCCCAGCTGACAGTTAGCATCAACCACCCACACATGTAAGTAAACACACCTGGAGATGATTCCAGTGCCAGCTGTTGAGATACCCCAAGCCTTTGAGTCTCCCAGTCAAGGTGCTAGACATCAGGGAAAAGAGATAAGCCATCTCCCCTGAGCTCTGCCCAAGCTGCAGAATCATGAGCAAAATAAAGTATTGCTGTTGTATTAAGCCACTAAGTTTTGGGGGAGTTTGGTGTGTAGCAATAGATAATCAGACCAATTATTCATTAAATAATTAAGTGAATGAAGATTAGAAATGTAAAAAGGCACATAAGATACACTCCCTGGCACTTAATATATTGGATCTTTGGCTAAGCAGATACAGAGTGAGCAAACATACACACCACACCCTCACACTTCTAGAAGTAAAAAGACTTCCATCTTTCTCATTCTGGGTCAGGGAATATGGAGGACCCAGTGATCACACACAGAAATTATGTGAGGCCAAGGCAGGCAAATCACTTGAGGTCAGGAATTCAAGACCAGCCTGGCCAACATGGTGACACTCCATCTCTATTAAAAACACAAAAATTAGCCAGGCGTGGTGGCACACGCCTATAATCCCAGCTACTCAGGAGGCTGAGGCACAACAATCGCTTGAACCTGGGAGGCAGAGGTTGGAGTGAGCTGGGATCACGCCACTGCACTCCAGCCTGGGCAACATAGTCAGACACTGTCTCACAGAAAAACAAAAATTATTTAAGGGTGTTGGACCTTATATATCATCTGATCTAACTGTATATTTTACAAGTTGGGAGAATATGGCTCCGAAACAGTCCCTGCAACTCCCTCCTCAACACAGCTCTTCACCCAACAAAAGTCCACCTTGCCCCTCATAGGCAAGATGAAAAATCTAGCACAGTCTCATGACCTTTCCAATTAAGAATATTGAAAGGAGACAGAATGAATGCATTGAAAAGGCACAAAGCTGATTTAAAAACATAGCCGTTGTATTGGCTGTTAATCAGATTATGAGAAAATTTCTTCTCCTTTTTATATTAAAATGGTTTTGGTTTGTTTTCCTACCTTAATCCCATGGGTCTAGGTCTTGGAAAGTGCCTGGGGCACAGGAAGGAAAGGCAAAATTGTTGTACGGTGAGGAACAAAGAACTTTTTGGTTCAAGGGCCCTACCATGCCATCCAAGATGTATCTAAGAAGTAGGACAGTAGATTTTGGACCAGTTTTCAAACAAAGGACTTCCTATGATGATGGAAATGATCTGTATCTGCTCTAAGATGGCAGCTACTAGCCATGTGTAGCTGTTGAACATTGTGATGTGGCTAGTGTGACTAAATAGATGTCTTTAATGTTAATTTTAAATCCTTAGTGGACAATGCCATTCTAGAAAGACTATTTACAAACAACTCTGAGCCCAGAAATCCTAACTAATGATTCTCAGGCAAACCAACTGATGGGAAACCACCTCATATTTGCTGGTTCTGTCTATAGTTTGAATCATCTAACGCCACCCATGTCTACCATGGAAGGACTGACCTGCAAGTTCTCAGTGGCAGTATGCCCTTGGGATTTGCTACTTCTCCCTTATGATTGCTTAGTAACTCAGTCAGCACGAACAGATCCTTGCAATGTGGCCACAACTTCAGATTTCTGAGAGTTATTCAGAGGTCAAAGCAACATGACCAGTAAGAACTAAAATTTCCAGGTGTGAATGGCTATGTATGATATACAGAGACAAAAAATATTTCCTGGGAGATTTTCTAACATTGTTCCTCTCAGTTCTAGGACATAAAAATAACTTTGGTTGTATGAAAACTCTTGTAAGTGGAAAAGGTCATGAATATTGTCCAAATAATAGGATAAAGTTACACAGTAATTTCTTTACAATCGGAATTCAAGCTTTTCAGTTTGACCTCTCCAAAGTCTATAATTTGCAGGCTGTTTGACTTTACTCGTGTCAGCTCCTATTCTCATCTTTCCCCATCCCCTCTTTCCACTCCAGTGGCCTAAGCTCTCAATACTAGAACCATTATGCCTGAGGCTCCCCAATCAAGTTTAACTTACCAGCTTCCAGACTATAATCACACTGCTTTCTCTGATTTCACTGCCATACAAAAGGCCTTATTCATCCTTGAAGACACACCTCAAGAAGTCTTTCAGTATCCTCTAACTTTAGCTAATTTATTCTTTGTACAATTTTGATACTTCTTTAAAATATGTAATTTGTAGAAAGTATTAAAATTATATATGTGTTTTCTTCCCTAGTAAATTATGAGTACTTAAAGTATAGGATTGTTTTATTATAATCTGTAGTTTCTACCCAAAGCATAGTATACTCAACTGTGTGCTTAAGAAATACTGATTCAATTGAAGCAAATATGCCCAATAGGTTGTATAACTTTATAGCAGTTTTGATTCATGTTATTTGCAGTAATTATGATACCCAAATCATCCTTGATGCTTTACATTCTCACAAAGGTATAAAACACAGAAAGTTTCAAACCAAATAGGACATTGGAGAGCCATATCCTAGGACTGATCATGGAATAAAAATAAATTTTTGTTTTTTGTTTTTCTGCATTACAATTTTTATGGTGCTTTTAAAAAACAACATTTTGGCAATTTTTCATATGGATGGATTGAGCTAATGGATTAAAAGTGACCACAGAGTCGAAGCACTGAGAGATGGAAGCACGATTTTCTCAGTATAGGAAGCACTTCCAAGTCCCCAAGCTAAGCTGGCACTGCTCTGAAGTGGATGCTACTCACACTCACAATATATTAACAGTGTTAAATGAAAAGTATAACTAAAGCCAATAATATCACTTTCACTCATTTACTGAGCAAATCTGTATATTAACTAGGATGAAGTCTCCTGCCTTTAATCTATTTCACACTCCATCATTACCCTTCCTTTCCCATGTAATTAAAATGTAGCAGGTAGTTGATACACAGAGGGAGTGTCTGTATTAAAAAAACTTTTCATAATCAAATTCAAGCACTCATCTCATGTATGATCTGTCTACCTTAATAAATCAACTAATACTTCATTTTAGAAGTCATATAAAGCTCTATTAACCCATGTTTATACATTTTAATTTAAAGTGACTGCCTATTCAAAATTTTCTCCCTTTCATTTATTCAATAAACATATTCTAAGTGTCTACCATGTACTTTATAGGCATCCTCACTCACCTTAACTTGGGTAAGACTGGGTCGGTTCCACGAGCTTTCCCAAAACAGATGATGTGTCAGCGTCCTGAGTTACGGAACATGCTGGCCATTCTCTCTGGCTTTTACTGTTTTACAATGTGTCCAAGGAGCGGGGAGGGGGGAGGGATTGCATTGGGAGTTATACCTGATATAAATGATGAATTGATGGGTGCTGACGAGTTGATGGGTGCAGCACACCAACATGGCACAAGTATACATATGTAACAAACCTGCACGTTATGTACATGTACCCTAGAACTTAAAGTATAATTAAAAAAAAAAAAAAAAAAAATGCCTTCCTCTGACCCTCAGTGGATCTTTATCTTACTTCAGGGTAAATAAATCATGTTTTAGACATTCCACTGAACAAATTCAATTTGTCTTCATGAAAAATAGCCCTTGAAAAATGGGCAGCATTGTATACTGAAGAAGAGCAGTGACTCTAGAGCCAGACTCCCTGCAACCCACCCCAGTTTCATCATTCACTGACTGTGTGACCTTGGGCAAGTTACTGCACTTCTCGGAGACTCTGCTTCCTCCTCTGTCAAGTGTGGGTAACAATGGCACTTATCTCATAGGGTTTTTATGTGCATCATATGAAAACATTATAAAGTTAGTGCTGTATTAGTTTTATGAAAGAAATTCATTTCTTACATGATCACAAGTGACAATGGTTTGGATTTTATAATATTAATGAATAGAAACTAAAATAGACATCAGGAGATATATATAACTACAGGTATAGGTAGCTATCATTTATTGAGGTCCCACCATGTGACCAGCATGATCAGCTACTTGACATCCATTATCTCATATGTGTGGTCTGCAAAAGGCAATCTATAGTTAACACATGTTGAAAGCCTACTGAATAGCAGGCACTGAGCAGGGCTAC
The DNA here is from genome assembly GCF_009764315.1 of Trachypithecus francoisi. Classification (NCBI taxonomy): domain Eukaryota; kingdom Metazoa; phylum Chordata; class Mammalia; order Primates; family Cercopithecidae; genus Trachypithecus; species Trachypithecus francoisi. The sequence continues at coordinate 135,385,813 of NW_022681465.1, forward strand.
AACAATGTATAGAGAATAATCTCTGCTACTGAGAGAAGTTTCCAGAGTAGCTGGGGTGCTCAAGTAGGGTCAGAAAACTTTGCTATCCACCTTGGTTCCAACATCCGCAGAATAAGGATGTCTGATGAGGTAACTCCTAAGGTTCCTATTTCATCTAATTTTACAGGTACCGGGATAAGATATCATGCCATCCATTGATGACTCCTAAGCCTTTTGTAGTTTTGCCCTTAATAACCACTTGTGCTAAATGATTGTCTACATGATCAATACTAGAGTATTTTGGAAGGTCTTTGAGGCCAGGTTATTTTGATTGGGCTGGTAGAATGCACTAGCAAAAGTAACAGCTCTCTATTAGAATGAGACTTCACACAGCCTAAGGAAATACAAAATGACAAAAAATAGTGTCCAAACAGGAAGATACCTGAGACGACATCTAGTCCAATGCATTTAATGCTATCCTGGGTTCCAGAAGAGAAAGGCAATGTAGTTCATGGCCAGTTAGGGCTGGGAATCCAGTTTCTGATGCTCAGGGCATCGTGCAATGCCCCACAATATGACAAACTATCTAACAGACCAGGATCCATAGTCAGACTGCTTGGGTTTCAATCTCTACTCTGAGGCTTTATAGCTGTGTGATCTCAGATCAAGTTATTGAGCCACTCTCTCCCTTGTAAAGTTGGTATCCAAATAGTAGCAACCTGGATAATGATTAAGTTAGATAATGTTTGCAAACTGTAACTGCAACAGCATAGTGCCTGGCACACAATAAGCCTGCAATAAATGATGATGATGATGATGACGACGACGACTACGACAATAGCAAACACTGCTATAAAGTGCTTACTATGTGCCAAGCTCTAAACAATGCATTTATCACTTCCTCTAATCTTTGCAACAATCCTATGAGGTAGGTATTGGCACAGAGAGGTTGAGAAACGTATCAAAAATCACTGAGTAAGAGGCAGAATCCAGACTTGTACTTAGAACATCTGTCTCTAGAGTTTGAGCCCTGAACTACTATTCTGTCCTGAAGGGTCTCTCATGACTTTCTGTTGTCAATACTGAGTCTTCCTATGTGTCAGATTCTGCTAAAAATGCTTCACATGAATTAACTCACTGGGTCTTCACCAATCTATGAGTAGATATTAAGTTTATACTAAATGCTTATGTTAACCACAACAAATGGACAAAACACAAGGTGGAAACAATGCAAGGAGAAGGTCCTCAGCTACAGAACAAAGAGAAATCAGATAAAAACAAAACATTCAGAACTACCAGGGAACTACTGTAAACAGAAAACGTCACTGGGTACCTCAGATGAAAGTGACCTATGACACAGGGTAGGCAAAGGTAACAGGCTATTTTTCCAGCTTCAGGATTCTACTGAAGAGCCAGATCATTATTGCAATTTGGAGGAGGAGATACAGTGTAGTGGAAAGGTTGAGACAGGAAGTCAAACACCAGCTTTTCACTTACTAGCTGTCTTTCAGCAAGTCACGCAACTTCTCTGAGCCTTGGGTTTTCAGTGGGGATAACAATATTAAATTGGTAGAGTTATGAAAATTAAAAGATTTTAGGAACCATGTACAGTGAGTAGCACAGAAGAGATATTTAATAAATATTAACTCCTTTGTATAAGCACAATGTGTGATAAACTAAGGTCTATTTGTGGGTGTTTACAGTGTAGGTAAAACACACACTCTCCAATGCATGGAGAAAATGAAATACGTAGTCTCAATCTCCTGCCAGTAATGAATACTGGAACCTTCTGCTAAGAGCAGAGGAAAGCAAAATAACTTTTCTTCTGATTTACCTCTGAGACAAAGAAAACTTGGTAAGATACTTGTCCAGATTGCTATACTGGAAAGGCTCTTCCAGCATGTATCCTTGGGGACAGTACAGAATGCAAGACTGACAACAAAGTAGAATTCCAGATTTTCAGTCTTGGACAGATCACCAAGTTTTCACAAACACTTAAAGATGACATCATTCTTATAGTTCGTCATTACACAGGGGGTTTGATTACAGTGTTGGCTTTCCCAAATCTCAAATTGTTGAACAACCCAAACATACAAAATAATCACTCTTTCCTATGTGTGTGTGTGTGTGTGTGTGTGTGTGTTTGTGTGTGTGTGTGTGTGTGTTTCCCTCAGTAGCTTTAGAGGTACAAGTGGTTTTTGATTACATGGATCAATAATGTAGTGGTGACCTCTGGAATTTTAGTGCACCTGTCACCGAGTAGTGTACACTCTACCCAACAGGTAGTTTTTCATCCTTCATCACCCCCCTCCCACCCTCTCCTCTTCTGAGTCTCCAATGTCCATTATACCACTCTCTATGCCTGTGCATACCCATAGCTTAGCTCCCACTTATCAAACAGAACATGTGGTATCAGATTTTTGATTCCTGAGTCACGTCACTTAGAAAAATGGCCTCTGGTTCCATACAACTTGCTATAAAAGCCATTATTTCATTCTTTTTTATGGCTGATGGTGATGTATATTGTATTTTCCTTATCCACTTGTCTGTTGATGGGGACTTTGGTTGGTTCTGTATCTTTGCAGTTGTGAAATATGCTGCAAAAAATATACATACGCAGGTCTTTTTGATATAGTGACTTTTTTCCTTTGGGTAGCGACCCAACAGTGAGATTATTGGATCGAATGGTAGGTCTGCTTTTATGCCTTTGAAAAATCTCCAAACTGTTTTCTATAGAGATTGTACTAATTTACATTCCCATCTGCAGTATATAAATATTTCTTCTTCACCACATCCACGCCAACATCTATTTTTTTTTATTTTTTATTTTTAATAGTAGCCATTCTGGTTGGGGTAAGGTGGTATCTCATTGTGGTTTTAATTTGCATTTGCCTGAATAGATCTGTTGTACACTTTTTTCATATATTTCTCAGCCATTTATATCAATTCTTTTGAGAAATGTCTATTCATGCCATTTGCCCACTTTTTAATGAGATCACCTGTTTGTTTTTTGTTGCTCACAGTTCCTTATCAATTCTGAATATTAGTCATTTTGTCATATGCATAATTTGCAAATATTTTTTCACACTCCATAGGTTATCTGTCAATTCTGATCATTATTTCTTTTACTGTGCAGAAGCTTTTTAGTTTAATTGGGTTTCATTTATTTATTTTTGTTTTTGTTCCATTTATTTTTGGGGTCTTAGTCATAAATTCTTTGCCTAGGTCAATATCCAGAAGTGCTTTTCCTAGGTTTTTCTTTCTAGAATTTTTATGTTCTAGAATTTTTCAGGTCATTAAGTCTTTCATCCATCTTGAGTTAATTTTTTTCAATACAGTGAGAGAAAGGGATCCAGTTTCATTCTTCTTCGTGTAGCTATCCAATTTTCCCAGCATCACTTATGAGAGTGTCCTTTCTCCAATTTATGTTTTTGTATGCATTGTAAAAGATCAGCTGATTTTAAATATTAGGCTTTATTTCTAGGTTCTCTCTTCTGTTCCATTGGTCTATGTGCCTACTTTTATACCAGTATTATGCTGTTTTGGTTACTATATCCTTGCAGTATAATTTGAAGTCCGGTAATGTGATGCCTTCAGATTTGTTCTTTTTGCTTAGAATTACTTTGGCCATTTAGGCTCTTTTTGGTTCCATATGAATTTTAGAAATGTTTTTTCTAATTCTGTGACAAATGATGTTGGTATTCTGATAGGAAGTACATTGACTCTGTAGATTGCTTTGGGCACTATGGTCATTTTCGTGATACTGAGTCATTCAATTCATGAGCATGGGATGGTTTTCCATTTCATCTGTTTGTGTTTTCCACAATTTCTTTCAAAAGCGTTTTGTATTTCTCCTTGTAGAGATCTTTTAACCTCCTTAAGTATATTCCTAGGTATGTAAAATTTTTTGTAGCTATTATGAAAGAGATCGAATGCTTGATTTGATTCTCAGCTTGGCCATTGTTGGTATATAGCAGTGCTGCTCATTTGTATGCACTGATTTTGTAACCTGAGACTTTACTGAATTTAGTTTATCAGATCTAGGAGTCTTTAGAGTTTTCTAGGTATATGCTCATGTAATCAGCAAACAGAGACAGTTTGACTTCCTCTTTTCCAATTTGGATGTCCTTTCTTTCCCTTTCCTGATTGCTCTGGCTAGGACTTCCCCTACACAAATTTTTAAATCTCTTCATAAACGGCTTTACTGCTATCTCATTTTTTTTTCGCTCTTTCTCCAATATAACATTGCTTAATACTTCATTTTTCCCCATGATCTCCACTGTCAGTAAATTATTATTTGTGCAAGAGAATTATAATTCTAAAAGAATATCCTTTATACTGTGATTGATAGAAAATACTGCTTTTAACTTGCAGGGCAAGACCAATTTTCTAACACTTCAGTTCTATTTGCTCAAATGCATTATGGCTATAAAGCACCAATTACGGCTAATGACAGCATTATTCTTACCTCAGTAAGTACTTGGTTTGGTAAAGCTTTAAGGACTCTCAACTTTTGCAATCAATTTAGTTAACTACAGGAAAGAGCCGATTTCATATAGATTATTACCTTAATGTCATATAAGTGGTGCTCAATATACATTTACATATGCTTCTATTAAGCTTTCCAGATAAAACACACTCTAGAAGCTGTATTTGTATAATATCACAGTTATCAAAGTTTCAGTTCGTATTTTCCACTTCCTCTACCCCTAAATCTTACAAGTTCTACAAATTAAATTCGTGACAGCCTTGGTAAAAAATCACAAAAATAAGGGATTAAGAGAAAAGCTTCAAATAGGGGACTAAAGGTATACGTGAGTACTAGCCAAGTTCCATGGAAAAGTAATAAATTCTATTTTGCTTTTTAGGCCCCACCACCCAGCCATGTCACCATCCTAAAACCAGAAATCTTCCAAAATGTCTTCTGATCCCTCAACCCTACATCCAACCAGAAGTCAAGGTATATCAATGCCATCTTTTAAATGTCTTTAAATGCAAGGTCCATGCTACTGTCCTAACTTCAGTATTTGCCTGCTTAATATTGCAACAGAGAAGTTTTCCTAATTTACAAGTTTTTGAAATACAAATTAAGAACATTGCAGAACATGCACATCGACAGATGGCAATCGTGGTCACTGGGACCCAGGGCATCCTCTAGAGCCCTCAGCTCTAACAAACTTTCCCCATTCTATTGCTTCCTCACCTATGCAAGCTCTCTAGAATGTAAATCTGATTACTTCTTGCTGTCTTGCTTAAACATTTCTCTGAATTCTGCTTGTCTTTAAAGAAAGTCAAGTCCAGGCCGGGTGCGGTGGTTCACATCTGTAATCCCAGCACTTTGGGAGGCTGAGGTAGGCAGATCACGAGGTCAGGAGATCAAGACCATCCTGGCTAACATGGTGAAACCCCATGTCTACTAAAAATACAAAAAAAAATTAGCTGGGCGTGGTGGCGGACACCTGTAGTCCCAGCTACTCAGGAGGCTGAGGCAGGAGAATGGCATGAACCCGGGAAGCGGAGCTGGCAGTGAGCCGAGATCGCGCCACTGCACTCTAACCTGGGCAACAGAGTGAGACTCCATCTCAAAAAAAAAAAAAAGTAAAGTCCAAGTTGAGAAGTATTGATTGAATCTAACTCAGAAACAGAAGCTAATGTGCTCTAATACTCTAGAACTATTACCTTGGATGCCTACAACCCCATGGAAACAGACCATATAATCTTCCAAAGTTACTACTGCAATATAGAAGATTTTCTGCATTTTTCAAAAGAACTGAACTCTTAGCTGGACGTGATGTCTCATGCTTCTAATCTCAGCACTGTAGGAGGCTGAGGTAGGAGAACTGCTTAAGGCCAGGAGTTTGAGACCAGCTTGGGCCACATAGTGAGACACCCATCTCTACAAACAATTTAAAAATTAGTCAAGCATGACGGCGTGTGTCTATAGTTCTAGCTACTTGGGAGATTGAGATGGGAGGATTGGTTGAGCCCAGGAGTCCATGGCTGCAGTAAGCTATGATCGTACCACTGTCCTCCAGTCTCCGTGAAAAAGTGAGACCCTGCCTATACATAAATACATACATACATAAAGAAAATTTTTATGGAAAGAATTGAATTATTTTCTCCCCTCGAGATAGAAATTTGTAACATCAAAGTAATTTTTTTTGTTTTTATAGTTTCTTAACTGTTACCACAAATACTAAAAAGTGAGCCATTCTGAGGCCTGAAGCAGTATCTGTAACCTTGGTTAATAGAGTCCTAACTAAGTCAAGCACCAAGAAACCCTAGCATGGGTGATGGACAAAGCTACACACAGAAAAGACGCAGCCTTTGCCTTTCTCAAAGTTCAGTTTGTCTGGGAAATACATGTAAAAATTATTATCTGGAGTGGTAAATACAATAAGAGATACACAAATGGAACCACAGGAGTATCAAGACAAGTTTTACCAGACAGGGAAGACAGAGATAAGCACTCTAAACAGAAGAAAATGTATGAGCAAAGGCAAGAAAGTGTGACTATGCATAGGTTGTCAAGGATAAAAATGAATTTTGTAATTTAGAAAATGCAAATATCCACTATGATATTTGGGATTGTCACATGGAAACTTTACTGTTACTTTGTAAAGGTCATGTTTATTTATCAAACAAGAGGGTTTTCCTATTTGTTTAAGTGGTTTGTTTTTTGGTTTGTTATTTGTTGCTTGGTTGCAATGATGAGATCTTGCTATGTTTCCCAGACTGATCTTCCTGACTCAAGTGATCCTCCTGACTCAGTCTCCCAAAGTGCTGGAAATTAGGCATGAGCCAGTGTGCCTGACCTGGGAGTTATTTTTATTGTCAATCTATATTACTTACTTTTGACATCAGAACAAGAAAGGAAATTATGCTCAGTACAGCAGACTGCTGCCCAGTATTTCCTCATTAATGAGTTAGACTACTTACATTGCTAGTACAGATCAGAATTTCTAGGTATAAAACCTCTAAATAACTCCAAAAGTCATTTTTCCAGGATTTTCTTTTCATTTGAACTACAACAGTAAATGTCCAGTCCATACAGGGACCCCAAACACCAATAGCAAGAGTTTTACTGAAGACACATAAACCCCAATTCTTAAAAAAAAAAAAAGAACCACAGCTACATTCCTCTAATTTCTGTCTTACCCAGACCAGTAGCAAAGAGGATCATCCTCCGAAAAATTGAGGATATTCGTAACTAACCGAGTGATGGATAATCAAGCATAAATAGTTAAAATTTTTAGATAGATAATGCTCACAGTATAATTTTACTCAAATGTTTCAACTCTCTACTTCAAAAAACCTTTTATAATTACTACAATTGGTGAAAACTTAATACTTCGAATTTATTCTCTATTTCTTTATTATTTAATCAAAGTGCTTGAAAGCTACAAGCTACAGAAAGTGTTATTAAAAGGGAGGGATAACACACAGGAAATTCTAAAGGAGGGAAATATCTCTAAGTTGGATTACTAGCCACTGAAGAATTGAGATTAGATAGAAGTCAATACCCATATTTGATCTGAACAGAAATGTTCTTTCACCAAAACACGAGGTTACAGATCTTTTGAGTGCTACTGTAATAATATCACTTTTCCACATTCCTTCATCATCTTGCCCCAAGCTTCCCCTCCCCAAAGAGAGCTAAACAAACCTAGATGGTTTTACTTACAATTGTGAAGTTCATGACTTTGAGAATCCAGATGGTCATGGCCAAGTTCACCAGTATTAAAATCATGAGGAGCAGGACAAAGAAATACAGGCATCGTTTCCGCCAGCCGTAAATCCCCACCTTGTACACCTGTGGCCCCTCGGAGCTGGGCATGGTGCTCCGGTGGTGAGTGTACTGTTCCTGAGGCATCTGAAACAAACGAGGTGAGAGAGAAGCACTCATGTTAAACCACTGAGAGAAGAGAAAAAAAATAAAGGAAAAAAAATCAACTGATGAAGAGATATGGCTGGCTGCTGTCTACATTTACACCCTCCAACAACTCTAAAAATCTGTTTCCTCTGGACAAAAGTGGCTTCTCTGGATGCTAGCTTGAGGCTTCTCATTTAACACAGCCGTGACTTCTGATATGCACTGATATAGCCACAGTCGCACACATACTGGGCAGAAAGGGACTCTTAGGAGGCCGTTTTCCAGATGACTCAGAATTCCAACATCTTTCTGGTGGAGATGCTCAAAGACCTACCAAACTGAAGGAAAAATTTAGAATGACTGAAGAAAATAAAGTAACCCCAGCAGTCCACCTTAGTAATATAAAAATATTATTCAGGCAGTTTATTTGGGGGGTTAAGAAATTTTGAACGCAATCATTCTGTATTGCCAGTCAGTGGCAACAGTGGCAGCTTTGACCGCTCCTCTATTTCAGATTTAAAAGGGGTCCTTGCAGACACACAGCTGGAATCCCACTTGATTTGGGAATCTTCAACAAGTGATAGTCTAGTAAATACCTAACTACCCCCTGAGTTAGTCTTTTTGAGGTAGGCAATTCTAATCATTATCAGGCAACTTATTTAAGAAGCATAAAGGAGGGTCAAAGTCAAGTAAAATGTGAACATTAGTTCATAGGCTAATGAGAGGATGAACTAGTTAAATGCTAAGCAAAGTAGAGAGAGAGAAATTAGAAAAATATTTGTCAATATATTATAAAGTAATATGTTGATGCCCTTTAGAATAAGGAAGGTTTCCCAAGTCCCTGCTGTTGAATGAAACAAATTATCTTTATCCTAGAATTACTAATTAAGTGCCGACACAAATGTAGGTAAACATATCACTTCTATCCAATTCTAAAACCAAAACAAATTTTAAAATTAAATATAAATGAAGCTAGAAAATACCTATCACTCAAACTAGAAAATAACAAAGTACTACAAAGGATGATTTGCCTTAAACTAAATCACATGAATGTGGTACCAAGGGCTCTGGCACAAGGTCTCCTGAGCACAGCACCTCTACTCTGTCATAAGCCATGTGATAACCCACCGCCTATCTCCATTCAGATAATGATACAGCCCTTATTTTTACTACATTTGGCTGTCATGTAAACACACTGCATTCTCTACAAATAAGACCTACTCCATTTATTTTCTTCTCAGCCAATAGTAATAAATTAGTAATATGTGGTGCCAAAGTGGCCATAATGAAAACCAAAATGCGGGCGCTAAAATCACATCCTTGGTTATTAGGATATCTTCCAGATGGTTGAGAATATGATTTTTTTTTTGGTTTTTAGATAATCATTAAAATGGACACATAAAATCTAAAAATCCCATAGAGAACTCATGGCCGTTAGGCATCAGTGGAATTCCATTTGAAAAACTGAGTGAATTCTTCCTTATGGCTAACTAAAATGCTCCATAAAGGCCTACACGGCATCTGTCTCTTTCGAAACACATACCCTAGCGCCGAAATCGGTACCTAGTATGAGTACATGTTGGAATATGTGTGTAGAATGATTGAATGGAAAACAGAATGCATAAATGCTGACCCAATGAATGATTTCCCATCTGCTACTAGCTCTGCTGCTGTCTAGGGGTATATAAAGGTTCAAGCTAAATACCATGGGCAGGTTCTTGTTTGTATACTTGCAAATTTTCACTTCAGGCTCCCAAAGCACTGGGTTCTCAGCCAGGCAGTGAGCTTTGTGGTGTAAGAGGATCTCAGTTTTAAATCTCAGCTTCTGATAATTCCTCTGCAGATCAGGGATGTGTTATAAGGAGACGGGAACACAACACAGTCATCAATCACTGGCCTTTTTAAACATGAAGATCAAATAAAAGTGAAAAGAATGCTTTATAAGCCTGAAAGAAATTAGATTTTTATTTTCCATCAAATCATATTCTGTGAAATAAGAAAACGATCAAAGAATCTTAGAATCACGTGTGCAATTTCCTTTGATATTTATCAACTAATTGTGAATGAGCCAAATTAGGATTAGAGAAGTTAACCTGCTTGTTCAGGGCTAAAGGATTTGTGGCAGGGTGAGGTCTTGAACAATAGTCTGGAATTCTCATAGGCAAGAGAAACAGTGAGAAATTCTTTACAAATAAGTGTGCAGAAGCTGGTGATATTGCCACTATACGAGTTGACTTTTCTTTGTCATTCAACCCAACCGATGGTGTCATTACATAAACATAGTTATAAAATGGAAACGACATGTTCAATAAATGTTTATAAGAGGATGGAGGTATAGATAGCATGCTTGTGACGTCTTGTTTTCATACACATACTGGTAGAACTTGGCAGAATGCAGTGATTTTTTGACTAAGGGTTCTCAGCCCTGGATGTACATCAGAGTTACTGATGGAGCTGTTAAAAACATTTGTACTCAGCTGGGCACGGTGGCTCATACCTGTAATCCCAGCACTTTGAGAGGCCAAAGCAGGGGAATCGCTTGAGGTCAGGAGTTTGAGACCAGCCTGGCCAACATGGTAAAACTCTGTTTCTACTAAAAACACAAAAATTAGCTGGGCATGGTGGCGGGCACCTGAAATCCCAGCTACTCAGGAGGCTGAGGCAGGGAGAATTGCTTCAACCCGGGAGGCAGAGGTTGCAGTGAGCCAAGATTGCACCACTGCACTCCAGCCTGGGCAACAGAGTGAAGACTTTGTCTCAAAAAATAAATAAGTAAATAAAATTTTAAAAACACACATCTGTACTCAGGTTAAGTAACAATCACAGAGGTGGCACCCAGGCATCAGTATTTATTAAAGCTTCCCAGGTAATTCTAAGAGTAGACAGGATTGCATGCCATTGGTCTAGAATAATGCCACTCAACCCTAATTATGCATCAAAACTCAAAAGAAACTGAACAAATATGGTACAAATTTTGAGCTCCATTATCAGAATCTGGAGCTGAGGGTGAAACATTGTGAAAAATCTCCCAGGAGATTCTAAACATTTGGGACATCTAAAAAATGGCTTTCAATTTTTCATAGGGTAATCATTGTAAGACAAAGTCTTGAAAGAAACTCTAGTGTGTAAAATAGCAAAAAAAAAAAAAAAGCAGAGTTCCTCTGCTTAAAGCAGGGTCTGGCTACCCTTGAGGCATCTCTGCAGAATCCTTTGCTCCTGGGAATTACTAATTTTGTCCAACACAAAATTGACCAGCTGTGAAACTCAAGACCCAGAGGAAGCAGCTCCCTTTCAAGTCATACAGCAAATTAGAAGCTGAGCAGGGATTATAACTTGGATCTTTTGCTGCATGGTATAGTGACTTATTGCATGTCATCTCTACCACACCCCCTTTAATGAGTCCCATGAAACAGAATACTCCAGTCTCCAACTCATTAAAATACATAAGAAAGAAACAGTGAAGGGGATGAACACTTTTCTACAAATAATTATAATAGGAGGCCTTTCCATGCAAACATATGGTAATGGATACATCTGTTATAAAGAATCCTGCATGGAAAGGGAAGTTTAGATATGCTGAGTATATTCATTTTTCTAATCAAAAATTAAAACTTGTTGAAAGATAAAAACAAAGACGAATGACAATCTCCAATCTATCATTCTTCTTATTCCTTCCTGGAACAAATTTACTGTCCAGGGAATTGAAGTTAAAATTTTAATTCCTCACTCGGGCAGGCCCCAGGCCTTTGAAGGCCCTAGGAGAGGCCCCAGTAAAACATGACAATGGTCATACAATTTAAGTTAAAATTTTAAAAGATAGAAAAATTTTTAAAGATATTTAAAAATTTTTTTTTTTTTTTTTTTTTTTTTTTTTTTTTTTTTTTTTTGAGACGGAGTCTCGCTCTGTCGCCCGGGCTGGAGTGCAGTGGCCGGATCTCAGCTCACTGCAAGCTCCGCCTCCCGAGTTTAAGCCATTCTCCTGCCTCAGCCTCCCGAGTAGCTGGGACTACAGGCGCCCGCCAACTCGCCCGGCTAGTTTTTTCTATTTTTTAGTAGAGACGGGGTTTCGCCGTGTTAGCCAGGATGGTCTCGATCTCCTGACCTCGCGATCCACCCGTCTCGGCCTCCCAAAGTGCTGGGATTACAGGCTTGAGCCACCGCGCCCGGCCACGATATTTAAAAATTTTTTAAAGATATTTTAAAGATATAAAATTTTTAAAAGATGTTTTAATTGCAACTTGCTAAACTCGATCTTTTTCTACTCTGACTTCCCCTCATGTTAGCTCTGGAGGATTTACATACATTTTGGAGATCTAAGAAGAAGCTGGCTTAGTGGTTTATATAGTTTGAATGCAGAATTTATTTACATGGTTTGCAGTATTTCCCGGTAGAGGTACATTAGTGCTAGCTCTCCTGGTGTAGGAATGTCTTCTAGGAAAATTCCTTCCACCCATAGCTCCAATTCACCAAGCATGGTGACATGAAGGAACAGGACCAAAGGACACGATGCAATGTAAACATGACCTACAATGGCCAGCACCAGAAATACATTGGTAGTAGAAAAGACAGAAGCTAGTCAAAAGTATATTTGATAATCATCAGATATGTAAGATTTCAAATGTAGAATTCAACTGTCATTGATGCCTCATCAAAACAAATGCTCTGTCAGAATATATTGAATTTGGCATACATAATCATAAATGTTCCATATGTGTTTTATTTTGTATGGGAATTATGGAAAATAAAATTAACCAGAATACTTGGGTTTGTAGGTTATGTATACCATGTATATCTCTGCGTAAAGTTGTGTGCATTCTACATTACAACCGCCAATATTTTAAAAGTTTTGTCAAAATTGCCATAAAAATAATTATCTTTCCATTGTCTATACAGAAAGTAATATGGCATATAATTGTCATATGAAGAGACAATTAAAGGCCGTACAACCAAAAAGTACAGAAAAAGTATATGAAGCAGTTAATTATTAGCAATATTATCCTTCCTGATTTTGTGATGTCTTTTAAAAATTAATAATTTAATTTCCTTTCTCTAAGTACATATTCATGTTGTTAACTTGTTTGTATTCCTAATATTTTTAGCTTTTTCTTATCCCAATTGTTTTTAGCAGTAAGGTATTTTTAAGTTACGGTGTGTATTTTTAGATATAATGCTATTGCACAATAGTATACTACAGTATAAAGATAAACTTTACCTGAACTGTGAAATCCAAATATTTGTGTGATTCACCTTATTGTCATGTTTGTTTTAAAGGAAATAAAGCAAATGTATTTTTTAGCCCAATACATTTGTTCAGTGAATAAATATTTGTTCAATGAATAAATGAATAAAAATCAAGCCGACATTAAACAGTAAAGTGTATTCTCTAGTAATCAGTAAATAGTTATATCAGAAGAAGTAAAAACGTATACAACTTTGTTTTTCCAAAGGCACATACAATTATACTAATGCTAAGCAGGCTTAAATCCAAAGCATTACTCCTTCATAAAGCTATTTTCAGTGCTGACCTCTTTATAAACAAATCCATTTGACTTAAGGATCATCTGTTTCTTGCACACAAAATGTAAGAGGATTATATGTCCCAAAGAATGAATACAGTAAAACTTCCTGTTGTTTTACCATTGGATAGGAAGAAACTACCAAAAGACAAGACAATGTTATATAATATAACTGCCCACAATCATTAATTAATTAAATAGTTGTCAAATATTTTAGAGACAGTTTCCCAAGAAGGTCATTCTGAATGGTCATATTACTAAAGCACGCTTTGGAGAGCTGTAACCTCATGGTCTCAGTCATTCAAATGTTCCTACCTGGGACTGCAAATGTACCTACCTGGGATTGCATAGCATTACAGAGTCAAGGCTTGATATTAATTTAATGTAGCAATCTCAAGGGTTGACTCGGACTCGGGCTTGTGCAGAACCTCCTTCGAGGCTGTGTGGCCCTGTGTAACTTCTACCACTTCAGCCACCACCAACACCTCAGTGACTCTGTGACCATCTTCAGTAGCCTCATCAGGGCTCAACACCAGTCTGAGGAGCCTCCTAACTTTATACAAATCCCACCCACTGTGAAGTTGTCACAGAGATCTTTGAACCAGGCCCAGCCTACGTGATACCTGGACCCAGCCATTGTCCATCTAATCAAGGATGCTACATGAGCTTCAAAGTGATGAGTCTGACATCTTCGACAAGTCTTTAATATCTTCACAGAGAAACGGCTCTGATCGGACTCAAGTGATATTAATTTTACACCATGCTGACTTTCCTTCCTATACTTGGTAAGACTCAAATGGCTACTGTGAAAATCTATTATTGCTCCTCTTACAGGTCATTGAGAAGATATAGGGATGAAAAGGGGTCGTGGGGGCAGGAGCATCCACAGCTGGTCCGCTTTGTGAGGCTAAGCACACGCTCTAGTCTAATACTGTTGAAGTGGTCACTTTTTGTTTGCATCTTCGTTCCCACAGGGCTCTTCTTCCGGAGAACAACAAATGTTTTCCTTTTTGGCCCCCTGGAAATAGTTACAATATCTACATTACCCATTTGCTGTGCAAAAATGCATTATGTTTTCAGGGATGATTTATAGACAAACAAACAACAACAAAAAACGCAGTAAACTTCCTAAAAACACATCAATGCCATCAAGTTTCCTAATGATCTTTCTTTTGGGCCCATAAAATTGTATGGGCCATGATCAACTCTACCATAAGGCAGAGCTGAGAACAAGAAGGGGCACTGGCAGGCATTTTACTAATGTTCGACTCTGCTTGTCCAACATTATGGAACAAGGCTTCATAATCTCTTGTTCCATAAAGGAATTTATGGGGGTGGGTGCTATGAGTGCAGTTCTCTGTTCAGTTATGCACTGTCAGGGAGAGACATGGCCAAGTACAGAGGTGATCTTCAAAAAAAAAATTCCAATCCCAATCTGTTTTTCTACAGTAAAATATTTATGTATTTTGGTATCTACTATATACGTCAGTAGGTCCTAGAGATAGAGGCCTTCAAAAGGATGAAAATGATCATATTCTGCTTTCATCAAGCTCATATTTTAACGAGAGATGGACAATAAACAATAATGGACAATAATGAAACCCCTAGAACTAAAGTCAGGTGCCAGGAAGAAACGAAGAGGTACCTGTAATAGAGAATAGAAGGTGACTCACTCTGGTTATGGAAGGTCATCCTGATAAGGAGACAATTAAGATGATACCTGGGGGTGGGGGCAAGCTTTTCAGCAGAAGACAGAGCAAGCACTATGGCCTGAAGAACTCAAGCTCAAGAGTTGGATTGAATGAGCTCAGAGGAGAGGGTGAGAGGTGAGTTTGTAGAAAGAGGTAGGGCACCTCCCAGGTTCTAACAGGGAGTAGAGAAAAATACAGCAAGACTGATGGCTACATTATCTACTTTAAGAATAAGACAAGTGATACACATCAAGTAAGTTTTTTTTTTTTTGGTGATGCTACAGATTAAAATTTGGTGAATTTAAAAGTAAACACGAATTATGTAACTATGAAATTGTAACCAGTTTATATAAATAGTAGGCATAGGTTCCCTCAAAGACTCACTACAGTTTCTAGAGTTTGTTGTGGAATCTGAGCCATTTTGGATCATCCTGGTACAGAAATAGTCATCCATTAGCCATATTAGTTTTTAGGTCTCTGATTTAAAACTATTTGCTTTCAAGGTTTTTTATTCGGTCATCCATATCAGGCATTAGTCTTGGATCACAAATGTTTGGCACAATATAGACAATGGTAACAAATTCATCACTTTAGTTTTGATGTAACAACATTTCTTACAAAATTCATCCAGAAAAGCAAGCACCTATTTATGTGAACTAGCCCGGGAATGGCGGAATGGCAGTTTCTTTTATACAAATATTCGGATTAACTTAATAGTTATATATTCCAATTCTTAGCTAAAATATGTAATACCTCGCAAATTCAACAAGTGCATGTATTTAAAAGAATCAAAGAACATGCAGTTAAACAACTCTCTCATTCATACCTTCAGCCTCCCTGCACTGAGGCAACCAGTATTATCAGCTTATTTCTTATCCTTATAGAAATGTTTAATACCTATTCAGGCTTTATTCAATATAGATGTTCAGTGCATGCGCACATTTATTTTTTTTTACACAAACAAGAGCATATTTTACATAATGTTCTAAATCTAACTTGGTTCACTTAACTGATAGTCCCATAAAAACATTAAAAAAAAAAACAAATAAAAAAAAAACACTGTTTTAAATGGTATGGATCTATGATATTTAACTTAACCAGCTCAGCGACAAACAGTGAGGTTGTTTCCAGTCATTTTTCGTTACCTATCATAATGAACGTGTGACTTTTTCTACTTGTTCTTGGAAATCAGCCTTGTGAAGAAAACAGAGAAGCAGCAGAAGGGAACAGTGCTGAGGTGTTAAGGAGCTCCTGTTTAAGGGATAGTTGGGGAAATCCTGTCCATCCCAGAGAGATCTGAGAATGAAACACGAAGAAGCAAGAGAGTAAAGCATGAGGATGTCTGGGGAAACATTTCAGTCGGAGGAAACTGGACCAGCAAGTGCAAAGGCCCTGAGGCAGGAGCTCGCTTGGCAGGCCAGGACGACAGTGTGGCTAGATCAGAGTGGACCGGAGGAGGATGTTTGAAAATAAGCTTGGGTACAGGCAGAAGGGGAAAGAAGCGGAAGCTTAGAGCCACAGTAAAAACTTCAGGTATGATACAGAAAGCAACAGTAACCACTGCAGAACCTAGGCATGGAAATGGCATGATAAGATTTTCACTTCAGGATCACTCTAGTGTTCTCTAGGGAATGGGCTGTAGGAGTGAGAATGAAGTGTAGAGAACAGGGGCCCATGACTACTGCAATCGTCTTCAGAGAGGTGACAGTGACCCAGGCCTACAGACAGGTGGGTGAGAAGGTGGGGAGTTGCCCTATTTGGAATCTTGTGGGAAAGCAGAGCTAATAGGATTCTCTGTGGCTTGAGACAAGAGGCGTCGAAAAGGACAGCAGTCAAGGAGAACCCCAAGGTTTCAGCATAAGCAGCCAGTTGCACAAGGGTGCCCCATGGGGAACAACATGAGGATAGAAGGCTTGGAGGGCAGAAGGGGGATGGAGTGTGCAGGGGAATGATGGGGGAAGAGACAGGTGTGTCAATGTTGAAGGCACATGAGATTCCAAAGAGATGGTAAGAGGTAGTGATAAGGAGACAGATAAACAAGATCACTACAATGGCACTACCAGGAATTAGCAGATACACAAGTGCATACATTCCTGCAACACTATGGGAGATCAATATAATTAAAACCATTTCATAAATGAAGAAACTAAGGTCCTAAGGAATGCAAGAGTATTCTCAAAGACCCCTAGCTAGTAAGTTGGTTAGGGTCTGAACTTAAACTGAGGCCGGGTTTTCTCTCCATTACTCATAGGCTGAGAAAAAGACTTAACTTTTCCTGAATACAAAGTAAGGTATTTAGAATTACCATAGACGCATATTCAGTGTGAAATGCATTTGAAACACTGCCACCACCTGCAAATATGTACTGTCCTTCAGTTCCTCCCCTGATGCTGTTCAAGGCATCTGAGATACATCAATGAGCAAGAACAAAGAGTTCTGATCTCATGGCGGTGGAAAGAGGTAGTGTTGGGGAGACAGAAAACAAACCGAAACACCAGAGAATATTACACTTATGTCACAAGGAGATGAATGCTATGAGGAAAAGTCCCACCTCCTTAAAAAAAAAAAAAAAGACACACAAAAAATAGACCAGCAGTACCAGGGGTTGGGGAATACAGCAGGCTCAATATTTAAAAGCATAGGAAAGGTTGACCTCATGGAAAAGGCTATAGTTGAACAAAGACTTGAAGGCATTGCAAGAATTGTTGAAGATTTGGCTCTACATAAAACTAGCCTGGTCCTTGATGTTGCAAGGTGAGGACCAGAAAAGAATATATGAACTGAATGCCCTTGGGCAGCAAAATAATCTCAAACATCTGATCGCAGATATAATGGTGCCATTTTCATATGGAAACAATGCTATGTCTACCCCATCATAGCCACTTCTGTGGTTAGCTTTCTTAATAGTAGTGGTAAATACTCTCAACAAACCAGCTGCTTGGTGTTGTACAAGGTCGGTGCTTTCTAAAACCCCATGGATGATTCCCACCAGAACCAGATAATGACAATAGGAGTCAAGCTACTACAGCTCTTCTGTGGCTTGGGGACCAAGCTGTGTAATAAAATAATAATGGACATGACTCAAACACTTGAGATTAGAGAGTGACACACAGGGCCTAAAGGGAACATGGACAATATAAAATCCAAATCCTTATTTAAACAGATGGTAAAACAAGGTTCAGGGAGGTGAAGTGACTTAATTAAGGTCACAGAGTAAGGCAGTAACAAAACCAAAGTCTGCTAAACTGAAAACCAATGTTCCCCATAAATTCCAGGTTTCTATCTTTTCCGCTTGAACTCCTGGTTTCACATTACTTTCACCAACCATCTACACACAGATTTTTTGAGCAATACTTAGAGACAAATTGAAAAAAAAAAAAATCACTTTTCTAACATAAAAAAAGCACACATAAATGACAAACACTTGTATAATGGTACTATGTACTAGTCATTGTTCTACATGTATTTAATCCTCACAGACATATAATTAGTACCTGCCTCACAATCATTTCTATTTTACAGTTGAGCCAATGAGAAAGAGTGGTTAAGTAATCTACCCCAAATCTCTTTGCTTGTTAAAGGCATAGCAAGCATTTGAACCCAGAGTGTTTGGCTAGAAAATCAGTTCGTTCATTTCTTATATTCAATGCTTCTAGATAGATGTGAATAATTGATTATAACAATGTGATTACTAATGAAAACGATATTTTTGTGACTGTATTAGCTAGAAGTTCTCAATACGGATATTGATTTTAAGACACATTATTGAATACCTATTGAGTGACTACTCTATTCCAGCCAGAGTGCAAGTTACTCTAAGTACAGGTGTTGTGTCTCAGGTCATAAACCATGCTTGATATGTCTCTAAAACCTATACATTTTTACAGCATCACAAAAAGCAGTTACAACAAATTAGGCACATCCTTCTATAGTGATTCAATAGTTTCATAAAATTAGAATTGATCCAGTAGATTCTACCTTGACAATTATGTTTGGCAAGAATCTTTAGCTATTACCTGTCCTCTCAAATGCTTGCAATGAAACCTGTCGTCTGAAAGGAAATGCTCATCTCATTTTTGGTCATTTTATTTATTTATTTATTTTTTAATCAAAGTTTCTGGAAACAAGCATGATAAAATAGCTAAACAGCATGCATTTTTCTAAGCACTTTGCATGCTTTCATGTAGATATGTATATACATATGTATGTCTATTGAGGTATAGTTTACTTCTAGTAAAATAAACAGATATTAGCTACATAACCCAATGAGTTTTACAAATCTGAACATCTTTGGGAATAATATTCAAACAGGAGAGGGAACATTTCTATCACCCGAGAAAATTCCTTTGTTCCTCCTCTTAATCAATTCCCATCCCCAGAGGTGGTGATTGTTCTGATTTCTATCACATTTAATGTTTTCAGTCTTAGCTATAATCCGATGAGGTGGTTCTAAGTTTGAGGCCTGGATTCTCGGCCACCATACCGTCCTCCTGCAACTCTGCTCAACAGAGACTTAGACCATCTCAATAGTGTTCTCTGGGAGAATGAAGCCACGACTTAATTATGCCCTAACTTCTCTCCCATGCATCTAGAATATGCACCACCCTTGAGAGAACAGAGAACATGGTCACTCAAATCACTGTCTACTTTCTTTGGATCAGTTGAGAAACTCTATTTAGAAAAATAGAGCAGACAAATGTAAACATGTACAGGTCAGATGGTGGGGTCAATGAATGAGGTGGGCATATGCCCTCTCAAAAGAACAGGAGCTGACCACAGCCCACCAGCCACTGTGCCCAAGAAATTACACAGGGAATGCCTGTCATCTTCAGCTTTTTCTAGAAGATTGACATCATGATATCTTAGGATGTTTAAATGTTTGGTAACTAAGTCAATTAAAACAAACAAACAAAAAAACACTTGGTGAGTCAAAACGTACCCACAGTCCAAGTCTTTGGGTTGCTGGCTTATGACCTGCTGTTTGGATCAGCAGCCTGGAAACATCCGAGATGGGGGGTGGGGACACAAACTTTTGAAGGTCTCAGCCAATGTTAGGAGTTAATCTTTTTTTTTTTTTTTTTTTTTTTTTTGAGGCGGAGTCTCGCTCTGTCGCCCGGACTGGAGTGCAGTGGCCGGATCTCAGCTCACTGCAAGCTCCGCCTCCGGGGTTTACGCCATTCTCCTGCCTCAGCCTCCCGAGTAGCTGGGACTACAGGCGCCGCCACCTCGCCCGGCTAGTTTTTGTATTTTTAGTAGAGACGGGTTTTCACCGTGTTCGCCAGGATGGTCTCGATCTCCTGACCTCGTGATCCGCCCGTCTCGGCCTCCCAAAGTGCTGGGATTACAGGCTTGAGCCACCGCGCCCGGCCAGGAGTTAATCTTTCTCATTACCTGGTAAAAATTATGCTGTCCAGACACCAGCCTATTATCAATATTCCTGACCCCCGAGGGAAGCAGATAAGTACTGGTAAGCACACACTGAACAAATAACAAAGAGAAAAGAAACTTGCGAGGGTGAATGGAACTCAATAAAGAAATAGAGGGAAAGGGCTAGAAAGATTGTAGAACACGAGAGAGAAGAGCAGTCAACCACAGGTAACAATAGGAATGAAAGGAACACAGTGTGGCTCTGTTCCCCGCTGTCCTTACCCTGGAGCAACCTTCTTTCATTGAATACGCAGTGCCAATACCACAATCCCAATAAGGGTTAGTACAAGATTTTGTTGAATGATTCATTTAGAGAGAGGCGCTTACCCTGATATTTATTTACTCTGAACTCAAAGAATAGTTTCGGTGGCTGAATACGTCAACTCCAGCAAGTAACAGCAGGGTTTCCAGGCATTCACAATATATTATTTGGAAGTCAAGGTGCTCACAAGACAGTCTGATCCTATCATACTGGCAAGGAAAAGTGGTCTGAGCAAGGAGGGAGTTTCTAATCCCTGGCAATATAGTTTTTATTAGGGAATTGTGCTTGCTCTAATAGGTGCCATTGCTTTATCAGTGAAAAAGAAGAATAAAGTGATTGCATCCATACCCTCCTACACATCCTGAGCTCCATTAATACAACCTCCAACAAAGCTTTCTGAGCAAACCAATCTCACAGGATTTATACACTAAGTGAACCGTGGTGACATGCTCCTCCCTGGTCCTACAGACCTGTCTGAGAGGCAGGTCAGAGGCTACAGCTTACATGGTTTCCTTTATATGAGGCAGTTCACACTCTGCAACAGGAATTTGAAACAATAATGAAGACCTTTCTGTGTGGCAAGAAAAGTGAAACAAAGGGAAATGTGGAATCTCTAGAGAAATTTGGGCAACATAGGAAAAGTAACCCAGACAATTCAGAGTAAAACATCCTCTCCTTTGTTGATTGTCTGAACTCTTCATTTTTACCTCGATCTACCTTTTTCACTCTTTGTCGATTTGCCTGGTGCTATCTCAGTTCATCTTAACTATATGTATTAATATATTTGACATATTTAAGTGCTTACTGTGTGCAAAGGACAATGCTAAGTGCATTATCTGTACAATCTCACAACACACTATGAGGCAGATACTATTGTCATGTCTATTTTAGACATTAGGAAATCGGGACACATTTTGGAGATGATGTAACTTGCCTACGGCCACACAGCCAGGACCCCAGTCTGCGTTTGAGGCAGACCCTGAGTTCAGTTCACAATATAACCACTTTTCTTCCACAGCAAGATGATACCCCCTTCCATTTTTTTCTTTCTTGCTGTGCTTCCTCTCCCTACAATCACCCTCTTCCTTTTTGGTTAACAGATGTGTGAAGTCCTCACCATGGATGTGCATTGTTCAGATGACTAAGTTGAGTTCAATGAGCCATAGTTTTTGTCACGAGAAGGCTCACTGAAATATGTTCAGAGAAGAGAAAGAGAGCAGCAAAAGTTGAAGAAATGGGTGAAATGACTCAAGATGCCCACCCTTAAGGGAGACAGACTAAGAGTTATTCTTAAAGAAAAGCAAGAGTCTCAGAATTACAAAAATCATAGGTTGTGAAAACAGAAAATAATTCAGAGGTATCAGATCATCTTACAGATGGGAAACCTGAGATCTGAAGATGAATGGAGCCAAACCTGAGCTAAGATTTCTGACCACCTCTACCTTTCCTCCCTCTCTCAACCCCACTTCTGCCCCTAGTACCAGCACGTTCCTCAGACGTGGCTTAGGAAACTATCCAAGATGCTTGAAACCAGAAGTGTTTCCGACTTCAGATTTTTTTGGATTTTGGAATATTTGCATTATACTTACCATTGAACATTCCAAATCTGAAAATTCAAAATCTGAAATGTTCCAATAAATAATTCCTTTGAGTACCGTGTCAGTGCTCAAACAATTTCAACTTTTGGAACATTTCAGAGTTCAGATTTTTGGATTTGGGAAGCTCAACACATATACAGTCAACAATGTAGTATGTGCCCTTGGAGGTTTTTTTTGAGATGGAATCTTGCTCTGTCACTCAGGCTGGAGTGCAGTGGTGCCATCTCGGCTCACTGCAAACTCTGCCTCCCAGGTTCAAGCCTTTCTCCTGCCTCAGCCTCCCGAGTAGCTGGGACTACAGGTGCCCACCACCATGCCTGGCTAATTTTTGGTATTTTTAGTATAAATGGGGTTTCACCATGTTAGCCAGGATGGTCTCGATCTCCTGACCTCGTGATCCACCCGCCTCAGCCTCTCAAAGTTCTGGGATTACAGGCATGAGTCACTGTGCCTGGCCTGGAGATTTTTTAAAATAAAAAAGTAAAATTAAAGACATGTCTTCATCAGGATAAGGCATATATAACACTTTGTTCTCTCTTTCGAAAGTTTATGTTAATAATAAAATGACCATGGGCAGGGCCTTGAACAAGCTTTGCTCCCGGGAATTACTCACCATCTCCACCTGGTCCCTTCACTCAACACTCCCGGCAGTAATGTCTCTGCAAGGAACAAATATGGGTTAAAAATAAGGCCTTAAGAGCCTGCCCCCTCCTTGCCTAGGAAATCTGAACCCTCAGGCAATACCATTCTTGCAAAATGTGCTTTCTGATTACTTCCAGAAGGCAGGGCAGGCTGACCATGCAGTCTCCTGTGGTGAAGTGGCTAAAACAATTCTCTTCACCAAGGCCACTGAGTATCTGCACACTTTCAGTCCAACAAATCAGTGCCTGGTGGCTTTGGCTGTTCCTAATATGTGTGTTTCATTCCTGTGCCGAGGGCTCCTCCCTCCACCCTCACTGCCCAGTTTGTGGTGTGGCCATTCCTCGCCCTTCACTGCCTCCACCTCTGCCCTGGATTTCTTCCTCTGTATCCTTCTCCCTTCTGCTGCTTACTCTTTCTCTTCAGATATCAAAGAGAGCTTGACTTTTCCCTACTTTACTTCTAAAAATGAGAGAAATTATAGAGTTTCTACCAAGTTTCAGACACTGCTCTTTATAATCCTGCAACCTGGAGTTGCTATTTCATGCCTCTTCTGCTCAATGCTTGATGCACGCTAAATATAGAGGAGTATGACACCCGAGCTCATGGAAGGCTCCCTTTTTCATTGGCAGTGGGCTTGGCTGTGGTTCGTGGCAGTTCCTAATCTGTCTTGGCATTTTTCTCACTCATTAGGCACTTTAGGAGAAAAAAAATAAGGTCACAGCCCATCCTGACTTCTAACT
Organism: Trachypithecus francoisi; assembly: GCF_009764315.1. Lineage (NCBI taxonomy): Eukaryota > Metazoa > Chordata > Mammalia > Primates > Cercopithecidae > Trachypithecus > Trachypithecus francoisi. Next base: position 135,409,541 of record NW_022681465.1, read on the forward strand.
ACAACCCCTTCCTTTCCTCAAGTCCTGAGGTCCCCAAACCCTCCCCACACCACTCCAATACAAGCATGAAATTAATAAAAGAAAATGTTCATGAGCCATCTCTTAGAATAAAGATAGCCTGCTGCCAGTCCTGTCCCAGTTCCCTCCTCTAAGTACAACATTGTGGAAGAAAAAAGAAAATTGCTGGCTGAAAATCCTGACCTTCTACCAACAGGACAGAATGTGTGCCTTCTCATTCTAGGTCCTATGCAGAGGAAGCAATGAGAAACGCTGACTCTTCACTTTTCTTTCAGCATTAACCTCAGGCTCTTCTATTAGCTACTTGTTTAAAGATTGTAGGACACAAGTAAATGCACACCTGTTGTCACAGAGATCCACCCTAAGAGGTCTAGTCACTCTTCAGCTCCTCAAGAAGTATCCAAGATTCCATTCATTCATCCATCTCCCCAGCTAGACTCTTCGCCAAGCCCCCTTCGGAAAAAACCAATGTTGTCACAGATTGCTGCGCTAGTAATCGTAAAGCAGTTGTAAGGTTTAGCTTGGCTTTGGGCCGAACCAGTCTCTCAAATGCAATGATATTGTACTGTGTGTTTTCTAAATGCTGTACTTAAAACAAGGTATAGCTTTCCAGTGAGAGAATATCTGTATTGCAATAGAGTTGATAAGGAAGCACCAAAACTGAGGAAGAAAACTGAGACCCCTGTTGTGCTGAAAATTTTCAAAACTTTGATTTTTATAAAAAGCTCTTTTTCAGTAAGGTGCAAAATAAGACCGAGCAATCAATGAAATAAAATTCACACCATTATGTCTCTGTCCTTTAAGAAGTATTTTGAGTAAACTGCCATTTTCTGTTACTTTTTTATTATCTATGTTTCCTAAAATACGGAAGTATTTTTGACAGTAAAACTGCAAATTACTTCAAGTGAGAAAATTAGAAATGATTATAGAAACAGAATTACAAACGTTGATCCAGCATACTCTTAGGCAAATATATCACTGACAGTCAAATCCCAGATAATGACAGTGAAACTCCTATATAAAAGATTTTAGAAATCCATACACACATATCTGTTTCGACACTCTGAAAGTGTCATCCAACGTAGAAACTTCAAACTCTGATTCCCTCCTAAAATGAGAGCCATTTTCTGCTATGTAAAACAAACAAACAAAAAACCTCCCCATTAAAACTCTTGCGAAGCAAAGCACACAGACAGTTTCATCTAAAATTATCTTCCTTGCCAGTGAATGGCCCTTCCATGCAGAAAGGAAAAGTTACAGACGGTTGGAGCAGGGTGACAACATAAGGAATTCACATACTTCTCTTTACACAATAATGTTGCCAGCTAAATCCTAACTTTCAAAAAAAGTCCTCTGCCCTGCTGAAAATCAGACCTTAAAGGGGGAAACGCACAGATTGGAGCCCCACGCCAATTGTTTACATGCCCGAGTTCTAACTTGCTAATTCACACACACACACACACATGCACACACTAAAAACTCGGAGTGCCTGCAAACATAGCAGGCAGACAGCTTAGAAAGTGAACAGACGCGTGCAAACGCAAGAACTGAACAGTACCCTACCTCTCTTGTCCGTTTCACAAACCGGCCGATGAAAACCGCCCGTGATCCCAGGGCGTGCTGAGCAGCTCTGAAGGAGGTGGCCACTCGGCCCGCTGAGTGTGAGCAGGCCCAGCCTGTGCTCAGAAGCTGCCCCAGTCAGATTTTCCAACTGCAGAACTGCAGCCAAGTCCCTGCCCATGCCTGAAGAATTTCCTGAACAGCATTCCCGTTCTTTTTCTGACTGCTTTGAAACCGTACTCTGTACTTCAATATGACTTTGTCAGACCGACTCACAGCTACTGGGCTGTCTCCAGTTATCAATGGGAAACACATGTGTCAAGCACAGGCTCACTCCCCTGCAACAGCGCTCATGGTGTCTGCCGGGCTCATACTCACAACCAGAAAGAAAACTGCTTCTACAACCAATTCTGATTTTTCAGCCATTCTCCACACAGCCTCTGCTCTGTAGTGCTAGACACTGGAGATAAGTCCTCTCTTTCTTCTGCTCAACACTGCTCCTTTTTCACTTGCTCCTTACCCTTGAGTCCCCAGCTGCCCCCTGTCAGCCCCCTGAGCTCTTGCCAGTCCTGATAACAAGCTTATTACAGCTGAGAGATGTAAATTCTAATTTGATCTCCCTACCTGCCGCTTCCTAAGTCTTTGCTCAAAATTTCAATGGCTGGAGGGGGAGCAATATTTTTAGCATTTCCACACTGGTACAGTTCTTCGGAGCTGTCCCCTCAACCTGATGTGTACATCTTTTGCTACAGCAACTAAAAATAATGCAATTATTTTTCAGGCACTTTTGTTGCTCTCTGCTCTGTAAAAGTGCTGGTCCAAAAATGTAACATTTTATAGGCTGTTGCAATGTGTGTTATGGTTATGGAAAACAGAAAAGAAAAGAATGTACTTTGAATCAGAATGCATCCTAATTCTGTGCACCTGTGAGTATTTCTGGACGACACTCCCTCAAGATGCCCTGTGTACCTTCTGCTGGATTTGGTGCTCTGCCTTTGACATTTTCCCTTTCCATGCAACCTCAAAACAGGAGGAGGACACCCCTCTTCTCCCACACTGAAAAACCCCCATATTTCAAGAGCCAGAGCTAAGTTGTCAAGGTAACATTATAGAAAAGAGGTGATTTAAAGAGAGAGGAACATTTGTTTTGAACTGTTTCTTTTTTCTGTTTTGCTATTAACATTTTACTTCCAAAAATCACATCCCATTGGCAACTTATTCTAAAGAACTGGCTTGCCAGAGTTTAAGTGTTGTATGTTCTTGAGGGGATGTTGTAAGTCATAGGATTCAGGGGTCTTGAGTTTAGCATCAAATTACAGTGGGTGCTTTCAGCAGGATTAGATTTTCACCTTGGGAAGCAGTGGGGTGGGGGGCAGTGTGGGGAGGTGTGTGTGCACATCTAAGGCCAAGATGCAATTACAGAATCAGATCTTTGGAGTTGGAAGACACCCCAGAGATCATCCAGTCCAAATTGTTTCTACCCTTCATTTTACAGAGGGAAGTAGAGGCCCAGACAAATAAGATGACCTGTCTAGGGTTTTAAAGACAGTTAATACCAGAGCTGAAGCTAGAAATGAGATTGGTGCTCTCTTTTTCTGTGTGCTTTCTCTACTGCAGCATAATTTGGGAAGGTGATATCATCTAGCCTTCTAATCAGATAGCCTTGGTCTAATCATAGCTCTGCATCTTACTAGCTATAAACCCTGGTCAGCTTGCTTAACCTCTCTCAATCTGTTTCCTCATCTGTGAAATGGGAACAATAATAGAATCTACTGATAGAATTGTTAAGGATTCAGTGAGATAATCTGTGTAAAGCATTTATGACTGCCTATAAATACATTTCGGTTTATTTTTTTTTTAATGGAGCAAAAGTCAAACCTTTTCTCTAACCTAAAAGCAAAATTGTACTCTCCCATCTAGTGTGAGTTCTAGAATAAAGTATTTGAGTAGCTAGTTTTCTGCTACTTTAACTTTATGTAATAGGGGCCTATCACCTTAAACTTGGAGAACCGTCCTGAAGCCTTATTGGAACATTAACCCAGCCACACCGCTAATTTCCATTTATTCCCTAAACATAACACTGAAGTCTTTCCTTGAGATTAACTCACAGAAAAGAAAAACAGCAAGATCAAATCTGCAGTCAGTTACACGAGGCTGAACAAAGTGTCACTCTAGAGAACTGGCCTTTCTCTTTATGCGTTAAGAGCTCAAAATTATCATTCTATAAATAGAAGACTATTAACAATGTCCATGTTTGGAAACGGCAAAGTCTTAAATTAACAACAACAGCAAAATAAAATCTCACAAATTGAGGAAGAAATCTTTCGGAGAAAATAGCTGCTACAAATTCTAAAGATTCAGATTTCTACATGGGGTTCCACAGCCTTTGTCTTAGAGCCAGTGGTAGCAAATGGCTAATGAACCGCTTATTATTTATTATTCACGTTTTATGCCCTGCTTCTTTTGGGGGAAAAAATAAGTTTTAAATAGTTGAAGAAGTTAATTTGGAATGTTCTGGTAATCAATTAAAAAAAAAAAAAAAACTCAAGCTGATGCTTAGCCCTAATCAAACAATGCTGAAGTGATTCACAAGACCCTGCCCTCATGTCTCCCCAAAGACTTGTTACGTGGCTCATTTCAGTGTGGGCATCTGGAGAGATCTCAGTTTGAAACCCAGCTTTATTACTGCTAGCTAGAAAATCCTGAAAATGTATTAATTCTTCTAAGGTTAAGAAACGTTATGCAAAACTTGAAAAATAAAGCCAAAATGTAGTCCTTTTTTTTTTTCCCCAATATCATACGTGGGAATTGTTTAACAGGCCCTCTCAAGAAGTATTTAAAGGGAATGTCATTTGTTGAACTTAGTTTGCTATTGAAAAACGTTTTCAGATTTATTACAGGTACATGTTAACTTGGAGACTTTTATCTGATAAAGATGCAAATAATTTCTTTCCAGTAGAGAAAATAACCTCAAATGTGATGATTTATTGCCCTCCAGGACATTACCAGTCTTGTTTCTAATGTAGCAATCTCTGCTAGCATACCTTTGTTAACAAACCTGTAAATACTGAGCTCTTCAAATGTTCTTGGAACCAGTCTTACCATCACACCAATTCCCCCACTAATTAAGGAGTCAAGTAAAATATCTGACATATTCATTTCATATTTATATGTCATGTTTTTAACTTTTTAAAAATTATAATTTGACAGTTTTATTCTTTCCACCTATATGAGTGTTATGAGTATTACGTGAGATATTGTGTGATAAGCACTTAGCCAAGTGCATGGCACACAGTAAATGCTCAAACTATGTAAGCACTGCTAGTACTTAATATGATAGGACTACTTGGTTCTCAGTTTTGCAAAGGACTCCTCATCAGTCTGCTTCCTATTACACTTTTTATTCTTACCATTAGATTCCTGAATCCCTTCTGCAATGGCTGTTCCTACTAGAATCCTTCCATACATGGTGACCTCTTTGCTTCTCACAGATTTCCACTTTTAATGTTCTAAAATTACAACTAAAATATGTTTCCCTATAACATATTCTATAGTTGCTAATCACAGAAGTCGGCTAAAAATTATGATATTGAAGATCACATGAACCAGAAAACTTCAATCTTCACTTGAACATAAGCTCCATGAGGGCAAGGATTTTTGTCTACTTCATTTTTCTGCCATTTTTCCAATGTCTAGGATGGGTATATAGTAGACCCTCATTTTTCCCCATTGAATAAATAACATCTTTTGACTTACTTGAAAACTGAGATTCCTACGTTATCCTTTTCAAAGGATATTTTGACTGTAGATTAAACATATTTGGAGCTACTGAACCATTTCTCTCCATTGTGGTTTAGATTCCCTTTGTCACCTGGATGGCTTTTTTCTGGGAATATTTCAGTTTCCTTAATTTCCTCCTTAAGTGTGGTGCTGAGAAGTGAACAAACTTTGAAGGTACACTGGGTCTAACGCAAAGAGAGCAGGAACAACTCCCTCTCTCATTCAGAAGCTATACTTCTATTGATGCAATGCATGAACGTGTTAGGTTTGGAGGCAATAACCTGGAGTTACACTGAGTCACGTCAGTGTGGCCCACTCTATGACAGGTGCTAGTTCTAACCTCATCTCCCACACCATTTACGTCGATGATTTTCAAGCCTAGATTTATGTTAGAATCACCTGGGGTAGCTTTTAAGCTGACTAGAGCCAGGGTCCCACCCCAGAGGTTTTTATTCTATTAGAATCAGATGGCCACCAGGCAGCAGTATTTTTTAATCCCCTCAGATGATTCCATTGTGAGCCAGACTTAAGAATTACTAAGTTACAGGATCTTTTAAAACATAAACCTGATTGTGGTGTTCTTTGACCTCAAATCTTTAAATGGCTGACCACTGCTTGAAAGGGGACAGCAGCAACCCTCAACTGGTCCCTCACACACTTCTATAGCCTCATCTGCTGCCACTCCCTCATTCTTTTAAGTCTTCAAATAAATCTTGTATCTTTCCACTTTAGGAGATTGAAGAAAAGCTGTTCTCACCTTCTGGACAGATATTACTGTTTCCTAGAAATTGCCCTTACTCTGTGTTCATGCAGTTAACTCTTACTCAGCTTTTAAATTTAACCTCCGTTATCACTTCCTCTAGAATTTATTTCTCCCTGAACCCTCAGACCCAACAGTACCCTGTTATATAAGCCTAGAGACTAGCACTTATTTTAGTTGTAGATACATCTTTGTATTTTTATCTGATTCATGTTAATCTTTCCTGAGAGACAATATTTTCCATGAGGGCAGAGACCTGGCCTGCTTTCCCCAGGTTTTATCCTATTCCTTACACCATACCTAGCTTGTAGGAAGTACACAATAGATATTTTTAAGTAAGTAAATACAGGTTTTAAAAAAATCCAAGTACAGGAACACGCATATAACCCAACTTTCTATATCTTGACTTTTTAGATTTCATTTATTCTTTCTGACCTGTTAAAATATTGTATTGTACTAGGAAACCAACTTGTCTCATAAGATGTAAACAATCTCAAAAACTAATAAGCCATTTGTATATTTATCCAAAAGACTTGTGCGATATTAGCAAGTCAGTCGTCAGGCAAAATCTGTAAGGCCTGAAATACCAGCGAGGCTGTGAATATAGGTAGTGTGGTCTGTTGTGCCACTGACTTGGGGTGAAGGGTGGGGTAGTTTGAGGTAACACAGTAAGGTCATACAGAAAGAGGCACAGAGCAGTTACAGCAAAAGCCTGAAAAGAGGCGATCATCAGGACCCTTTTGGTTACAGCAGATGGAACTCATTCAAATTAGCCTAAGGAAAAAAGAGGATGGGAGTAGAGATGTACTCAATCATAAAACTGTAAAGCCAAGACGTGGATGTGAAGGCAGGACTGGGAGTAACAGCTGAAATGTAATCCAGACTCTATCTCCTTCTTCTTCTCTATGCTTCTCTTGGCTTCACCCACAGTTTTACTCTCTCCTTTGGGTGGTAAGACACCCACTGGTAGTCACATGCTCACTTTCCCTGGGAAAATAGATCTTTTCCAGATTGAGTCACATGCTCATCCATCCCAGAACAAATCTCTGTGACCAGGAGAATGGTGCCCTCAAGTTGGTCCTATTTGGCTCCATAACAACCCTGGAGGCAAAATGAAGGGGTCACCGCCATCTTACCAGAGCAGCTGAGTAGGGTTATTAGGAAATTGAGAAAAGGTGGTGGGTAGATTAAAGTATCAGGTGAATTATGGATGACAAAATACCAATGACTTACTTCAGTATCTTGCCCAGAGAAGGTTTTATTTTTTTAATTTGTTTTTCAGAAATATTATGAGGCAATATTTAGGCAAAGGACAGAAACAGTATTTATTTATTCTATGAAAGCCCAAAACAGTTGAGTTAGACTTAAACTAATTGCAGATGATTAGGGCAGTAACACGATGCCAATCTTTCATCTGAGAGTTCATTTCGTAAATAATGCCTGATGGGAAATGACACTCACTCTGCTTTGGCTCTTCAAAACAGAGTAAATCCAATGTTACTTTTCCATGGCCAAGGGCAAAATTATCTGACTGACTTTGAAGAGACATTTCTATGGAAGGAATCTGGACCAGGAAGTTTGGCTCAGGGACAAAACAGTGACCCAAACATTTTGAGAATATCTCTTATTGGCCAGACACAGTGTCAAAGCTGAAGTCATCTTCGGTTTTGGAAATTCAAATATATACATGGTACACAATGAGGGATTCTCAAGCTAAGTCATTACTTTCAGAAGGAACTCATACATTTGATAATTAATTTAATGTGATTAGTAATGAAATGTATTGCAAACATACCTTTTTAAAAGACATTAATTAAAGAGCACGAAGCAAATACTGATATAGCCGAATAGATGGCTCCATGTATTCTGTTTCTTTTCAGTGAAAAACACTGATCAATTCTTTTAACGTTCTTTCTGGTCCATAATTTCTCATTGCATTATAGCTTATGTAAGTAAGCTCTTGAAATATCACATTTTTATTTGGAAATACAATTTATTGATCAATAAAAGGAGGCTAGATTACATGATAGGCACTCCATAATAGGCAGAAATAAATAAGACCTGTGCTTAAAAAATGCATAGCATCACTCATCTTTATTTTTACAATCATTATCAGTGCTCAGTGGTACAACAGACAACTGCTGGGTGTGGGAATTCCAAGCTAATGGTAAACTTCTTGAATGGGGAGTGCTAGTTGATACTAAAGGCCAAGCCTCAAAATCCAACCCTAAAACCCAATAATTGTACACACATACACATACACATCAAAGGCTATTAAAGACAAATAATTCAGCATTATACATTTCAAATGATTTAATCTTTAGAAGGGGTTTATTAGATATGTGAGAGAAACATAGTTGAGCAAATCCACAACTAGCACAGTGCCTGGCACATAATAGTTGCTTCATAAATATTATTTCACAAATAATGAACATTGCTAGTAATTCCTGATATCCTTTCTGCAATGGATTGCAGAGAAAATAACTTTATATAATTTTAAATCTTTCAAATGGTGAGCTGTGGCATATTCTGATGTAAAAGGAAATAATATGTCATCAAGTCCAACCTTTTCATTACTTGCATGAGACAACTGAAAACTGAAAAGAAGACGTGATATGGTCAAAATCACACAGATAGATAATAGAGGAATTGGGCAAAAGATGCCCATTTTCTGATACCTAGCTGCCTCGTAAGGCAAAGATTGTGATTCTAGGAGATGATTCACTATATCACTTCTTCACTCACTAGGGGAAATTTCTGCCCTGGCTTCACTTCCTAAAATACAATTTGTGTTTCAAGGTGTATTATCTGGTTACCTACATCTCTCCTTACTTCTTTTTAAGCAATGAGGAAGTCCTTTTTAGGATTCCTAAGTAGTAAGTTAATAAAAACTAAATGTAAATAGATAAGGCTATTAAAAAATTAAAACATGAGTCCAAAAATAGAATGTTATTCCAAGTAAAGGCAGGCAAAACTTGTCTCATTTGCCTTTAACCCTGCACTTAACAGATCAAGTGCTCATTAAATATCTGCTGGAATGAATTGAAGAAAAACATTCCTGTATCTTCAGTGGATTGTAGGATTTAATGTAAGGGATTTTCCCCAAGGCTTCCATTTTGATCAACTTCAACACAGTTTTAACATCCTGAGCCTCATCTCTTGTAATTAGCAGAAATTGTTAGAAGCAACAGATTGGGCCAAACTGGCTGAGCTGCATTGTATCGTATCTTAGGATGGAATACTGATATAATAGATACAAAGAAACATATTTCATGTAAAATACACTTAGGGGCTTTATTGGTATGCCCTGCTTCTCCCCGCCAAAAAGCAGGAAGAAATGGACAAAAACAGAAATATAAAAGCATAACGAGACAGATTGGCTACTTGATGAGCATATCAGACTCCAACTTAACTATGCTGGCACATCTAATGAAAGAATGTGGCATTCAAGAGGTCATCCATGAGGCCAGATGCAGTGGTTCATGCCTGTAATTCCAGCACTTTTGGAGACCGAGGCAGGCAGATCAGCTGAGGTCAGGAGTTCGAGACCAGCCCGGCCAACATAGTGAAACCCCATTTCTACTAAAAATACAAAAATGAGCCAGGCAAGGAAGCACATGTTTGTAATCCCAGCTACTCAGGAGGCTGAGGCAGGAGAATCACTTGAACCCAAGAGGTAGAGGTTGCAGTGAGCCAAGATCACACCACTGCACTGCACTCCATCCAGCCTGGGTGATAGAGTAAGACTTTGTTTCCCAAAAAAAAAGTCATTCATGGATTAAAAAAAAAAGTCATTCAAGGATACATAGAAGAAATGAGAGCCATAAAAATGTAGGAAGAGTTCATTCAAGCACTGAATAGAAGAGTCTTAGCCAATGGACTCTCCTCATGTTTAGTGAGTGGTTGGTTTGTTCCAGGGATTGGAGATATGATAGTTACAAAACAGGGGCCTTACCCTCAAGGTACTTAACAAGACTCTGTGGGGAGGACTTTCACTATCTCTAGTACCCCTGACAAAATGATACCTGTTGGGCTGAGTTAGCCTGCTGCCATTAAAGAATCCTTTTTAGCTAACACTCCTTTTTCTGAGTTTAAATGCATTAATTATCCTTTTCATTATGTTCCTTCTTGTTGCATAGATCTTCTTAGGGGGAGAGAAGATTTAGCTATTCCTATGCATGTGATACTATTTCTTATGCTAAATTTAAAAATTGGTATTTCTAATTTAGACATCAATCTCATGAAGTTGGTTAATGTGTGAGTCTATCATTGAGATAGAACCTCTCTTGCTGAGTTGATAGAATCAGCTTTCTAAGTCTCTTCACTGAACTTGTGAAAGACATTCTGTGAGAATTCCAAGGAAAGGGACTTGCTCATAAATAACTGCTATAATATCTTCAAATTCCCAGACATAGCATATAGAATAATGAATTGGCAGGAGTTTACAGTTAGATAAATGGGTCAATTCTTTACCCATGCCATTTGTCACATTTATAAGAGATCATGGGTGCTGAGCCACTTCATTCATCCTCTCTCACTAAGATCTTATCATACATCAATATTTTATCCTAGAGAAACACTTAAAGATTCTATTATTAGAAGAGCCACAGCAGTACTGGAGCTCAATGTAAAAGGTGAAGTCAAACATCAGTTTGTAGTGACATGATTAGTATCAATACAATTTCTGCTTTTTAAGAGCAAAATCAAAACATAGAACGTTTCCACACTGGAAAACTATATTTGGGGTTTTGGAAAGATTTTTGAAGTTCACTGCATTTCAACACATCATGTGAATACTTTATATATTTTGAAACTCACAGCCTTTTAGTTTTAACACCATTAACCTGAAGGTATTCTTAACATTCAGTTATGGAAAACTGTGTAAGGCAAAACTTTTGAAATTGCCATCATGTTTGTGATTTGTAGAAGTTAGAATTTCTTGGCTCTGGTGTGGAATTTGGTAGTCTAGATTATCGTCTTCTTCATCAGGAGAAGATCTTGTTACTAAATTCTCTTATCCTTGAGTTCTTCTCTGTAAAGTAGGACAGCAGCCGTCTCCTATGGTTATGCAAGACCTTAACAAAATAATCTCAGTAAAAGTGGCTCTTACATACATAACCATAGCTAACATGCATCGAGTGCTCATTGTGCTCTTACATGGCAAATGTTCAAATATTAGCAGATATTACTAAATTACCTATTTTGTGAGCCACCTCATTAGTTGATATTTAAATAGATTCAGAACAGGTATGGTTTGGTAGCAAGTGTTTACACTCAAAGTCTACCAAATTCTACCCTTATTTTTGACATTTTTCCAGTGACTTAATTATCACAATTAATTCTTACGATTTAGAGAGCACATTTACAGGCTAGACTCGTTGTAACTCTAGATAGCAAAACTATGTCATTCTAGTTTATTTCTTAAGTAAGAAAACAATGTTCAATAACAATTCTTCAATGGATCCTCTCTTAAAACTCATTGAATCCAGGCCTCTATTATCAATCATCTGGGTTGGACAATCATTTACTATCTGCCTCCAATCACCCTCATTTAGCCCTTTGACAATGTACTCTTCAATCTTTAGACAGTGTTGGTTTCACTCTTAGTTCCCATCTCTCACAGGATAACGTGTGAACTTTCCAATACCATTTATTGAAGAGGCTATCCTTTCTCCATTATGTAATCTTGGCACCTTTGTTAAAAAATAGTTGACCACACATCAAACAGATGGGTTTATTTCTGGGCTCACTATTCTGTTCTATGTGGCTTATGTGTCTGTGTTTATGCAAGTACCATACGGTTTTGATTACAGTATCTTTATAATATAATTTAAAATCAGGAAGTGTGCTGCCTCCAACTTTGTTCTGCTTGCTCAAGATTGTTTATTTGAGGTATTTTGTGATTCCTATTATTTTTGTGTTTTTCTATTCTTATAAAAAATACCATTGAAATTTTGGTAGGGATTGAATTTAATCTGTAAATCACTCTGGGTAATATGGACATTTTGACAATATTAATTCTTCCAATTTATGAACATAGGCTATTTTCTATTTAATTATGTCTTCTTCAATTTCGTTCATCAATGTTTTATAGTTTTCAGTGTATAGATCTTGCAGTTTCTTGGTTAAATTTATTTCTAGTTATATTTTTCATGTTAGGGAACTGTTTTTCTGATTTCTTTTTTGGATAGTTTGCTATTAGTGTAAAGAAACTCATCTGATTTTTGTATGTTGACTTTGTATCCTGTAACTTCACAAAATTCATTTATTAGTTCTAGCAGTTTTTTTGATAAAGTCTTCAGGGCTTTCTATGTATAAAATAATATACTCTACAAACAGAGACAGTTTTACTTCTTCCTTTCTGACTTGGATGACTTTTATTTTTTTTCTTCCTTAATTGCTCTGGCTAGAAAACCATATATTTGATAAGGGGTTAATATCCAAAATATTTAAGAACTCATAAAACTTGATAAGAAAAAAAACCTGAATAAAAACGGACAAAGATATGAATAAATATTTTCCCAAAGACATACAAATGGCTAATAGGTATATTAAAAGGTACGCAAAGTTGTCACTTATGAGGGATATCCAAATCAAAAGCACAATGAGATATCTCACATCTGTTAGGATGGCTACTATCAAAAAGACAAAAAAAAAAAAAACATGCATTGGCAAGGATGTACAGAAAAGAGAACCCTTATTGCTGATAGTAAAGTAAATTGGTATGATCATTATTAAAAACAGCATAGGGATTCCTAAAAAATATATAAATAGAACTATCAGATGATCCAACAAACTCACTTCTGTGTATACATCCAAAGGAAAAATCGCTATCTTCAAGTGATGCTTACCCTCCCATGTTCTTTGTAGCATTATTCATAATAGTCACAAAATGAAAATGACTTAAGCATCCATCAACCGATGAGTAGTTAAAGAAAATGTGATTGATACACATAGTACAACACTATTCAGCCTTCAAAACAAAGCAAATCCTGCTGCCATTTGTGACAACCTGGATAAATCTGAAGGATATTATGTTAAGTGAAACAAGCCAGACACAGAAAGACAAATACTGCATGATTCTACTTACATGTGGAATCTAAAAAACAAAATTCAGTCTCAGGGTAACAGAGAGTAGAATGGTGGTTACAAGGAGGTGGTAGGTAGGGTATAAGGAGAGATGTTGGTGAAACAGTACAAATAATCACTTACAAAATGAATAGGTATTGGAGACTTAATGGTCAACATGGTAACTGTAATTAATAATAATGCATTGTGTCCTTGAAATTTGCTAAGAGAGATGTCAAGTGTACCCACCACACACACAGAAAAAAAATGGTAACTATGTGAGGTAATGGCTATGTTAATTAGATTGATTGTGGTGATTATTTCTCAACATACACATACATCAAATCATTACATTGCACACTTTAAATAACTACCATATTTAATTGTCAATCATACCTCAATGAATCTAGGGACAAAAGTAATGCAACTGAAAAAATCCATAATCTTACTCATATGAATTATAAAGCAGCAGATGGAATGCACCTTATGCCTCCTGTATAACTGCTGAAGGAAATAGCTGTCAGGTTCCTTCTTCCATAAGACTTCTCTTCCCTCTTTTCCCTCTTTACCCAGTTCTATGTTAAGTCCTCTGCTATGTTCTCTACCACAATCTTATAATTTTCCTTTCATACTACTTGCCATTATTTATTGTTATCACTTAGTTATCTGAATGTACAGCTAGACTGTCAGCTCTTGAGAACAATGCACTGTGTCTGTTCTGTTCATCTGTGTTCACCAACGCCTAGCATACTGCCTAGACTGGAGTAGACACTATAATAATTGTTAGATGATGGAATAAGGGATGGACAGAAGACCTGAAAACTGTACCCAAAGTGATGGTATTGGCAATTACAATACTAGTAGAATAGACAGTTTAATATAATGCAGTGTCTATATTATAGTTAATTTTGATTCATACATCTTAATCTTAAATTTTTTATTTACTTTATGCCCTGCCTAAATACCTAAAGTGCTTACCAACCAATGGAGCTTACATCTAAATTTTATTCTCAGGTTTAGTCTTTATAGACTAAGTTTCAGGAGACAGAAAATGTTTAAACTGCTATATTGATTAGTATAGCCTTGAATATCACATCCTTAAAGTTCAACTGGAATAAACCTCATCAACACAGTGAGCCTCCTATAAATTTGGCCTTTTGTTTATATTTCATTAATTTTATATTTTTGACTAAACTGGCTTTTTCCCTGAGCACTGTTTGCTCTTCATTGTAAGTAACTATAGAGATCATGAACCATCTTATCACCAATTCAATGATCATGGAATTGCAATTTCTGAAGATTTTCAGGAGTTGTGGACTAAGATTTTCAGGACACATCAAAAGGTGACAATAGAAAAGATGCCCAAATACTTAATTGAAAAAAAGTAGATGTCATGGCCTGTGCTGTATTTTTATGCATATTTTCAGGAAGTTAAAATGAACAGCATTTACAAATTCCAGACTAACTTACACGTTAGTAGCGAAATCCAAAATTCCAATTGTGGAGTCTACATTTACTAATGAATAAGTTGTTACTGACATTTACTTAATTGAGATACCTACCACTTTAGCAGACTATGATCCTAGTACCCTAAAATGTTATGAACCACAAACTAGCCATTTAAGTAACAGCCTCCTTCAGGTATTAAGACTCAGATAGCTTTACTACCTTAAATTGGATTTCCCACAGACATTCGGAGGTACTTAGATTTATTTCAGGAGACTTTACCCTTATGGATATAATGTTTTGTGGTTAGAATTGGAGAAGATGCACAGACTGTCTTTATCAGCATAATATTTACATATAACCATAGCAGCCAACATTTACTAAGTATTCACTGTGTACTAGCTGCTTTAATGACAGTATCTCTCTTTATCTCACACACACAGAATCAAAAACGATGTACACAACTACTTCTAGAGAAAAAGCACAAAAAATAAAGAAATAGAAAACAAAAAGGGGTGAGAAATCAAGTATAAATTATGTACCACTTTAAAATTCTCTTTTAAATCTGAATCTTTTAAAATTTAAGAGAAATGTCTTCATAGCTTTTAAGATGAAAGATATAGTTTTTTTCTTAACATATGAAACTTCAAGCACTGTGAATCATTAACTCATCATTATTTGTTAAACGGATGTGAGGTCAGTCAACAAATTCTCAAGGAAGATGGGAAGGCAGAGGGAAAAGAAGAAAGAGGAGGCAAAGAAAATGCTTAAGCCATGAGGGACAAAGCTAGATTTCCACAGTTCTGGGACAGATGGCTTAGAGAAGATGAGAGAAGAAAGAAAGTCAGAAAAAAAAAAAAAAAGCAAATATGGATTGAAAGAGAAGTACTCTCAAGGGCTTTGTAAACAAATTAAGCTCAAAGTTGGTTAAAAAATAAAAGAATAGTCATCTAGCCAGTGTCTGTAAGAAATAGCGAGCTAAGACAATTTTCTTATGGGGCTGGTTAAGTGAGTGCAGTGAATAAGATAATGATCCTAATTCCAATTAATTTTCTTAAGAGCTAATGCTTCACTTGGCACCATGTTAAATGCTTTTCATGTATTATTTAATCTTTACAAAAATTCTATGAGTTAGGTTTTAGAATTATCTCCATCTTATAAATGAGGAAACTGAGGTACAGAGAGGTTACGTAGCTGCCCCAAATCACATAGTGGAATAGTGGGTAAGAGATAAATATAGGATCCAACTCAAGTCTGTCTGATGATGAAGTCTGTGTCCTTAATTGCTATGCTAAACTGCCTCTCATTGCTATTAATGAATATGAAATTGAAGCAGAGTGGTGTCATGATTTAATATTTTATATGACTAATAGACTAATGTAATTTTAACAGCACTTCGTAATTTATAAAATGCATTCACACACACAGTGTTTCACTTGGGTTTTAGAATCCCTATGTGGTAGCTAAGGATTACCTTTTTCTAAGTATATCTGTAAAGAAATTTGTGTTCAAGGAAGTGACATTCAAGGTCACAAAATAGATGTCAGTATGGTAGAAGGGAAAAAGCTGGCTCTATGTATCTGAGAACTGGGGTCCTGCCACTCAATAAATAAGTGTTTTGGGACCAAAAATTTCTGTTCTGACTAGTGTCTACACCTGAAAAATGGAGACAGTATTCTAACTTCTCAGAGTCTTTGTGAGAATAAAACTACTTAACCTACATAAGTGCCTTTGGTACATGTAGGCATGCAACATGTGCAAATTTCCTTCACCTTCCTGTGATATTGGGTATCTCAGAAACAGCTCTAGAATCAGGGTCAGAAGATCTGTGCTCTTTTCCTACTCATGCCCTTAGTTAGCTATGGCATGGAACTGTTACTTTACATTCATTTGTAACTATAGGTCAATAAACTGACTCTCAAGAAAAGAATAGAAAAAAAAAGCCCTGTTTGTAGCATTTGCTAACTTCAAATAACTAACATGATGTCAGCAAACATGGAGCAGAGAAGAAATAAGCTCATTTTGTTTCCATCAAATGGGTAAGAGCTTGGTCTAGCACACCATTGAGTAAAACTGTGATATTAGATGAGTGTTTTTCAAATATTTATGAAAGAAAAATCATTTTTCAACTGATGTTGACATTGTATAGAACTTAAATACAGAAACCCAATATGATTAGAACTCTGCTGGTAGAGGAGGGTAGTGGAGCACAGAGCCCTGCCCTAAACCCAGCTCCTCCCCTCCTCTGTGTAGATTCCTAAGACATTCCTGAAGAACATATTCAAGTGGGTCATATCTTAGGGTCTTTGTAGGACTCTCATTCTAAGATACTGTATTCTATGATAGTATAAGACATGTTTTTTATTTGATAATTTTTAGAACAGATTTACTTCTATATATGTGTATCATTTTTGTAAACCAATTAGATTTCTAACCAATGCAATACAGAAAAAATTAAGGATATTAAAAAACCATAGTCTCCTCGCTAATTGTGTGCCTAATCAAATGACCACTCCTGTTCAGGGTCAATAACCACACTATCTCATGGTGACATTGAGTCTTTCATAGCATGGCTATGGCTAGGATTGCAAAACTTCATATGAAGTGACAGATTTTAAGACAGCAGGGAATCTAGTCTCAAGCAGGGAGTGATAAAATAGCAGGTGTCAGAGAATTCGAGAGAAAGGAAAACATTTCTTAGAAAAACCATTTTATAGTTGGTATAAACCACTTTATAGTCGGTATAAAACATTTTTTCATCCTGAATTTCATCCACCTTTAACACAACTCTGTGTTTATTCACCTCTTAAACTCATCAAGTTTCTTCCGACATTCGGGCTTTCACAGATGCTGTTCCCTCTAACTAGAAGTTTTTACTGCTCCTCTTTACCTGGTTGACACTACAAGACACTTCTGGGAAGCTTCCTGTCTCGCTATTCACTATGTATGTCCCCTGGTTTGCTTTCCCAAACCCTGTACTCCTCTGCAGAATTACAAGTAATTAGTTTTGTAACTTTTTTATATGTTTGTTTCTTCCCAGGGAGTGAAATCTCATGAGAGCAAGAATATTGTCTCTCTCTCATTTTTGAACACTGGATTGCATAGTGAGTGTCTAAAACATACCAAGCACTCAATCTGTTCATTCATTCACACACACACACACACACACACACACACACACACACAAATAGAGACAGATGATTATGGGAAGATGGTAAGGTAAGAAGCACCAGAATTTTTTCTCCCCAACTAGACAATAATTTCACTGAAAGAATCTGTCTGCTGTAATTATTTTGGAGTCTACTAAAGGCTTGCTACTTCCAGGGAAGTGTTGAACAGTAAACTGTGGTTAATTTTGGTCAATTTCAGCTCTTTACACAGTAGCAGCTACCCATTCCCTGACTGCTCAGCACACTGGCAGGATGCTCATGGAGTAGCCTGCACACAGCTTTCAGGAGCCAGGATAGGCAAAAAGGACCCTGTCTTCCAAATATCTAGAAACTTGTGTTCTGACTAGCATCACAGTGATGCAGAAAAAAATATAGCAGCAACTGTTGCACATCCCTCCAGTTTTGCAAGCTCTTTCTCCTCTGACAAAAGTGACTTCCAAGGGATGTAAAGGACCAGTGCCTCACCACCAACTTTATATTTCTTTTTATTTTCCTACTCTTGGGAGTCCAGTATTAAAGACTAGGACATTCAAATTCAAAAGCAACTGCATATATGGGAGGATACAGAAAGTCATATGCATGCCCAGGTAAATGTGCAGGCTCAGAAATTACTTAAGAAGACCTTAAGCTGACACCTTATGCTAATACTGGGCACAAAAATAGCCTGTAATAATTAAAGCAAAACAATAACAACAAGGCAGCAAACCCTGAGGAAGAGAATCTGATTTCCAGATTTACCTCATTATTAGATTCAAATGTTCATTTTTCAACAAAAAATTATACGACATACAATGAAACAGGGAAGTGTGGTCCATTTGAAAGAAAGAAAAACAACAACAACAACAACAACAACAGAAAATATCACTTAAAAAAAGACCAGATGGCAGATCTACTAGACAAAGACTTTAAAACAACTATCTTAAAGATACTCAAAGATCGGGTGGGGTGTGGTGGCTCACGCCTATAATCCCAGGACTCTGGGAGGCTGAGGCAGGTGGATCATGAGGTCAGGAGTTCTAGATCAATCTGGCCAACACGGGGAAACCCTGTCCCTACTAAAAATACAAAAAAATTAGACAGGTGTGATGAAGTACGCCTGTAATGCCAGCTACTCGGGAGGCTGAGGCAGGAGAATCGCATGAACCCAGGAGGCAGAGGTTGCAGTGAGCCAAGATCGTGCCACTGCACTCCAGCCTGGGCAACAGTGTGAGACTCTGTCTCAAAAAAAAAAATGCTCAAACACCTAAAGGAAGATGTAATGAAAGTCAAGGAAATTATGTGTGAACAAAATAGAAATATTAATAAAAATACAGAAAACTTGAAGCCAAAATAAAATTGAAACTGAAATGTATAATACCTGAAATGAAAAATTCACTAGAGAATTTAAAAGGCAGATTTAAGTGGGCAGAAGAATCAGCAATTTTGAAGAAAATATAAGCAATAGACTTTACCAATAAAAATGATCAAGTCTGAGGTACAGAAAGAAAAAATAATTGAAGAAATGTCAACAGAACCTAAGAAATCTGTGGGACACCATCAAGCAGATAAATATATGCATCATTTTCTAGATGGAAAAAAGAGAGTGCAGGACAGAAAACATACTTGAAGAAATGGCTGAAATCTTCCCAAATTTGATGAAAAACATTAACACAAACATTCATGAAGCTCAATAAACCCAAGAAGATAACCTCAAAGAGACACACACAGAGACAAATAATAATCAAACTGTCAAAAGCCAAAGGCAAAGAGAATTTTGAATGCAACCACAGAGAAGTAATGTACCACATACAAGGGATTCTCAATAAAATTATTAGCAACTTTCTCATCAAAAATTAGTGGGCTGATACATTCAGTGCTAAAATAAAAAAAAATACTGTCACCTAAGTATCTAATATTTTACAAATCTGCCACTTAAAAGTGAGAAAAAAATTAAAATTTTCCCAGATAAACAAAAGCTGAGCAATTTCATTATCACTGGACCAGCTCTGTAAAAAATATAAAAGGGAATTCTGCAAGCTGAAATGAAAGGACACTGAAGGCCTACAATATGGTTCGGTTCTGTGTCCCCATGCAAATCTCATCTCAAATTGTAATCCCCCCATGTCAGGTGAGGGACCTGGTGGGAGGTGATGGGATCATGGGTGTGGATTGTCCCCATGCTGTTCTCTTGATAGTGAGTGACTTCTCATGAGACCTAATGGATTAAAAGCATGGCACTTCCGCCTTTGCTCTCTTTCTCTCCTGCCATCATGTAAGACATGCCTTGCTTTCCCTTTGTCTTCTGCCACGACTGCAAGTTTCCTGAGACCTCCCCAACCATGCAGAACTAGGAGTCAATTAAACCTGTTTTCGTTTTGAATTAGTCTCAGGAAGTTCTTTATAGCAGTGTGAAAATGGACTAATACAGCATATAAAGAAATAAATTTCTTAATAAAGGTAAATACAAGGGAAATTAGGAAAGTTGGTACTATTGTAAAAATGGTGTGTAACTTCACTTTTTGTTTCCTACATGATTTAAGAAAATAATACATTTTTAAAAAAGTTAGTATAAAAGCTAGTGTTATTGTAACATTTGTTTTTCGCTCCACATTTTATAGAGTTTAATAGACTAACGCATTAAAAGATTATTAGTTTATGTTTCTTAAACACACAAAGTGAAAATATATAATTTTGTTACATCAACAGCTGAAAGAGTGGGGGCAGAACTGTTAAAGTAGCAGACTTGTTTGTGTTATTGAAGTTAACCTGGTATAAATTAAAATAGGAATGTTATAACATTAAGAGGTTAAATGTAATTCCCATGATAACTATAAACCAAATAGTTAAAGAATAACATGAAAAGAAATGAGAAAGAAATCTAAGTATAGTTTTACTATTTTTAAAAAATCAGTTAAACACAAAAGAAGACACAAATTCAGGTAATGAGACAAAAAAAAAAAAAAAAAAAACAGTTAAAATGAATACAGACAAGAAAGATCAAAAGACCAAAGTATCTGCTTATCAGTAATTACTTGAAATGTAAATGAATTAAATTCTCTCATAGAAAAGACAGATTGGCAGAATGGATTTAAATATCTGATCTAATGATATGCTGTCTGAGATACACACTTGACATTCAAAGACACAAATAGGTTGACATTTTAAAGACAGAAAATTTTCTAGGCACAGGTGCTCACATCTGTGCAGCAGTTTTGGTGGCCAAGGGGGATGGATCACTTGAGCCCAAGTTTAAGACTAGCCTAGGCAACATAGTGAAACTCTGTCTCCACAAAAAATACAAAAAAATAATTTTAGCTGGGCATGTTGGCACACACCTATAGTTCCAGCTGCTTGGGAGGCTGAGGTGGAAGGATTGCTTGGGTCCAGGAAGTTGAGGCTGCAGTTATCTGTGTTCGTGCCACTGCACTCTAGCCTGGTCAACAGAGTGAGATTCTAACTCAAAAAAAAAAAAAAAAAAAAAAAAAAAAAAAAAGAGAGAGAAAGAAAGAAAGAAAGAAAAAGAAAAGAAAACTTATATTCTATGCAAATAGCAACCAAAAGAGACCATAGGTGGTTATATTAATATCAGAAAAAATGGATTTTAATTCAAAAAAATTCACAAAACACAAATGCAATTACATATTAATAAAAGTTTCAATACAGTAAGAAGACATGATGATTATAAAAATTTATGTGCCCAAAAATAGCCTATTAAAATATGTGAAGCATAGGAAAGGAGACAGAACAAGATAGCCAAATATAACCCTCTGGTGATCATTCCTGCCACAAAGGAACATGAAACTGAACAACTGTCCACACAAGAAAGCACCTTCACCAGAACCAAAAATCAAGTGATCACAGTACCTGGTTTTAACATAATAGCAAGAAGGGAGGCACTGAAGAAGGTGTAAAAGATAGTCTTGAATTGTCAACACCACCCCTCTACCATCTTCCTAGCAATAGCCATACGGCATGGAGGAAAAATCTGTGTGCTTGGGGGAGACAGAATGCATTGATGGTGAGACTTTGTATAGAACACAGCACTACTATATTAGTACCTTCTCATACTGCTGATAAAGACATACCCGATACTGGGAAATTTACAAAAGAAAAAGGATTAACGGACTTACAGTTCCCCGTGGCTGGGGAAGCCCCACAATCATGGCAGAAGGCAAGGAG
The DNA here is from genome assembly GCF_009764315.1 of Trachypithecus francoisi. Classification (NCBI taxonomy): domain Eukaryota; kingdom Metazoa; phylum Chordata; class Mammalia; order Primates; family Cercopithecidae; genus Trachypithecus; species Trachypithecus francoisi. The sequence continues at coordinate 135,431,501 of NW_022681465.1, forward strand.
GAACAAGTCACATCATACATGGATGGCAACAAGCAAACAGAGAGCTTGTGCAGGGAATTATCCCCCTTATGGAACTAACAGATCTTTTTTTTTTTTTTTTTTTTTTTTATTATACTTTAAGTTCTAGGGTACATGTGCATGACTTTTATATCATGTATAACTCCCCAATGCAATCCCTCCCTCCTCCCCCCTCCCCATGATAGGCCCCAGTGTGTGATGTTCCCCTTCCCGAGTCCAAGTGATCTCATTGTTCAGTTCCCACCTATGAGTGAGAACATGCGGTGTTTGGTTTCTCTTCTTGTGATAGTTTGCTAAGAATGATGGTTTCCAGCTGCATCCATGTCCCTACAAAGGATGCAAACTCATCCTTTTTTATGGCTGCATAGTATTCCATGGTGTATATGTGCCACATTTTCTTAATCCAGTCTGTCACAGATGGACATTTGGGTTGATTCCAAGTCTTTGCTATTGTGAATAGTGCCGCAATAAACATATGTGTGCATGTGTCTTTGTAGTAGAGTAATTTATAATCCTTTGGGTATATACCCAGTAGTGGGATGGCTGGGTCATATGGTACATCTAGTTCTAGATCCTTGAGGAATCGCCATACTGTTTTCCATAATGGTTGAACTAGTTTACAATCCCACCAACAGTGTAAAAGTGTTCCTATTTCTCCACATCCTCTCCAACACCTGTTGTTTCCTGACTTCTTAATGATTGCCATTCTAACTGGTGTGAGATGGTATCTCATTGTAGTTTTGATTTGCATTTCTCTGATGGCGAGTGATGATGAGCATTTTTTCATGTGTCTGTTGGCTGTATGGATGTCTTCTTTTGAGAAATGTCTGTTCATATCCTTTCCCCACTTTTTGATGGGGTTGTTTGTTTTTTCTTGTATATTTGTTTGAGTTCTTTGTAGATTCTGGATATTAGCCCTTTGTCAGATGAGTAGGTTGCAAAAATTTTTTCCCATTCTGTAGGTTGCCTGTTCACTCTGATGGTAGTTTCTTTAGCTGTGCAAAAGCTCTTTAGTTTAATTAGATCCCATGTGTCAATTTTTGCTTTTGCTGCCGTTGCTTTTGGTGTTTTAGACATGAAGTCCTTGCCCATGCCTATGTCCTGAATGGTACTACCTAGATTTTCTTCTAGGGTTTTTATGGTATTAGGTCTAACATTTAAGTCTCTAATCCATCTTGAATTAATTTTCGTATAAGGGGTAAGGAAAGGATCCAGTTTCAGCTTTCTACTTATGGCTAGCCAATTTTCCCAGCACCATTTATTAAATAGGGAATCCTTTCCCCATTTCTTGTTTCTCTCAGGTTTGTCAAAGATCAGATGGCTGTAGTTGTGTGGTATTATTTCTGAGGACTCTGTTCTGTTCCATTGGTCTATATCTCTGTTGTGGTACCAGTACCATGCTGTTTTGGTTACTGTAGCCTTGTAGTATAGTTTGAAGTCAGGTAGCGTGACGCCTCCAGCTTTGTCCTTTTGACTTAGGATTGTCTTGGCAATGCGGGCTCTTTTTTGGTTCCATATGAACTTTAAAGCAGTTTTTTCCAATTCTGTGAAGAAAGTCATTGGTAGCTTGATGGGGATGGCATTGAATCTATAAATCACCTTGGGCAGTATGGCCATTTTCACGATATTGATTCTTCCTATCCATGAGCATGGTATGTTCTTCCATTTGTTTGTGTCCTCTTTGATTTCACTGAGCAGTGGTTTGTAGTTCTCCTTGAAGAGGTCCTTTACATCCCTTGTAAGCTGGATTCCTAGGTATTTTATTCTCTTTGAAGCATTGTGAATGGAAGTTCATTCCTGATTTGGCTCTCTGCTTGTCTGTTACTGGTGTATAAGAATGCTTGGGATTTTTGCACATTAATTTTGTATCCTGAGACTTTGCTGAAGTTGCTTATCAGCTTAAGGAGATTTTGGGCTGAGACGATGGGGTTTTCTAAATATACAATCATGTCATCTGCAAACAGGGACAATTTGACTTCTTCTTTTCCTAACTGGATACCCTTGATTTCTTTCTCTTGCCTGATTGCCCTAGCCAGAACTTCCAACACTATGTTGAATAGGAGTGGTGAGAGAGGGCATCCCTGTCTTGTGCCAGTTTTCAAAGGGAATTTTTCCAGTTTTTGCCCATTCAGTATGATATTAGCTGTGGGTTTGTCATAAATAGCTCTTATTATTTTGAGGTACGTTCCATTAATACCAAATTTATTGAGCGTTTTTAGCATAAAGGGCTGTTGAATTTTGTCAAAAGCCTTTTCTGCATCTATTGAGATAATCATGTGGTTCTTGTCTTTGGTTCTGTTTATATGCTGGATTACGTTTATTGATTTGCGAATGTTGAACCAGCCTTGCATCCCAGGGATGAAGCCCACTTGATCATGGTGGATAAGCTTTTTGATGTGCTGCTGAATCCGGTTTGCCAGTATTTTATTGAGAATTTTTGCATCGATGTTCATCAGGGATATTGGTCTAAAATTCTCTTTTTTTGTTGTGTCTCTGCCAGGCTTTGGTATCAGGATGATGTTGGCCTCATAAAAAGAGTTAGGGAGGATTCCCTCTTTTTCTATTGATTGGAATAGTTTCAGAAGGAATGGTACCAGCTCCTCCTTGTACCTCTGGTAGAATTCAGCTGTGAATCCATCTGGTCCTGGACTTTTTTTGGTGGGTAGGCTATTAATTGTTGCCTCAATTCAGAGCCTGCTATTGGTCTATTCAGGGATTCAACTTCTTCCTGGTTTAGTCTTGGGAGAGTGTAAGTGTCCAGGAAATTATCCATTTCTTCTAGATTTTCTAGTTGATTTGCGTAGAGGCATTTATAGTATTCTCTGATGGTTGTTTGTATTTCTGTGGGGTCGGTGGTGATATCCCCTTTATCATTTTTTATTGCGTCTATTTGATTCTTCTCTCTTTTCTTCTTTATTAGTCTAGCTAGCGGTCTGTCAATTTTGTTGATCTTTTCAAAAAACCAACTCCTGGATTCATTGATTTTTTGGAGGGTTTTTTGTGTCTCTATCTCCTTCAGTTCTGCTCTGATCTTAGTTATTTCTTGCCTTCTGCTAGCTTTTGAATGTGTTTGCTCTTGCCTCTCTAGTTCTTTTAATTGTGATGTTAGAGTGTCAATTTTAGATCTCTCCTGCTTTCTCTTGTGGGCATTTAGTGCTATAAATTTCCCTCTACACACTGCTTTAAATGTGTCCCAGAGATTCTGGTATGTTGTATCTTTGTTCTCATTGGTTTCAAAGAACATCTTTATTTCTGCTTTCATTTCGTTATGTACCCAGTAGTCATTCAGGAGCAGGTTGTTCAGTTTCCATGTAGTTGAGCGGTTTTGATTGAGTTTCTTAGTCCTGAGTTCTAGTTTGATTGCACTGTGGTCTGAGAGACAGTTTGTTATAATTTCTGTTCTTGTACATTTGCTGAGGAGTGCTTTACTTCCAATTATGTGGTCAATTTTGGAATAAGTGCGATGTGGTGCTGAGAAGAATGTATATTGTGTTGATTTGGGGTGGAGAGTTCTATAGATGTCTATTAGGTCCGCTTGGTGCAGAGATGAGTTCAATTCCTGGATATCCTTGTTAACTTTCTGTCTCGTTGATCTGTCTAATGTTGACAGTGGAGTGTTGAAGTCTCCCATTATTATTGTATGGGAGTCTAAGTCTCTTTGTAGGTCTCTAAGGACTTGCTTTATGAATCTGGGTGCTCCTGTATTGGGTGCATATATATTTAGGAGAGTTAGCTCTTCCTGTTGAATTGATCCCTTTACCATTATGTAATGGCCTTCTTTGTCTCTTTTGATCTTTGATGGTTTAAAGTCTGTTTTATCAGAGACTAGGATTGCAACCCCTGCTTTTTTTTGTTCTCCATTTGCTTGGTAGATCTTCCTCCATCCCTTTATTTTGAGCCTATGTATGTCTCTGCATGTGAGATGGGTCTCCTGAATACAGCAGACTGATGGGTCTTGACTCTTGATCCAGTTTGCCAGTCTGTGTCTTTTAATTGGAGCATTTAGTCCATTGACATTTAAGGTTAATATTGTTATGTGTGAACTTGATCCTGTCATTATGATATTAACTGGTTATTTTGCTCGTTAGTTGATGCAGTTTCTTCCTAGCCTCGATGGTCTTTACATTTTGGCATGTTTTTGCAATGGCTGGTACCGGTTGTTCCTTTCCATGTTTAGGGCTTCCTTCAGGGTCTCTTGTAAGGCAGGCCTGGTGGTGACAAAATCTCTAAGCATTTGCTTATCTGTAAAGGATTTTATTTCTCCTTCACTGATGAAGCTTAGTTTGGCTGGATATGAAATTCTCGGTTGAAAATTCTTTTCTTTAAGAACGTTGAATATTGGCCCCCACTCTCTTCTGGCTTGTAGAGTTTCTGCCGAGAGGTCTGCTGTTATTCTGATGGGCTTCCTTTGTGGGTAACCCGACCTTTCTCTCTGGCTGCCCTTAAGATTTTTTCCTTCATTTCAACTTTGGTGAATCTGGCAATTATGTGTCTTGGAGTTGCTCTTCTGGAGGAGTATCTTTGTGGCGTTCTCTGTATTTCCTGAATTTGAATGTTGGCCTGCCCTACTAGGTTGGGGAAGTTCTCCTGGATGATATCCTGAAGAGTGTTTTCCAACTTGGTTCCATTTTCCCCCTCACTTTCAGGCACCCCAATCAGACGTAGATTTGGTCTTTTTCCATAATCCCATACTTCTTGCAGGCTTTGTTCATTTCTTTTTCTTCTTTTTTCTTTTGGTTTCTCTTCTCGCTTCATTTCATTCATTTGATCCTCAATCGCTGATACTCTTTCCTCCAGTTGATCGAGTCGGTTACTGAAGCTTGTGCATTTGTCACGTATTTCTCGTGTCATGGTTTTCATCTCTGTCATTTCGTTTATGATCTTCTCTGCATTAATTAGTCTAGCTGTCAATTCTTCCACTTTTTTTTCAAGATTTTTAGTTTCTTTGCACTGGGTACGTAATTCCTCCTTTAGCTCTGAGAGTTTGATGGACTGAAGCCTTCTTCTCTCATCTCGTCAAAGTCATTCTCTGACCAGCTTTGATCCGTTGCTGGTGATGGGCTGCGCTCCTTTGCAGGGGGAGATGCGCTCTTATTTTTTGAATTTCCAGCTTTTCTGCCCTGCTTCTTCCCCATCTTTGTGGTTTTATCTGTCTCTGGTCTTTGATGATGGTGACGTACTGATGGGGTTTTGGTATAGGTGTCCTTCCTGTTTGATAGTTTTCCGTCTGACAGTCAGAAGGACTGTCTGTTGGTCTCTTAGAGATTGCTTGAGGTCCACTCCAGACCCTGTTTGCCTGGGTATCAGCAGCAGAGGTTGCTGAAGATAGAATATTGCTGAACAGCGAGTGTACCTGTCTGATTCTTTCTTTGGAAGTTTCCTCTCAGGGGTGACGCCACCCTGTGAGGTGTGGGGTATCAGACTGCCCCTAGTGGGGGATGTCTCCCAGCTAGGCTACTCAGGGGTCAGGGACCCACCTGAGCAGGCAGTCTGTCCGTTCTCAGATCTCAACCTCCGCGTTAGGAGATCCACGGCTCTCCCCAAAGCCGTCAGACAGAGTCGTTCGGGTCTGCAGCGGCCCGCTCTTTCCCCTAATGGACTGCAGCTGTGCGCTGTCCGCAGCGGTAGAGTCTACAGAGACAGGCAGGCTTCCTTGAGCTGCTGTGAGCTCCACCCAGTTCGAGCTTCCCAGCGGCTTTGTTTACCTACTTAAGCCTCAGCAATGGCGGGCGCCCCTCCCCCAGCCTCGCTGCTGCCTTGCGGATAGATCGCCGCAGACGGCTGTGTTAGCAGTGAGGGAGGCTCCGTGGGCGTGGGACCCTCCCGGCCAGGTGTGGGATATATTCTCCTGGTGTGCCTGTTTCCTTAAAGCGCAGTATTGGGGTGGGAGTTACCCGATTTTCCAGGTGGTGTGTGTCTCAGTTCCCCTGGCTAGGAAAAGGGATTTCCTTCCCCCTTGCGCTTCCAGGTGAGGCGATGCCTCGCCCTGCTTCAGCTCACGCTGGTCAGGCTGCAGCAGCTGACCCGCACCGATTGTCCGGCACTCCCTAGCGAGATGACCCCAGTACCTCAGTTGAAAATGCAGAAATCACCGGTCTTCTGTGTCGCTCGCGCTGGGAGTTGGAGACTGGAGCTGTTCCTATTCGGCCATCTTGCTCCGCCCCCGGAACTAACAGATCTTATGAGACTCATTCACTATCATGAGAACAGCATGGGAAAGACCTGTCCCCCATGATTCAGTTATCTCCCACCAGGTATCTCCCACAACACATGGGAATTCAAGATGAGATATGGGTGGTGACACAGCCAAACCATATCTTTCCACCCCTGGTGCCTCCAAAATATCATGTCCTTACGTTTCAAAATGAATCATGCCTTCCCAACAGTCCCTTAAAGTCTTAACCCATTTCAGCATTAACTCAAAAGTCCACAGTCCAACATCTCATCTGAGACAAGGCAAGTCCCTTGTGCCTATGAGCCTGTAAAATCAAAAGTAAGTTAGTTACTTCCTAGATACAATGGGGGTGCAGGCATTGGGTAAATACAGCCATTCCAAATGGGAGAAATTGGCCAAAACAAAAGGGCTGCAGGTCCCATACAAGTCCCAAATCCAGCAGGACAGTCAAATTTTGAAGCTCCAAAATGATCTCTCCCCTTTGACTCCATGTCTTGTATCTGGATCATGCTGATGCAAGAGGTGGGTTCCTATGGTCTTGGGCAGATCCGCCCTGTAGTTTTGGAGCATGCAGCTTCCCTCCTGACTGCTTTCATGGGCTAGTATTGAGTGTGTGGCTTTTCCAGGTGCTTTTCCATGATGTAAGCTGTTGGTGGATCTACCATTCTGGGGTCTGGAGAATGATGGTGCTCTTCTCACAGTTCCAATAGGTGGTGCCTCAGTAGGGCCTCTGTGTGAGGGCTCTAACCTCACATTTCCCTTCTGCACTGCCCTAACAGAGGTTCTCCATGAGGACCCCACCACTGCAGCAAACTTCTGCCTGGGTATCCAGGCATTTCCATACATCCTCTGAAATCTAGTTAGAGGTTCCCAACCCTCAATTATTGACTTCTGTGCAGGTGTATGGAAGCTGCCTCACATGGAAGCTGCCAAGGCTTGAGACTTGTACCCTCTGAAGGCACGGCCCAAGCTCTATGTTGGCCCCTTTCAGCCATGGCTGGAGTGGCTGGGATGCAAAACACCAAGTCCCTAGGCTGCACACAGCACAGACACCCTGGGCCCAGCCCATGAAACTCCTTTTTCCTCCTAGGCCTCCTGTGATGGGAGGGAATGCCTTGAAGACCTCTGACATGCCCTAGAGATATTTTCCCCATTGTCTTGGGGATTAACATTTGGCTCCTCATTACTTAAGCAAATTTCTGCAGCTGGCTTGAATGTCTCCTCAGGAAATGGGATTTTCTTTTCTATTGGATTGTGGGGCTGCAAATTTTCTGAACTTTTATGATCTGCTTCCCTTATAAAACTGAATGCATTTAACAGTACCCAAGTCGCTTCTTGAATGCTTTGCTGCTTAGAAATTTCTTCTGCCAAATACCTTAAATCATCTCTCTCAAGTTCAAAGTTTCACAAATCTCTAGGGCAGGGGCAAAATGCAACCAGTCTCTTTGCTAAAACATAACAAGAGTCATCTTTGCTCCACCTCCCAACAAGCTCCTCATCTCCATCTGAGACCACTTCAGACTGGACCTTATTGCTCATATCACTGTTAGCATTTTTGTCAAACCCATTCAACAAGTCTATAGGAGGTTCCAAACTTTCCCACATTTTTCTGTCTTCTTCTGAGTCTTCCAAACTGTTCCAACCTCTGCCTGTTACCCAGTTCCAAAGTCTTTTCCACATTTTTGGGTGTCTTTTCAGTGGTGCCCCACTCTACTGGCATCAATTTACTGTATTAATTCATTTTCACACTGCTGATAAAGACATACCTGAGACTGGGCAATTTACAAAAGAAAAAGATTTAATGGACTTACAGTTCCACATGGCTGGGGAAGCCTCATAATCATGGTGGAAGGCAAGGAGGAGCAAGTCACGTCTTACATGGATTGCAATGGGCAAAGAGAGAGCTTTTGCAGGGAAACTCCCCTTTATAGAACCATCAGATCTAATGAGACTTATTCTGTATTACAAGAACACCGTGGGAAAGACCTGTCCCCATGATTCAATTGCCTCCCACCAGGTTCCTCCCACAACACGTGAGAATACAGGATGATATTTGAGTGGGGACGCAGTCAAACTGGATCATCTAACTTGTCACAGCAAAAAACAACATAAAGCAGAACTCAGTGGGTGACAACAGAGGGAGCATTTAGACTAGCCAGAGGGAACTCACCCATCTCAGCAGTCACAACCTGAATTCTGCCTAGCCCACCACTGTGGGCTAAAGTGCTCTGTGGTCCAAAGTAAACTTGAAAGGCAGTCTAGGCCACAAGGACTGCAATTTCTGTGCAAGTATTCATGCTCTGCTGAGCTCAGAGCCAGTGAATTTCGGATACCTATGACCTAGCAAGACATCAGCCAGGGCAGTCAAGGGAGTGCTTGTGTCACTCCTCCCCTAACCATAGGCAGTACAACTCACATTTCTAGAAGAGATTCCTTCCTTCTGCTTGAGGAGAAAAGAGGAAACAGTAAAGAGGACTTTGCCTTGCAACTTAGATACTAGTGTAACCACAGCCCTTAAAATAGGTTACCAAGTAGAATCCTGAGGCCCCCATTGCAGGCCCTAGCTCCAGAATGATATATAGACACACCCTAGGCCATAATGGAAGCTGCTTCCCTGGGAATCCTACCAGTCCTGATAGGATTCATCACTTGCTGACTAATAAGCCCATGGACCATGAATGAACCTCAGTGGCTAAGGGCCTCAGGTAAGACCTAGGGCTGTGCTGGCTTGAGGTGTGACCCAGCACATTACCAGCTATGGTGACCATGAGGAGAGACTCCTTCTGCTTGAGGAAAGAAAAGAGTAAAGGAGACTTTGTCTTCCAGCTTGGGAACCAGATTAGCCATAATGGGGTAGATTACTAAGTGGGCTCCTGAGGTCCCAGATTCTAAGCTGTGGCTCCTGAGTGTCATTTCTGAAACCATCCTTGGTTAGGGGTGAGCCCACTTCCTTGAAGGGAGAGACCTAGACCTGGTAGCATTTACCACAAGCTGACTAAAGAACCTTTGGGCCTACAGTGAACATCAATGGTAGCCCAGTAGCAATCACTAGGTGCCTGGGACAGTAGTAGCCATGGGAAGAGAGTCCTCTGCTTATGGAAAAGAGAGGGAAGAATGGGAAGGACTTTGTCTTGATGCTTGGGTGCCAGCCAAGCTGCAACAGAATGGAGCACCAAGTAGAGTCCTAAAATCCCTAACTCCAGACCCTAGCACCCAGATGGCATTCCTGGGCATGTCCTAGGCTTGAGCATTGGAGGAGCTAACTGCCCTGAGGGAAGGACAAAAGTCTGGCTGAATTTTCCAACTGCTGACTGAAGAATGCTTCGTCCTTGAGTAAACATCTGTGGTAGACAGCCAGTGTTGCTACAGGCCTTGGGTAAGACCTAGTGCTATGCTGACTTTGGGTCTGACCCAGCACAGTCCCAGTGGTGGTGGCCACAGTGGTGCTTGTATAACCTCGCCCCCAGCTCCAGGAAGCTCAGCATAAAGGAGAGACTCTTATTTGTCTAGGAGAAAGTAAGAGAAGAGAACAAGTTGGTAATACAGGGAATTCTCCCAGATATAACCCAAGACCACCAAGGTGGTACCTCTACAAGTCAGCTTCAGTGACCAAAGATTTAAATTATAATACTGAATTCCTCTTAAATATTTGGAAAGCCTTCCCAAGAATGATAAGGACAACTAAGTCCAGACTATAATAAATATCTAATATCTAAATATTTAATGCACAAATATTAACAAACATCCGCAAGCAACAAATACCATCCAGGAAAACATGACCTCACTAAACAAAATAAAGAAGGCACTAGTGGGCCAATCTAGGAGTGACAGATATATGTGACTTCTCGGAGAATACAAAAATACCTTTTCTGAGGAGATTCAAAGTAATTCAAGATAAAACATAGAAGAAATTCAGAGTCCTAGCAGATAAATGTAAGAGAGAGATTAAAATAATTTTTAAAAATCAAACAGAAATGTTGGAGCTGAAAAATTCAGTTGATGTACTGAAGAATGCATCAGTCTCTCAACAACAGAATTGATCAAGCAGAATAGTGAGTTTGAAGACAGGCTACTTGAAAATGTGTAGTCAGAGGAGACAAAAGAAAAAATAATAAAAAGGAATGAAGCCTACCTACAAGATACAGGAAGTAGCCTTAGAAGGGCAAATCTAAGAGTTACTGGCCTTAAAGAGGAGGTAGAGAAAAAGATAGCAGTAGAAAGTTTATTCAAAGGGATAATAACAGAACGTTCCAAACCTAGGGAAAGTTATCAATATTCAAGTACAAGAGGGTTATAGAACCTCAAGCAGGCTTAACCCAAAGAAGACAACCTCAAGGCATTTTATAATCAAACTTCCAAAGGTCAAGGATTAAGAAATGATTCCAAAAACAGCAAACAAAACAAATAACATACAAAGGAGCTTCAATACATCTGACAGAAAACTTCTCTCAGTGAAAACCTTACAGGCCAGAAAAGAGTGACATGACGTATGTAAAGTGCTGAAGAAAAAAAAAATCTTTTCTCCTAGAATAGCATATCCAGTGAAAACATCTTTCAAACATGAAAGGGAAATACATTCCCAGGCAAACAAAAGCTGAGGATTTTTATCAACACCAGATCTATCTTACAAGAAAGGCTAAAGAGAGTTCTTCAATCTGAAAGACAAAGGTATTAATTAGAAAAATTTCTTGAAACAAATAATGGAAACAAAATATACCAATACACATGGGATACAGCAAAAGCAGTACTAAGAAGGGAAGTTTATAAGTGCCTACAAAAAATAAATAAATAAAAGGAAACACTTAAAGTAAATAATCTAATGATGTATCTTAAATCATTTTAGTTGATGCTGAATAAAGATTTGATAAAATTCAACAGCCCTTTATCAAAAAAAAATTCTAAAACACCTGAGGATAGAAGAAATATCTAAACACAATAAAAGACATATATGACAGACCCACAGGTAGTATTATACTGAATGGGGAAAAAACTGAAAGCCTTTCCTCCAAGATAAGGAACACGACAAGGATAATCACTTTTACCCCTGTTATTCAACATAGTACTAGAAGTCCTAGCTAGAGCAACTAGACAGGAGAAAGAAACAAAGGGCTTCCAGATTGGAAAGGAAGTCCAATTATCCCGGTTGCATATTATATGATCTTATATTTGGAAACACCTAAAGACTCCACCAACAAAAGATTAGAACTGATAACAAATGCATTAAAGTTACAGGACATACAATCAACATACAAAAATCAGTAGTATTTTCACATGCCAACAGTGAACAGCCTGAAAAAGAAATCAAGAAAGCAACCCCATTTACAACAACTACAAATAAAATAAGACACCTAGGAGTAAGCTTAACCAAAAAAGTGAAAGATCTCTATAATGAAAACTATAAAACACTGATGCAATAAATTGAGGAAGACATATAAAAAATGGAAAAAATATTTCCATGTTTATGGATTGGAACAATCAATATTGTTAAAATGTCCATATTACCCAAAACAATCTAGAGATTCAATGCAATTCCTCATCAAAATACCAATGACATTCTTCAAATAAGTAGAAACAAAAATCTTAAAATTTATATGGAACTACAAAAGACCCAGAACAGCCAAAGCTCTCCTAAGCCAAAAGAACAAAACTATAAGAACCTGACTTCATATTACAGAGCTATCGTAACCAAATTGCCATGGTACTGGCATAAAAACAGATACACAGATAACTGGAACAGCACATAGGACCCCAAAATAAATCCACGTATCTACAGTGAACTCACTTTCAAAAAAGGCGTCAAGAACATACACTGGGGAAAGGACAGTCTCTTCAATAAATGGTGCTGGGAAAACTGGATATCTCTATGCGGAAAAATGAAACTAGGTCTATATCTCTTGCAATATACAATCATAAAATCAAAATGGATTAGTGACTTAAATTTAAGGCCTCAAACATGAAACTAATTTTAAAAATCTTTGGAGAAAATCTCCAGGACATTGGTCTGGGCAAAGATTTCTTAAGTAATATCCCACATGCACGGGCAACCAAAGCAAAAATACAAGTGCAATCTCATCAAGTTAAAAAGTCTCTGCATGTCAAAATAAACAATAAAGTGAAGAGGCAACTCAAAGAATGAAAGAAAATATTTGCAAACTAGCCATCTGAAAAGGGATTAATGACCCAAATATATAAGGAGCTCAAATACCTCTATAGGGAAATATCTAATAATCTAATTAAAAATGAGCAAAAGATCTGAAGAGACATTTCTCAAAGGAAGACTTAAAAAATGGGCCAGGTGTAGTAGCTCACACCTGTAATTCCAGCACTTTGGGAGGCTGAGGTGGGTGGATCACCTGAGGTCAGGAGTTTGAGACCAGCCTGGAAACATGGTGAAACCCTGTTTCCACTAAAAATACAAAAAAATTTGGCCGGGCACAGTGGCTCATGCCTGTAATCCCAGCATTTTGGAAGTATGAGCCTGGCAGATAACGAGGTCAGGAGATCAAGACCATCTTGGCTAACACAGTGAAACCCCATCTATACTAAAAAATACAAAAAAAATTAGCCATGCATCGTGGCAGGTGCCTGTAGTCCCAGCTACTCAGGAGGCTGAGGCAGGAGAATGGCATGAACACGGGAGGCAGAGCTTGCAGTGAGCTGAGATTGCACCACCACACTCCAGCCTGGGCGACAGAATGAGACTCTGTCTCATATATAAAATAAAATAAAATAAAAACAAAAAAATTAATCAGGCAAGGTGGCGGGTGACTGTAATCCCAGCTACACAGAAGGCTGAGGCAGGAGAGTTGCTTGAACCTGGGAGGTAGCAGTTGCAATGAGCCACGATCATGCCATTGCACTCCAGCGTGGGCAACAAGAGCTAAACTCTGTCTCTGTCTCCAAAAAAAGAAGAAAAGAAAAGAAAAGAAAAAAAGACTTAACAAATGGCAAACAGGTATATGAAAAGATGCTCAATATCATTGATCATCAGAGAAATGCAAATCAAAACTACAATGAAATATCATCTCACCCTAGTTAGAATTGCTTTTATCTAAAAGATAGGCCATAATGAATGCTGGTAAGGATATGGATATGGAGAAAAGGGAACCCTTGTACACTGTTGGTGGGAATGTAAATTGAGTATAACCACTCTGAAGAATAGTATGGATGTTCCTCAAAAATTTAAAGATATAATTACCATATGATCCAGCAATCTGACTACTGGGTATTTATCCAAAGGAAATGAAATTGGCATTTTAAAGAGAGAGACACTTCGGCACTATTCACAATATCCAAGCCTTGGAAGCAACCTAAATGTACATCAACAGATGAATGGATAAATAAAGTGTGGTACATGTACAAAACAGAGTACTATTCAACCATAAAAAAGATAAGATCCTGTCATTTGTGACATGGATGGACCTGGAGGATATTATATTAAGTGAAATAAGCCACACAAAGAAAGACAAACTTTGCATATTTTCACTCATTTGGGCAAGCTAAAAACTAAAACAATTGAACCTGTAGAGACAGAGTAGAAGGATGGTTACCAGAGTCTGGGAAGGGTAATTGTGGGGTTGGGAGTGGGCAGGGGATAGCTACTGAGCACAAAAATATAGTTATATAGAATTAATAAGATCTAGTATTTGATAGCACAACAGGGTGACTACAGTCAGCAATTTATTGTATATTTAAAAATAACTAAGAGAGTATAAGTGGAATGTTTGTAACACAAATAAATGATTAATTCTTGAGGTGATGAATACCCCATTTACCCTGATGTAATTATTATGCTTTGCATGCCTGTATCAAAATATCTAATATATCCCATATATATGCTATACATGCATAAAATTAAAAATTTAAAAACTATATAGTGTGTGTACGTATATACTATATATAGAGTGTGTATGTATATATGTACATGTAAATGTCCATATATCATATATAGTGTGTATGTGTGTACATATGAAGCAAAAATCAAAAACAGTGAAGGGAGAAGTAGACATTTCCCACTCTCAGTAATGGACAGAACTACACAGAAGATAATAAGAAAATATAGGACTTGAACAACACACTAAACTAACTAGATTTAACAGAATACACGTTTCTCTCAAATGCTCCTCCAACATTTTCCCGGATAAACCATATGTTATGCAACAAATTAAGACTCATTAGATTTAAAACAATGGATATAATACAAAGTATCTTCTGTGACTACAACAGGATTAAATTAGAATTCAATAACAGAGGAAAACTGAAAAATTCACAAGTTTGTGAATATTAGACAACATTCTTTTAAACAAGCAACAGATGAAAGAGTAAATCACAAGAGGCATTAGAAAACACTTAGAGACAAATAAAATTGAAAAAACAATATACCAAAACTTATGGGACACAGTGAAAGTAGTGTTAAGGGGTATATTTATAGCTATAAATGCTTATATTAGAAAACAAAAAAGATCTTCTATTGACAACCTAAATGTATGCAGTAAATTCCTACAATTTATGGTGCCTCAACATCCATTTTGAATATAAATTGGACAGTCTTATACAAGAATCAGGAATTGGTCACCTTTGACACTGTTTCTAGTTCTCTGCCTCCTTCCAATTCCTCAAGGTGATAGATACAGATGTCTGCCTTATACATCCACCACCTCATGGGACAGCTATGTACAACTCACTTGACCTTCTTCACTGACCCCCACATTCTGAATGGACTATGAAAATATATGAGTGATCACCTTTCTGTCACAGTGGGACTCCACAGAACTTGTGCCTGCTTGCTCTAAACTCACCAATTAGTATGCCCCATGAGAAATCAGTTTGAGCATTGCCTTAGACCCCAACAGAGGCTCTGGCTCGCAGGTCCCATTTTATCTCTCTTGCTTCCTATCCTCCGATTTAACATTCATATCTTAGAAGTCTCCCTTTTCCCACTGGCCCTGCGAGGCATGCTCTAGCTGGGATTTGCAAGTAATACACTGCTTTTGTTATTTTATGTGATTCGTTGAGTTGCTTCTTCTGGTTGTCACCTGACTGACACACCCCAAACTAGCTTCTTTCCTCATCAGGCCTCTTCTAGAGAGTGGATATTTTGGTAGGAATAAACTAGATACAGGTTAAATAAGAGCTAATATTGTGCTTGCCAGTACAAACAATTTTCCTGTGAGGAACAGCAGGCCATGGTCAAACATTTATGCATTAGGCCATCTGCTAGGATAAAGTATTCCATGAAAAGCACATTGTAATCACCCATGAGCAAATCCCCTGGATCCCAGTCAGTGCAGGGTGAGAGTTCATAGCCACTTCTCCTGTGAGAGACCTCCAGACCAAATGGAAGGAAAATACAGTGTCTTATGATTTAAGAAAGTAGAAGGAGAATAAAGGAGACTCAATGATAGCAGAAGGAAGGATATAATAAAAATTAGAGCAAAGAAAAAAATGAAATAGAGAAAAGAAACACAATATAGAACATCTGTGAAATCAAGAGGTGGTTCTTCAAAAAGATCAACAAAATTGGCAACCCTTTAGCAAGATAGACTAAGCAAAAAAGGACTCAAATTTCTAAAATGAAAATAAAAGTAGTACGTACTAATGCTATGGAAATAAAAAAGAGAATACTGTAAGCAATTGTACACCAACAAATTAGATGACTTATAGAAAATGGACAAAATCCCAGAAACACAAAACCTACCAAGATTAAACCAGGCAGAAACAGAAAATCTGAATAGACGTATAACTAGTGAGGAGACCGGATCAATAATCAAAATCTTCAGACAAAGAAAAGCCATGAACCTGATGGCTTCATTGGGTGAATGCTATCAAACATTTAAAGAACTAATAGCAATCCTTTTCAACCTTTTATCAAAAAACTGAAGAAGAGGGAACACTCCCTAACTTAATCTGTGTGGTCAGCATTGGCCTAATATGGAAGACAGACAAACACTACAATAAAACCACAGATAATTATTCCTTATGAATATTAATGCAAAAATTATCAACAAAATACTAGCAAACCAAATTCAAAAGTATATCATAAAGATTATAAACCATGGCCAAGTGGGATTTATTCATGGAATACAAGGATGATCTAGCATATCAAAATTCAACAATTTGATATAACATATTAACAGAATGAAGGCAGGAGGAACCACATGATCACCTCAACTGATACATAAAAAGCATTTGACAAAATTCAATACCTTTTCATCACAGAAACATTCAATAAGCTAAAAATAGAAGGAAACTATCTCAACATCATAAAAGACATATGAAAAACCCTCAGTGAATATCATACTCAATGGTAAAAGAATAAAAGCTTTTTCTATAAGATCAGAATCAAGGCAAGAAGACTTGCTTTCACTACTTCTATTTCACATGGAACTGGAAGTCACAGCCAGAGCAACTGGGCAAGGAAAGAAAATAAAAGGCATCCAAATTTATTTTGCATTTTTTTTTTTTTTTAGATTTGGTCTCTATGTTGACCAGGCTAGTCTTGAACTCCAGGCCTCAAGTGATCCTCTTGCCTTGGCCTCCTCAAATGCTGGGATTACAAGAATGAGCAATTGTGCCCAGCTGGCATCTAAATTTGAAAGGGAGAAATAAAATTATCTCTGTTCACAAATATGATTTATATGTAGAAAACCGTAAATATTCCACCAAAAAATCTCTGTTATAACTAAAAATAAATTCAATAAAGTAAAACAATACAAAGTTGACATGCAAAAATCATTCGCATTTTTATGCACTTAAATGGCAATTCAAAAATGAAAGAAAACAATACCAACAATTCCATTTAAAATAGCATCAAAAGAAAAAAACACTTCAAAATGATTTAACCAAAGAGGTAAAATATTTCTACAATGAAAACTACAAATTAATTCTGAAAGAAATTTAAAAAGACATAAATAAATGGAAACACAACTCATGTTCATGGATTGGAAGATTTAATATTGTTAAGATGTCAATATTATTCAAAGTGATCTACAGATTTAATGCAATCCCCATCAAAATTTCAAGAATATCTTTTTCTTTTCTTTTCTTTTTTTCTTTTCTTTTCTTTTCTTTCTTTGTTTCTTGTAGAAATAGAAAAATTCATGCCAGAATTCATATGGAACCTCAAGGGATCCTGAAGAGCCAAAACAATTCTGAAAGGGAAGAACAAAGCTAAAGGACCCACACGTCCTGATTTCACATCTTACTACCAAGCCTCAATAATCAAAACAATGTGGTAAAGGCATAAATACAGGTATATAGACCAATGGAATAAAATAGAATAAGAAAACCATCACATATATGGTAAAATGATTTTTGACAAAGGTTTCAATATTATTTAATGGGGAAGATACAATCATTTCAACAAATGGTGCTGAGGAAACTGGACATCCACATGCAAAAGAATGAGGCTGGCCCCTCCCATAACACATACACAAAAAGTAATTCAAAATGGATCAAACACCTACATGCAGGAGCTAAAGCTATAAAACTCTTAGAAGAAAACACAGAACAAAAGCTTTACAACCTTGAAATTGGCAATGCTTTCTTGGATATGACACCAAAGGCAAAGGCAAGAAAAGAAAAAAACAAAAAACAGACAAATGTAACTTCACGAAAATTTTAAAATTTTGTGCATTGAAAAACACTACCAACAGAGTCAAAAGGCAACCCACAAAGCCAGGTATGGTATTGTACACCTGTAGTTTCAGCTGTTTGGAAAGCTGAGGCAGGAGGATCACTTGAGCCTAGGAGTTTGAGGTTGCAGTGCGCTATGATCATCGTGCCTTCTGAATAGCCACTGCACTTCAGCCAATGCAACATAACGAGACCCCACCTCTAAAAACAGAAAAAAAAGACAACTCTCAGAATGGGAGGAAATATGTCTAAATCATATTTCTGATAAAGGATTAATATTCAGAATATAGAGAGAACTTCTAAAACTCAGTAACTTAAAAATAAACAAAGTAACTTAAAATTGGGCAACAGACTTCCAAAGAAGAGACATTTCTCCAAAGAAGATAACAAACATTTCCAAATGGAGATATTTCTCCAAAGAAGATAACAAACAACCAATAAGCATATGAAAAGATGCCCCAAATAGTATCATTAGGGAAATGCAAATTATAACTACAATAAAATTCCATCTCAAACCCATTAGGATGTCTACTATCAGCAAAAGAGAAAATAAATAGTGTTAGCAAGGATGTGTAGAAACTGGAATCGTATACTGCCTGTGGGAACCTCAAATGGAACATCCCACTGTAGAAAATAGTATGGTGGTTTATCAGAAACTTAAAAATTAAGTGATCATATAATCCAGAATTCTACTTCTGGGTATAGACTCAAAAAGTAATTGAAAGCAGAGTCTTGAAGAGATATTAATACACCAATGTTTTATAGTGGCACTGTCTACAATAGCTAGAATGTGGAAGCAACCACATTTAAGGATAACAAATGTGGGTATCCATACAATGGAATTAGTATTCAGCCTTCAAAGGAAAGAAATTCTGATATATGCTACAACCTGAATAAACCTTGAGGACATTATGCTAAATATATGCCAGTCACAAAAAAGCAAATATGTAAGATCCCACTTGTTCGAGGTACTTAGTCAAAATTATAGGGATAGAAAGTAGAATGATGGTTGCCAGGGCCTGGGGGGCAGGTGAAATTATTGTTTAACAGGTATCGGGTTTGAGTTTTGCAAGACGAAAGGAGCGGTAGAGACGAGTGGTAGTGATGCTTTCGTAATAATTTAAATGTACTTAATATCAGTGAAGTGTACACTTAAAAATGGTTAAGATAGAAACTGGAGGACCTGATGTTAAGTGAAATAAGTCAGACACAGAAAGATAAATACTGCAGATTTCACTTACACACAGAATCTAAAAAAGTCAGTCATAGAAGCAGAGAGTAGAATGGTGGTTACCAGTGGTTGGGGTGGAGTTGGGAAGATGTTTTTCAAAGAGTACAAAATTTCAGTTAAACAGGAGGAATAAGTTCAAAAGATCTATTGTACAAATCGTTAATAACAATGCATTATATATTTGAAAATTGCTAAGAGATTTTAAGTGTTCCCACTGCAAATAAATGGTAAGCATATAAGATAATGCATATGTTATTTAGCTCCACAATGTATGCATATTTCAAAGCATCATGTTGTATACCATAAATGCATACAATTTTTATTTGTCAACTTAAAAAGATAATAACAATAGTATATAAGGAAAAAAATCAAGAGAGTAAAGGCATTTAACAAAAAGACAAGTTTTGTGAGAAAAGCCAGTTTCTCTCTTCCCCTCAGAGTGTAGAAAAAAAAAGATTAAGATAGTAAATACTATGTTGTGGATATTTTACCACAAGGAAAACAGTTAAATCAATGAATAACCAAATAGACAAGTATGGGATAAATTTTAATGAAAATTTTTGTTTTTCTAGACTAAGGGTTGATAAAACTGTCTGTGAACCAAACTGGCCTGTTGCCTGTTTTTGTAATGACATTTTATTGGAACACAGTTATGCTCATTTTATTCATTTATTCTTTTATCTATTTTTAGTGATATATCATATTTTACAAATTTATGGGGTATATCTCGTTGTTTTTTACACGCATAGCATGTAAAATGACCAAGACAGAGTATTTGGGGGTGTCTATCACCTTGAGCATTGAATATTTCTTTGTTTTGGGAACAATTCAAGTTCTCTCTTCTAGCTGTTTTGAAATATACAATACAGTGTTGCGAAGTACAGTCATCCTACTCTGCTACTGAACATTAAAACTTGTACCTTCTGTCTAACCATATGTTTGTACCCACTGAACCAACTCAATACCATCTTTGGCTGCTTTTGTACTACAATGGCAGAGTCATTAGAGTTGCCTGTCCTTACCTGCAGATGCGGAACGTGCGGATGTCAAGGGCCGGCTCTAAGACCTGAGCATCCTCAGATTATGTTATCCACAGGGGTCCTAGAACTATTATCCTATTGATACTGAGGGACGATGTAGTTTGCAACAGAGCCACTATGTCCAACAAAGCCTAAAATTTACTATTTGACCCTTTACAGACAAGTCTGTGATTCTGGATCTATGGATCAAAATAAATGTGAAGTCAGATGTGTCCAGGGATTACAGAGGGATATTTACTTAAATTCATTTACATTTTTTTGAATTCTCAGAACCTTATTTTAAAAAGAAAGGGTAAATCACATGGATAGAGAAGAGGTATACCTATTAAACCAGTGAAGAATTTAATTTCTGCAAAATTAGATGCCGCTTTATGTAAAATCTAAAATTTAAAACTTTCTCACAGCCAACCACTATATATTGTACATTTAATATGTACCAGGAACCATGTTCAACACTTTATGTGCAACGTTTCATTTCTTACCAGGACCTCATGGGGCAGATACTGCCAACCTACCTGTTTCAGAAGTAAGAACACTAGGACTCAGAGACAGTAAGTACCTTGCAAAATTTACACTGCTGGGTAACTGTCGGAGCAGCACTGGAACTCAGATCCTTGAACAATCTTTCTTATTTCTTGAAAAAGATACTAGGGAGTAACTAG
This sequence comes from Trachypithecus francoisi, assembly GCF_009764315.1. Taxonomy (NCBI): domain Eukaryota; kingdom Metazoa; phylum Chordata; class Mammalia; order Primates; family Cercopithecidae; genus Trachypithecus; species Trachypithecus francoisi. The sequence goes on from NW_022681465.1 coordinate 135,452,261, forward strand.
GCAATGATCACAGATGCAGTTAACTTATTTAACATAATGACCACTGTGGAACTGTCTTGCTTAGCACAGTAGTTGAGAACATGGGCTTCGGTGTTAGCCTTCCCAAGTTCACATCCTTCACTTCTAGCCACATACCTGGGAAATTATTTAAGCTTTCTGTGTCTCAGTGTTCTTCACTGTAAAATACAGGTAATAATAGTACCTATGTTTAGGGTAGTTGGAGAGATCAAAGGACCCATAGCACTCTCACCACAGTACCTAGCACTGTTTGCTATTACTATCAGTGATGTACAAAGCCTTTTCCATTTTTCAAAACCCATTTAAAAACCTTTCCAGTATTCAACCATTCTCTAATTGCCCCTGCCTATAAGATGGTCTTTCTTCTTTATCAATCACATTTGTTTTACAGAACATGAAATCAGCACTTGATTCCATATAATTCAGTATTATTACCTATATATACAGATGGGGAAATTCTAGAGACTAGACATTCATACTACTTTGCACACAGTAGGTTCTCAGAAAACATGTACTGAATTGAACTGCAGCCAGGCAGGGTGGCTCACACCTGTAATCCTGGCTACTCAGGAGACTAGGGCAGGAGGATTGCTTGAAGCTAGGGGTTAGCGACTAGCCTGAGCAACAAAAGCTAGACCTCATCTTTATAAAAATTAAATATAATATTTAAAAATTGACTGTGGTGTTCAAGTGTGGTAGAGCAGGGTTTCTCAAAGAGTTCTCACAGAAAAAAACAAAAAAAAAGAGGCAATAGAAAGAGGTTGCTTGGATGTAGTGGGAACTGAACAATGAGAACACATGGACACAGAGAGGGGAACAACAGACAACGGGGCCTGTGGGTGGTGAGGGGTGGAGGGAGAGCCCAGGATGAATAGCTAATGCATGCGGGGCTTAATACCTAGGTGATGAGTTCGTAAGGGAGCAAACCACCATGGCACATGTTTACCTATATAACAAACCTGTACATCCTGCACGTGTATCCCAGAACTTAAAATAAAATAACATAAAAATTAAAGTAAAAATAAGGGGTTGCCTGATCAATTTTGTTTGGGAAGCCAACTAATTATGTGATGTTAAATAGGATCCTAAATGCTAATTTTTTTTTTTTTTCAGAGCTTTGTATCCAATGTGTACTATGAATACCCATGAGGGGATCGATATACACAGTGTTTTTAAAACTTTTATGATCACAAACTCCTTTTTAACAGAGAACTTTATAGGACGAATCTTCTGGAGTTCAGGAAAATTCCATTGCAGAGGAATAGATGAGCTAACAAGGACTCTAACTCCTTGTTTTAATCAGTGAAATTTAATCAAATAATTTACCTAATGCCAATAATGTGCCAAATTCTGTGCTAGAAGGCCATGGGGACAAAAAATAATTCCCTGCATTTTATCTTTTTTTGCAGGATAAAAAAAAATGAACATGTCACTTTAAAAACCAATGGTGTAAAGTCAGAAAGTGGGACCCAAGGGGCCAGTGTCTAGATCCTATGGACATAATCAGGCAGTAACATTCTTACAGTTAGAATCAAAGCACAAAACAGATTACTTGGAACAAATGCTGGATATCTGAAAGATGTCAGGAAAAGAAAAATCGAGCTAAAAACATATTTATTTAAAAGTCCAAATTTGTCATTTATTCATCTGTAGGAAAGAACTAAGAGCATTTCTTCTGACCTTCAGTCCCATGAAACCACTAACACACTGAGATTGCCACTGTATTTTTTTTTTCACTATGTTGGAGATTCCGTTCAGTCTCAGGAATAAAAAGCCTAGTTGGTTCTCTTTTGGACAAATACCAAACATGATGATGGATGCTCTTAAGGGTATCATATAATGCTTATTGTAAAAACATAAACATTCAGAATAGGCAACAAAAGCCAGAAAGGATGCCAAATAAAGTTAATTTCAGGCAGGCAAAGAAATGTTTCATCCATCCTGGGATTCAATTGGGAAGAGAAAGCGGCCCTTATGGTACAAATAAAATAATGTAAAAACTCTTAGTTCCACTATGTTAGATATTTTATGTGCCAAGTGATGGCCTCAGAACTATTGATTTCCTTATGTCTTTGACAAGTACTCACAAAACACAGAGAAAGAGAATTCAGTGGCAGAAAAGCTCCCGAGAGTTCTACCAAATTGACTATTTCCAAACTGTTTTCTGACATGAAAATTTTCCTGGCATGTGCCTACATTCAAAAGACATTCTGAAGAACATGGTAAGTGTCTAGATTCTCCTTGCACAACTTTTAAGTTTTTAGGTTCTCTTAGTCCTCATATAACGTTTTGAGAATGTATTCTAACTCAACTGCATATAACTGCAAATAAAGATTGCTATCATTGCTATATTTTGTCCAGATGCAGTACCTGGCACTTGGCATACGTTTTCTATCTCTAGCTGTTTTCTTTGTTTGTTTTTGAGACAGAGGCTCACTTTGTCATTCAGGCTGGAGTATACTGGTGTGATCATAGCTCACTGCAGCCTCAAATTTCTGGGATCAAGCAAAACTCCCGACTTAGCCTCCCAAAGTGCTGGGATTACAGGTAAGAGACACCATGCCCAGCCTATCTCTAACCTTTAAAACAATGTCAGCAAAAAGTATGTGTAGGGATGAACATATATACATGCAAGTGTGCATGTGCACACACACGCACACACACACACAGAAATGGAACTAAAGTTCCAAGCTGAGTTGCATGCCCAGGGCCACCTAACTGATGAGGAAGAGTGAGAATCCAGAATCAAACCTGGGTCACTCTAACCTACCATCTATTCCTTTCCACTCTGATGTACTGCCTTGGCTTTTCAGTACATCTGTCTATTGGGATTTTAGTCCTCATTTTTTCTCCTGGTTTCTGTTCCTTCAGTTTCATGCTCCTTTTTAACCCAACCCTCTCTAGTGACATTTCTAAACCTTCTTACCACCTTCTAGTTTACTATTTCTCAGTGAATCCCAGAAAGCTGTTTGCATCAGAGCCATCTTTCAGTCTCAGGCTCCCTTCCAGATCTGCTGAATAAGAATATCTAGGAGTGGAGCATGAGATTCTGTATTCTGATCAAGTTTCCACCAGAGATTATGTTGCACAGCAAATTTTGAAAACTGCTATTTTGATTATAATAATAGCCTATGTACTAGGTATAAATTAAAATTGCTTCCTTCATACACCCAAGCACTCATAACACTTGTTACCACTGAATGTGCTATTTGTTTACCCTCTTTGTTGTCTGTATTTCCCTTTTAGAATGTAAACCCTCTGAAAGCATGGGTTTTTGTCTCTCTTATTCGCAACTGTATCTATCCATTTATACAGAGCGATCAATAAATATTTGTTGAATAAATGAAGGATCAAAAAGAGACCATCCTTTGCCTAATTTCCCTCCTTATTACCATCCACTTTCTAACAGACACCCTGACTGACCCTATCTCAGCATTCTATGGACTCTTTTAATTATTTTCAGTACTTTTCGTCCAGATAATACTAACAGTTCTCCATATCCTTTCTTGACTTTCATTTCCACAAAAGTCCTAAGAAGTTACCCATGCACATAAACAGATTGACAATTCAAGAAAGCAAAGCTGAGAATAGTTAACTTAGCAACCTATTCCCTAAATGAAAGAACTGGGAAGAGCTCAGCACTTTTCACTCTACCTCTAACTCTCCTCAATGGCAAACAGATATTCAGCATAATCTTCTATTCTGAGGTTGAACACTGCTTCTCAACATGTGATCTACCATCATCAGCCTCTCTTGAGAATTGGTTAAAAATTCTTGGGCATAACCCCTGATCTACTGAGTCAGAACTCTAGGAAGAGGTCCAGAAATTTGTTTTAGCAAGTCCTCCAGGTGATTTTAGTACATCCTCAAATTTGAGAACTACTAAGTTAGGACAACAAACCACTGTTAAAATGCAAATACTACTTCTAAGGAAGAACGCACTGGGCAACGGTTCCTATAGACAACACAGTTAAAGAATGTCACAATATTAGCAGAGATGGCAACAGTAAGGGACGGTGTAATAAAATGCTCATCACAGTTTCTGCCCCATGGTAAATTTCTGGAAAGATATACTATAAAGAATGGATGGCAGAATAAGTGTCAAGAAATATTAAAGAAGACTGGCAGAAATATGGTTAAATTTCAGTGTTACCATTCTGGGTGTGACTGATCTGTGCATAATGGAGTTACACTAGAGTACAGTTGAATTTGGGGCAAGGAAAACAACTCAGTTTTCCAGTTTCCAAGTGCAATTTATGAATGAAATTGCTTGCGTGGCTCTTTCTATGGACCAATACTGATCACTCTCTCCTTAATAGACTACACAGTCATGGAGAAACCCTGCCCATCCTCCTCCACAACCACCATCTGTGATTTTGTTTCTCATTAGTTAAACCTCCTTATTATATGTGAAGTTCTCTGGGGAATAATTTAAGAACTAAAGGCCTGGAGAGTTTATTAGACATAATAAAAAGTGTTCCTTTTCATCTTTCTAACAACACTAATTTAATCACCTGGAATCATTTCTGAAGTACAGTAAACACAGCTAAGAATTTCAGCCATGAAATTCTGGTATGGAAATAATCAAAAATGTATTTTCTTTACTTAAGGTATTTACTGGTTGGATCATGTATTTTTATTAAATGAAAATGCATATATTAAGTTATAAATATTCAACGGAACATCACAGACAGTGTAGACAGATAATGCCAATATTTCTCTTTGATATTAAATGGAAAGTAATGGCAAAAACTGCAATTACGTTTGCACCAACCTAATAGAAGGAAATTCACTTTTCCTTTATAAAGAAGAATTTTTAAGACTACATATAGACCACATGTAGGTAATCAGAGTAAAAAAAAACACATTCACACCAGTAATTATTCAATTAAGGATCGAATAGCATCTAACCATATTACAATTGGTTGAGCCATGTTTCTTTATTCACATTGTAAGGCAGTGAAATACATACAAATGCTTTACAATTTTCGTTATGCTACCAGTGGTTGAAAATATTATTTAACCAGGTCACCTGCAATCAGGTTTCAAAACCACACATTCATTCATTTCCTCATGCATTCATTTAGTACAACTATTTGAGTGCCTACCACTTCACAGTGACTCTGCTGCGAGGGAGATAATGCTCTTAAAGATAAACAACCCTTTCCCTCTACACAGGTAATGCAAACACTACAACTCTATTTTGCGTTACATCAGAAAATAAAATCAGGACGAGCAAGTTAAAGTGTATTAGATGTCTGTTGCTTCTGCTTTCCAAACACTTATTCTGCCATAATCTAGTAGGAGAATTTGCATTTCCACTCGGAGAACGCTTTGGTGCCTGAAATGCTTACATGACTCAGGCCTAGTCTATCAACATATTCTCTCCACCAGTGATTGGTTTATGTTAGGGAGTTGACCTGAATCACACTAACAAGACTTAACACTTCAGATGTATGTTAAAACTACTGGAGAACATAAGTTTGTTTGTTTGTTTGTTTGTTTGTCTGTTTTGAGATGGAATCTCACTCTGTCCCCCAGGCTGGAGTGCAGTGGCTTGATCTCAGCTCAATGCAAGCTCTGCCTCCCAGGTTCATGTGGAAAACAGAATTTATCCACTGAAATCACTAGCTCTGTGAAAATATAAGCTTGGAACTCTTGGAGTTACTATAGTGAGAGGGCCTATGGTGGAATGAGAAAATGAAGCATCAGATGGAGAAATAAAAAGTGTTGATGACATCATTTTATCATTTCCTGGATCTAATCATGCCTGAAGTCAGAGCTAACCTCTGAATTTAAATTAGAAGGCACACATATACACTCCATCTCATCCTACTTTATTATTTACACCTGATATTTTATATGTTTTATATATGTATTTTTTGTCAGACCTTTCCTCCACCAGAATAAGATTCATGAAAGTTTTTTATTGGCAGAAGAGGAAGAGATATATTTTGTTCACTATCACATCCCTTCCTCTGGAGTAGGAATTAGCACCTGGCAGGTGCCTCAATAATTATTTGTTGAAAAAATAAGTGAGCATGATGTTGTTCCTAACCTTCTTTTCCACGACTACCACTCCCTGCTTTCCATACATATGCACACAGGATATCCTCTCATCGACCCTGCTAACAGTGCCCGAAATCCTCTGGTATCATCATTCCTTGCATTCTATCCATAAAATTTGTCCACATTGTTTCTTGATCTTCATTATCACAAAGAGATGTAAGAAGTCATTATCCAGATATGTTTTTTTTGGGGGGGAGGGGTGATGAGAGAGGAGGATGCAAAACGGGAACTAAGGCTTGTGATAGTTAAATTAGTAATCTAATCCCTAAATGAATGTGGTAGAATTTGAACCCAGTACTTATATTCTTAAACATAACATTTTCAAAAATACCAACATGTAAATTCCTTTCCCTTTCCCTCTCATTTATGTCTGTATAAACATCACCTAGAGAGTCCCTCAAATTCTGTATGTACTCAACGTCTGCTTAATGTTGTATAGATGTAAGCTAATTGGTTAAAATTTCACTTTGTTATACTATATTGGGTTTTTATTAAAGTCTATGTCTTTAATTCTAGGAACTGCCTCCTAATTAAGCAACCTTGTTCTGTGGGTTTGCTCTAATAATGACTTTTATTCCAATTAATACAATGCAGTGGGAAAACTAATTCACTATAAAAAATTCTCTGCATTAAAGGAAAAATGGGTAGAAATTGGGTCCAAAGTGTTGCTGGTAGGAATTCTATTCTTAATTCTTATTTCCCCAACACTGAAATGGTCTCCCTCTGTGGACTGCCTGTGCTTGTACTAACTATGTAAATGTATCTATGATTGATTTTTAAAACAGCACACCAGGGTATATTCAGCTCCTGAACAAGAAAAATATCATCCAACTGTAAATATCCAGTGGAGCATTAAAACTGTTTCTTCTTTGCCCTGTGTAATTGCAGAACCCAAAGAGAGAAGAAATATTTCCTAAAATCTTGCTTCCCATTAGATTGAATAAACGTCAACTTGAAAACCAGGAAACAAAAATGCCATTACATAAAATATTCAAAAGTCTCTGTGGCTCAGGAAGAATTCCTAAAATTGCTAGGCACTTTCCAGCCTGATCCTGTAGGTGAATGTTTTAAAAGTTTCCATTTTAATTGTACATTGTTTTGCATGTGCATTATTCTGAAATCAGACACACTCTATGGGTTTCCAGTGATAATGGCATTGGATGCCTATTAATACAATGCTGTGGAAAACCCAATCTGTTGGATGAGCGATTCTCAGCATTACAGGAAGCAAACTAGTGGCATGACACTATTGCCAGTTGTTGGCCAATGAGACTTTTTGCTTTCTAATTATCATTAAAACACAGGCAAAAATGCAGACTAATTTGATACATGATATAAACGTTATGCACATGTACCCTAGAACTTAAAGTATAATAAAAAATAAAAAAGAAAAAAGAAAAAAAGAAAAAAAAAATAAAAAAAAGAAATTGGCACATACTGGTCAATGCAACATCTTATATGGGAAAAGAGAAAGACTAGACAATGCATCCATAGTAAGCTATTTTTAGAAATGAGGGAGACAAGAAAAAAAAACCCACACATACGTTTGTGTGTCTGTGTGTGCGTTTGTATGTGTGTTTCAATAGTACTCATTAGTATATAACTTATGCTCCAAACATTTCACAGAGCGGTGGAAATTCCTATGTAAATTATTTCTGGGATAGCCATCATGACTTGGTGCTGTGTGGGCCATTATTGTGCCTGAATTTTGTACAAAACTATACTCACCTCTGTGTAGCTTTTTGGAGATTCCCATGTGTAGGGGAGTCATGTAGAAAGGGGCCTTTCTTTATTTTCATCACTTTATAACTTCCCACTCTCCAGGAATATGACTTCGAAAACAGCATGGTACAGTTCTTACTCACACACCGAAAAAGGGAAAAATGTCTCAAGGATACTTCTACTCTTCCAATACTTTTCCCAACCTACTGTTCCTCCCCAAAAGAGGAACACATTCTGGTGGTTATGAGAAGTTTTTGAATAGACTTTACATGTTTGTGAATTTCACATATTTCTTCTTTTTGAACTGTCTATTCATGTACTTTGTTCATTTCATCGTAGGGTTGTTCTGAGTATTTCCCATGAAGTCACGTTAACAAGTAGGGAGAAAGTAAAGATCCAATTCGGGAGAAATTAGAGGTGGTATCTATTGGGTATAAACCCAATAGGTAGGCTTGCTAACACATGATCTAAATTTGAAATACAAGCTATTACATTAAATATTTAGATTTCTGTTCGTAGTCTACAGCTCTGTATTTGATTTCTCACATGTAATTTTTAAAATTTACAGCGTAAATTTTATAGTATTGAACACTGTTATCAGAAACCTACAACAAAGAACTTAAGATTTTTTTGTGCTTCCTACCCTGCCCATAACAGACTATAAAACACAGATCAAGCTCAAGTTCTCTCCAGCCACATGCAGAACACAAAGGCAGTAAACATTCTTCTAGTTCAGTTTTTCTAGTCCTTGGCACAACTGAAATTTTGGACTGAGTAATTCTTTGTTGTGAGGGCTGTCCTGTGTACTATAGGATGTTTAGTAGCATTCCTGGCCTCTACCCACTAGACGCCATTAACATCTCTCCAGTTGTGATAATCAACTCCAGACATTGCTAGACATCCCCTGGAAGACAACATTGCTTTCATTTGAAAACCACTGATCTAGTTTATACCTGGAATATAAATACTTGGTAGTCTGCAAAATGGAAATTCAGTCCCTCCTATGGCAAGCCATTTTTCCAAATGCCACAGAGACCATAGAAGGACACATAGAAGGAAACCCTGGAGGAAAACACTGGGTCTCTATCATTGATAACTTTTGAAGAGTTAACTATGTTATGTAGCGTGTCCTGTGGTTACACTGCAATGAAAAAGGTAAATTTAAAAAAGCATCCTATAATTTCCAAGAGGATAGATTTGAAAAGTACTTGTGAACCTGCCTCAAAATGACTGCATTATGAATTACTTCACCGAAATCACAGTGATTTGAGTTCCACATTCCACAAAGCCTTCCTCCTATTTACTTCTGACTTTCAATCCATCATCAAGTCACCTTGATTTTTTCGGGGGGAAAAAAAATTATCTTGAGTTGAACTTCTTTGTTTCCGAGTCCTCTACTACCCTTCTAGATTGAGTCATCAGCATCTCTTATTCAGCGATACCTTTCCAAGTAGTTTCCTTGTGTCTATCCTCGTCTCACTTCAATCAGGGCAAGCAAGAGTAACCAGAGGAACCTTGAAAAATACCTAATTCTGATCATGTTAGTCTTTTTCCTAACACTCTTCAATAACGTCGCACTCCTTTAGAACATGCCCAAGGCTCTTACCATGGTTCAAAACCCTCCAGAATCAGGTCACAGCCTACATACAATCACATTATTTCTTGCTCACTATACACCAGTCACACTGACCTTCTTTCAGTTTCTCTTCTGTCTCAAGACCTTGATATATATTCTTCCTCTACCAAAATGTTCTTATTTCCACATGATTGGCTTCTTCTCATCTTTAAGTTCCAGCTCAAGCATCACCTTTCCTTACAACACAATCTGAAGCTCTCTCCCCTTTTTTCTTTTACAGCAACCTATTATTTTCCCTTATAACACATATTTCCATTCAGTGCTTCCTTCACTACTTATATAATTGTATGCATAATGTCCATTTCTCAGATCAGACCTTCAGTTTCATGAGATCAGGGACCATATGTCTTGTTTATGTCTGTTGACAACTCAGCAACACACCCATAGCAAGCATGAGATACAAATAGTTGGAGATATTAATGATCAATTACTCCTCAATCTTCCATTACCTTTAAGTCTCTTAAGCATAATGGGAAAGGCTAGTTTGCCTATAAAGCAAAACATTATTCACTGAGGCAAAAACAACCTCATTACTCCAAAGAAAATAAAATCCAGCCTGCTCCTTTCTAAGGTAGAGGCAGAGAATAAATGAGAGTTTGATTGCAAACCTACTCAGTCTCTTTCCCACCTCTCTGAAGGGTAAACTGATCTATCATTTGTCATCGAAGTGCTCTCTTCTGTCCCTCTTTTACTCACCCAAATTTTATTATGCTGTGGTCAATACTCTACAGCAAATCCTGCAAAGGTTAACCTGCCAGCTCTGTGAGCCCACAACCCTCTTTGCATTTTTATGTCCTTCATTACAAGTGGGCTATTTTTATACCTGTTAGCTGCTAACAATCGGCAAAACCTCAAGCTCCAGAATAAAATATGACAAGGGCCAAGAAAGGTAACAATAACATTGCCTGCACTGCAGCCAGCCTGCCGTTAATAATAGCAGGGAGAAGGAGAAAGGAAGAAGCAGGGGAAGGTGTTAAGAGGGAAAGGAGCCTCCTTGAATTTTGGCAAAGACATCCTCCTGGGGCAGAGGGACAGGTGAGTCTTGCCTGGCACGCCCAGCACTGGGACCCATCTCACTCTCCATCCCTTTAACCACTGGTCTGAACTTCTTCAAGATATTCAATCTTGGAATTAGAAAAGTCTCACAGCCTGGCAAGGCCTTACATTTCATAGTCCAAATAACCATCGGGTATGTGAATATTTCCTACCAATAAGAAAACCCACCATTGTGAAACTTTATGAAGTTCTTTCACAGTAACACATTTGCACATGAAAGAAAAGAGGCAGCCACAAGGATGCTCATCATTTTGTGGTTTAAAAGCAAAAATCTGAAAACAACCTAAATGTTTATCACTAGAGGGATGTTATGTAAATTTTGGTACATTTATGCTTTGGATGATTACTATGTCAATATTATTATAAATTTTGCTAACTGGTGTGGTATACATTTTTACTATTTATACATATTTTCCTACACATTTTAAAATGTACTTATAGTCTGTTTTCATAACAGAGAGCTTGTAAGTTCCATGAGTGCAGAGACCTTGTTTCCAGAACAGTATGGGGTACATAAAGGGTATATAATAAATATGTGTTGAATGCATGAAGAATAAATTAAAACTATGTCACCATTAAGAAAATATAGTAGGCTGGGCACAGTAGTTCATGCCTGTAATCCCAGCACTTTGGGAGGCCGAGACGGGTGGATCACCAGGTCAGGAGATCGAGACCATCCTGGCTAACATGGTGAAACCCCATCTCTACTAAAAATACAAAAAAATTAGCTGAGTGTGGTGGCGGGCGCCTATAGTCCCAGCTACTCTGGAGGCTGAGGCAGGAGAATGGCATGAACCTGGGAGGTGGAGCTTGCAGTGAACCGAGATCTGCCATTGCACTCCAGCCTGGGCGACAAAGCGAGACTCCGTCTCAAAAAAAAAAAAAAAGAAAAGAAAAGAAAAAGAAAATACAGTAAACCTATACATAGTTATATATGTATTTGTTTAAAAACATACAGGGACATGTTGTACACGGAAATCTGAGGAATGCAGTTTTTAAATGCTTCCTTATTCCTGCAGCACTGAAGGGCTAGTGGAGAAAGTGGAAAACTGATGCTGAGTGTCAAACTACTACATCCTCTGCCAGGTTAACTCATCTACCTTGATGAAAAGCTAAAAACCTTAGTTGAGGTTTTGAAATTCAAAGTTTTTTATAAAACTGAATGAACAACATAGTCTTCTTTCATGATTTTGGCCTGCCTCTCAGCAAGCTGTCCATTATCTCATGATGATACTATCATGTGTTTTTGCCTCAAGTAGACAAACCCAGCAGCTGTGGAGCCTCCCTCTAAACAGAGAGACATCTTAATTGTCATGCACCTAGTGTTCTGCGCCAAGCATGCTAAGCTGGTTGGATCAGAGAAGACTACAGAGTGGAATGGGTGTCAGTACATGTTTGACATTCTGGTGGAACCGAGGTGAAACCACTTCCTGTACCTACAGAACGTTGGCTGGGCAGGTCACTTATTCCTCTGAAGCTCAGTGTCACCATCTTCAAGAATAGATGTAATACCCTAAACTGACACTGGATCATTTTTTTTTTTTTTTTTTTTTTGAGACGGAGTCTCGCTCTGTCACCCAAGCTGGAGTGCACTGGCCAGATCTCAGCTCACTGCAAGCTCCGCCTCCCGGGTTCATGCCATTCTCCTGCCTCAGCCTCCCAAGTAGCTGGGACTACAGGCGCCCGCCACCTCGCCCGGCTAGTTTTTTGTATTTTTTAGTAGAGACGGGGTTTCACCGTGTTAGCCAGGATGGTCTCGATCTCCTGACCTTGTGATCCACCCGCCTCGGCCTCCCAAAGTGCTGGGATTACAGGCTTGAGCCACCGCGCCCGGCCAACACTGGATCATTTTAAGGATTGACTATCTCCATGAGGAATGTAGGACAGGGGCTGGCAGATGGAAAATGTTCAATAAATGGTAGTTACATGGTTTTAGATGAGGTCCTGATAAGGAACTTTATGTTGTGAGGGTCCATTTCACATTATTATGTGTCAAAGCCACTTACTGAACCAATGTGGCACCTCAATGATAGCACATACTTCACAAAGAAGGATCCAATATGAGCAAGGGTAGGTATAGCGATTCCAAACTTACCTTCATTCCTGAAAAGTAATTTGAAGCATGCCATCTCAGGTAGAACATTTTGTCCCTCCCAATCCTCAGATCCTTTTCATCCCAGAACTTAGTACATACTGAAGCCAGCATGAGAAAATGAGGCCTTTGGTAATGCTATCCAATGAACAAAAAGAAGACTGCCACTCATTAATGCATCGTAACATGCAAGAGGTATTCCAGCAGGAGGCAAATCTAATTTCATTCAGTTCAATCCTCTCTGTACTTGTTTTATTTACTTATTTTATGTTGTTTCTATGTTTTAAGCATGCATCTCTACTACATACATATTTAAGTTACATACATATTCTTTGTAATAAGATATTATATACATGGTAAACTTTAAAAACAGACATTATTTTTTATGAGAAAAATCATCATACATAGAAATCCTGGCATTTTCTTCTATACCCGATGTGGTGTCTTCTTTCTATCCTGGACTTGAGCATCTCTGCCCTGAGAGCACTGTTTTAGGGAATCCTGTCTGAGGCCTTTCTATCCTGTGGATAGAAATCTGTCCTCTTTTTCTATTCTCCCTCAATCAGGGGATTATGGGCAGGGAAGGCAAAGGGCTAAGACAAGATGTCAAATCTCCCCTCACCTATGTCATATGTGGCTTGGGTTATACATTTTTAAATTAGTTGTCAACCTTTAACAATCAGAACATTTCTCCTATCTAAAGAATTAGGAAGTCTGGAGACACTGGGTCCCTGTGTCCACTGACATTTTACTTAGCCTAAATAGCAGTCTCAGGCTATCCTTTAATACAGTCCTCACCAAACCTACCGTGAAACCCGCTCTAATTCTATAAGTGTTTGAGCTTGCAACTCCTCGTAGACTGAGGGGCCCCAGGGTCACAGGAGAAGCAGAGGAACAAGTATGAAACAAGAGATTTCATGACCAGCAAGACTCCCTGTCTGTTAGAGAAGTTAGGAGCATGGCTGAGCAAAGCAGTGTAGAAGCCATTCCAGCGTTTTTACCCTCTGTGGTCTCTGTTGATTTTACTGTACCTCCAGAACTCAGCATAAAAGATTACTCAAATATTCTTGCTCTAGTGTTTGTGCTTGTCTAACTAAGAGTATAGTCATTTGTTATGATAACATCATATAGTACTCTGGAGCCACATTGGAGGCTGAGGCAAAAGGAAATTTATGTGCTCCTAAATGCCCTGATTAAATAATCTCCCAAATTTTGAACCAACTGCAAAAAAGTTAGTAAAACCCCTAAATTTTTTTTTAAAAATGACTTTATGTGTAAAGTCTCATATTACATAATATGCTCACAGGCCATTTTTCAATTCTGATACACCTATGAGAGTGGGAAGGGAGAATGACAGCCACTCAGACTGAGAAATAGGCACTAATTGCTCCCATTGTATAATAATGCAAGGTCATAAAGGGAACCATGACAACCTGTTGTTATTTACATTTTTGATATTTGGTTGAGAATTTTTACATTAATTTTGATATTTAAAAGTATGATTTAATTGCTGAGATTTTTAGTGTCCCCTGAAATTTTGTTTTTCAAGCAAGTAACTTATTGCCACTCTCTCACCTTGCCCTCGTACCAAGCCTCCTCATGCTGTGGGGCCCCGTGCTGAGTTCATGTTTTATTTTATCTCACTCAGGGAAAATCTACAGTATTATCCCTATACACAGGCCAGTGCAACCCCCTGAGGATGCAAATGGAGCTTCAGTGGCCTCTCAGAGCCTTAGGTCCAAAACAGTATTCCAGCATGACATGAGTGGCCCACACTGATGGAACCTTGGAATTATGTCCAATTCCTGAGAATAGAATTGCATTCCCTCATTTACCTACGCTCCCAACAAAAAACATGACAACCTTACAAGGGTGGCAGTTGTTTCTCAAGCTACCAATTTGAGCTACAAGGACTTTTTAAAAAAAGTTTTCATCATTTTTTTCTCACTCTTCTAGGATCCTGTGATAAACCTCAAGTGATTTATCTCCATTTGCTAGCAATGACTACTCTCCCACTTTTAAAAATTCTAAAGCCAAATTTTGAAAGTGTCCCACATAGCAAATATTCAAGGCTTCACTTCTTCCATGGTAGAAGGGATGCGAAAAATTATTTTCTTCTAGATGATTAGACTCTAGCAAAGGTCAGAGGAGAAATAAATTTAGCTCAGGTAGTAAAATGGAAAGATCCCATCATGGAGTTACAGCAGAGCCCGATTAGAAACTTATGCCGGTGGTAAGACTGCTCTATTGATCCAAAGGGAGAGAAGTCACAGGTGGCAGCGAACTGACAATGTGCTGTGAGTAAAATATCCATGTTGTCAAAAATTTCTCCCTATTGCTAATCTTGGCATTGCTTCCTATTGATTTGCAAGAAAAATGAGTTCAACCCAGCCTATTGCAGTTTTTGTTCTTTCTTCTTTATATGAAAAAAGACAGGCTATAAAAAAACACTACAAGCATAGCAATTATTTTGTATTTGTTTCTTTCCACCCTGGGGTTTGTAATCCTAGGTGATGATGTGGGGGTAAAAAGAAGCAAATTAGCCTCATTGTGTACCTCATGCCCTCCCTCAATATTCCCTTCACTGACCCTACCTCTAATATATCCAATAGTTTCTCTTCTATGCATAGAAACTGATCATGGAAAATGTACAAAGAAAGTAAATGTTAAATTTCTCTCAGGCAATTTTTCATTCACTAAAGTAGGGGCCAGCAAACATTTTTTCTGTAACAGGCCAGATAGTAAATGCGTTTGGCTTTGTGAGCCATGCCATCTCTTTGTAACTATGCAACTTTGCCCTTGTAGGGCTCAAAAGCAGCCACAGACAATATATAAACAAGTGAGTGTGGCAATTGTTTTTTTCAAACAAAGCCAAAAAGAGTAACTTTATTTACAGAAACAGGCTGTGGGCCACAGTTTGCCTTCCCCTGCTCTAAAAGGTAACTGGCGTTATGTCAGAATTTGAAGACTCTTGAATATTACAAACAAACAAGCAAACAAGCACCCCACTTGCAGAAAAAGAAAAATATATAGTTTTTTTTAGCAGACAGCAAGAAGGCTTAGTTCTTTGAGAAAACAAAAGGCATTTTTCAGCTTTGGAACTGAGTGCCTATGTGTTTTCTATGGCTCTTGTCATAATGCAGATCTCATCCTTGGACTGCCATGGGTCTTCATGTAAATGGAAAATTATAAGAGAAGTCATTATATGAAAAAGACACATGCACACATATGCTTCTAGCAGCACAATTCACAATTGCAAAGATACAGACCTGACTTAAGTGCCCATCCACCAATGGGTGGATAAAGAAAATGTGGCATATATACACCATGAAATACTTCTCAGCCATAGAAAGGAATGATGTAATATTTTTGCAGCAATTTGAATGGAGATGGAGACCATTATTCTAAATGAAGTAACTCAGGAATGGAAAACCAAATTATCACATGTCCTCACTCATAAGTGGGAGCTAAGCTATGAGGATGCAGAGGCATAAGCATGATATAATGGAATTTGGAGGCTCAGGGAGTGGAGGGAAGATTGAGAAGGGTGTAAGGGATAACAGACAGTATATTGGATACAGTGTACACTGCCTGGGTGATGGGTGCACCAAAATCTCAGAAATCACCACTAAGGAACTTATCCATGTTCAACCAAGACAGCTGTATCCCAAAACTATTGAAATAAAAATAAAAATTATAAAAATAAACAAATTATAAGACAAGTGACATTTTCTTCTGCTAAGAAAGGAAAAGCAAAACTTTTTACATTGGAATTTTTATCCCTCTTTCTTTTCACCATAAATTTTAAGTCAGAAATTGCCAGAAGTCAAGTTTATTTATCAGAATGTTGGTATTCTGTCTGGGAATGAGCTATCTGGAGAGCATGGCCAACGCATGAGTTTATCCACTGCACCTGCTGCAAAGTTTGCCTGAGCCACTGCTGCATTTAACAAGCTAACTTTAGACTGTATGCAAGGGGAGAACACAAATCCATCATGTTCTCTGGGACATGCCCCTTGGATCATGATGTATTTACAGAAATAGCTCCCAAGGACTGCTGTCCTTGGTGAACAAAAAGTCACACACTCTCTCTCTCACATACACACACATACACACACATCTCTTTTATTCTTAAATTAAGACACTCTCAGTAAATAGTTTTAATATTTTCGGATGAAGCATGGCTTCAAGTATTAGATAAAAGCTATGTTTTATACAAGTGAAAAACAAACACACATAAATATTCATATGTAATTTCCTAAGGCTTAAATTCATGGTTTCCCTTCCTCGCCCTGGCCTACCTATAGATTCCAACATAAGAAGCTCCTGCTTCAGAGATATTATGATTTTCACTGGCATCAGATAAGACTAGACGAACCTGTAGACCAATGCACTTTTTCCCATAAACTGCAGGACCCCTCCAGATAGAAAGGCAACAAAAAAATTTTTTTTTCCACTCTGGAAAGACCATGGAATCTAAGATCTATATGCCATGGTGTTTCAGGGCAGGGCAGATCCCAATTCAAACTTCCCACCCTTAATATTCTCCAATAACATCCTGGAAATAGAGCTACCTTTTTCAAAAAGTGACCATCGACTGATTCTTCCTAGGATTATAATAAGAGTAGCTATTTACTATTGTGGAAAAACTTAAGAGTCGAGATAAACTCCTTCCGTCCAAAATGCCTCTATTAGAAACTCCTTATTTTACTTAAGCCATTTTATCAGTTCCAGTGGTGGAAGAGACATCTTTAAGTTTTTTTTTTTGCCATTTACATCTTGCCTGAGTTTGGTTGATGTTATAAAGAAAAGTCCAATGTCTATTTTTGATAATAAGGGCTGTATAATGGAAGGAGTCTAGGCATGGTGTCTTCCACTATCTATGGGACTATGGACCAAAAACAACAATAGAGTGCCAGGCACTCTATAATATTCCCTCACTGTATATTGTGGCTTAACCCTTGCCACAGCCCTATCCAGCAGACACTGTCAATGCCCCTAGTGCACAGATGAGGAGACAAATGCTGAGAGACAGGAAGTACCTTCTTTGCACTACATGGCTAGTAAATAGAGAGTTGAAGAGTCAAACCCAGGTCCTTTGGTTCTAGAGTCTTAAGTCTTATCTACAGAAAACAAATCACATCCCTCTGAAGTCCCAATCCTATTCTGGACACCACAAATTACTAAGCGACCATGGTTATATCACTTGATTGTTTTGGCATCAGTTATTAAATTAGAAGTGGGGATGAGACAACCTTAAAGGTACTTGTCAGCTAATTTATAATGTATGATATTTTAATTATCTTTAGTAATAGTATTGTTTAAACATAGATTGCTTTTCATGTTGTGAATTTAAATAGTTTACAAGTAAAAAGAAACAAAAAGCCTATCTTAAAATTCATATGGAACCAAAAAAGAGCCTAAATAGCCAAGGAAGGCCTAAGCAAAAAGAACAAAGCTGGAGGCATCATGCTACCTGACTTCAAATATACTATAGAGCTATGGTAACCAAAACAGCATGGTTCTAGTACAAAAACAGACATATAGACCAATGGAACAGAATAGAGAGCCAAAAAATAAGGCCACATGCCTATGATCATCTGATCTTCAACAAAGCTGACAAAAACAAGAAATGGAGGAAGGACCCCCTATTCAACAAAGAGTGCTTGGGATAACAGGCTAGCCATATGCAGGAGATTGAAACTGGATCCCTTCTTTACATCAAATAAAAAAATCAACTTAAGATGGATTAAAGACTTAAATGTAAAACCCAAGGTTATTAAAATGCTGAAAGACAACCTGGGCACTACCATCCTGGATGTAGGCACAGGCAAAGATTTTCTGATGAAGATGCTAAAAGCAATTGCAACAAAAGCAAAAATTGACAAATGAGATCTAATTAAACTTAAGAGTTTCTGCAAAGAAAAACAATCAACAGAGTAAACAGAAAACCTACAGAATGGGGGAAAACTTTTGCAAACTATGCATCTGACAATGGTCTAACATCCAGCATCTACAAGGAACTTGAACAAATTTACAAGAAAAAACAAACAATCCCATTTAAAAGTGAACAATGGACATGCAAAGGAACTGATAAGGTTTGGCTATGTCCCCACCCAAATCTCAACTTACATTGCACCTCCCAGAATTCCCACATGTTGTGGGAAGGACCCAGTGGGAGGTAGTTGAATCGTGGAGGCCAGTCTTTCCCATGCTATCCTCATGATAGTGAATAAATCTCATGAGATCTGATGGAGTTTTCAGGGGTTTCAGCTTTTGCTTCCTCTTCATTTTTCTTTTGCCACTGCCATGTAAGAAGTGCCTTTTACCTCCCGACATGATTCTGAGGCCTCCCCAGCCATGTGGAACTGTAAATCCAGTTAAACCTCTTGTTCTTCCCAGTCTCAGGTATGTCCTTAGCAGCTTGGAAACAGACTAATACAGAAACTTTTTAAGAGAAGACACACATGTAGCCAATATACATATGAAAAAAAAAGCTCAACATCACCTATCATTAGAAAAATGCAAATCTGGCTGGGTGTGGTGGCTCACGCCTGTCATCCCAGCACTTTGGGAGGCCGAGGCGGGTGGATCACCTGAGGTCAGGAGTTTGAGACCAGCCTGACCAATGTGGAGAAACCCTGTCTCTACTATAAAACACAAAAATTAGCCGGGCATGGTGGTGCATGCCTGGAAACCCAGCTACTTGGGAAGCTGAGGCAAGAGAATTGCTTGAACCCAGGAGATGGAGGTTACAGTGAGCCAATGTTGCACCACTGCACTCCAGCCTCGGCAACAAGAGAGAAACACTGTCCCAAAAACAAAAAAAAAAAAAAAGAAAGAAAAATGCAAATCAAAACCACAATGAGATACCATCTCACACAGGTCAGAATGGCTACTATTAAAAACTCAAAAAATAGCAGATGCTAGTGAGGTTGTAGAGAAAAGGGAACACTTATACACTATTGGTCACTTATACACTGTTGGTGGGACTGTAAATTAGTTCAACTGTTGTGTAAAACCATATGGCTCAAACAGCTAAAAACAGAACTATATTCAATCCAAAAACCCCAGAGGAATATAAATCATTCTACCATAAAGACACATGCACACAAACGTTCACTGCAGAACTGTTCACAATAGCAAAGCCATAGAATCAATCTAAATGCCCATCAATGCCAGATTGGATAAAGAAAATGTGATACATATATATCATAGAATACTATGTAGGCATAAAAAAGAATGGGATCATGTTTTTGTAGGAACATGGATGGAGCTGGAGGCCATTATCCTTAGCAAACTAATGCAAGAACAGAAAACAAAATACTGCATGTTTTCACTTGCAAGTGGGAGCTAAATAATGAGAACTCATGAACACAAAGAAGGGAACAGCAGACACTGGGGTCTATGTGAGGGTGGAGGGTGCAGGGAGGGAGAGGAATGGAAAAAATAACTATTGGGTACTCAGCTTTATAGCTGGATGATGAAATATTTTATATAACAAACTCCTATGACAAATTTACCTATATAACAAACCTGTACATGTACCTCCAAACCTAAAATAAAAGTTAAAAAAAAAAAAAAAAAGACAGCTTGAAAGACTGAATTATAATCCTAACTTTTAAATTTACCTTGGTCAAATTTTGTAGATAGAAATTCTATCATATGTCAATTGGTTTTGTCAATTTACTTGCTGATGGTTATATCTACCAGTAGGCCTAAACTTTTATCAAAAAAAACAAAAAACAAAAAACAGTTACATTCTTGCAGAAGTTTATATCAGTTGCTGTCCCTGCAGGTGTCTTTGATGGGACTGGAAAAGGAAAAGTGAAGAAGGCATCACAATGTGTAGTATCACAGTGCAGGGTGCTCTGCCCGTGCCCAGGGAGGGAAACTGGAGCTTTGCCTCAGGCTGATTTCTGAAAAACTACTAGCAAGCCTTGGATCTGGCAGGTCAGAATTATCAAGCACAGAGGCCAATCTGTTTGCTAATAGGTTTTATGTTCTAGGTGTCTCTTGTGTTGGCAAAAATTCAACATTTTTTTCTTTTTTGGGTAATTAGGGTGGAACTGAAACCTTGAGAACCAGGAAACAACTTTGAAATATTACATGACCAGGAAATAAAAAACAAGTAATAAAGAGATTTTAAGAGAAGTCTTGGAATGAGAACAGTATAAATTCCACAATCTCAGCAACCGGAAGACTTAAGATGAAATGTGGCACAGTGGAAACTATCACTTATTTAGTGATTAACTAGTGCTAAGCACTCAATACTTGTGTAACTAGCTCTGCACAATGAATCAGTGAAATTTGATACCCCCATCTTACAAATGAGGAAGTGGAGTCTGAGAGAGTTCAATGACTGGCTGAAGGTTGCACAGATAGTGACAGAGCTGGATCTAGAACATAATAAATATTTCCAATACCATTTTAGGGGTGGGGCCAGTGGCTCACAGCTGTATTCCCAACACTGTGGGAGGCTGAGATGGGAAGATCTATTGAGTACAGGAGTTCGAGACCAGCCTGGGCAGCATAGCCCCTTCTCTACAAAATATTTAAACATTAGCTGGGTGTAGTGGTGTGTGTCTATAATCCCAGCTATTTTGGAGGCTAAGGCAGGAGGATGGCTTAAGCCCAGGAGTTTGAGGCTGCAGTGAGCTATGATCAGGCCACTGCACCCAGCATGAGTGAAAGAATGAGACTCCATCTACAAAATCTTTTTAATGTCAAAACCATTTTTAAATGTCAAATCAAAAGAGACATGGTACAAAGGGCTTCATGACATAAATGTTTTGGGACCTTATATTCATATTAGATTGCACAAGTGCAGGACATTTTTGACATTACTGGTTTAACCTTCCATTTTTTAACACTGCTATTGGGTCCAGAGGATGCTCTGACTCCATCTTAGGCTGTATTTGTAGCATTATTCTAATATAAATGATTTTTTTTATGAAAAACGTTTTTGGAGTAAGCTATATTCAGTCAATTTAATGCCTTGATCAATAGCCTATCCAGCACTATAAAATAGCTACTTTTTTCCAATTTTTAAAATTTTGTTGCAATTATTTTCACCAAGATCAAGATTTTTCTATGTAAATATCACACAAGATTTTATTAACATTTACCCATATCAAACACTAACATTCAGTTGTCTTTTAACTCCAATATTTCTATCAAGTACAATTTTTCAATGTCAAAATTTTGCAGATCTGAATACCTATACCACGTAGTCGTGGTCAACGTTACTTCTTGATTAACTATGTCTATCAGTAACAGTCATTATTTACTAGAGATATCTCTGAGAGTTTCCTCTTAGGTACTAGCTGATTCATGAGAAAATCACAAGCAAGTACCCTCAGATATCCCAGGATATCTCCATTGTCAAGAGTTAATCCTTTGTATCACTTATTCAGCTCTTCTGTATACTTCTTATTCCATTATGCTTGTTCATTTGGTGATTTGTGAAGCAAAAATAAATTATGGGGCCCAAATAGAAAGATCACTATATTCTCTTTGAGAATATATAACATACTATTATAATCAATATAATATAAGTATATTAATAGTATAATTAACAATATATTATTACATTATAATAAAAAATTATTTTAATGAAAGAGGGGAAAAAGATATTTAATTACCTGGCAAATTTTTCTTAAGGCTATGAGCTCAAATACCAATATATTTGGTTCCAACAGCCAACTGACAACCTTAAGTAGCAACCAGATATCTCAAATTTCAGGCCCATATAACCATATTCATTTTTCTGGCAGAAAGCATAATGAGGATCAATTGCATTTAAGTGGTTAGTTTGTCAAAGGACATGCAAACCCATTCTCCCTAATTGAGTAATTAGGAAACAACATTTCTTAGATTTTTTCCTATCCATCACTAATACTATCCACTGATTTCATTGTGGAACTTCTCACTATTCAGAATATAAGCTTTAGAATCGGGTTGACTCATCGTTCCAAAGAAGGAAAGAAACCCCACTAATTACAATAGATGAAGGCTGAGGCTGAAATTCAGAAACTGATGCACAGCTATTGTTTCTATTGTCTTCAGTGGTAAAGTATAAAGGAATATTAGACAAGACTGAAACGACTGGGCTTCTAGTTCTCCTTTGCTGCTATGTTAGCATCATTATTGGGTTACTCACTTCTCCCCTCTTGTCTAATTCACTGAATGATGGTGGTGACTGAGTGTGTTGAAATAACATGTTCTAATATGCTCTCTGCTTCTCATTCCAGCTGCAGAGTTTGGAATGAAGAATTCACTCCTTCATTCACTTACTTGCTAAACATTTACTTGATGTCTACTAAATTCCCAGGCACTGTTCTAGGTGTTGGGGAAAAAAACAGTGAACAAAATTGACAAAATCCTCTACCTTGTTACACGTTAGTAGGTTGGTCAGAGTTCTGAGCTTGGTTAACGGTTAACATGCCCAAACTGTTGTGGTTTCAAACTTTATTCTTTGTCTCTCAGGTAACTTTTCAGTGCTTCCTGGTTGATACTTGTTGTGCTAAGCATTATCTAATTTCTTTTTTTTTTTTTTTGTATTACGTTCCTGAGTGTCATCTTTATTTATTTATTTATTTATTTATTTATTTATTATTTTTTTTTATTATACTTTAAGTTCTAGGGTACATGTGCATGACGTTTATATCATGTATAACTCCCCAGTGCAATCCCTCCCTCCTCCCCCCTCCCCATGATAGGCCCCAGTGTGTGATGTTCCCCTTCCCGAGTCCAAGTGATCTCATTGTTCAGTTCCCACCTATGAGTGAGAACATGCGGTGTTTGGTTTTCTCTTCTTGTGATAGTTTGCTAAGAATGATGGTTTCCAGCTGCATCCATGTCCCTACAAAGGACGCAAACTCATCCTTTTTTATGGCTGCATAGTATTCCATGGTGTATATGTGCCACAATCTGAAGCAACTCTTACATGGGTATTATTGGTGTATCAATTTACCCAAAAAAGGAAAAGAATGCTTAAAACAAAGTGACAATCTCAGGAGCTGGGAAGTGATAGCACTGGAATTTGAACTCAGGAATATCTCATGCCAATGACTTTGATATGAACTAAAATATAATTATTACAAGACATTTATGAAAATTTAGTATACATTCCCTTTCAGCACATATAATTTCTATATTTTCCCGAGAAACTACTGATGTTAACAGACAATTTAGTTTCTCTGTAGGGAATCTGTCATTTCTTTCTAGTAGTTTTAAAGATGTGCTCAGTGTTCACTGATGATCTGAAGTTTTACCACAAAGATAATACCTAAGTGGGGACTTATTTTCAGTCTTGCCACTTTGGGACATGAAGGTTCACTTTCAATCTTATGATTCCTGACTTTATTTCTGGAAAACTCTTTGCTATTATCTCTTCAAATGTTACTTTCACTTATTATTTTTAAATGAAATTACACTTTCTTCTGTAACATATACATATATTAAAGCCTCCAAACTCTCCTCTGTATTTCTTAACTATCCCCTCTCTTCTTTTATTTTTACAATCAATCTAAACAACATTCTAGAAGAATTCACCAGAAATTTCACTAGACTTGCTTGAGCAAAAGACATATCTTAAAATTTGAACCTAAAAATAGGCACATAGAACAATGCAACAGAATAGAGAACCCAGAAATAAACCCAAATACTTATAGCCAACTGATCTTTGACAAAGCAAACAAAAACATAAAGAGGAGA
Organism: Trachypithecus francoisi; assembly: GCF_009764315.1. NCBI lineage: Eukaryota > Metazoa > Chordata > Mammalia > Primates > Cercopithecidae > Trachypithecus > Trachypithecus francoisi. The sequence continues at coordinate 135,476,572 of NW_022681465.1, forward strand.
AAGAACACCCTATCCAACAAATTGTGCTGGGATAATTGACAAGCCACAAGTAGAAGAATGAAACTGGATCTTCATCTCTCATCTTATACAAAAATCAACCCAAGATGGATCAAACACTTAAATCTAAGACCTGAAACCGTAAAAATTCTAGAAGATAACATGAGAAAAATCCTTCTAGACATCGGCTTAGGTAAAGACTTCATTACCAAAAACCCAAAAGCAAATGCAACAAAATAGGAACTTAATTAAACTAAAAAGTTTCTGCACAGCAAAAGAAACAATCAGCAAAGTAAAGAGACAACCCACAGAGTGGGGGAAAATCTTCACAACCTATACATTCGACAACAGACAAATATTCAGATTTACAAGGAACTCAAACAAATTAGCAAGAAAAAAACAACTTCATCAACAAATGGGCTAAGGACATGAATAGACAATTCTCAAAAGAAGATATACAAATGGCCAACAAACATGAAAAAATGCTCAGTATCACTAACGATCAGAGAAATACAAATCAAAACCACAAGAATGGCCATAGTTCAAACATAATAGATGTTGGCGAAAAGGGAACACCTTTACACTGCTGATGGGAAGGTAAAGTAGTACAAACACTATAGAAAACAGTGTGGAGATTCCTTAAAGAATTGAAAGTAGAACTACCATTTGATCCAGCAATTCCACTACTGGGTATCTACCTAGAGGAAAATAAGTAATTACACAAAAAAGATTTAAAAAGGTACTTGCACACGCATGTTTATAACAGCACAATTTGCAATTGCAAAAATATGGAAACAGCAGAAATGACCATAAACCAATGAGTAGATAAAGAAACTGAAGTGTGTATATACATATATAAATATGTATATACACACAGACACAGTGTGTATACACACACACACACACACAACCCATGGAATACTATTCACATACAACCCATGGAATACTATTCAGCCATAAAAAGAAACAAAATAATGGCATTCATAACAACTTGGATGGAATTGGAGACCATTATTCCAAGTGAAGTAACTCAGGATTGGCAAACCAAACACTGTATGTTCTCACTCATAAGTGGGAGCTAAGCTATGAGGATGCAAAGGCATAAGAATGATACAGTGGACTTTGGAGACTTGGGGAAAAGGAAAGGAGGAGGGTGAGGGATAAAAGACTACAAACTGGGTATAGTGTATACTGCCTAGGTGATGAGTGCGCCAAAATCTAACAAATCACCACTAAAGAACTTACTCATGTAGCCAAACACCACCTGTTCCCCAAAAACCTATGGAAATAAAAAAAAATTAAAAATTTACCTAATGATTCACAGTTTTAAATACTTAGTATCATTAAATCATTAGGTAGTTTTGTCATTGTGCGAACATCATAGAGTGCACCTATACAAATTTAGATGATAGAGCCTAATACACACCTAGGCTACATGTTATAACCTGCTGCTCCTAGGTTATAAGCTTGTACAGCATGTTATTGTACCAAATATTATAGGCAACTGTAATACAATGATAAGCATTTATGTATCTAAACATACCTAATCACAGAAAGTGTACGGTAAAAATATAATATAAAGGATTTTTTAAAATGGTACAGCTGTACAGGGCACTTCCCATGAATGGAGCTTGCAAGACTGGAAGTTGCTCTGAGTAAGTCAGTGAGTGAGGGGAGAGTAAATAAAGATGAAGGCCTAGGACACTACTCTATATTACCATAGACTTTATCGATACTGGACACTTAGGCTATGCTACATTTATTACAAATATCTTTTCTTCAGTAACAAATTAAACTTAGCTTACTGTCAATTTTTAATTTACAAACTTATACATTTTTAACTTTTTGACTCCTTCTTAATAACACTTAGTTTGAAGCATAAACACATCGTACAGCTGTATACCACAAATATTTTATGCTTTATATTTTTACTCTGTAAGCTTTGTTTTTAATTTTTAATTTTTACTTTTAAATTCTTTTGTTAAAAACTAAGACAAAACACACACATTAGCCTAGGGGCTACACAGGGTCAGGATCATCAACATCACTGTCTTTCTTCGACCTCCACATTTTGTCTCACTGGCAGGTCTGTTGGGGGCAAAACATGGTTGGAGTTGCAATCTCCTAGTATAACAATGCCTTCCTCTGTAATACCTCCTGAAGGACACGCCTGAGGCTGTTTTACAGTGAACTTTTTTATATATAAATAGAAGGAGTACACTCTAAAATAATGAAAAAGTATATCGTATAGCGAATGCACAAGCCAGCAACATACTTTCAGACAACGGCAGTGCAGGTTTGCTCATACCAGCATCCTCACAGCATGTGAATAATACAATGCACTGACATTATGATGGTTATGACATCACTAGACAACAGGAATTTTTCACCTCCGTTATAATCTTATGGGCCGCCATAGTATATGTGGTATATCATTGACTACAACATCCTTATGTGGTGTGTGTCTGTATTAATAGAAATAATAATAAAAGAACCAATTAACCAGGAAAACATACACCTAAATAGGTACGTACTAAAAATAGGGTATCCTATGCCCAAAAGGCAAATACAATCACGATTAAATAAAAAATATTTTTAAATCCACAATCTTAATACTATAGAAACTCAGAAAACATTGAAAAGGCCAATTCCTGTTCATTTTATAAAACCAGTATACCCTTGTTGATAATACAACTACAAAAGATAAAAGAAAAGACACCACAGCTTGTGAATATAGACACAAAATCCTCACAAAGTATTTGTAAAGGTCAACTAGTAACATATAATTTAGATAAAACATCATTATCAATTGATGTATCTTAGAAATGCCAGAGGAATATGACATTAGAAAATCAATCAACAGAATACATGACATTAATATAATGAAAAATAGCATAACCATCTACATAGAGGCTTTGAAATGCATACTATTTAACATCCTTCATGACAAAACTCTCAGCAAACTAGAAATAGAAAGAATTTCCTCTTGATAAAATACATTTAAAATAAATGCAAATTTAAAATCTATTTAATGGTGAAAACCAAATACTCTTTTAAAATTCAGGAAAAGAGAAAACAATATTTATTCTCAGTGCTTCTATTCAAAATTTTACTGGAGCTCCCAGAGAGCTCAATAAAGCAAGAACAAGAAATGAAACACATACAATTTAGAAAGTAAAACCTTTTAATTTATTAATGACATGATTATATACTTATCCAAAAGGATACACAACCTACTTGAGCTAATAAGCAAATTTAAAATATCACACATTATAATATCAATATTTACTAATGATGGGTATTCAGAAAAATCAACTTACAATACCATTTGCAATAGCATCAAAAACAAATATCTTGGAATAAATATATGTGAGAAGTTTATTCTGAAAATTATAAAATATTGCTGAGTAAAATTAGTAAGACCTAAAAATTGATATCTAAATGTTCAATATGAATGACTCAATATTGTTAAGATGTCCATTCTCCTTAAATTGATACATAGATTTGGTGCAATGTCTATCAAAATTTCTAAAGGCTACTTAAGAACTAGACAAGACTATTCTAAAGTTAATTTGGAAATGCAAAGAATACTGAATGGCTAGTCTTTTTAAAGAAAGGTATAACTTTAGAGGACATATGCTATTTTATTTAAAGGCTTTCTATAAGTCTACAATAATCAAGATCACATGATATTCATATAAAATAGATGCACAGAAACATGGAGAATACAGGTAACCAATAGAAACAGAATTCAATAAGCAGTGTTTTTTCTATTGCTACAGCAAATGAACTAAATTATCTTAATTCATTTTCTGTTGCTATAATAGAATACCTGAGACTATACAGAAATGAAGTGAATTATATTTAAAAAACTGTATTTCTTACAGCCATGGAAGCTAGAGAGCCAAACAGCATGGCACTGGCATCTGGTGAGTGCCCTTTTGCAACCTTATAACATGACAAAGGGCATCCCATGGTGAGAGGGCAAGAGCATGCCTGTCAGCTCAGGTCTTTTTTCCTCTTCTTATAAAGCCATGAGTCATATCATGGGGGCCTCACCCTGACGACCTTATCTAATCCTACTTACCTCCCAAGGGCCCCACCACCAATGAACATATGAATTTGAGGATTATGTTACCAATACAAGAAATGTGGGGGACATATTCAAACCACAGCAGATATTAAAAGATAAACCTAGATCCCTTTCTTACTCTAGAAACAAAAGTTAATTTGATATGGATCACAAACCTAAACATAAAACCCAAACCATAAAGCTGTAAAAAAAATGAACAAGAATATATTTGCAGCACTTAGGTAGGCAAACATAGAAACCATAAAGGAAAAAAGAAGATTAATTAGACTTAATTAAATTTTTTAAAATTCTCAGTAAAAGACACCATTAAGAAAATGAGTAGACAAACCATAGAGTAGAAAAAATACATATTTATAGCTAATATGTAATGGAAGACTTGTGTACAGATTACATAAAACTCTACAAAATAATAAAATGATAAATGTCCCAATAAAATGAGAGGCACAAACTTGAGCACACAAATCACCAAAGATATAAGAATGGCCACGCGGCATGGAAAGATGCTCCATATCATTAACAAACAGAATGAAGCAAATGGAAACTGCAATGAGGTATAAATTCACACCCTCAAGGATGGTCAAAATAAAAAAATAAAAAAATAAACAGCCAATGTTTGAGAAGACATAGGGAAACTCAAATCCATACATTACTTGTGAGTGTAAAATTGTAAAATCACTCTGAAGACTTGGTTGCTAGTTTCTTATAAGTGTTTCTCACTTAATAACTAAGAGAGTAAAGAATTTTCGTCAGAACCCCTTTACTCTCTTAATTACTCTCTTAATTATTCTCTTAATTAAAAGAGTAAAGAGTTTTAGTTAGAACCCCTTTACTCTCTTAGGGAGCCCAAAGATCTTTTGTTTATATGGTAATTATCTACCATATGCACCATATTAGAAATTAAAACAGAAAAATTTTAAATATTCCCTTATAAATTCATTTTTAAAACAACAACAAAAGTAACATTTTAATGAGAAATTACAATATTTGATAAAATAGAAAGAATTGATGAGTGAAACCATTTTGCATTTTACAAATCTCCTTAAAATCTGGTTTAATAGAAGACAGCTAGATTTTTGTATCTTTCTCTGTGTTCACTCTCCTGTTTTTGTGTGTTGAAGTATATGAAGAAGATGTGACTACACAGAGAAAGGTAGTTAGGAAAGAAAGGGCTATTGTAATAGCACATTTTAGACAATTGTGGCTATTTTTGTTTGATAATAAGCCAACACCCAATTAGCAGTAGATTCTTAAAAGTTGGCTGCAACGTGGAATCAAATCCTATCAATGAACTTTTATTTATTCAATTACATTAAAGTTCACTGGTCCTCCTTTTACTTTTAATTCATTTTTACCCCATATATGATTTTGTAACACCAGGCAGTGATCATTTAGAGAATACTGGTTCCCTGAGTTATATGGGTCTTCCAAATACTGGCTCATTTCATTATGCAATCTTTTGATATTGCATTTGTTAATATCACCAGCAATCTCATCAGGAAAGAGCACGAGTGCTAAAAAGCTGTTAATCACTCGGTAGCCAATACATATAGCTTAAAATTCTAATTTTTGTTTGAAAGCTCAAATTTTGTCACTGACAACAAACACATTATTTTCCTGTAAGTGACAAGCTTACTTTGTTCACATACAAGAACATACCTGACAAATATGTAAGACTAAACAACAGGTTGTCAATAAAAAGTTGTACTCCATCATAAAAAGCACCTGGTTCTGCTTGTAACTCAAACAATCCTTCCCATTTCACCACACATAGTATTGAAAAGATGAATACTTAAGAGTTTAAATTTAATAAAATTAATAACATATTACTGATTCATCAAAGGCATTCTTTTGTTTGTTTGTCTGTTTGTTTGAGGCAGACTCTCGCTCTGTCTCTCAGGCTGGAGTGCAGTGGCATGATCTCGGCTTACTGCAACCTCCACCTCCTGGGTTCAAGGGATTCTCCTGCTTCAGCCTCTGGAGTAGCTGGGATTACAGGTTTGCGCTATCACACCTGACTAATTTTTGTATTTTTAGTAGAGATGCAGTTTCACCATGTTGGCCAGGCTGGTCTCAAACTCCTGACCTCCAGTGACCCATCTGCCTCAGCCTCCCAAAGTGCTGGGATTACAGGCATGAGCCACAGCACCCGACCCAAGCGCATTCTTAATTGAAACTGGCATGCAAAGGGTGTGTTGTAGCAAATAATACTGTAATATCATCACTATTAGTAAAGTCTCATTTTTTTTAAGACAGGGTTCAGGCTAGAGTATAGTGGTTTGAGCACACTGCAGCCTTGACCTTCTGAGCTCAAGCAATCCTCCCACCTCAGCCTCCTGAGTAGCTAGGACCATAGGAACATGCCACTACACCTGGCTAATTTTTAAACTATTTGTGGAGATGGGGGTCTCGTTATGTTGTCCAGGTTGGTCTTGAACTCCTGAGCTCAAGTGATCCTCCTGGCTCAGCCTTCCAAAGTGCTGGGATTACAGGTGTGAGCCACCACGCTCAGCCTCATTTTTTAGTCCAACATTATTTTTACATCATTGCAGTATGTCAACTCAGCAAAAACTAAAATACCATGTTAGTATTATCGCAAAAATAATTTTGACCTTGAGAACCCCCAGCAATATTCTTAAGATCTCTGGGGAGAGATCCACAGATTATATTCGGACAATCATGGTTTAAAATCTAAGCAAATTTCTACCCTACAACCTAGCAATTTAACTTCTAAATATTTACACAAATAAATAAAAATGTATGTCAATCAAAATACTTGTGAAGGAAGTTTGTAGCAACCTCATCGAAATTACTAAGAACTGGAAATGAACCAAATATCTATCAATAGGGGAAAGGATAAATAAATCATCATATATCTGTAGAATGTAATGATAGTAGACAATATAAAAAAGATAGATGCGACAACTGAATGCTTTGGTCCAAAGCATGGTGTTAAAACTACGTAAATGAGTAGATACTGTCTGATTCTATATGTACAAAATTTAAATACCAGCAAAACTGATCTGTGATGATAGAAAGCATATCACGTTCAGGGAGAGGTGGGACAACTGGAAAGGGGCTGAAGGGACATTTCCACAGGGAAAGAAATATTCTAAAACTTGTTTTGGGTCTATAAATTCTCAAAACCCAATTCGAGTGCTTAAGACTTACACATTTTATTGCATGTTTATTATACCTCAATGAAATAACAAAATAACAGAGTTTGTATTCTGAAACAAGAAAAGAATACAGAGTCTTGGAATTTTTAGATTATGTCTCCCTTCTCTACTTGCAAAACCCAGAACTGGGAAAACAATAGGCTCTCAATAAATACTTTTTGAATGAACAGATACATGCAAAGCTAAAAGCATATTTAGATACAATGTGAGCAAAACCAGCCTTTTCTGTGTAGTGGGAGTATCTTCATCATCTCACAGATTTGTTTGTATAAAAATATTTATTAAAAAAGAAGTCTCAAATTTATTGAACTAAGTGTCCAGCTTACAAGTTTAGAAAAAAGATGTAAAACAGAGAAAATAGAAAGATGTAAAAATACGATATAGACATTAATAAAATAGAAAAAAATACTACATAAAGTTCAATAAAGTCATAAATTGGTTATTTGAAAAACTAACAAACACACCTCTGGTGAGATCAAGAAAGGAGAGAAGGTTCAAATAAGAACTATTATGAATGAAAACAGTATACAACAACATAAACAAAAAATAGAACTTTCAAGGAAGCAAAAAAAGAAAAGTATTACCAATAGCTTTAAGCCAACAATTTTGAAAATCTAAATGAAATGTCTAGAAAACAGATTGATCACAACTGACTCAAGGAAACCCCTCCCCACAAAATCCCAAAACACAAAACCCAAGAACAGGCACAGCGGATTTCACAGATGAGTGCTACCAAAATTTAAAGAAAGAGATCCAAATTTTATGCATATTGTTCCAGTTAACAGAAAAGGAGGTACAGGTCAGAGTAAAGCTGACACCAAACCCAGATAAACATTATAAGAAAGAAAATTAGAGACCCAGTCTAATAAGGAATATAAATTTTTAAATTCCTAAAAGAACTTCTCAAATTGAGCCCAATATTGTAATATATTATGTAATGTCCTATGATAAAATTGGGTTTATATCGATTATGCAAGAGTGGTTTAGTACAGATTGAGTATCACTTATCCAAAATGCTTGGAACCAGAGGGGTTTCAAATTTTGGATTTTTTCAGATTTCAGAATATTTACATGTATATAATGATATGTCTTGGGGATGGGACCCAAGTCTAAATACAAAATTCATTTATGTTTCATATACACATTATACACATGGCTGAAAGTAATTTTATACAGTATTTTTAATAATTTTACACAAGCTACAAAGTTTGTATTGTATTTATATCAGATTTTAAATTTTCAGACTGGGGATGCTCAATTTGTACTAGAAAATTTATAAATGTCTTTTACAAAAACAATATGAGATTTATTTATTTAAGAGACAGGGTATTGCTTTGTCGTCCAAGCTGGAGTGCAGTGACATAATCATAGCTCACCACAACCTCAAACCTCTGGGCCCAAGAGATTCTCCCACATCAGCCTGCCAAATAGCTTGGGCCACAGCCATATGCCACCATGCCCAAATAATTTTTTATTTTTGTAGAGATGGAGTCTCGCTATGCTGCCTAGGCTGGTCTCTAACTCCTGGGCCCCAGCCATTCTCCCACCTCAGCCTCTCAAATCACTGGGATTACAGGCGTGAGACACCATGTCTGGCCAACAGTATGAGATTTAAAGAGAAAATATATCATATAATTATCTTCTCTAATGCCAAAAAAATGAAAGAATGCAACACTCATATAGAGGAAAAAATCCACACAATTTCTTATATAATTAGGAACAAAAGGTTTCTTCGCCTGATAAATGGCATGCTTTAAAAATGACTAGAGCAAACATCATTATAAATGGTAAAATCCTTGAAGTATTTCCTCCAAAATCAGGAATGAAGCATGAGTGCGTATTATCAGTGTATTACTCAACAACTGTATCGGACTCCTACACATTAAAATAAGAACTAGAAATGAAAGAAATGAAAAGAAGAAAATGAAATTGACATCATTTGCAGATGATGTAATTGTTTGTATAGATGACAAATTATTAAAAGTGATAGAAGAGTTTAGTAAGAGGGCTTTAACTATTTTACTCACTGACTATAATTTCATTAATCTTGGTATAATCAGCTTAACATTCCAAGAAAGTTTAGATTTTCTTGGAGTTAGGGAAAACATTGATTTTCTCCCTTAAGTAAACTGTCCAAGTATAAATAATAATTATTATAGAATTGTGTTGAGAATATCGCCCTGAACCTGGACTTTCAGCTAGAGGACAGTTAAATTATCCTATTTTCCCTTCTTTAACTGAGTTTAACTGATTTTATCTTTAGTTTCTGGTACCTGAGGGATCTGAGTAATAGAACACAAGCCACATATATTTTGATGTATTAATATACTCATTGTTACATATTATAGGTTCTCGAAATAAGTATTTTGGAAGATGGGAAGTTATACACTGATAGGAAGCCTTCTACAGACAATTTAAAGGCAATTACGTTAATTACAAGGGAATTGAAATATATCAGTACTACATTTTGTCACTTTTTTGTGAATTATTCTTAGTCTTGAATTCTCATTCCAACTCAATTATACCCATGTTTGGAGACCTATTCTGATACAGAGTCCCTTCCTTGTAAATATAAAACTGAAACTGAAAAATGCTAATTTGTTTCTCCTGGTCATTTGAACAGATAGCACATTGATACAGAAGCTGAGCAGAGGTCTCACATGTTGGCTCGTGATGTGCAAAAAGATGGAGACTCATGGATCACATGCTCAGAGAAGTCAAGAGAAGATCCAGTTAGGCCCAGTGAGGCACAGATCTCAGCTCACCTGGGTTTTGTTCCTTTCCTGTTCCCAACTTTGGTTCTTCATGAAGCCCTCTACTCTCTGACATTGGTTCCATGAGACACACTAATCTCTCTGCATTTAATAAACGCCCTCATCCCCAATGCACACATTGTTAAAAATTAAAGTAGTTGTATGGGTTTCTACTACTTGTAAGCATAGAGCCTTGATAAAGACATATGTGAAAAATAAGGTATTAATGCACTACAAGGATATTCTAAGAGTAGGTATTAGTGATTTTGCCACACTTCTCAATGGTAATAACTCATAAGGAAGCATTATGTGTCAATTTCTAACTGCAACTCTTGGACTTGCAAGGCCATCCAGCAGCACACCTCGTAAGCCCTCAAAGCCACGGGATAAATAGGCTGCATCTTCCCTGACTGTCAAATTTACTAGATATTATGTAATCTAAAATAACTTTTTAAAATTAAACTAAGACACTAAGACTTCACATGAATATTTAAGATAAAATACCAGATTTCAAACAAATTTTCTGCTTGCTGGTAAACTGCTTCAGGCTAAGTTTGCATCTAATGGGACCACTACTGCTTTCCTCTGCCACGAGGGGTTCTTAAAAAGTTTGAACAACACTTATGCATTATAGCAACAAGTAAACAGTCCAAAAGGAATTCCATTTGCCAACATACAAAATTTAGTCTCAGAATCTCTTATTAAACCTATAATTATACTTCCTTAAAAAAAGGATGCAAAATATCTAGAGATCCACAATAGCCTCTGGGCAACATCCTGTAAGCTTTGTGTACTTCCATTCCACATATTGACATTACTGGGTCCAAAATGCTAATATCACCAGGCTTATTGGCTCACGCCTGTAATCCCAGCACTTTGGGAGGCCGAGGCGGGTGGATCACCTGAGGTTGGAAGTTTGAGACCACTCTGACCGACATGGAGAAACCCCATCTCTACTAAAAATAAAAAATTAGCCTGGTGTGGTGACACATGCTTGTAATCCCAGCTACTCCGGAGGCTGAGGCAGGAGAATGGCTTGAACCCGGGAGGTGGAAGTTGTGGTGAGCCAGAGATCACACCATTGCACTCCACCCTGGGCAACAAGAGCACAACTCTGTCTCAAAAAAACAAAAACAAAAACAAAAACAAAAAAAACTAATATCAAAAACGAGTGCTATATTAGTGGATTTAAACATATTTCAGACTAGAGTTTTAAAGTAAAACAAACTTATTAAATTAAAGTTAAGCTTAGGAGCATTTTGAAACAAAGATGCCATTTAGAGAACAGGTTAAATAAACTATGGTCCAAGAGGTTAAAGAGGAGTAGTATAGAGGAGTTAAGTAGAATAAGGTAAAACTTAATGTTGTATCTCCAAGACAGTTTTGAGTTTTAAAAAGTAGTATAGGCTGGGCACAGTGGCTCACGCCTGTAATCCCAGCACATTGGGAGGGTGAGGTGGGTGGATCACGAGGTCAAGAAATCGAGACCATCCTGGCCAACATGGGGAAACCCCGTTTCTACTAAAAATACAAAAAATTAGCTGGGCATGGTGGTGGGTACCTGTAGTCCCAGCTACTCGGGAGACTGAGGCAGGAGAATGGCTTGAACCCGGGAGGCAGAGGTTGCAGTGAGCCAAGATCATACCACTGCACTTCAGGTTGGCAACACAGCAAGAATACATCTCAAAAAAAAAAAAAAAAAAACAAAAAAAAAACAAAGAGTAGTATAAATAATATAAAATCTATTTCAAATAAAAATACAAAACACTGAATAATTCTGTGTATTTTCCATAAGTACTTATTTATGAGTATAAAATCCATAGGAAGAGGTCTGGAAAGATCCAATCCAATCTGTCAACAGTAGTTGCTTTAGAGGGAAAAGGGGGTCTAGGCTAAAGATCAGAGGGTTTTTCAGTATTTTATCTGCATTCTTTTGCATGCAAGCAGGCTCCTCCTTTCTAAAAACAACTATTTTACAACCAAAATGTTTCCAGATCGTCTTTAGTCACTGATAAGAGAGAGAAAAGAAATTCTGTAATTCTGCTGCCTAAAATGTACAAGTAAAAACTGAACACAAAAGAGAAAAGTGCTATTTGGTTGCTTTTTCAAAACATGAAGCGATAGATCCTTTAATAGTTTGCTTTCCTAATTTCCATTAAAATTGTATTAACGTAAAATGTGTTTATATTTTAATAACATTTTAACCTGTGTTTCCTAAGAACAATTTGGCAAATCATAACATTAAGCTAAATTCAATAAACTACAGCAAAATAAATCATTAAACTCTTTCCAGAGCAATGTGTGTTTTCAAGCCCCTGCTTAAGTGTCTATAATATAAAAAGAGCAACAAGATACTTGGTTGTCTCTTTATTACCATTACTTTCCCTGCAGACTTACACAGCATTTTAGATATGCTTTATTTTTCATCTTAGATGCATTTTTTTATTGGCATTGACTCCAAACGAAAGAGTTTTAATTTTCCCTGATCACTAACTCCCAACTGACAGTTCTGTGTCAGCTAATAATCTGTAAACAAACACTAAAACACACTAACAGAGTCTTCCTTAAAGGGATTTCATGACTTTGTCACAGAATCAGAAAGTTGGTGAATATTACAGACGAAAGGAACAGTGGTTCAACCTCTTCTCTTTCCCGTTGCTTCTTTCTCTTTTTATCCCCAAAGCGAACCGAACTAGAGCAGTGTGAGCCTCATCCAGGGTCTCACAGCTCATTAGTGGTAGGGCAGGAGCTGGACACCAATCCCCAGTCCAGGGTTTTCTTTCTGTGTTCCTCTGCCTCTGACATTTTATTGGGTAAAGCAAATTATTTGGAGTTTTAGACACTGAATTCTGACATCATTAAATTGAAGACTCATTAAATTTTTTCAGTGATCCTCGCGGGTTTCACACCTTTTCCATATTGATCATCAAAAGAATAACTATCACTTCTCTTTTCTGCAAAATCAGAGTTCAATTTAGAAAGGTACCTTGCTATCTTTGGGAAATATCAGTGGCAACAAAGGTAGTTTTCAATGTTTCTTTATAAATTACATAGTAAATGCCAAAAAAGAAGAAATCAAAATTGACAGTGTTGATTTCCATGGACATAGAAGAATACCCAAGCAGGAAAGTGAATCAAAGTTTCAACGCTCATTATAGTTATGAAACTCTAGGAGAGACAGCCACATCACACAAAACAGCTCTTTACCTTAGATTCTGTAACACATAAAATCTGTGGACACATAGTTAAAAATCCTGTATGGGGACATGGCCCAGCAATGATTTTACTGATCAGACAGATTTTTCAATGACCTTTTCCATTATAATTTTCTCGCTTACAAATAAAGTTTGTGATTTTGGTTTTTCTTTGATTAAAAGATTAATAATATGCTATTTAGAGAATTTAGAAAATGCAGACAAAATTGTATATACATTATATATACATATAGTTGATTATGTTCTTTGTATGTAGCAGGCAATGAGATAATACACACACTTTTTTTTTTTTACAGTAACTTTATGAAGTAATTATTTTATCCAAATTCCCTTGCAGTTGCATAACTGGGCTTAAAGAGAAAGAGAAAACAATTTGCCTAGGGTCATGTGACTGGTAGGCAGATGCACAAAGACTTGAAGTAAAGTCTTCTAATACCAAGTCCAAAGCTTTCCGCCTTATATCATTTGTTTGTCTTGAAACCTGTGAGCGTCAGAACATAGAAAATCAAAGGTCCCAGAAATTTGCTCAACACCAACTACAAGCAGGATTATTAGGGCACTCTGAAGTGGCATTTGTTCCCTTCAAAACTGTGAATTACTGTTGCTAATCCCACATATTTCTCAGTCCTCAACTTACTTGACTTTTTTCTCAGTAGTTTTTGCTGCCGTTACCTCTCTCCCCTAATTGAACACTCTCATCTCCCAGCTTCCATAATATCTCACTCTGCCATTCATTCTCTTCCTATTTTTGTGGGCTGTCCTGCCTTCTCACCATAACAAGTTTGCCTTCTTCCATCCAGTCATGAATGCCAAAGCTTCTCAATGCTCAGTCCTCAAATCACTTGTGTGACTCCATAATCTCACCATTCATGGCTTGGATTTCTACTTACCCACATGTGTGCATCCAGAAGTTGTCCTTTACTCCAAATCTATACATTCAAAGGCATCTTTAAATCTTTAATGCAGTGTCTCAAAGTTACCTCAGAATTCAACAGGTCTCAAAGAGAATGAATGTCTCCCTTCTCCAAACCCAGTCTCCTTCCAGGTTTAAATAATTTGGTGAGCAACAACTTTATTCCATTTGGTCACACAAGCCAAGAGGCCTAGAATCACCTTTGACATCAGCTTGCCAACCCACCCTCACCCCAAATATCCTGTCCATACAAAGTCCTCTTAAGAATGGCTTCTTTCCTTCTCAGTTGCTACCATCCTTGTTTAATCCATCTTTATCTCTTGCTCAGGAACTTCCATTGCCTCCTAACTATTCTCTGAACAGCGTCCGAATTCAGCTTCCACATAGTGGCTAGAGTCGTCTTGTCACACTTCAGTGGATTGCTATCATCTCAGAATAAAGTCCTAAACCTGTACATCATCCTACGAAGCCCAGCGCCCAGCATGAGATAGCTTCTACTTGTCTTTTGAGGTTCCCCTTGTATTTTCCTCTTCTCCCTTTCTGTACTTCAGTGGCCTTGGTTTTTGTTTGTGTTTTTTTTAGATGGAGTCTCGCTCTGTGGCCAGGCTGGAGTGCAGTGGCATGATCTCAGCTCACATGCAGTGGCATGATCTCAGCTCCGCCTCCCGGTTTCAAGTGATTCTGCTGCCTCAGCCTCCTGAGTAGCTGGGATTACAGGAACACGCCACTGAGCCTGGGTAATTTTTGTATTTTTAATAGAGACGAGGTTTCACCATGTTGGCCAGGGTGATCTCGATCTCTTGACTTTGTGATCTGCCCGTCTCAGCTCCCAAAGTGCTGGGATTACAGGCGTGAGCCACCCAGCGTGGCCAATGGCCTTGGTTTTAATCTCTAGAAGCCAAACCTTAGCAGATCCTGTTCCCTCTACTTGGGATATCCCATTCCTCTCCATTCCATTCCCATTCTCTCTCTCTCTCTGTCATACACACACACACATACACAAACATACTACACACTTTACTACATACTTTATTCTATGTAACTCTTACATTTTAGAACTGAACTCAAGAGACATTTACTCATGGAAGCCTTTTTCAACACTGTCACACCATCCCTGCCTCTGGCAAATTTATTTACTCTATACTCCCAGAGAACCATACTCTATTCTTTCAGAACATTTACTTCAGTTTATAATTATAGTTTCATTAGTGTGACTATTTGTTAAACATCCATTTTTTCCACGAAGCAGGGGCTGGGTCCCCAAAGGCTTATTGCAACACAAGGCATTGTATGTACTCAATAAATATAGATGAATGAATTAATTTCTGCCTTAAAGAACATCCAAAATGAGAGCAAAAAGTACAGCACTAAAAATGAAAAGGTTAACTGTTTCCAAAGCTATGACTTTAAATAACTAACCTCCCTTGTGTATTTTTATTGAACTAATTAGGACCATATTCTACCAAGTTGTTTATCTTAGAAGACTAAACATAGTCTATCTTAGAAGACTAAACATCCTTTCTCTATAACAGTTGATCCTGCTATATTTATCTCCCACATCTATCTTGGATCCTTTCACTTCTCTTATTTCTAGTATCACTAAATTTACCTGGTCAAAGCCACTACTGTCTCTTTCTCAGATGATGGCAGTAACCTCTCACCTGGTTTCCCTACATTCTTCTTGTTCTACTAAAATAATTTCTGGCCGGGCGCGGTGGCTCAAGCCTGTAATCCCAGCACTTTGGGAGGCCGAGGCGGGCGGATCACAAGGTCAGGAGATCGAGACCATCCTGGCTAACATGGTGAAACCCCGTCTCTACTAAAAAGTACAAAAAACTAGCCGGGCGAGGTGGCGGGCACCTGTAGTCCCAGCTACTCAGGAGGCTAAGGCAGGAGAATGGCGTGAACCCGGGAGGCGGAGATTGCAGTGAGCTGAGATCCGGCCACTGCACTCCAGCTTGGGCGACACAGCGAAACTCCGTCTCAAAATAATAATAATAATAATAATAATAATAATAATAATAAAATAATTTCTATGTAGTAGATGCCAAAAAAATTATTATAAATTATTGAGTGAACATGGACTGTAATCTATTTTGCCAAAATTTGCTTTAACATAAATTTTAAGTGTTGCCTTGAGCCAAGTCAGGAGCCCCTTTTACGCTGAGTCTCATCATGAGCTTCAAAAAACAGAGGAAGCTCTCTCAAGAGGTCAAGAATAATTTCTAATGATTAAGCCCCCACAGAATCCTTCCTATATCCAGAATAAAATCTGCTTAACAATTCATGAATTTCAGAATTCGTATGAAAAAGGGCTAATGTGATTCTCTAATTTCTTATTCTTTCCAGTTCTAATGCTAAGTGTGTCTAACAGGGCAACAGGGTAATAATCTTCATTATCTCTTCCTCTTTTCAAAATTGCTCAAGAAGTGCTGCAAATGAAAAGAGGCCCACTGGTGCCCCAGGACTGCAAGTCTAAGTGGTGCTTTTTTTGTTTATGCTAATTAAGTAGGTTGCAAACTGGTTACTTAGCAATATCCTTCATTGAGATGCTTAGTGCTGGAGCTTAATTACATGTTTTAGGCCTAAAGTGGTCATTATTAAGAAGCGAGCCAGTGATATCTGTGGATTGTATGCTGTTCTCAGTGTTTCTAGGGTATAGCACTACAAAATTCCTGGAACATGAAAAGCCATTTATAGAAAAAGGTGCTGAATTACATAGTGACATTTCACTACCTTGTGGCTTAAATTCAGCACACACACAAAAAAGTAAATTTTTAAACAAAATTTACTTTAAATCATATTTAAATATAGTGATACTCTATATTCTGCACATGGTTTTAAAAATTTCTCCTAGCTTTAGCATATTCCTTATTTATATGAAACAGTTTCCACACTTGCCTTCAAATAGTGTGAATAAGAACTTCCTAAATCAATCTGTTCAGCATATGTGAAAGAACAACTCCATTAAAAATCGAATTCCTCATGGGCTTTAATGGAACCCATCAATATTGTGTCTAAGGAATAAAAAAAATCTATAACTTTATTCTTTTGTTCCTAACTGAAAACAAACTATTGATTTTTTTCAATAGATTTTACTCTTTTAAGCATCCTTTTCTCTCTTACACATCAGTCTCCTGCCACTATCTGCGTGGCAAAGATGAAAATGTGCTGATTTTATGGAACTATAGCTCACTGGAGAACTCTCCATGGAAGCAGAAAACAACAAATGTAAATAACATAAAATATTTAGATCACAGAAACATTAAGCGTGATTTTAATGATGGACATGAATTATGCTTAGTGGATGGACCATCTATGTAACAGCAAGGAGCTGGTAACCCTCACTCTTACAGACAATAGAGGCAAACCACTGTTCAGAATAAACAGCTAGAAATTTGTCATGTTGAAAAGGCAGCCACCATTTAAATGTATCAGATGTAAATATATTGTAATCTGAGTCCTGTCACTGTGGTTGTATGTACAGTTTGCATTTTTCCCCAAGCTTAATTGCTGAATATTCATTTTCTTGCATTAATGAAGCCTCTAAATATTTAACTTAGAAAATAGGTATAGCCGCTCTTTCCTTGAGAGCCAGTGGAAGGCCCATATTTTGTACAATTTGTAATGCACACATTTGCATTACACTAATATATTGCTGAGATCTCATTTAATTTGAACAAATTTTCTCTTCCTCCTTCTATTTTTTTTAAGTTATTTGTTGTCTTCTAGAATTTCTCCATTCTGGACTTTGGTTGGTTGCATCCCCATGGTGTTATTTAACGGGCTCATTTTCCCCCTATATTTCCTGTAGCATGATCTTTAGACTAGAGGCTTTCTCAGAATCAGGTTCAAGTTGTTGCCTTATTTGGAAGATGGTTTGTGAGTCTTACTGCTTTACATTAAGGAATACATAATACCTGGATGCCTCTATTTTTGTTTAGATTAATCATTGATTTTTTTATGTTATTAGTCCAATACAACCATTATAAAATTCCCCACAGGGTTTTCACCTCACAGCTGGATAAGTCATTTATTATTATTGCCTGGTTCTATTATTTAAACAGGGAATGTAAAACGGTGATATTCAAATTCTATCATTCATCATTAGCTGGTATTTTCCTATCAAGAATAACTTTCCCTGAACAACTATTTGAATATCCTGAGGTGCTGTTCACACAAGAAAGAATGTTTAACACTTCCTTTATTTATCACCATCAAAAATTTTAAGGTTGATGATAGGACAATTGTTAAGATTAATGAGAATATATTTGAGGAGCACTGTAAAATAAATGCCAGAGAGAAGACTATGAAAGGGTGTCCTTTTTTCTGTGATTTAAAAAAATGTCACTAACCAGCCTCCCAGCTTTCCCTGTTCCTCACATTAGCAGCTGGCTGTTGGCAACTGGGAATACAATGGTGAAACACGTGTGTGACAATATCTGCGTTGTGGTTACACCTGAAAAGTACACACAAGATGTCACTGTATAGAGATGAACGCTGAAAATGTATACTAATGATATGATGTCTGGATTTTATTCTAAGTAATCTGTTAGGGGGAAAAAGGTTTCGATGAAACAAGATTGGCCACCTGTTGCTAATCGTTGAATCTGGGTCATGGGTATTCATGACACCACTCTCTATGCTGATGACTGAAGTTCTCTGTAATAGTTTAAAATACAAAATTATGCTATAGGTTTGCAATTATGATGCAGTAATGTGCTTCATGTTAATATTTATAACCATCAATATCTAAGAATGGGGCTATTAAAATCTTCCCAAGCGATTCTGACTTTTAAATTTTTTGTTCAACTTTTAGATTTATTAAAAAATGAGACAATCTCAAACTTAACAGAAATATTGCCACTAGGGAACAAATAACTTTAAAAAACAAACAAACAAACACTGAATCATTTAGGAGTAAAACCATTCAGTATTAAAACACTGAACCCAATGTCCCATTACCACACTATATTTTAATGTATATTTCCTATAGAACATTCTGTTATGTAAGGACATCCTGTTATATAGCACATATCAATTAAAGTCAGGAAATTTCATGTTCATATGAATATGATGTTGCTACCATTTAATCTTTAGAGACTCCATTATTTTTGCCAATTGTCTGAAAATGCTTTTTTACAGCAAAAGGACACTATTATCCTGGGCCTTTAAGGCTCTTTCAACCAGACACAGTTCCTCAATATTTTTCTTGGCTGTCAGGGTCTTGACACTTTTGAAGACTATTTTCAATTTTGGTTTGTCTGATGTTTTGTCTTGATTAGATTCAGGTTTGCATCTTTGACAGGTTTGCATCTTTTACAATAATAGCATAAAAGTGATGATCTGCTCTTCTTACTGCATTTTACCAGGTATCACATAATTTTGATTCATCCCATTATAATGATGATCACTTTGCTGACTTAATTAGGGTAGTTTCTACAGGGCTCCTCCACTGTAATGTGACTCTTTAAAACCAGTAAGTAGTTTGAGGTGGAGTACCGTGAAATAAGGTAAACATTCTGTTCCACATTGATCTGTAAATTTGATAATTTACTTATTTATATCACTATTAACTCTTTTCATTGTATTTACTGGGCTCTAATACATTTATTTTGTTGCTATTATTGTTTCAGTGCAAGTTCCTCTGAACTAGCCTCTGGTTCCTTTTGCTGTCTCCTCATTATTATTAGAGCACTTGCCTGCTTTATTGCAAAACAAGATACTTCAGACTTATTTTATATTTTCCTTGTTCTAGACTTAGAATCAGACATTTCTTCAGGGACCCTTAGTTCTTTCAGCAAAGACAGGAATATAGAAATCAACATTTGAGTGCTACATGTGTTACGTGCTATTGGATGTCACTGTTTCTTTTTTTTTTCTTTTTTCTTTTTTTTTTTTAGTTATACTTTAAGTTTTAGGGTACATGTGCATAACGTGCAGGTTTGTTACATATGTATACTTGTGCCATGTTGGTGTGCTGCACCCATCAACTCGTCAGCACCCATCAATTAATCATTTACATCAGGTATAATTCCCAATGCAATCCCTCCCCCCTCCCCCCTCCCCATGATAGGCCCCGGTGTGTGATGTTCCTCTTCCCGAGTCCAAGTGATCTCATTGTTCAATTCCCACCTATGAGTGAGAACATGCGGTGTTTGGTTTTCTGTTCTTGTGATACTTTGCTAAGAATGATGGTTTCCAGCTGCATCCATGTCCCTACAAAGGATGCAAACTCATCCTTTTTTATGGCTGCATAGTATTCCATGGTGTATATATGCCACATTTTCTTAATCCAGTCTGTCACAGATGGACATTTGGGTTGATTCCAAGTCTTTGCTATCGTGAATAGTGCTGCAATACACATACGTGTGCATGTGTCTTTATAGCAGCATGATTTATAATCCTTTGGGTATATACCCAGTAGTGGGATGGCTGGGTCATATGCTACATCTAGTTCTAGATCCTTGAGGAATTGCCATACTGTTTTCCATAATGGTTGAACTAGTTTACAATCCCACCAACAGTGTAAAAGTGTTCCTATTTCTCCAGGACGTCACTGTTTCCATGCTATCTCAGTAGACAGGAAATGTATTTTATATATTCTACATATATATAAAACATAACAAATTTATGCAATGCCAATGGGTTAATTTTAGTTTTCTTCTTTTCCGTATTTTTTATTCCTATCTCCAATAGTTAAAAAAACAATCTGGTTCTTATTATCTTTAATGTATTTACTTCTTGGATAATTTCCCAAATGTAAACAATCTCCCATCACTGCCATAACCCTCTCCCCATGCAAATGACCTCCTCACCCTACCAAGATTCCAATATCCCACATCTAGCTACTGCTTTCCTGGGCTTCCACCAGGCACCCACGTGTGCCACTGTTTCATGTGGAAGTCCTCCTTCACGTGACCTGTTCTCTAATGCCCTGGGCATAGACCTCTTCTCAGCCTTTTTGGGCCCCAACTCCCCATTCCAAGCTACCTTATGACACAGATATGCTCATCACCTTGTGTGGGCTCCTATATCCCATGCCAGGCTGCCCCTTTGTGCAGACACAGTCCTCTCCATGGTCAAGTTCTGGCATCTTCTCATGCACCACCATCAGACATAGCCAGTCACCTCTTCAACCTCCCAACATCAAAGGCCACCTGCGTGACCACCTTACCAGGTATTCCTTACCCAACCATGTCTCTGTAGCAACAACTTTGTCACCCTTGACATTCTGACTGCCTCATGTGGACCCCTCTATCTGCCTCTCATCTATTCTGGGATCCTGTGTGGAATTACCACCCCCTGCACCCTACAGAGACTTCTTTCTCATCATCTCAGGCTCCAACACCATATGCTGGGCAGCCTGCAACACCCTCCACAGCTTCCTCAATTCTGATACCCTGGATGGGGCAGTCTGCCTACAAGGGTGACCTCTTGATCTTGGTTAGCTTTTTCTTTTTTTAAATTAAAAGTTTTATTTTGATTCAGAAGTAGATTCACTTATACAGGTATGATAAGTAATACAGAGGGATCCCACATACCCTTTACTTAATTTCCCCACCAAGAAATGTCTTACAAAATTGTAATGTAAAATCACAAACTAGGAGATTGACATTAATATAACTAACAAATCTTATTCAGATTTCCCAAATCTTATGTGGACTCATGTGCATAGGTCTTTAGCTCTATGCAATTTTATCATATGTAGAGATTCATGTCTCTACCACCATAGTCAATGTACAGAACATTCTCATGACTGCCAGAATCTCCCATGGTGTCCTTTTTACATCCATACACATCGTCCTCCTGAACCACCACCACCTTTAATCCCACCAGTAATCTACTCTAGTTTCTACAAATGCATTACTTAAAGGATATTATCCCTTTGAGATTGACTTTTTTAAACTCAGCCAAATTCTCTGGATATCCATCTAAGATTTTGAACTTAGCAGTAGTCCATTTCTTTTCATTTCTGAATAATATGCCACAGTCTAGATATACCACAGTTTAACCCTTGCCCCATTGAAGGACATATGAATTGTGTTAGTTCTGGACCATTATGAACAAAACTGTTATAAACATTTGTAAGCAGGATTTTTGTATGAACCCCCTACTTTATTCGTGACACCCTGCACTGGCCTGTACCCTCACACGGAAACCTTTCTCAATCTGTTCGAGGACCAACTCTCATTCTGGGCCACTATGCTCCATTTAGCCCATCTCGCCCAACCCCAAGCATGGATAGCTGCCTTGCTCTGTCCTACCTACTAGATTTTAAGATAGAATAGTAAAAAGGGGAATACCAAGTGACTGCAGTGAGTGTATTTCCTGCTTGGTGAGTATATTTCCAGTAGCTACTAACACAGTGACTGGCATCAAATAGTCACTCCATGAATGTCTGTGAATGAGATAAGAAGCGTTGGAGAATCTGCTTCCTCAACAAAGTGGATATTTCCTAATCTAGCAATTGTTGAAAGTTAAATCCTCAGATTGGGGTAAAAATAAATTATGTCATAAAAGAGAAAGGAATGGAAGAAAATGCTGGGAAAGTTCCTATAGGAGAAAACACTGGATGGAGCAGCCTGGAATCACATGTCCTATCCTAGCTGCTTTCTCCCTGTCTATATATCATGGTTTATGCATACATGCTCTTGGTAAGCCCACAATGAGTCATTCACTCGCCATGCCAAAGTCATCAGGAGAGAAATTTGTGATCTAACTTAACGTGTCCATAAAGCATTCTCTAATACTGGAATTAAATTTATTCCCTAGAAATTAATTTTCTGAATGACTATTTTCCAAACTTTCAACTGATTCTAATTAAAGATTACACACACACACACACACACACACACACACACACACACACATTTTGGTCTAATTTCCAAGGCCAGTTAGTTAGCTGGGAACTTATAAGGATTGCTCAGCTGAAAGTCAATTTCTCATGTTTCAAATTTCAAACTTTCAGCAGATCTCAATCTCTCAGTGGTTTATGTGTAATTGGATAAATTTTCCCTTAAACACAGTTTACTGTTTTCTATAGATTTTTCAGCATATGCCCTGACTCTCACAGTGGAACAGCTTTGGTGAATTGTCTTAAACCAGTTTAAGGCGATTTTTCTAATACGTTTTAAAGAATTGGTCATTTAATAAATTAATCTAGAGCCAAAAAATCTCATCTGAGAGCAAATTATACGTTCTTCGATTTCTCAAATGCTGATGTCTAACAATGCTTCTCAACATATTCATAGTGAAGAGCCAGTGTTTTCTTATCTGTCTGCCTTTGGTTTTGTTTGTTTTTAACTCAACTTATTGCTGACTGATACTTTGTAAAGTACAATAAATGTGAATAACAAGAAAAATGAAAATTAAAAAAACAAAACACAAAACAAAAACTCCAAAACATGTGCCCCAATTTTTTAATTAAATTAAGCAGGCGAAGAAGCACTCTGTTGAATTGCTCTGGATGTTCCTAAGCATGTATTGTCAATTTCAGTTATTATCTCAATTTCGGTTCTTATCTCATCACAGATGAGTAACAAACAGTACAGCTTGGTGCTAGTCTGCAGACTACACTTTGAGAAGCACTGGTCTGTACCGACCCATCTCACACTGAATTATATCTTGTTTTTAAATTATTACTATTATTCCCTAAGACTGCATGCATTTGCTTATCTCCCTAGGGACCTCATATGCCCCTTGAGGTCAGACATGATGTTTCCTATTTTGTTAGCACCCCCCAAGCATACAGACTGATAGGGCTTAATAAATTACTATTGATCAACAGAAAACAGCTTATTCTATTGCTTTCACTCCCTCCTCTGCTTTTCTCCTCTACTTTTGCATATTTCAATATAATTCATTTTAAATCCTTTTTGGAAGGAAGTAAAAACTGCAAATTGGTGGCCTGCAGGCTGGATACAGACTATAAATGAGCTTTGTTTGTACCACCAATTATACTAAAATAATTCTACCATGTTAAAAAGAAAATCTCTTGCAACTCTGGGCTCAACTCTGGGCTCACATTAGCACACATCAAAAGCACAGCACTGGGTAAGGCTGCCCCTTCTAGACAGGTGAGCCTGCCAAGTTCCCCACAGTCCCGACTTGGCCAATTCACTTAAGTTACCTGTTGGGACCTTGAGCCTTTTGAAATTACAATCACTGATCTAGGTGAATTAAAAAAGTCAAGGTCAACAAACTGCAAAACAAAACCATAAAAGCACAAATAAAGGAGTCTCAGCAAACTACTAGAGTAGTTTTTGTTTCCCTAACAGTTTATAGGTCCAAAACATTTTGTTACCCTGGGTGAGCCTCATAAAACCACACGAGAGACTGGGTAGATACAACTGTTCCCATGTATAGGCAAGAAAACGGATTTAGAGAATAAGTAACTTCCTTCACACTCACTGGTAAATAGGTGATAAACTCAGTAGCTCTGTGTAGCAGTATACTAAATAGCACAAACTAATTTCAGCGCCTTCATTCCCTAAGTGTTTTCTAACTTACTAAGTATGACAGAAAACAAGATTTTTTTTTCTCTAATGTAGAAAATCTATTTTCATATTTATCTTCTCAAACTTTAAAATGGATGTGTGAGACAGCTTCTTTGGTTTCATACTAGTTGATAGACTTTTTTAGAAAGTATTTTTCCTCCACTACTTTGCACTGTACTATTCCCCCTTGCACTAACCAAATCTGATTTTGTTTTGTTTTGTTTTGTTTCATTTTGAGATGAAGTCTTACTCTGTGGCCCAGGTTGGAGTGCAGTGGTGCAATCTCTGCTCACTGCAACCTCTGCCTCCCGGGTTCAAGCAATTCTCCTGCCTCAGCCTCCCGAGTAGCTAGGACTACAGGCACCCACCACCAAGTCCAGCTAATTTTTGTGTTTTTAGTAGATATGGGGTTTCACCATGTTGGTCAATCTGGTCTCGAACTCCCGACCTCAGGTGATCCACCCAACTCGGCCTCCCAAAGTGCTGGGATTACAGGCATGAGCCACCATGCCCAACCTCCAAATTTGATTCTCTACTCCCAAATTACTATTGCACCACTGGACCCAGACCCAAAGTGAAAATGGTTCCAAAATGAATGAGGTCCCCAAAGAAAGCCCCACTTTTTCACAATGCTGAGTCACCATTCAGAATGCCTTTGGTCCAACAACAGAAATGACAGCTTCTTGGACAGGCCAAACCCCAATATCTTACTCAGATACTCCAGGACAGCACTGTTGGAAGAATTCTTCCATAAGTTTAATATAACTTTAAAAAGCATCCTCAAATATCCTTAATAATACTCTAAAATAGGCTACAGAACACTAATGCCTGGGGATCATAACACATGCACAGTCAAACCACAGTTGAGTGCCAGCCTCGATTAGGGATATTGGCACTCTGTGGTCCCGGGGATCAGTGAAAGCCACCACAGAAGCCTGGCTCTGTATATTTTACCATAGAAGTGTGCTTTCCAATAGTCATTATCAGCCACATGTGGCTATTCAAATTTAAACGGATTAAAATTCAATTAAAAATTCAGTTTCTACCCACATTTCCAGCACTCAGTAGCCACAGGGGACTATATCACATAAAGTCTACTCTTGGCCTTATCTACAGGGAGAGGGCTTGAACCAAGAGGTTCAGCCTTTTGCACTTCCAAGGGTGATGAAAGGTAATTACATGAGGTGAAAGCAGTTGTCCAGAGGCTGGGGGCAACTGTGAGCTACGAACAGCTGACACCGCTGGAGGGTGGATGCCCTCTCCAGGGAAAGGTATCTGGGCTCTAATACCACCTACTCTAAAGGACTGCAGGTTGTATTACTTTATTGAATAAAAACAAAAGTATAAAATCAAACATACAAAATTAGATAGTTAAAAACTATTAACCTTAGGTCAGGCACAGTGGTTCACACTTGTAATCTCA
This sequence comes from Trachypithecus francoisi, assembly GCF_009764315.1. Taxonomy (NCBI): domain Eukaryota; kingdom Metazoa; phylum Chordata; class Mammalia; order Primates; family Cercopithecidae; genus Trachypithecus; species Trachypithecus francoisi. The sequence goes on from NW_022681465.1 coordinate 135,502,641, forward strand.
GCACTTTGGAAGGCTAAGGCAGGAGGATCGCTTGAACCCAGGAATTTGAGAAGAGCCTGGGAAACACAGAGAGACCTGGTATCTACAAAAAAGAAGAAAATCAGCGTGACGTGGTGGTGCATACTTGTGGCCCTAGTTACTCAGGAGGGAGGTGGGAGGATCACTTGAGCTCGGGGATTCAAAGTTCCAGTGAGCCATAATCGCGCCACTGCACTCCAGCCTGGGCAACAGAGTGAGGCTCTGTCTCAAAAAAAAAAAAAAAAAAAAAAACAAAAAAAACATCTTATCATCTTATCCATTATTAGTTTTTCCTTCTAGCCTTGGGAACTGTATTGGTTCTTAATTTCCCTATTCAATTATCATCTCTTTTGAGGCAACGTCTGCGACTCTCGTATCCTGTATCTCCAGTATCTGACACATAATTGGGGCTCGATAACACTTACTGAATGAATGTTAACCTTAACAATGATCTTTAAAAGTGTTATAGTTAGGGTGAACACAGATCCTGCTTTACCAGCTCCATTCAAGTTATGTCAGTTGCTCTAATGGATCTATTAATAGGATCCTCTTTCCCTCCTGAAAGTGTCCCGCTTTGTTTTTGGTTTTTTCGTCTTGACACAAGAGTCTCACTCCGTTGCCCAGGCTGGTGGGCAGTGGTGTGATCTCAGCTTACTGCAACCTCCGCCTTCCGGTTTCAACCGATTCATCCGCCTCAGCCTCCCGAGTAGCTGGGACCACAGGCCTGTGCCACTACGGCCAGCTAATTTTTGTATTTTTAGTAGAGATGGGGTTTCACTATGTTGGCCAGGCTGGTCTAGAACTCCCAACCTCAGGTGATTTGCCCGCCTCGGCCTCCCAAAGTGCTGAGATTACAGGCGTGAGGCACCGCACTCGGCCATGTCCCACTTTGTTTTATAAAATTTATGGCCGCTTTAGTTTACAGGACATATAGATAAGGTGCCAGGAGAAAAATGAGAACAGAACCTATGATTTCAGTTGACTTTTCCAGTGACATTTGATCTGACAATTCAAGTGCTACCTTTAGATATAAAATAGCCAAAGTTAATTTAAACTTTTTGTTCTTGTTTAAAATTCTGGCTCAGGCCAGGCATAGTGGCTCATGCCTGCGATCTCAGCACTTTGGGAGGCCGAGGCAAGTGGATCACCTGAGGTCGGGGGAGTTCAAGACCAGCCTCAACAACATGGTGAAGCTCCATTTCTACTAAAAGTACAAAAAATTAGCCCGGCATGGTGGCACATGCCTGTAATCCCAGGTACTAGGGAGACTGAGGCAGGAGAATCACTTGAATCTGGGAGGTGATGATTGCAGTGAGCCGAGCTTCTGCCCTTGCGCTCCGTCCTGGGCAACAGAGCAAGACTATCTTAAAAATATATTTAAAAAATTAAAATTTTTAAAAAATAAAATAAATAAAAAAAAAATTCTGGCTTGGCAATCCATTACCCTACTGGTTACAACCTTGTTTCTTTGGTGTTGGGAGCACGAGCATTAAAAACAAATGTATACAGATTAGGCCAGGCACGGTGTCTCACGCCTGTAATCCCAGCACTTTGGGAGGCCAAGAAGGGTGGATCATGAGGTCAGGAGATCGAGACCATCCTGGCTAACACGGTGAAACTCCCATCTCTACTAAAAATACAAAAAATTAGCCGGGCGTGGTGGCGGGTGCCTGTAGTCTCGGCTACTCAGGAGGCTGAGGCAGGAGAATGGCGTGAACCCGGGAACTTGCAGTGAGCAGAGATGGTGCCACTGCACTCCAGCCTGGGCGACAGAGCAAAACTCCATCTAAAAAAAAAAAAAGTATACAAATTAACATTATCCACCTGTAATTCAGTTGTATATGTAAAATTATCAGCAGATAATCTTAACTTCAGGTGGTAGACTAGTGAACTGTCATAAAGTAAGAACTCCCTGCAGCTGAAATTACCATCCTTACGCTAAATGCAAAGGGACAATACGGCAAATAAATGAGGCTTGTCTTGAGTGATTAAGAGGGCATACACTGTAATCTTGTCCTATTCCCAAATATAGAATGTTCTGAAAAAAAAATGATTTAACCGTAACATGCTTTGATCAATTTGTGATATGTTAATGTCTCTGATAGAATGGGAGACTAATACTAAAGATAATATAAATAAGACTTCTCTCTTTCAATTATTTTTCAAAAATGATCTAGTCTAAGAATATGATTGGATATATTACAGCATCAACAAGTATGCATCTCTTTTTTTTTTCATAAGACAAAACGAAAAGCCACCACAGTTTTCCATCCCATGCACTACATTATATTTGTATTCTTCAAGAATCATTTCATGAGAAGGTAAATTAGAATAGACTCATTTCACAAAAGTCTTTCTTCTTCTTTGGATTTCCCAATTTCCATTATAAGAGGAAGTGAGAAGAAAGACTGAGCCCTCAGATTTGCAGAGAACTTAGGGAAATAAAATACCTTGCACAAAATAAAATGGTATCTAATTATAACCTTGGTAATTGACACACATCCAGCTTTCCAATAAACTTCTATGTAATAGAGTCATATTAATGAAAATTCTAAGACCAAAGTATGTAATTACAGTAGTCTCGATTGGAAGACAGACCAAAAAGCATCTGTAGGGAAGAGAAGAATAAAAGAGCTGCTGCCATCATTAAGAAATTAACTTAATTCATAATAGAGAACAAGTCTATCTCTGACAATGCTATAGGCTACATCTGTCCTCAGCAAAGATGCGCTTACACTTGGCTGTTGGAAGCATATCTAAGTCTGATATTTCTCTGGTGCCATTTCCTTCCTGTGCTGTTGGCAAGTAGCTTGTTGAGGCAACACATCAAACCAAAAACCAAAATACATTTTTTAAAAAAGGAAAACTGTGTTCCTTGCTTGCTCATTTCCTTTATCCTTGCTCTGATATAAATTATCCCAAAGTCACATGATTCAATAGAATCGATTTTCTGCCTCAGAACAAAACTGAATACCAAATGAAATAGTGAGTCCCGAGTCAGTAGGCAACATGCACAGTCCTCCAAATCTCATTTGCAATAGTTGGCCTACGTTATTCATTCAAATGCCATCCTTCAGTCTCTGCCATTGATGGTTCCTTCTCCTTATTAAAACAGTTTTCTCTTGTCTTTAAATCCCATATACCAGAAAAAGTTAAGGGAGAAAACATACATTATCAGGTTCTAGACTTTGATTTATAGAAAATCATCATGAATATTATAAGGGAATCTTTCAGAACCATAATCTGTGTTATCAGAGACGAATTATACACTGATAGAATATACCCATCTTCCCTTGTATCAGTTAGGGCTCCTTTGGTTGCAAGTAATGGAAAGCCCAGGTATGGGCCTCACATCAGGTATGGCTTGACTTATGGAATCATATGATTATAACCCTACCTAGTCCCTTCATCTGTTGTCTTTGCTCCCCTTCATATTTGGCATTATACTCAGATCCCATGCAGTAGTATTATGGCTTTCAGAAACACCATAATAACATTTGCCTAGGGTCTAAACCCAGCAGAAAAGTATAAGTTCTTTTAAGTTTTCCAGCAAGTATCTAGATATTGTCTCTGATTGATCATATTTCCATGTATGGGTCACTCCCTGATGTAAGTAGAATCAAATGTTGTGGTTTTGATTGACAGACCCTAGTGCCATGCTCCCATTAGCTCCAAGAACCAAAGTGGATAAAGAATGTTCTTCCAAAACAAAATCATGCTTTCACTTAGAGTAATATTGCTGTTATTGTTTTTTTAAACTGTGTGGCACATGCCTAGGTTCTAATGAACTTCCATAGAGGCATTAGAGAAGGAGTCAAGCCTCTCATCTGTGCTCCCACTATAATATCAAATATTTATTTAAGTTTCTGGGTTAGACTTTATATTTTTAAATATCTATAAATTTGTTGGGTTAAGAGACTGAAAGACAAACCACAGGCTAGGAGAAAATATTTACAAAACATATATTTGACAAAGGTCTGATATCCAATATATACAAAGAACTCTTAAAACTCAACAATAAAAAGATAGACAACCCAACTAAAAATAGGCTAAAAATGTAAATAAACATCTCACCAAAGAAGACATACAGATATCAAATAATCATTCAAAAACATGCTTCACATCTTATGTCATTAGGGAATTGAAACTGAAACAACAATGAACACCTATTAGAATAGTTAAAGTCCATAACATTGACAACACCAAATGCTGACAAGGATGTAGAGCAATAGGAATTCTCATTCATTGCTGATGAGAATGGAAAATAGTACAGACACTTTGGAAGACAATTTAACAATTTTTTACAAAAAGTTTTTCAGAAAAAAAACACCTCTTTTTTAAAACAAAACAAAACAAACAAACAGAAAAACAGATGTGGTCTCACTCTGTCCGCCATGCTAGAGTGCACTGGGGCCATCATAGTTCACTGCAGCCTCAACCTCCTGGGCTCAAGTGATCCTCATACCCCAGTTTCCTAGTGAACTGGGACTACAGGCAGGCACCACCATGCCTGACTCTAGCTGCTTTTTACAAACGTGAGCATTTACTTTTAAGCTCCTTTGAAGCAGGACAACTGTCTTCGCATTTGACTGAATCAAACTATGGTCACGTGTTCCTTTTTAGTTGCACACAAAAATGTTGACACTATAAGATCATTGTTTCCAACTCCCATCTCCCTCAGATTCTCATCTGTCAATACTCTAACTAGTTTAAATTGCATGAATGCTCAAAGATACCTTTAAACACCCTCTGCACTTTGTATTTCCCTTCCTTAGTACTAAATACCCAAGCTTTTAGTGCTTGCCTCTAGAACACCACCTTATTCATCAACAGATTTGGTCAAAGTAAGTGGAAATCCACATGCAGAATAACCAGCAGGCAAGCTGCAGTTAGAGAATTCCTGTTATGATGTTTAATTATTAGAAGTTATAGCAGCTTTTGAATATAACATCTATCACTCTACTTTATTATACTTTACTGCAAAGGCATTACACAAATAATTGCCTTTCTCTGGATAAAGTCTGGAGCAAATCTTAGTATTTTACAAAGACAGTGGATACAGCCTACATTCATTTTTCTTAGGTAGGATTTTTCTACATAGCTACCAATTTTATCATGGCTCTATTAAGACAGGTGAAATGAATTGAAATGAATTACAATTTAGCAAGCTTTCTCTGGTGTCCTATTGTCAAGAATATATACATATTATCCTTTAAAAAGGGAAAACTATGCATCAAGAACTCCTTTCAGCCAATCCATCACCAGCTCTTCATCTCTAGCTACCATACACTAGAGATGAGTTAAAAGGCACTTGTTTTCTGTACATAAAAAGGAAATTCCTATATCTTTGTCTCCAGTCTTTTCTGATGGGATAAATCGTCCTTTTAATGAAAGTTAAAACACTGGGGAAGTAGGGTAATGTACAGCAGGAACTCTAGACTATATTACTCAATAAATACACATGGAGTAAATTGTGAATAAAGGCAAGGCAGAATCCCACAACTGCCTAATATAAATGTGATGTGTTTATTATAGGAGATACTAATAGACACACTAATATACTCAGAGGGAGCTACAGTTCCAGTAAGATTTCACGGTCTGTCAAGTCCTTCCAGGTCTAGAATAAGTAGAATCCTAATGATGCATGGTGTATACATCAGTCACAACGCAGCCCGTATAAGTAAAAGAAACACAGCTGATTACCATTAGTTTCTCAAGGAAGCAGAGTTACAAGGGTTAAGTCACCAGACAGAGTGTGAAAGGCTCACACATATAAGACGCATCTTCAACTGTCTACTTGTCAGCCCCAAGGGAGGCAGACCGAGGATCCATGGGTGAGCACACAAATAGATGAGTTTTTTGCCTTAACATTAGGCAGTTGTCCAATAGTTAGAACTACCTGAGGGTGAAATAGTCTAGTTTTAGAAGCAGATATCAGAGGTGCCCAAGCAAAAATAATCAAGTAGGGATTCTTAAGGATTTCACTCCTCAGAGTTCTAACTTATGTCACTATGGATTTTTTAAAAATCATAAACACTTAAGCTAATTGCAACAAAGCATGGGGATATTAAACGGAGGCCTAAGGAGTTTTAAATAAAATGTCTGGGTATATCCAACTACATTAAAGGTAAACTGGTGTTGGCTCTCCTCTTTGTTTTCATTTTCCTTGATAGAATCACTTGAATTACTCAGCCTACTGTTATGAGTCAGGGTTGGAGGAATTATTTTTTCAGTCCTTCCATCTAATGTTCTAATGGCTACTGATACTGCCTCTGAGGATCAATCCTAAAGCTATACCTCCAGCTGTCTTAGTTGACTCATGTCAAGGAAAGGTAGGAATACATCAGAGACAACCAAGGGCAGGAAGTCCAGGTAGGGAGATCCATAGGGAGTGTAACTGAGGAGAAGAAAAGACTCATGTTCTAAAGCAAGCTTCCCTTTCTCCTGAGTGTCAGGTCTATGTTGTACATGAGTCCCACTCCCACCAAAGGAAAGAAAGTCTAGAGCTTGGATAACCATGGTATCAACATTTCTCCAAGCTCTCTATATATCTTAAGGTTTAGTACCCTGTCCTATAGATCTAGTTTCTAATTCTTAGTTCAAACTATAAAGATAACCTGAGTGGCTCATCCTGCATAAATAGATCATCATATCTGATATACTTTTCCAGAATTACCTTCTGTTCACCTTTTTATTTACTTATTTTGAGACAGAGTCTTTCTCTGTTGCCTAGGATAGAGTGCAGTGGCACAGTCTCAGCTCACTGCAACCTCCGCCTCCCAGGTTCAAGTGATTCTCCTGCTTCAGCCTCCCAAGTAGCTGGAATTACAAGCACGTGCCACCATGCCTGGCTAATTTTTTTGTATTTTTAGTAGAGATGGGGTTTCACCATGTTGGCCAGGTTTCTTGCGAACTTCTGGCTTCAAGTGATCCACACACTTTGGCCTCCCAAAGTGCTGGGATTACAGGCATGAGCCACTCACTGCACCCGGCCACGTTCACCAATATTAACAGGTTGCCAGAATCTACCTTTCAACAGGCATATAAGAGCATTTCCAAGGAAAGGAACCAAGCTACTTCAGTTAGGCTAATTATGACCTGCAACCACCCAACTAGATTTTTCTCCTTGGATTTTATGGTGGCATCACATATTCATCAAGTTCAAAACCAAACTCATTACCTTTCATTTCCTTATTTTTTTTCTATGCCTTCCCTTTTGAAACAACCGTCCTTGTAGCCTTTTTATTTGCTTTTTGTCTATCCTCAATGTTGAGAAGAGGAAATACTTTTGGGAATCTTTGAATATCCAAATATCTTGTATAATAATTAAGAATACTGATGATACAGGTGATGATCAGTAAATGTACTAGTTTTTTTTAGAATGTATTTATTTGACCACTAAACAGTTACTAAGCATTTACTATATGTTTAGCAACTATGCAAAGCACTAGAGCCATCAGACGTTAATGTTGCCAATATATAGTGGTGGATCATGGTGGATGGGAGGCAGGACTAGATTGCAGCTCCCACTCAGATAGACAGAGCAGCATGTTGAGGTTCGCATAGAGAATTTTTGCTTCAGAATGACTACGGGAATAAATTAGGAAACCCAAGAGAACACACAGACCATTTGAAGAAAGCAGACTGCTCCTGAAGGACCCAGAAGATGCCCCAAATACTAACAGGTGCTGGTATCCACAGCTAAGAGAACCACAGATGGTTCACAGGACTCTGTGCAGACAGCCCCCAATACCAGCCCCAAGTTGGTAGACTTACCGGGTGGCTAGATCCAGAAGAGAGATAACAATCACTACAGCTCAACTTACAGGAAGCCATATCCATAGGAAAAGGAGGAGAGTACCACAACAAGGGAATACCCTGTGGGACAAAATAATCTGAACAAGAGCCTTGAGCCCTAGACCTCTCCTCTGACAGAGCCTACCCAAATGAGAAGGAACTGGAAGACCAACTCTGGTAATAAGACAAGACAAGGATCTTTAATGCCCCCCCGCCAAAAAAAAAAAAAAAATCACAGTAGCTCACCAGCAATGGATCCAAACCAAGAAGAAACCCCTGGTTTACTTGAAAAAGAAATCAGGAGGTTAGTTATTAAGCTAAACAGGGAAGCACTAGAGAAAGGGGAAATACCAGAGAAAGGTGAAGCCCAATGTAAGGAAGTTAAAAAAAGATACAAGAAGTGAAGGGAGAAATATTCCATGAATAGACAGCAAAAAGAAAAAATAATCAAAACTTTGGGAAACAATGGATACACTTATAGAAGTGCAAAATGCACTGGAAAGTCTCAGCAATAGAATTCAACAAATAGGAGAAAGAAATTCAGAACTCAAAGACAAGGTCTTCGAATTAACCCAATCCAACAAAGACAAAGAAAAAAGAATAAGAAAATACGAACAAAGCCTCCAAGAAGTCTGGGATTATGTTAAATGACCAAACCTAAGAATAATCAGCATTCCTGAGGAAGAAGGGAAATCTAAAAGTTTGGAAAATATATTTGGGGGAATAATCAAGGAAAACTTCCCTGGCCTTGCTAGAGCCCTAGACATCCAAATACAAGACACAAAAAGGACACCTGGGAAATTCATTGCAAAAATATCATCACCTAGGCACACTGTAATCAGGTTATCTAAAGTTAAGTCAAATAAAAGAATCTTAAAAACTGTGAGACAAAAGCACCAGGTAACCTAAAAAGGAAAACCTCTCAGATTATCAGGAAATTTCTCAGCAGAAACCCTACAAGATAGAAGGGATTGGAGTTCTATCTTCAGGTTCCTCAAACAAAACAATTATCAGCCAAGAATTTTGTATCCAGTGAAACTAAGCTTCATATATGAAGGAAAGATTCAGTCTTTTTCAGACAAACAAATGCTGAGAGAATTCACCACTACCAAGCCACCTGAAATAGAGTTCTCTAGAGGGAAGAAGTAATGGAATATATATACATATATTAATGAGTATCAACTCACATGATCACAGAGTCCCACAATAGGTCATCTGCAAGCTGAGGAGCAGGGAGAGCCAGTCCAAGTTTCAGAACTGAAGAACCCGAAGTCCAGTGTTTGAGGACAGGAAGCATTCAGCATGGGAGAAAGATGTAGGCTGAGTGGCTAAGCCAGTCTCTCTTTTCACATTTTTTTCTGCCTGCTTATATTCTAGTTGCACTGGCAACTGATTAGATTGTGCCCACCCAGATTAAGGGTCGGTCAGCCTTTCCCAGCCCACGGATTCAAATGTTAATCTCTTTTGGCAGCACCCTTACAGACACACCCATGATCAATACTTTGTGTCCTTCAATCCAATCAAGTTGACAGTATTAACCATCACACCACCACTATAAGGATGGCTAAAAGGAGCTCTAAATCTTCAAACAAATCCTGGAAACACAGCAAAACAGAACCTCTTTAAAGCATAAATCTCACTGAACCTATGAAACAAAAATAGAATTTAAAAAACAAAAACAAAAAACCACGGTATACAGGCAACAAACAGCACGATGAATGGAATGGTACCTCACATCTCAATACTAACATTGAATGTAACTGGCATAAATGCTCCACTTAAAAGATATAGAATTACAGAATTGATAAGATACCAACCAACTATCTGCTGCCTTCAAGAGATTCACCTAACACATAAGGACTCAAACTTGAGGTAAAGAGGTGGAAAAAGACATTTAATGCAAATGGACACCAAAAGCAAGCAGGAATAGCTATTCTTATATTAGACAAAAATCACTTTAAATCAACAGCAGTTTAAAAAGACAAAGAGGGACATTATATAATGTTAAAAGGCCTTATCCAACAGGAAGATATCACATTCCTAAATATATATGCACCTAACACTGGAGATCCCAAATTTATAAAAGAATTGCTAATAGACCTAAGAAATGAGATAGCAATACAATAATAGTGGGGGACCTCAATACACCACTGACAGCACTAGAAAGATCATCAAGACAGGAAGTCAACAAAGAAACAATGGATTTAAACTATACCTTGATACAAATAGACTTAACAGATATATACAGAACATTCCATCCAACAATTGCAGAATATACATTCTATTCAACAGCACATGGAACTTTCTCCAAGACAGACCATATGATATGCCACAAAACGAGCCTCAATAAATTTAAGAAAATTGAAATTATATCAAGCACTCTCTCAGACCACAGTGGAATAAAACTGAAAATTATCTCCAAAAGGAACCTTCAACACCATGCAAATACATGGAAATTAAATAACCTGCTCCTGAATGAGCCTTGGTTCAAAAACAAAATCAAGACGGAAATTAAAACATTCTCCAAACTGAAGGACAACCTATTAAACCCCCTGGGAGACAGCAAAGGCAGTGCTATGAGGAAAGTTTATAGCCCTAAATGCCTACATCAAAAAGTCTGTAAGGGCACAAACAGACAATCTAAGGTCACACCTAAAGGAACTAACAAGAACAAATCAAACCCAAACACAGCAGAAGAAAGGAAATAACCAAGATCAGAGAAGAACTAAATGAAATTGAAACAAAACAAAAAAACAAACAAAATACAAAAGATAAATGAAACAAAAAGCTGGTTTTTTGAAAAGATAAATAAAATTGATAGACCATTAGCAAGATTTACCAAGAAGGAAGAGAGAAAATCCAAATAAGCTCAATAAGAAATGAAACGGGAGAAATTACAGCTGACACCACAGAGATACTAAAGATTATTCCAGGCTACTATGAACACATATACATGCATAAACCAGAAGAGATGAATAAATTCCTGGAATGATACAATCCCCCTAGCTTAAATCAGGAGGAATTAGATACCTTAAATAGACCAATAACAAGTGGTGAGATTGAAATGGTAATTTAAAAATTACAAACAAACAAAAAAAAATCCAGGACCAGATGGATTCATAGCAGAATTCCACCAGACATTCAAAGAAGAATTGGTACCAATCCTATTGACATTATTCCACAAGATAGAGAAAACGGGAACCCTCCCTTAATCATTCTATGAAGCCAATATCATCCTAATACCAAAACCAGGAAAGGACATAATGAAGAAAGAAAACTACAGGCCAATATCCCTGCTGGACATAAATGCTAAAATCCTTAACAAAATACTAGCTAACTGAATCCAACAACATATCAAAAAGATAATTCACCAAGATCAAGTGGGTTGCATACCAGGAATGCAGCGATGGTTTAACATATGTCAGTCAATAAATGTGATACACCACATAAACAGAATTTTTTAAAAATCACATGATCATCTCAATATATGCAGAAAAAGCATTTGACAAAATCCAGCATCACTTTATAATTAAAACTCTCAGCAAGATCGGCATACAAGGGACAGACCTCAATGTAATAAAAGCCATCCATGACAAACTCACAGCCAACTGAATGGGGAAAAGTTGAGAGCATTCACTCTGAGAACTGGAAGAAGACAAGGATGCCTATTCTCACCACTCCTCTTCAATGTAGCACTGGAAGTCCTAGCCAGAGCAATCAGACAAGAGAAAGAAATAAAGGGCATCCATATTGGTAAATAGGAAGTCAAACTGTTGCTGTTTGCTGATAATATGATTGTTTACCTAGAAAACCCTACAGTCTTCTCCAGAAAACTCCTAGAACTGACAGAAGAATTTAGTGAAGTTTCTGGATACAAAAGTAAAGTACACAAATCAGTAGCTCTTATATACACAAACAGCAACCAAGCTGAGAATCAAATCAAAAACTCAACCCCTTTTACAATAGCTGAAAAACAACAACAACAACAACAACAACAACAACAACAAACCTTAGGATTATACCTAACCAAGGAGGTGAAAGACCTCTACAAGGGAAACTACAAAACATTGCTGAAAGAAATCATTGATGACACAAACAAATAGAAACACATCCCATACTCATGGATGGGTAGAATCAATCTTGTGAAAATGACCATACTGCCAAAAGCAATCTATGAATTCAGTGCACTTCCCATTAAAATATCACCATCATTCTTCACAGAATTAGAAAAAACAGTTCTAAAATTCATGTGGAACCAAAAAAGAGCCTACATAGTCAAAGCAAAGCTAAACATAAAGAACAAATCTGGAGGCATCATATTAATCATATTACCTGATTTCAAACTATGCTATAAGGCCATAGTCACCAAAACAGCATGGTACTGGTATAAAAATAGGTACATAGACCAATGGAACAGAATAGAGAACCCAGAAATAAACCCAAAGACTTATAGCCATCTGATCTTTGACAAAGCAAACAAAAACATAAAGTGGGGAAAGGACACCATTTTCAACAAATGATGCTGGGATTATTGGCTAGCCACAGATAGGAGAATGAAACTGGATCCTCATCTCTTACCTTATACAAAAATCAACTCAAGATGGATTAAGGACTTAAATCTAAGTCCTGAAACTATAAAAAACAATTATAGAAGATAGCATTGGAAAAACCCTTCTAGACACAGGCTTAGGCAAGGATTTCATGACCAAGAACCAAAAAGCAAATGCAATAAAAGCAAAGATAAATAGCTGCGACTTAATTAAACTAATGAGATTTTGCATGGCAAAAGGAACAGTAAGCAGAATAAACACACAACCCACAGAGTGGGAGAAAATCTTCACAATCTATACATATGACAAAGGAATAGTATCTAGAAGCTACAACGATCTCAAAAAAAAAATCAGCAAGAAAGAAACAATCTCATCAAAAAGTGGGCTAAGGATATGAATAGACAATTCTTAAAATAAGATATACAAATGACCAACAAACATATGAAAAAAATGCTCAATGTCACCAATGATCAAGGAAATGCAAATCAAAACCACAATGCAATATCACCTTACCCCTGCAAGAATGGTCTTAAAAAATAAAAAAAAAAATCCAAAAATAGTAGATTTTGGCATGGATGCAGTTAACAGGGAACACTTCTACAATGCTGGTGGGAATGTAAACTAGTACAGCCACTATGGAAAACAGTGTGGATATTTCTTAAAGAACTATAAGTAGAACTACCATTTGATACAGCAATCCCCCTACTGGGTATCTACTCAGAGGAAATGAAGTCATTATATGAAAAAGATACTTGCACACGCATGTTTATAGCAGCACAGCTCACAATTGCAAAATCATGGAACCAACGCAAATGCCCATCAATCAACGAGTAACTGACAGAAGAGAATTTTTAATTTAGACTCAAAAGCATTTCTGTCAGTTACAATAAATAAACTGGTATAGATATGCAGTGAAATACTACTTACCCATAGAAAGAAATGAATTAATGGCATTCGCAGTGACCTGCATGAGATTGGAGATTATTATGGTAAGTAAAGTAACCAGGAATGGAAAACCAAACATCGTATGTACTCACTCATAAGTGGGAGCTAAGCTATGAGGATGCAAAGGCATAAGAATGACACAATGGATTTTGTGGGCTCAGGGAGAAAGAGTGGGAGTGGGGGTGAGGGTGAGGGATAAAAGACTACAAATAGGGTACAGTGTATACTGCTCAGGTGATGAATGCACCAAAATCTCACAGATCACCACTAAAGAACTTACTCATGTAACCAAACACCACCTGTTCCCCCAATAACCTATGGAAATTTTAAAAAATTTTAAAAGAAGCAAACAAACAAAAAAAGAATGTTGCTGATTATATCCTGTTTCTAATACTTGCATACAAAATGATTTCCAATAAATTATCCATATGCCCAACAGCTTTTCATTTCTCTTCTTTATAAATGTAAAAATCTTGCAACTGTGTAAATCCTCATATGGTATAAATATTATTGCTCTTCTGCAAAATGGAAGCAAACTCTTGAATAAAAAGGGAATCTCTCTTAACCTTTAAGGTTTTTAAAAAAATATTCATTATCTGTGCTTCTCTTTCTGCTTTTGAGTCTAAATCAAAAATTCTCTTCTGCCAGTTACAATTACTTCTTCAGTAAGTATTCCTTCTTACTCTCTTTAATTTCATAGATATTTTAAGGATACTATTGATAGAGACAATAAACAAATTGTACTTTTGCAACTACAGGCAAACTTGGCATTCATTCTCTTAACAAATTGTTTATTCTGATCTAGCAACAGCAGCAAGCACTTAAGGATGCTGACTAAGTGGCCCTAAAGACAAAATTATTGGAGACACAGAATACCATTTCATGGTTCTGTGTATTCTTTCACTTTCACTTTCCAGTTGGCAGTGTGCATGGCCTCAATGTCTGACTGGGATAAATTGTTGTAATTCTAATAATAATAAAAACAATAATCACTCTTTGAAATCAGTTGTGCTCATAAAAGGTTTTGTGTTAACTAGCTACAAGTATTTGGCAAACACCCTGTTAATCTTCATTGGGTGTCAATTACTGTTATGTTTATTAAAAATCTAATATTTCAAGGTAGTTTGATAGCTAGATTTCTTATCATCAAGTATTATTTTCAGTCAAGAATCAGGTCTTATATTGGATACTAAAGTTCACCTAACTCTGAACTCTGAAACACCAAGGGAAAAAAGGTTTTTTCAAGCAACGGCTCCTCTGACACCTAGGTAGTGCCATATTGGTTGCTAGTGGAATGAATAGATTTGCACTGGAAGTATACAACAGTGCCATTGGTGATGAAGATATTTGCGTTTCTAGTTCAGAGATGATAAATAGGTACAAAGAGTTTAAGTAACTTGCCCACAATAAGCAAAACAGCCTACCTAACAGGAAATATACCTTCTATAATATCTAACTGTCTTAAAACAGCCTCACTCAAATTTCTTAAAACCCTAAATTGAGGAAGATTTTGTCCACTTTATCTTGTACAATAGGTACAGAAAGAATATTTTCCCACATATTTTGAAAGAAAGGCTATAGACTAAATGCATGTCCTATGAATTACATGTAATGAAAAGGCCTAATGCTTGAGACGAAGGCATGTGACCTTTTGACTTGCTCAGGATTTTGGATTAAAAGAAATTGTGTGATTAACCTTATTTGCTGGTATGAATTATAATGCAAACAAAGAGCTGAAGTCTTTTTAAAACTTGATAACAACATTTCCTCCACCCACAGTTCTTTCTTTGGTTAATCTGAGATAGACTAGTCACATCAAAACTTACTGGTTCTTATAAAACTGCCATTTCGTAAACTTAAAATGCAGCCAATTGGCACAAAAACTAATTTGGAAATAAATCTCTTTAGAGTATGGTTGTTGTTAAATGATGATAATGATAGGTTGAAACACTACAAATCGATCTGGTCTTTTGTTTGTTTCCTTGCTTTTCTCAAAAAACAAATAATGTTTTCCTTTTGTTTGGGCCACTCCCGTTCATGCTTTGTCCACTGCAGAGGCAAACTGAGGAATAATGGTTTTGCTTCCAAGGTAGGTTATGATCAGAAAGATAATCATGAGGTAGGCTGCCAAATTCTTAAGAGAATGGGCTCTGGGCCTGAGAGAATAGGACTGAATACTGGTTGTAGCATTTATTGACTGTGTAACCATGGGCAAGGGTCTCTATCTCCCTACACCTCAATGTTGCCATCTATAGATTAGGGGTGAAAGCTGTACCTATGTGGACTAAACAAAAAACTGTACCTATGTGGAAAACTGTACCTATGTGGACTAAACACTTAGCATAATGCCCGTTATACGGTAAGTGAGCGATCGATAAATGAGAGCCATTGTTACGTTAACATGAATTTGTAACTTCTTTATGTTGACATTTGTTACCAAGGCCGAGCAGAAGTCAAAGAAGATATAGATCATAATTGGATTCATTAATTTACGGGCCAATTTTACCTTCGTCAGATGCATACCTTATCATATAATTTCATTTACTTAGAAAAAAACACTCCATTGTGATTACTGTTTCATTCGTGGTTGCCCTTGTTATCCTTGAAAGCAACTGTCACACAATCTACATCCTGCTTTTTTGCTGTCACATCGGCCACAAAGCCAGCAATGCCACTTATATCCCCCCTCTGCATTTAGCCTGTCACCACATCCTGCTGTGTTTCTGTTCTAAGGCATCACTAATGTCAGCCCCACGCTCTGCATTCTCATAAACACAACATTCTGGCCCTCATTATCACAAATTCAAGCTAAATCCAAACTATTTCCCATGGACCCACTTCACTTGCATCAACTGTTACCTTAAGAAATCAACACATCCAAAGTCTTACCCTAACAACTTTTACACCCAAAGCATAAGCAGTAGAAAACATGTGCTCCCTGCCCCCAGAAATCTGATTTTGGACTTCTGTTATTCTCCATTGCTACAGCAAGTCAGTGTAACTCAGCTGGCTTACATTATAGCAGGCTTCTTTATTTGAAGAGGTGATTTTCATACCACATTAACAATCTTCATAAGATCCTGTTTCTAGGTACTCTTATAACTCTGACCACTCACCCAGCAATCTCCACTATCATCTAACAGAATTCTGTTTCTTCAGAGTCAGTCTATCCAACAGGCCCTGAGTTTCCATAATCTTGTGTCATGAACATTACAACCGGCAATTCAGAGTCAGAAGTCCTCAGTTCTTTTGAACTTTATCAACTCTGTCTCTCTCATCTGATAAACCAATATATTCAAGGAAGGAAAAAAAACGCCCACTGCCAAACCACAGACTCCCCTTTACATTCTTCCAAATAGAAGGCTTATTTTCATCCTTATCATAATTATTATTTACATCCAGAGCAATGTATCACAATAGTATGTGTGGGTGTTGGGTGGGTAGGGGGAGGTCAATGTACCAGGGAGGTGCATAAGAATCACCAAGGTGGGAGAAACCCATCTTTAAAACAATAAATCAGTAAAACATTTTTGACAGGAAGGTATCCTGAATGGTAATTTAACATTCATACTAGGTAGGAAAAAATATTTTAAGGAAATAGACAGGCCCAATAGTTTCTAGTGAAATCATATGAGCTACCTTTTAATTGTATCTTTTAAAGTAAAATAATTATATTTTATTTTAGTAGATATTTAAAAATGTTATTTACTTTAAATCTCAATGTTAAAGAAAAACATTTCATCTATAACCCTCAAAATGTAGGTTTTGTAAAAATTTGAGACAAACAAATCCAGAATAAATCCCATTTCAAAAGAAGAATGCTTTGAGCAGTGGCTTTGACCACTTTACTTTACTCAAGCGTTCTTTAAAATACCAACTTCTACCTGAAATTTTCTATCATCAAAGATATAACAGCAATGGACCTCACTAAACACAGTATAATCACCAATAAAAGTTAATGGAAGATGTTACATGTAAGAGTTGCTCAAAACTTCCCACTCCTCTGCAAAAAAAAAAATCTTAAGTCTGTGAAATCACTAATGTAAAGTAGAATCTATAAATATAGGAATCTTAAAATGTAGGAATTAGTGATATTTTCTACCTTGTGTCCATCAGTGAACACTAGCAAATAGTGAATACTTAAAACGTAGAATGTGAGCAATAAACAGAACTTTAGACCTTATCCCAGTATCCTGTCTCTCATGGGAACTTCTTCTACTTGACTTTTGTACATTAGTCTGAGATCAATCATTTCCACTGACAGAAAGCTCATTCCTTTTAGAAGCAGTCTCTTCTATTTTGTTAATGAAAAGAACAGAACTGAAATTTTCCTGCTTGGAACATCTGTTGGTTCTAGTGATGCCATATGGGGCCATGCAAAATAAGCTTAACCATTTCAACATGACAGACCCTCAAATACATCCAGTTCATGTAAACAAACTTCAAAGTCTTCTATTCTCTAGGCTAACAGTTGTTTCCATCACTCACTTTAGAAAATGAAAAGTCAGGTTGACCTACCTCTGGAGTACTATCCCGCACTAGTTGCAAGTCCTCCACAAGTTATTTAACCTCTATGAAACTTAAGTTTTCATGTATGAATAATACCATTTATTTCACAAATTTGTTGTAAGGATTACAAGTAATGTATATTAGTTGCTTAAAGAGTGCTTTAAAACTTTCAAAAAAGCATTGCTATTATCATCAGCTTTGCTTTACTGTTATCTCTAGGGATTTTATTCCCAGTAACACAACAAATCTCCAATAACAACAATGAGAATAATAAACATAAAAATTATTATTATTGTGATGATCACAGTTACCCTACAGGTAGAATGTCTGATAAGTTTGTTTGCTTGTTTGTTTGTTTAATCTCATTCGATTCTCCCAGCAACCCAGAGAGTAGGTGCTATTCTCCATATACAGATGGGAAAATTGAGGCTCTAACAAGTTGGGCAATTTGCCAAAGCTCTACCCAGGAAGAGTGAAGCTAAGTTGTAATTCTTACCTGCTTAACTTTAAAGTTCATGTTGTTAACTATATTGCATTTCTAAATTTTGTTTATAATTCTAAATTTTTACAGAGGGTAACAATTCAACGGATAAATCCTTCTTACTCCTTGACTATTATCATTTTAAATAAACTTCAAGAATTGTACCCTCTCACCTTCTGTAAGTTATAATATAGCAAGAAAGCCTTCCCAGGTGCCAGCCCCATGATCCTGGACTTCCCAGTCTCCAGAACTATAACCCAACGAATTTCTGTTCATTACGAAATACCCAGTCTGTACTATTTGGTTATAGTAGCATGAACTACGATAGGATCAGACTGTTACCCCTATACCTATTATAGCATTATATTATATTATGCTTTCTTGACTACCGTCCAAATATCTGAGAACAAACATTTGCAATGACAGGTAATTCATTCATTGTGGAGACAGGTTTTTTTTTTTTTTTTTTTTTTTTTCCTGACAAGAGAATAACTGAAATGTTCTGTTTGTAACATCCACCCATTGGTCCTAGTTATGCGACATGGAGCTACACGAGATGAACATGCCCATTTTCAATATTGGGAGCCTGAAATCACTAACTCCCTGTTGCTATGCACAAGTATTACATTCAGTTAAAGGAAGAAATAAAGTTATAAATGGGGTAAAGATGAGTTTGTGGGCTGAGATTTACTTGCTACAAGTAGAAATGTTACAGGAAAAGGTGGGAGATGGGCTGATATGTAGCCAAATGTAATTAAAGAGCAGAGTGATCATCTTCCTGTTTTGACTGGTAGGTGTCCACGTTTTATCAGTTGAAAAATAATTGTCCAGTCGCTCAAATGGACAACAATGGCCCTAGGGCTCTCCTTATTTTTCAGTAGGACTGATTGAGGCCATGAGAGATTTCTCTTATGTCATTACATTTATATCACAGGCATATTCAATCTACCATTCATACCATCACTTACTAATTTGTTATTTTAAGACACAATACGGTTTTCTGATAATTTTTCAATAAGTAATTTCATGCCTATACCTGAAGATTTTGATTTATAAAGTCAGAAAAAGCTGATCTCCTTAACAGACTTTGTAACATGAGTGAATTCTTACAGCATTAAGACATGTTAAGATGTAAGCACACACTGACAATATCAAAATTGAACAAACTCCAACATACTTTGCTAGTATGCTGAAGTATAAATCGAAAATCTGAGGAGCAAGACTTAATAGCAATAAAACTGCAGAAATACATATTCATAAAGGTAGCACTTTGCAAAACAAATAACAAATAAAACTGGAAATACTCCTTCCCTAAACCTTGAATCACCACGACAGCTCCAGCATGTATGAATTCTTAAATATGTATAAAAAGGATGTCAAGTTTTAACTAAAAGTAGCTATGTGTAGATATGTATTATGTCTTATATCCTGCCTCTAGTATTTATCAAACTCTACAAAGGGCTAAAAATAGCCCAAGACCTAAAACAGTGTAACCTTATACCTGAAAACTTAAATGCAAAGATCACATTCTAAATTGGCACTGTTACTACTAATACAAAATGTGCATTAGCTGTCTTGGTATTTTTGTGAATTGTGCCTCTGCATAACAGGATCTAAAATACTTCTCCAATACAGGGCTAAAACTTTGAATGCTACACAGAAGCAGATGAGATTATTAACTATTTCCACCACTACTAAAGCTTATGGCTGGCCTCAGCTGTCACTGAGTCAACTGAGGTCTAGACAGCAGAAATGGCAGTTGTAGCTATGTCACTAAGAGACAGCAATAAGCGCTAAGGCTTTGGCTTCTATTTTTAGTATGACCTCAGTAAAGTATTACAGATTTGCAGCAACTTCTCAATGAAGCTTCATCTATTCAAATCACAAGGTCTCATTTTAACACAGTTGGTGATCCTTAATCACATGAAAATATCTTTTCTCAATGTAGAGTATGTGCACAAAAATCAGATTCAGATGCTTTTTTTTCAGAATTTTCATTCTTGTCAACGAAAGTTTTTTTCAAAATTTTCATTCTTGTCGACAAAAGTTATACTGACCTATTATGTCTGACGAGAATGGAAATTCTGCTTCATTAAAGAAATGCATATACACATACATATGTGTGTGTATATATATATTTATATATATGTACATGATCTATGTGTTTATTTTTAACAAATTGAATAAGCATTTTTTAAAACTATCTTTTCCCAGCATTTTCACAACTTTTCCCCAATTCCATCCTTATGATACTTACATAGGAAAAGTTGAATGACTGTGAATGTTCTTATAAAGATGAATAAACTAAAGTAGATAAGGGTCCAATCAGTTTCGCAAGGTTGCAAAGTAAGAATCTAGCTAGGCCATTTGACTGACAGCGTTGAAAATCTCAACTAAGTAGAGGTACAAAAAAATACAGTAAGAAACTGTCCAGAAACACTCATATGATTAAATTAATTTTTTCCTTATGAACATCTCATCTCCTTTGAGGTGATGACACATTTCTATTACCAGATAATGACAAGACAAGACAGTGAGTGAGTAAATCAGTGAGTTGATAGGCGAGTCCGCTATGTACAAAACACTGTACTAGGCCTCCTATGGAATGGAGATGGAAAGAAGACAGCATTACGTATAAATAGGGGATATTTATTATTTTCTGGAAATTTAGGATAAACATGAAAACTTATAAATAAGCTAATGCACTATTTATATTGGCAGGGTGAATATACACATGTACATACAGGGACTTGGCCTTTCTTGCACCCACTGGTAGAAAGAGTGTTAATGCTTGCAAAGAAATGACTGTGGGTAGTTGTACAAAATGTGACCAGGAAATAGAGTAAGAATGGAACCTGGCTTATGACTCTGACCTTTCTCACACAAAAACATCACCAAGCCCTCAAAAAAGGGTTCAGGCAAAAATAGTCACGTCAGCAAAATTCCAGTTTAGGTAACTGAAGGTGATTAAAGTTTTCTCAAAAATAAACTGCTGGCCATAAGGTTCAATTTCAGTCTCAAAATAAGGTTAGGTTAATTTCTACTAATTTTTTGCCATCTTATGAAATAACTAGATGCTACAAATCTTTGGCAATTTTCTTTCCTTCAAGACTTAAAGTAAATTTGAATCATTTTTATTTTTTCTTCTCTATTTTCCCCCAAAAGGGTGATATATGTAATATCTTTCATGTTGTTTGAAAGAAAACATCAAAACATCCTTTTATTTTATTTTTATTTTTATTTTTTGAGATGGAGTCTCGCTCTGTTGCCAAGGCTGGAGTACAGTGGCACAATCTCGGCTCACTGCAACCTTCACCTCTCAGGTTCAAGCAGTTTGCTGAGATTACATGCTCAAGCCACCATGCCTGGCTAATTTTTGTATTTTTGGTAGAGACAGGGTTTCATCATGTTGGCCAGGCTGGTCTCAAACTCCTGACCTCAAATGATCCGCCTGCCTTGGCCTCCCAAAGTGCTGGGATTACAGGCATAAGCTGCCACACCCAGCCTGAAACATCATTTTAATAAGTCTAAGGTTGCTATTAAAATTATATTAGAGATTCTTCCCTTCATTAAGCAAATAATTATAAGATTCTGGCCATAATTTTTATAATGAAAGAATAAACTAGATATAGAAATAATTTTTAAAATTCTCATATATATACACATATATATACACATATATATGTGTGTGTGTGTATATATATATTCACTTATTTGTATATCTATATATATATTCCTTATCTGTATATCTACTCTCTTTGTACCTGGCTATGTATGGATCAAAATACTAATATCTTTATTTTTAAATTAATTTATTTATATTCTGCCTGATTAAGAACTGATGTATGTGTAAAAATAGTACAGTTGAAATGAAGTTAGGGAGACATTAAATTCTGTTGCAATGTTATCCCACATGAATCCCCTGTACTTGAAAATTAACAGTAGAAAGAAAGCCAAAAGAAAAGAAGAAAAAATATGATTTGATGGTTACCTTAGAAAACCATGGCTAGTATAACTCCTTGGTAATCTACAGAGGTATGATGATAATGTAATTCTTAGAAAGGTTAGGATTTGATTTTGAGATAGCCCTTAAAACCAAAATATGTCTCACTACAGTACCAAAAATCAAATTTCAAAATTTTCACAATTGAATAAATTTCAGTCTAACATCAAGAAACTTAACAGAAGTATATTTACAACACCACCTCACTTTCAGTGAGGTCAGTGTTTGAAGAGTCACGTATACTGTTGTCAATCATGTTAATACTTTTTGGTCTAAGAACTCTTACTATTAACATGCAACATTCATTTTCTTTCTTTTTTATTTTCTTTCTTTCCTTCCTTCCTTCCTTCCTTCCTTCCTCTTTCCTTCTTTCTCTCTTTCTCTCTTCTTTCTTTCTTCTTTCTTTTTCCTTCCTTCCTTCCTTCCTTCCTTCCTTCCTTCCTTCCTTCCTTCCTTCCTTCCTTCCTCTTCCTTCTTTCTCTCTTTCTCTCTCTTCTTTCTTTCTTCTTCTTTCTTTCTTTCTTTCTTCTTTCTTTCCTTCCTTCCTTCCTTCCTTCCTTCCTTCCTTCCTTCCTCTTTCTTCTTTCTTTTCTTTCTTTCTTTCTTTCTTTCTTTCTTTCTTTCTTTCTTTCTTATTTTATTTGAGATGGAGTCTCAAGCACTCTGTCGCCCAAGCTGGAGTGCAGTGGCACTATCTGGGCTCACTGCAACCTCTGCCTCCAAGGTTCAAGTGATTCTCCTGCCTCAACCCCCAGAGTAGCTGAGATTACAGGCTCCAACCACCACACTTGGCTAATTTTTGTGTTTTTAGTAGAGATGGGGTTTTGCCATGTTGGCCAAGGCTGGTCTCAAACTCCTCACCTCAGGTGATCAGCCCACCTCGGCCTCCCTGAGTGCTGGGATGATAAGCATGAGCCACTGGGCCAGGCCACATTCATTTTCTTATACTCATTTTAATTTTCTCAAAATGTATATCATTTAGGTATCTTCTTCCTGTATTTTCTCAAAATATTTTTACTTCATCCCTATAACACATGGTTTTAAAGGCTTGAGATTAGAAGAATACAAATTACAAAACTGTACCAAATGCATGCCTTTACTCTCTTTTTAACAAAGCTCATGTTTTATTTAAGACTTGCTATGCAGGACTCAAGAGACTCATGGGTGGTGACATAAGAGAGAGCTGGGAATAAAACAAGTATTAACATGTTTTACCCAGATGCTTACATAAGCAAACCAAGTTATTATTTCAAACTTGGAAATTCATTTTTTAAATTATTGCTAAAAATTGCATGTATTTATTGTGCATAGCATGATGTTCTGAAATATGTATACACCATGGAATGGCTAAATTGAGCAAATTAATACATGCATTACCACAAACACTTATCATTTTTGTTACAAGAACACTTAAAATCTACTCCTAGTAATTTTGAAGAATACATACATTATTATTAACTGTAGTAACATGTTGTACACTAGATCTCTTGAACTTAATCCTCCTGTCTAACTGAAATTTTGTATCACTTTACCAACATTTCCTCAACTACTCTCCCCCCAGCCTCTTAATAACTACAGTTCCACTCACTGTTTCAATGAGTTCAACTTTTTTAGATTCTAAGTGTGAGATCGCATGTTATTTGGTCTGTGCCTGGCTTACCACACTTTACACAATGCCCTCCAGGTTCATCTACGTTGTTACAAATGACAGGATTTCTTTTTTAAGGCTAAATACTATTCCGTTGTGTATATATACCACATTTTCTTTATCCATTCACCCACTGATAGAACTTAGGTTGATTTCCTATTAGGCTGTTGTGAATAATGCTACAATGACCATGGAAGTGTAGCTATATCTTTTACATACTGATTTCAGTTCCTTTGGATATATATCAAGTAGTGTGACTGGTGGATCACGTGGTAGATCTATTTTTTAATTTGGAAGGGACCTCCACACAATTTTCCACAGTGCCTATACTATTTTTATTCCCACCATGTGTGGGGGTTCCCTCTCTATATCCTCACCTTTTTTTATAACAGCCATCTGTCATCATTTTGATAATAGCCATTCTACCTGGTGTGAGGTGATATTTCATTGTTGTTTTAATTTGCATTTCTTACGTGATTAATGAGGTTGAGCATTTTTTCATGTACCCATTAGTCAATCGTATTGTCTTCTTTTAAGAAATGCCTGTTCAGATCCTTTGTCCTTTTTTAAAATCAGGTTATTTGTTTTCTTGCTATTGAGTTTCTTGAGTTCCCTACATATTTTGAACATTAATCCCTTATGAGATGTATGGTTTGCACATATTTTGTCCCAGTCTAAAGGTTGTCTTGGCCGGGCGCGTGGCTCAAGCCTGTAATCCCAGCACTTTGGGAGGCCGAGACGGGCGGATCACGAGGTCAGGAGATCGAGACCATCCTGGCTAACATGGTGAAACCCCGTCTCTACTAAAAAATACAAAAAACTAGCCGGGCGACATGGCGGGCGCCTGTAGTCCCAGCTGCTTGGGAGGCTGAGGCAGGAGAATGGCGTAAACCCAGGAGGCGGAGCTTGCAGTGAGCTGAGATCCGGCCACTGCACTCCAGCCTGGGCGGCAGAGCGAGACTCCGTCTCAAAAAAAAAAAAAATAAATAAAGATTGTCTTTACATTCTGATGTTCCCTTCACTGTGCATGAGCTTTTTTATTTTGATGCAATCCCATTTGTGTATTTAGATGTAATCCCTTTTGGCCTGTGCTTTGGGGTAATACGCCCAAAAATCATTATCCAGATCAATATCATGGAGCTTCTCCCCTAAATTTTCTTCAACGGGTTCAATATCCCTTATCTGAAATGCTTGAGACAAGAAGTATTTTGGATTTGGATATCATTTTTTTTTCATTTTGAAATACTTGCATTAAATAGTTGAGCATCCCACATTCAAAGATCCAAAATGCAAAATATTCCAATGAGCATTTCCTTTGAGCATCAGTTACATTGGCACTGAAAAAGTTTAAGATTTTGAGGTATTTCAGATTTTGGATTTGGGATACTCAAATTGTAATCGTTTTACAGTTTTAGGTCTTACATATAAGACTTTAGTCCATTTTGAGTTTATTTTTGTATCTGATGTAAGATGAGGGTCTAATTCCATTCTTCTACATGTGGACATCCATTTATTCCAACAGAATTTATTGAAGATACCGTCCTTTCCCCATTGTGTGTTCTTGGCACCTTTGTCAAAGATCAATAACTGTAAATGTGTGGATTTATTTCTGGAGTCTATTCTATGCTATTAGTCTATGTCTCTGCTTTTACACCAGCACCATGTTGTTTTGATTATTATAGCTTTGAAATATAATTTGAAATCATGTAATGTGATGCTTCTGGCTTTGTTCTTTTTGTTCAAGAATGCCTTGGCTATTTAGAGTCTTTTGTGGTTCCATACAAATTTTAGAATGGTTTCTATTTCTGTGAAATTTTAATAGAGATTATAGTTAATCTGTAAAATGTTTATATCTCTTGGGTAATATTAACATTTTAACAATATGCTTCCAATCCATAAACACGACATATCTTTCCATTTATTTGTGTCTTCTTTAATTTCTTTCATCAATATTTCATAGTTTTCAGCATACAGGACTTTTATCTCCTGGGTTAAATGTTACCCTAAGTATTTCTTTTATTTTTATTTTTTGGTAGCTACTTTAAATGGAATTGTTTTCCTGATTTATTTTTTGGATAGTTTCTTGTTAATGTACAGAAACGATATTGATTTTTGTATGTTGATTTGGTGTCCTGTATATTTACTAAACTCATTTATTAGATCTAATAGTTTTTGTGAAATCTTGAGGGTTTTCTGTGTATTAAGATCCTGATATCTGCAAACAGAGATAATTTAACATTTTTCTTTCCAATTTGGATGCCTTTTATTTCTTTTTCTTGCCTAACTGCCCAGGCTAGGACTTTCAATCTGATTTTGAATAGACGTGGTAAAAGTGGGCATCCTGGTCTTGCTCCTGATATCAGAAAAAAAGCTTTCAACTATTTGCTACTGAGAATGATGTTAGCTTTCAGTTTTTCACGCACAATCTTCATTGCATTGAGGTACATTCCTTCTGTACCAATTTATTGAGAGTTTTTAACATAAAATGATGTTCAATTATGTCAAAAGCTTTTCTGTATCTCTTGAGATGATCATAGGGATTTCATCCTTCATTCTGTTAATGTGAGGTATCACATTTATTGATTTCTGTATGTTGAAAAATGCTTATATCCCAGATATAAATCCCACTTGATCACAATGAATGACTTTTAACGTGCTGTTGAATTCAGTTTCCTAGTATTTTGTTGAAGATGTTTGCATTAATCCTGATCAGGGATACTGTCCTGTATTTTTAAATTTTCCTTACAGTGGCATTGTCTGGTTTTAATATCACAGTAATACTGTCTTCATAAAATAAGTTTGAATGTAGTCCTTCTTCAACTTTTTTGAAAGAGGTCTAGGAGAATAGATACTAGCTCTTTTTTAAATGTTTGATAGAATTCAGCAGTGAAGCTATCAGGTCCTAAGCTTTCCTTTAATGGGAGACTTTTTATCACCAAATCAATAACATTACTCATTATTGTTCTGTTCAGATTTTCTATGCATTCATGATTTGGTCATGGTAGGTTGTATGTTTCTTGGAATTTATCCATTTCTTCTATGTTGCCCAATTTGTGGCACATAATTGTTCATAGCAGTCACATGCTATTGTGGCCTCAGTTGTAATGCCTTCTTTTTCATTTCCTATTTTGAGTTTTTTTTTCTTAGTCTTGCTAAAGGTTTGTCAGTTTTGTTTATCACTGCAAAAAACAACCCTTCGTTTTATTAGTCTTCACTATTGTTCTTCTAGTCACAACCTCATTTATTTTTGCTCTCATCTTTATTACTGCCTTCCTTCTACTAACTTTAAGCTTAGTTAATTCTTATCTTTCTAGTTCCTTGAGATATAACATTAGATTGTTTATTTGAGATCATTTTTTTCTTTTTTGATATAGACATTTATTACTATAAAATTCCTTATTAGATTGGCTTTTTCTATGTCCCATAAGTTTTGGGATGATAAATGTATATTTTTTTGTCCCAGGATATTTTTAAATTTCCTTTTTAATTTATCTTTGACAGATTTGTTGCTCAGAAATATGTTGTTTAATTTCCAGGTATTTGTGAATTTTATAAAGTTGCTCCTGGTATTGATTTCTAGTTTCATGCCACTGTGGCCAGAAAATAATACTTGGTAGGATTTCAATCTTCTTAAATGCATTGAGACTTGCTTTGTGGCCAAGCATGTGATCCATCCTAGAAAATGTTCCATGCATACGTGAGAAGAATATGTATTCTGCTATGATTGGATGGAATATTCTGTATGTCTGTTAGATTTATTCTATTTGGTCTGATGTTTCCTTGTTGACTTTTTTCTGAATGATGTGTTCATGGCTAAAATTGGGGTATTGAAGTCCTCTACTATTGTTGTATTGCAATCTATTTCTCCCTTCAGATCTATTAATATTTGCTTCATATATTTAGATGCTCCAATTTTGGGTGCATGTATATTTACAATTATTATAACTTCTTGATGAACTGATACTTTTATCATTATATAATGACCTTTTCTCTTTCTTTTAGCTTCTGACTTAAGGTCTATTTTATCTAATATAAGTATAACTACCCTTGCTCTCTTTTGGTTTGCATTTGCATAGAATATTCCTTCACTCTCAGTCTATATATGTTCTTCAATGAGAAGTGAGTTTCTTGCAGGTGCCATACATTTAGATCTTTTTAAAATCCATTTAATCACTCCATAACTTTTGATTGTAAGATTTAATCAATTTGCGATCAAGGTACTTATCGATAGGTAAGGATTTACAACTGCTATTTGTTCATTATTTTCTGATTGTTTTGTAGGTCTTTTGTTCCTTTCTTCTTTTGTTGCTGGCTTTCTTTGTGATTAGGTGATTTTCTCTAGTGTAAGCTTTGATTCCTTACTTTTTAATCATTTGTGTACTTATTGTAGTTTTTGCATTGTGGTTCCAATGAGGCTTACATTAAACATCTTAAAATTATAACAGGTTATTTTAAGCTGATAACAAATTAACTATGACCACATACCAAGACTCTATACTTTAATTCCACACACACAACCCTACATTTTATTTTCAGTGTCACAATTTAGTTGTTTTTATATTGTGTATCTTATAAAAATTATTATAGCCATTGCTTTTTAAATAATTTTATCTTCTAATTTTTATACCAAAGATATAAGTAATGTATATACCATCATTCTTTACATTATTAGAATATTCTGAATTTGATACATACTTAATTTTACTAGTGGGTTTTATACTTTCATATATTTTAGTGCTACTAATTATCACTGTTTTCTTCCATCTTTAAGGATTATCTTGAGCCTTTCTTCTAAGACTGGTCTGTTCATAATGAATTCTCTAAGCTTTTATTTTTCTGGGAAAGTCTTTCTCTCTCCTTCATTTCTAAAAAACAGCATTGCCAGGTAAAGTATTCTTTGTTGGCTTTTTTTTTCCTTTAGCACTTTGAATATATCATCCAATGTCTTTTGCCCTGTAAGATTTCTGCTGAGAAATCTGCTATTAGACTTATTGGAACTCCATTACATATTTTATGCTCCCTTTCTCTTGCCGCTTTTAGGATACTCTCTTTGTCTTTGATTATTTAACAGTTTAATTATAATATGCCTTGGTGTAGTCTGGCTTGATTGAATTTTATTTGACCTTCCTGTACCTGGATATTCATTATTTCCCCCAGATTTATGAAGTTTTCTGTTATTTCTTTCTTTTTTTTTTTTATTATACTTTAGGTTCTAGGGTACATGTGCATGATGTTTATATCATGTATAACTCCCCAATGCAATCCCTCCCTCCTCCCCCCTCCCCATGATAGGCCCCAGTGTGTGATGTTCCCCTTCCCGAGTCCAAGTGATCTCATTGTTCAGTTCCCACCTATGAGTGAGAACATGCGGTGTTTGGTTTTCTCTTCTTGTGATAGTTTGCTAAGAATGATGGTTTCCAGCTGCATCCATGTCCCTACAAAGGACGCAAACTCATCCTTTTTGATGGCTGCATAGTATTCCATGGTGTATATGTGCCACATTTTCTTAATCCAGTCTGTCACAGATGGACATTTGGGTTGATTCCAAGTCTTTGCTATTGTGAATAGTGCCGCAATAAACATACGTGTGCATGTGTCTTTGTAGTAGAGTAATTTATAATCCTTTGGGTATATACCCAGTAGTGGGATGGCTGGGTCATATGGTACATCTAGTTCTAGATCCTTGAGGAATCACCATACTGTTTTCCATAATGGTTGAACTAGTTTACAATACCACCAACAGTGTAAAAGTGTTCCTATTTCTCCACATCCTCTCCAACACATGTTGTTTCCTGACTTCTTAATGATTGCCATTCTAACTGGTGTGAGATGGTATCTCATTGTGGTTTTGATTTACATTTCTCTGATGGCGAGTGATGATGAGCATTTTTTCATGTGTCTCTTGGCTGTATGGATGTCTTCTTTTGAGAAATGTCTGTTCATATCCTTTCCCCACTTTTTGATAGGGTTGTTTGTTTTTTTCTTGTATATTTGTTTGAGTTCTTTGTAGATTCTGGATATTAGCCCTTTGTCAGATGAGTAGGTTGCAAAAATGTTCTCCCATTCTGTAGGTTGCCTGTTCACTCTGATGGTAGTTTCTTTAGCTGTGCAAAAGCTCTTTAGTTTAATTAGATCCCATGTGTCAATTTTTGCTTTTGCTGCCGTTGCTTTTGGTGTTTTAGACATGAAGTCCTTGCCCATGCCTATGTCCTGAATGGTACTACCTAGATTTTCTTCTAGGGTTTTTATGGTATTAGGTCTAACATTTAAGTCTCTAATCCATCTTGAATTAATTTTCGTATAAGGGGTAAGGAAAGGATCCAGTTTCAGCTTTCTACTTATGGCTAGCCAATTTTCCCAGCACCATTTATTAAATAGGGAATCCTTTCCCCATTTCTTGTTTCTCTCAGGTTTGTCAAAGATCAGATGGCTGTAGATGTGTGGTATTATTTCTGAGGACTCTGTTCTGTTCCATTGGTCTATATCTCTGTTCTGGTACCAGTACCATGCTGTTTTGGTTACTGTAGCCTTGTAGTATAGTTTGAAGTCAGGTAGCGTGACGCCTCCAGCTTTGTCCTTTTGACTTAGGATTGTCTTGGCAATGCGGGCTCTTTTTTGGTTCCATATGAACTTTAAAGCCGTTTTTTTCCAATTCTGTGAAGAAAGTCATTGGTAGCTTGATGGGGATGGCATTGAATCTATAAATCACCTTGGGCAGTATGGCCATTTTCACGATATTGATTCTTCCTATCCATGAGCATGGTATGTTCTTCCATTTGTTGTGTCCTCTTTGATTTCACTGAGCAGTGGTTTGTAGTTCTCCTTGAAGAGGTCCTTTACATCCCTTGTAAGCTGGATTCCTAGGTATTTTATTCTCTTTGAAGCAATTGTGAATGGAAGTTCATTCCTGATTTGGCTCTCTGCTTGTCTGTTACTGGTGTATAAGAATGCTTGTGATTTTTGCACATTAATTTTGTATCCTGAGACTTTGCTGAAGTTGCTTATCAGCTTAAGGAGATTTTGGGCTGAGACAATGGGGTTTTCTAAATATACAATCATGTCATCTGCAAACAGGGACAATTTGACTTCTTCTTTTCCTAACTGGATACCCTTGATTTCTTTCTCTTGCCTGATTGCCCTAGCCAGAACTTCCAACACTATGTTGAATAGGAGTGGTGAGAGAGGGCATCCCTGTCTTGTGCCAGTTTTCAAGGGGAATTTTTCCAGTTTTTGCCCATTCAGTATGATATTAGCTGTGGGTTTGTCATAAATAGCTCTTTAAATAAGCTTTCCACCCCATTTTCTCTGTCTTTTACTTCTGGAACTTCTGTAACTGGCACATTTGCTATTTTGATGCTGTTCTATAAGTTCCATAAACTTTCTTCAGTCCCTTTTATTATTTTCAACGACCTTACTGTATATTTTCAAATAACCTGTCTGTAAGTTCAAAGGTTCTTTCTTTTGCTTGATTAATTTTGCTTCTAAAGCTCTTCATTGCATTTTTTTTCTTTTCATTTCATTAATTCTGTTTTTCAGTCCCAGGACTTCTGTTTGATTTTTAAAAATAATTTCAATCTCTGATAAATTTCTAGCTTAGGTCATTTATTCTTTTCTTGATTTCATTGAATTGTTTCTATGTATATTCTTAATTTTCACTGAACTTCCTTAGAACGACTATTTTGAATTCTCTGTTGGGTTGTTCATATGTCTCTATTTCTTAGGGGTCAGCTACTGAGAGATTTTATTATGTCCTTTCAGTGCTGTTACGTCTCCTTAGGTTTTCATGTTTCTTTTTGCCTTATATTAATATCTATGCACTTGTCAAAGCAGGGGCTTATTTTAGTCTTTGCAGACCGACTTTATACAGGAAAGACCTTCACTAGTCAGCCCATCCAAACATTCTGGGCAGGACATCTGGTATGGTCCGTGGGTGAGTTTGTTGCTTAACTCTTTTTAAGCAGGCTAGCCTGGGTGAGTGGATGGGTGGGTCTGGTACCTGGATCTGTGGGGTTGGGCCTTAAGCCTTGGTCTATAGGAGTCCACCTTTTTATTGAGTCCATGGTTGTATGCCTGTTGACTATACCATGAGGGCAGGCCTGGAGCCTGTATCCACAAGGGCAAGTCTGGAGCCTGGGTTCACAGGAGCTGACTTGATGCTGGAGGTGGCCTTGAGCCTTTGTTTGCAGAAGTTGGGCAGGCACTGGAACGAGCCTAGGATCTGAGTCCACAGTGCACTACCCAATAGTGATACTGAGGTCCAAGTTTGTGGGAGCAGATTTGGGTCTTGGGTCTAAGGGGCCTGGTGTAGAGAATCAGTCTTTAGGGAGATCCTGGGGCCTCCATTTACAGAGACTGGCCTGGCACTGGGGTCTACCAGGATGGGCTGAGACCAGGTCTCCTGAGACCTGAGGCCACAAGTGCCAGCCTTGAGACTGGATGTGTGGGTGCTGGCCTGGAACCTATGCCCACATTATTAGCCTTAATCCTGAGATTGTGGGGGCCAACCTGCAACCTGGGTTTACAGGAGTGATCTTGCAACCTGGGTTTATTTTGGCTGGTCCAGTACTTTCCCTTGAAGTCCACTGGAACAGTCCTTGAGCCTGGGTCAGCTGGAATGTTATGATGCATGAATGGGCTTAGCACTGGGCAGGCCTTGTGCCTGTGTCTGCAGATGCTTGCCTGGTGCCTGAAGTTAGGAGTACTGACCTGGTGCTGAGGCAAGCCTGATCTGTAACCTAGAGTAATCCTCGTGCCTCAGAGGCTGGCTTGGCACTGAGTTGACATCAAGCCTGTATCCATAGTAGCTAGCCTGATGACTAGAACTATGAAAGCCAGCTTGGTGTTGCAGCAGGCCTGAAACCTGGCACTCTGAGGGTTGATCCAGCACTGGTCTGGAGTCTGGGGCCACTGGGGCTGGCCTGGCAGTAGAGTAACACAGACACCAAGTCCTCTGTGCAGACTAAAAGCCAGAGGCTTATGAAATTCTGCCTGGCAGTAAATAGGTTGAAGGTTTTGTTCATAGGTATTAGCCTGGAATCTGTGGCTGTGGGGGGCCTGTTCAGTGCCTCATTTTATTGCAATAAGTCTGGCATTGGAGTCTGAGGCAATATCTGGTGCTCACTTCCCTCTACTTGCCCCAAGAGGAGGCATCTCTCTCCAGCCTGTACTGCCTGATTTTGGAAGAAGGGTGATGCAGATCCTGTAAGACTTTCCCTCCTACCTTCTTTGATACGTTTTTTTCTTATTTCTGTGCCATATGTAGGTGCTATAATTTCTTGTTAAGGTATTTTCTTGAATGGATAGTTGTGCAAATTGATGCTTCTGCACAGTGACAAATGCTGGAAAGTTCTATTCCACCATGTTGATGATGACCAACTAGGAGTTTGTCTTTACAGAACTAAAAGCACCAGGGCAGAAGAATATTAGCACAAAGACAATTAATGAAGAAATAATTGTAAAACCAAATGCAATTAGTATCATATTCAGTAGAGAAATAATTTAATATTTTAAGGCACATTGTGATTGTTAAGTGCAGAAAGTCAGAAAAGACTGTCCTTCTTTTTTAAGCAATGCAGTCAACATTTTCAATAAAACCAGATAATCCCAAATCCTTTGGTTGACTGATGACACACCTTTATCACCCACATCCTCGAGTAGCTCTCCAAGGTTCTGAATCATAAGTGCTTCTAATTATTCTTACAAACCAGAGCCGGAATGCTAGTTCATGGCAGTCAACCCTAAAAGGCAGAAGATGCAGAGAACATTCCCTGAGCTTCCGAGTCATCAACCACAAATTACTTTATTTTGAGTAATTTCTCAACATATAAAACTAAAATCTAAAATAGGCCTGAAGTTTATTTCATCTGATTTGTACAGCTTACTTGACGAGCCAAGCTCTTGAAGACAGGCAAAATTGGGCTTTAATCCACAGTGAGAAGCAGACTGACTGTCTTCAAGTTGGTGCTAAAGTTGTTCTCATGTAAAAGGCATTCTTGGATTAATTCCACTGATTCTAAATATTACTTTACATATTAATACTTACTATAACTTGTATTTTAGAATTTGTGTTTGTAATTCTTCTCATTGATTTATATTTTATCTCTCACAACTAAATTGTATGCTTATTGATAATGGTAGATCGTGTGTCTAACTTTTCATATCTAAAACACGGTTTTATGTAAAGGGTTCTTAACAATGATGCTTTAATGAATGAAACACTATAAGTAAACATACCAGTCAATTCTGCCTTTCACTTCAATTTTAAATTTTTCTATTCAGGAAAAAGAAGGCTATCAAGATGACCAATTACATTATATATATATATAATTTTTGTTGCACAATAACAAATGTAGATAAAGAACACTTGTTATCTCTCTGCCTCTGGCTCCTACCTGTAACTTTAGGTTAGTGGTAGCTTCTTTATCCTATCATTTTCAAACTTCTATGGTATATAACAATCATTAGACTCTTCACAATTTATATGAAAATATTAGGTTGGTGCAAAAGTAACTGTGGTTTTTACCATTACTTTAATAGCAAAAACCGCAATTACTTTTGCACCAACCTACTAATTTTAAGAAAGATTTTTGAAACTCTATATCAAGCTAATTTCTATGTAGATCTGCATATTCCCTATGGAAGTGCTGTGAGTTAAACGTAGACAGCAAGGATTGATAGTATAATTAAAATCAAGAGCACATTTTCGAACTATGAAAGACATTTGAGATCAACTAGCCTAAGCTTCTCACATTTTAGAGGCTGGAAAAATTGAGGCCCAGAAATACTAAATGACTTTTTTAGGTTATAAAGTACAGTACTGGGCCCAAAAAGCCATGAACCCTCTGTGCCATTTTACTGATTTTTTTTTCCTACTACAACTTGTATGTATTTTAAAAAATATATTGACCAAGTCACAAGTATCTTGAAGACATCACAGTGTACAAGCAGTGACCTCTGTTGAAGAGTAGAAGTCATACCCTCCCATGCAGCTGATTTTTGCCTTTCTCAAAATAGTGAGATCTAAAATCTCCAAAGGGCAACTATAGGCAGGTGTTTCTCTGATCTAAATCATCCTTTCTAAAAACATTTCAAGTAAAACAGGGTTGGCAAGATCAAAGGGATATGTTCACCAATAAAAGAACATTTTATTAATATCTTTTTGATATAATAAACATTTCAGCTTAGGTCTTATCATTCAATCACCTGATATTGCAGCCTGTAAACATGTGACCAAGTGTACAGGGAAAAAATATAACTATCAGTCTTTTCAAGAGCCTAGGGAGTCACCTTTGAATAAAGCAGTGCATTTTCATGTAAAAAAATTACTTGTTTCTTTTGGATATATTCTATATGCTGTATGCCACACAAATCCTCAAGAAAATGAGACAAAGAAGCAGCCCTTCCTCAAATGAAAAAAATTATTCACTGCTAAACCTATAGTATAGAAGATCTAACTTTAACACCTTTCTGGTTACATACCTTGCTGTCCCATACTTGGCTTCATAAAACTTTAATTTTTAAGATGTTACATAAAGCCATTTAACCACACTGGTCTTGTATTAATTAATAATAAAGTTTACATTTCTTATTGATGAGACTGGCCACATTTACGAGCTTAACAACAAAAAAAACAAATTATGCTTTTGAGGCCATAGGGAAACAGGTAACCTCATACACTATAAGTTGACTTGCATAGGACTTCAATTCCTAGGAAGAATTTTGCAATATCTAAGAAAACTCTATATGTATTCATCCTATGACCCAAAAATCTAGTAATTTATCCAAAAAATATATATTTCCATAAGAATTAAGCAACATATGCACTTATTCATGGTAGTATTAATTGTGACCAAAAAATATTGGGAAAACCCCAAATGCCAAGCCACAGAAGACTGGTTGAACACACCACTGTACATACACACAATGAAGTATTCAGAAGTACAAAACAATTTTCACACATTTTTATGAAAAAACTTGGAATCATTTTCAAGATATACCACTACGTAAAAACACCAAGGTATAAAATAACATATATCATGCATGAGCTTTGAGTACAAAGTAGGGCTAAATATGAGTAAATCTAAATATACATGGATATAGATGCACATATTCATTTGGATATGTGCAGATATATATACACACACACACACACACACACATACACACACACATATATGTGCAACACAGCAAAATACACACAACAGGACAGGTCATCTCCCTTGAACAAATGACCAAACACAGGTCTAGGGATGCTTAAGCAGTTGTCCATGTTCATTTACCTCATCTGTAATGGAGCTAGGATGATGAGAATCCCACTAACTCCTAGATCACTGTATCTTCCCACATATGATTTATCCTCATCCACATACAAAGAGATCAGGACTATTGATGTTAATAAAGTACTGACATATTTCAAAAGTGTTAGGAATTTGCTGTATTTTATTTAAGTAGAGGTAACTATCCTGTACCTTTATAGAAAAGTATATACATCCAAGTTGCACTTTCAGAAGATACAGTCTACAGATATCAAGGACATTCTGTACATTGGCTGGAAAACTCACAGACACTAAAAAATAGGACAAAATTTATAGCCATTTACCTTTCCAATAGATTTCTGATATTACAATAGATTATTGTCTCATATGACAGCCTGTATGATTGTCTTTCAAAATCTGCAATTATCTAGCTTAATTCAACCTTTCTAAGCTTCTCTTCTACTATTCATCAGCATAAACACTGCCCTTTATTAGTCTTATCTGCTCATTGTGTCTTGTAATTCTTCATTTATTTGCCATTGTTTGTGCTACTACTTTATTTCAACTATAAACTGTATTAGTTTGTTGCTGCAGCTTCCAACAAAAGAATCTTAACTCCTAGCAGCCTACCCATAAAAGCAATTTAATGCAACATCATGGAGTACCCCTGAAAATTCAAGGCTTTCAGAAAAGAAAGTGACCAGATAAGCAGAGGAAGTCTGAGTGTCTGGAAATTCTGAAGTCTATTTTGGGAAGGCACCATGAGCTTTTGATTTACCTCCCACTCTGATGGAGGAAGGGCAGTTTACCACAGTAAAAATCTATATGCTATTATAGAAAAAGAGCAATTGATATTGTTCGGGTGAAAATAATATACATCCGTCTCATTGTTAATATCTCAAGATTCAACATCTCTGTGTCTTTTGTGACAAATTCTCTGGTCTTTTGAGATCACAGTGGTAGCAAAACCTGTATTCCTACATTACTCATTGCCAGACAACACAGTGGACAAAAGTTTACACTCCAATTATAAGCCTATGCCACTTATTTTTAAGTAGTTTCTTACCACTTACATCTTGCTATTTCATTGTGATTTTGCCTCTCCAATTATGAAGAAAAACACAAACCAGTTTGTTTAATACCAGTTACATAATGTGCCCTGTATGAGCAGCTATATAACTACATTTATTCCTCACAACAATTTCATGAGATATTGTTATCACCCCTTTTTCCCAGAGGAAGCAAGTGAGGCTGAGAAGGGTGACATAACTTGCCAAGATCCCATATGCTGACATGTATATGCCTACATCATTCAGTTGGCATGTAATCATGTTGTATCAATCAAAAAATCACTCTAGTTCATATGATAGTGTGTGTGTGTGTGTGTGTGTGTGTATGACTGTGTTGGCTAAACTAGTTAAACTGTGACATCTTTCACTAGGATATCTTATATATATATTTGTGTCACCCACCATACTTAGCATATAACAATATACACACCACAAGCCCTCAAGAAATGATCCTGAATTAATTATATCTGATTCACATGAGCTATAAAATCACCATAACCATCATTTTGGAGTAATCTTCTTACTACACAACAAAAAGCTCTCTGCTGGCCACCCCATAAGAAAGAAGACGAACTCCTCACTCTTAAGCTGGTTTTTCTCCTGGAGCTGCAGGTCCAATAACACTTGTTGAGGAGTAAGTCAGGAAAAGAACTAAAACACTCAGTGGGATGATACCTTCCACCATCACACTCTTTGCTTTTATGGGTATCTCTAACAATCATCAATATGGTTGTGAATTCAAACAATGTTTCTAGTCTTAAGCAATATGGAAGCCTCTGGAATATAAGCTTAATGAGAACTTGAACTTAAACACTAAATAATATTTAGCACATGATACATATGCAATAAATATTCATTGGATTAAGATCTCAATATATTTTCCAACTTGGAAAAATTTCTATTTCTAGTCATACAAACTCAATCATTGGTTTTAAAAAATTACCTCCTCATGTTTATGCTATGTCATAGTACTAGATGGAGCACTGCCTAGATCTCGAGTGGCTGGGTCCTGTTTTCTCCACTGCCACTAATTAACTGTAATATTGAACAAGTTATTTCAACACTCGGCCTTTTCAGAGTCTTAATGGGTAAAAAGAAAGCTCATTTACAGCTAGAAGCCTCCAGGAACTGTCTATAAATTATTTTGAGGGACTTTACAAATCAGACATGAATACAGATGATGATCCATCTTTTTTCCATAGTATAAAGCACAGTGTCAGGAACATAGTAATACAGTTCAGTAAATGTGGGATGAAAGAATAAATGAATAAGTGGCCAGGACATGCAACATTAAAGACCTTTATAATTCTAAGAATATGTAATGATATAGCCATGCAAGCAATCAAGTAAATGTTTCAAACCTATCATTTGATGCCACTCTTCATCAATCTCAAATACCAAACTACATAGGAAAATGCCTTTGCAGTTTGTCAGTTGTGTAGTCAATAGAAAATATGGTTATGTTGTGGTCTTCATTCTCATGGTGATCTTGAAGAATTTAAATTGTAAGTAGCTACAATTCAGGTTTAATATCCAAGTAGTTAAAGATTTGCAAAAAGTGGATACAGATATAATGTAGTTGAACAATGATACAGAAAATGCCACAGCAAATAGAGGCACTAATAAAAAGTACATGTGGATTTGCATTCCAAATTATAGAGTACAGTTTCCCCACATGGCTTCTATAAAACACTAATTCTGGGATATTCTTAATTTAAAAAGTTTTCATGATTAAAATCTTTGGGATAGGATGCATCCTTTCAAATCCTCCTAGAGAGTCTCAAGGCACGTAAGTGTATCAAAGCTTTAATAATTCTTACTTTGTTAAAACCTGTATTTCTCAAACTTGCTTGCCTATGAAGATCCAATTTTTATAGAAAATTTAAACCTTTACAATCAATCTTACCTAGAATTCACTTTGGGAAACACTGTTACATAACAAGAGGCATATAGAAAGCAGGGTACCTCTCTCTCCATGCCCAACTGCATTAACTCCAATCAGGTTTAAACTGCAGTCTTTTTAATTAGAAAAAATAAAAAGGAATCTCTGCTACTCCACTGTGTTTTCATGAACACACTGAGCACTCTCCGTTGTGCCTTGATTCTGACACCCCTGTGGGACCCTACATGAAGCAACCAGTTGATCTACATCTTCAAAACCTGGGAGCTGTATCCTTATTTGGAACCAAGAACTTTTCTCTAAATGAAATGCTTTAGAAGAGACTTCGACAGTCTCTTCCAGTATGAATGCTTCTCTACGGCCTTAGTTTCTTTGATGATTAAGGGTCAAGGGATCTCAATGCTAAAAACAAACCACAATAACTTCAAGGCTTATCATTAGCCTAATACCTCTTTCAATTATCTCACAGGCCATAGTGAAGCTCAGACCCGTTTAACCAGAGGCCATATGAGCAACATCAGAATCATGGCCAAATATAAAATTGTAAACCAGTCTGGCTTCTATTCATTCACTGAGCAAGTATTTATGTAAAGCCTATTATTACATCCTGGGAATTACACTGAGAGCATTGCTAAATTCGGGGGAGTCAAAGAATACCAATCCAGTTTAAGGAAACCATCCAGGAGGAGTTAAGTGGTGAGTGTGGCCACACTCAATAGAGAGATCACTTTAATGGCAAAGGCCAAGAAAGAATCCCCTGTGGGTTATCTTCCCTCCAACAAAGAGGGAACCAGAGTATTAGAAATGTTTTCAATGAGAGTTATGCGAATGACTTAATCTAAACCTGAATACTTGTTTGCAATTCAACAACAACAACAACAACGTTAAATTCTTTTGCTGAGCAGACCAGAAAGCTGTTTGGGAAGTCAGGGCCACTCAGGGCGCTGCTCAGATGGCTGCTCTCCTGTGGCCTCATTAGCTGACTCACAAGGTACACACTGGAGCGGTGCCCTAGATTCCCACACACCAACTCTGACATTTATACAGCACTTTCAGTCCTGACAAGATCAAAAACTCAGCATTCTTTCAAATCTCATAACTCCCAAATATCCCTGGCTCGAGATGAGAAAGCTGAAAGTGATAAAGCACTTATTAGATTAAAAAAAAAAAACAACGGCCGGGTGCGGTGGCTCAAGCCTGTAATCCCAGCACTTAGGGAGGCCGAGACGGGCGGATCACAAGGTCAGGAGATCGAGACCATCCTGGCTAACACGGTGAAACCCCGTCTCTACTAAAAAATACAAAAAAAAACTAGCCGGGCGAGGTGGCGGGCGCCTGTAGTCCCAGCTACTCGGGAGGCTGAGGCAGGAGAATGGCGGGAACCCGGGAGGCGGAGCTCGCAGTGAGCTGAAATCCGGCCACTGCACTCCAGCCTGGGTGACAGAGCGAGACTCCATCTCAAAAAAAAAAAAAAAAAAAACTAGGGAATTATGGGCTTGTCCTCTTCCCTCCTGCAGCATGAGGCATTCATTTTATTTTAATTTGATTTTAGTAACACATTTTCCTTAGGAAACTCATTGCTTTACCTCCCAGACTGGACTCATTTGCAGTGGCCATGGTCCTATGATGTTGGCAACTTTGCCAATAAACTGTGGTTTCCCTGTTAAACTGGGCCTCCAACCAAAACCTCCTATGGTTATACTTTAATGTCAGTGTGAGACATCTTGACATTGTGTGTTGATGGCAGCCTTGCTCATTGCTACAGTGGGAGTGAAGAAAAATGTCAGCATGGTTACTGAAAGTATGTTCTGGGCTACAGCTTCCACAAAAATGATAGTTTCCGCTCCTCAGTTTTTCAAAATATCAACCATACCATTTTAAAAATAACAATTATATATGTCATTGATTGTGTACTTGTGTGTCATGCTCTATTATACCATTTCATTTACTTTTTTATTGTGTAAAAAACTCACATAGCAATAAATTTACTGTTTTATGTATACAGTTCAGTAGCATTAAATGTATTCACATTGTTGTGCAATACATCTTTAGAATTTTTCATTTTGCAAAGTTGAAACTCTACGTCCGTCAATCAATAGTTCCTCCTCCCTGCCTCAGGCCTCGGCAATCATCTTTCTACTTTCTATGATTCTGACTATTTGAGATATTTCATATCTAAATGGAATTATGCAGTACTTTTTTGTCCTTTTGTGACTGACTTATTTTTCTTAGCATAATATCCTTGACATTCATCCATATTGCAACACACGTGAGAGGATTTCCTTCCTGTTTTAAAGTTGCATAATATTCCACTGTATGTCTCTACTGCATTTTCTTATCTATTCATCTGTTGACGGACATCTGGGTTGCTTTCACCTATCAGCTATTGTGAATAAAACTACAAAGAACATAGGTCTCTTTGAGATTCTGCTTTGGACTCTTCGCGATATATACTCAGAAGTGGGATTGCTGAATCATAACATGGTAATTAAATGTTTGGCTTTTTGAGGAGCCTCCATACTAGTTTGCATAAAGTGTTCCAATTTCTCTTGTTGCCTGTGCTTTTGGTTTCATATTTAAGAAATCATTGCCAATTCCAATGTCCTGAACATTTTCTGCCATGTTTTCTTCTGAGAGGTTTATAGTTTTATATTTTCGACTTAGGTCTTCAATCCATTTTGAGTGAATTTTTGTAAATGCTGTAAGATAATGGTGATTTCATTCTTTTCCATGTGGATATCCAGTTTTCCCAGCATCATCTATGGAAGAGGCTGTGCTTTCCCCTTCATGTAGTCTTGGCACACTTGTCAAAAATTATTTGCCCACATATGCAAGAGTTCATATCTAGCCTCTCTATTCTATTATATTCGTCTATGTATCTGACTTTATGCCAGCACCATGACATCTTGATTACTGCTGTTTTGCAGCATGTATTGAAGCAAGGAAGTGAAGGTCCTCTACCTCTATTCTTTTTCTAGATTGTTTTGGCTACTCAGGGTCTCTTGAGATTTCATGTATATTTTAGGATGTTTTCTCTCTTTCTGCAAAAAATTCCACTGGAATTTTGATAGAGATTGGACTGAGTCCACAAATCACTTTGTGTAGTAGGAACATTTTAACAATATTAAGTCTTCCAAGCCATAAGTATGAGAAATACATTTATTTGTGTCTTTGATTTCTTCTACATCATACATTGTTAACAGGGCCTTTAGTAGATTCCTAGAACATTAAAGGTAAAAGAAAATTTGTAGGTGATATACTCCTAAACTGAGGCCCAATGACCTAAAGTCCATGAGGCCCTAAGAGTGGACACAACTTTGTAAATATATATCTTCTCTGGGTGGGTAGCAGGATCTACAGAACTTATTAGTTGATGAGTCTTTTATTTATTCAGCACTAAAGCACCAAATACATGTCTGACACTGGAAATGCTGCAGCAAAATTGAGAGAAAAGCCTGCCTTCGTGAAGTTTATAGATTTTTTGTGAGTGAATGATCTATAAACGCTCAAA
The DNA here is from genome assembly GCF_009764315.1 of Trachypithecus francoisi. NCBI lineage: Eukaryota > Metazoa > Chordata > Mammalia > Primates > Cercopithecidae > Trachypithecus > Trachypithecus francoisi. The sequence continues at coordinate 135,545,327 of NW_022681465.1, forward strand.
ATTATTGCTAATCTAATGCCATTATTTTAAAAAGGAAGGAACCAAGGCAAGAAGTAGTTTGCCAAAGCAGAGAAAGCCAAAAGATGGAAGTCTGACTTGGAGTAGGAAGTCTCCAAACTGCTATCTCAATGTCCCTTTTTCCTTCTTCTGTACTACTTCAACTACCATTACTAACAATGGAGTTTGAGGTTGGTGAGACAGCAACTTGCCTTTTAAGTCCCATTTCCTGAGAGGATGTAGGGCACTATGTAAAGGGCTTTGCATGCCTGATTGAATTTATTATTTCCCAGTTCTGTGAAGAAGATATTATTTTTGTTCTTTAGTTGAAAACTATCAGATGCCTGATTTGGGTCCAATAGCCAAAGCAAGGAAGTCAAGGACCTCTTTGGACCTCAACTTGCTCTTTTTTTGTAGAAATCATTAAACCAGCTGAAGAAAAACAAGATAGCTTTATCTGAACTTTTTCTTCACTGAAATGGCAAGGTGCTCTAAAGCTAAGTGTTGAGAAATCTTTAAAGACCATGTACAGGCTCTACAGGCAGAAGGTTCATATTCATGATGTTTTCTTCACTGAGGTGGGAAGGTATGTGTGTAGGTGTGTGTGTCTATGTGTGTTTAGGGCTGGGGTTTTGCATATATGGCCTTATTTCTTCATGTCAAATAGATAATTATTAAAATACCATTGAGCTGGGTGTGTTGGCATGCACCTACATCCCCGCTCTTTGGAAGGCTAAGGTGAGTGGATCACTTGAGCCCATGAGTTTGAATCCAGCCTAGGCAACATAGCAAGATTCCATTTCTAAAATCAAATAACAATAATAATAAAATAAAAACCATCATTGGCTGGAAAGTACTGACTCTAAACACATCTATTATACTAAATGTGTCTCAAGTGCCTGAAATTTGAAGCACAGGAGACAACTCTGCCACACTTCCAATAAAGAAGGATGTTGTGAGAGATTTCCTTGCACTGTCCATATCAATCCAAGTAAGAAATTCTGTAGCATTCAATTCAATAACCAACTAAAGGAAAAAACATTCTTTCACATGGAGGACCATGGTCCACACAGAGCCACTTTTAAGAGCGCTAGAGTAAAGGGCAAAGAGTGAGGATGCTGAAGTCAGGTTAAATAAAAATCCCAGTCCAATTACTCACTCATTAAGTTACCAATCACTCGGTGCCTCAGATTCCTTCTCTACACAGCAGGGACCATAACAGTGCCTATTTCATAAGACTGTTGGGATAATTAAGTGAATTAATAAAGGCAGAGTACCTAGCGTGGTGTCTCTCAATCTATTTTTATTTCCTATGTGAACATAAAGAACAATCATTGACACACCATATTGCAAGGCCAAGTTTTTACTTGGACTTGCTCCAAGAACTCCTAGACTTCTTATCTAGGTCTGCACCTGCCCTTAGTGGAAAAGATCTTTTTTTAATGTCTCCTTTGTTTTTTCTAGACATACATAATGTCCTAAGAAAGAAAGAATAAACACAGTTCAGAGGCAGAAAAGAACAGACAGATGTCTCAACATTATCTAACTGAATTTTAAAGTTCCCACTATATTTACAAAGGGAATAGGATGAAGAGGAGCAGAGAGGAGCTTAGAGAAGTTAGGAGGCTAAGAAGTGAGAGCTAACATATTTGGGGTTAGAAAACAGGATAACCCCAGCTTCCTCTCTTTTCTGTGCTAATTACATAAGTAGGTAAGGTGATATGTACATTAATAAGCATAGTTTAATCATTCCATATGTACATAAATATCAAAACATCACGTTGTACCCTATAAATATACACCATTATTTGTCAATTAAAACATATTTTTAATTGACAGTAGGAAAAAGTAATAAATAGGACAAAATAATGAATCAAAGAGAAAGAGAATCTGAGAGAGATAAAAATCAGCATGCCCAAGTAAATAGGCACAAAAATCATATGTAATTAAGATTTGTAAGCAAGAGAACAAATATAAGCCACAATTTCTGATGACTCTTGGCTTATTCATTGAACAATATGGTGCTTCATCCTTTTGCTTGGTTTTTAATTATTTTCTACTCTCCCTTTGTTATTAATCACTTTTACTTCTCTGGCTCTCTTTCAACCCTAATACTGCTAGCTATAAAGTCTAAGTTGTTTAGCCAAAAAAAAAAAAAAAAAAGGAAAACTATTCAATTCTAAATAGTTAATGGAGACTTAATATGTGGGAACAAGGAGTAATTCAACATATGTTTTTTAAAAAATTAACCAAGAGAGTCCTATGAATTAGGTAAGAAATATTTTTAATTATTTATATTTGTTTCAAACTAATCAATGAGGGCTGGGAAATGCATGTCCTCATTCACTGTAAGTGGCAGTGCCAATGGAACATTATTTCTGGAGGGCAATATAGCAGTGTACATCAAAAGGCTAAAAAAAGGGTTCTATACTCTTTGACCCTTCCATGGCACTTTTATGGCAAATTTTCTAAAGGAATCATTAAGAATATATGCGAAGATTTATTTACAATAAGGTTTCAAATGCTTTATTTTTATATTGGACAATTAAAAACAACATAAATATCTGACAATAGGAGATTATTTAAATAAGTAATGGCCATTAGGAAGCATTTACTGGGAGAGTGATTAACAGTATAAAGATGTTCATAATATTAATAAACTAGGTGCAAAGGCAGATTATGGAGAACTGCATAGTCCATACATCATTTTAATTTTTAAAATTGTGGAAAGCTCCTTCTTTGATAAATGTAAAGTGTATGGATGACTTAAATATAAGAAACAATTCTAGCCATAGTTCAGTGTGCTAAGGCAGGTTTTATTTTCAAAGAACTAAAATATGTGTTGGATTCCTAATTATATCTAGTATTTTAAGACACAATCTTTAATAATACATTTCTAGAATTTAGTACACATTATTTATGTTTGTTCTTTTCTCTCATTATATAACACAAGTGTTGGCTGGCTTAAGGCCAAATATCCACTAGTGTTGAAAGACAAAGTCACATCTCCAACTTTATTGATCTCCAAACTTCCTTTCCAAATCACATTAAAGTCATAACAAATATGGTATATCATTAGTAGCAACACTTTTGTCTTTTTTTCCTTCATTTTTATAAAAGACAGACCAAATATCTTTAACATTAAACAGTTGCACAAATTCTGATGTGCAAAGATTGTGATACTGACTAGGTTAATCAGTTGACTGGCAAACAGCATGATAATACTATGGTCTGAAATGTCTATTCTCCAACTGATATGTAAGGCTGCATTTGGTATGTTAAAGGTAGTTTGGGGTCTTAGGAGTAACGTCCAAGTACAAGATGAAAATTGAATAACAAAGTCAAGAATCCTCCCTTTATATGGGCATACTAGCCAGGGTCCTTCAATTATTTTAGCAGATGGAATTGAATAATAGAGAAACGGGTCAAGAGATATATAACTGGACGGGCCAAGGGGAACATTGAGATATCACAGAGGTAGCAACCCAATAAAGTGGCTACAGCCTCTAGGTCTGGGAAAATAAGGGATGAAGTTGGAATTATCAGAACTAAGAATCTCCAAGAAAGACCCAAGGAATCTGGGATCTAGACTTTAGAAAAGGGGCCCTCCATGGCTGATGCTGGTGCCTTCAGAGGTTGGGTGAGGTCCTGCCAAGCTGAAACCTGCATCCCTCAGGAGCGGGTGGCATGAGTTTCATTCTGGGAGTGTGGGAATAAGATGGAAACTGACACCAATACATAACAGGAATCAACTGCTGCCTCTGGTGGTGGGGCCTTTAATGAGGTACAGTTGATAAGACAATAAGCAAAGACAAAATAGCAATTCCCTTTGCCAGCCTATCATCTTTCAATTTTTCTCTTGCTTGCCCAGTAAGCAGGACCTATTAAGGAACCACAGACAGACTAGGAGATGGTTTACCCAATCGCAGCCACAGCATCATAAGGCAAAGTACGGAAGACCAGGTTTGGATTAGGAGCGACAGCAGCCTAACAAAAACCCTATATGTATCCATGCGCATATAAAAAAATCAAAGAGCATATACATTAACATGTTAATAGTGGTTATTACTGGAGAGTGAGAGATCATTATGAATGATTTAATTCCCCTGGCACTCTCTTGCATTTTCCAACTCTTCATTCACAAAAAATAACTCATTATAATTTTCTAACATTATACAAAAAAGCTAACTTCTGAGTAAAAGAATGTTAAATGATATCATCTAATATTTAGATGTGAAAGTCTGTGGTACATTTGTAGGAATTTTTAGAATACAATTTCTCATTTACACTAATTTCTCTAGTGGCATCAAGAATAAAATGCAAACACCTGTTTACCCAGCTAAACAATGATTAATGGGAAGCATATGGAAGCATACTGTAAGAATAATGAATAGTCTTCTCTCTTTGAACATAGTAATGGTTTTGTGAAATAGTCTAGCACAGGGTTTAAATCAGATTATTAGATCAAACCAGATACTAATCAACTAGTTAATAATTTTGACAACACCATTTACAATGGAAGCAGAGTAAAATTATTGTTAGAGAAATAAATACATCCTAAAGAACATAAAAAGTTGACAATAATGGATATTTTCTTAGTCTGTTTCTGCGATTTATTTCTGTGTTTCCCATAACTTGATGACTATATTCATCATCATCATCATCATCATCATCACCAACGCCACAGCTATTATTTACTGAGCCTTATTATACTATGTGTTCAATATGTATTATATACTTACCTGGCTTTATTCTTCACAATAATCCTATAGTTCTTATGTTATAATTCCTATTTTTGCTATTAGGAAACTGAGCCATAAAAGGTTCAAGTATTTTTCCCAAGATCATACAAACAGTAAAAGCAGAACCAGGACTTTACAGGACCTTCACTTCTTCAGGGCTTTATATTATTATATTACAATACTATATCATAGTATTAATCAACTTAAGGTATTATATTAGTAGTCAATTATATTAAAATATTAATTAGCTTAAGGTATATTAATCAATTCAAATTCTAATTATTGGTTTTATTATTCTGTTACTTAATCTGTAGCTTATCTATGCAAAATACCTTAAATTCCAAGAATAGAATATAACATATTTGACTATTTTTCTCTCCACCCAATGTATATCATTTAAATCATAACATGCCTAGTCATTTTTCAACAATAATAAAAGTAGCAGAGTTCCACATATTAAATATACCTTTTTACACAGTATTTTTTCCTTTCTTTTTTCTTTTTATTTTCTGGAGACAGAGTCTGGCTCTGTCGCTCAGGCTGGTGTGCAGTGGAGTGATCTCCGCTCACTGCAACCTCTGCCTCCCAGGCCCAAGAAATCCTCCCACCTCAGCCTCTCACATTCCTGGGGTTACAAGTGTATACCACCATGCCCAGCTAATTTTTGTATTTTTTGTGGTAGAGGTGGGGTTTTGCCATGTTGCCCAGGCTGGCCTTGAACTTAAGGACTCAAGTGATCTTCCCACCTCATCATCCCAAAGTGCTGGGATTATAGGCAAGAGCCACAGCATCCAGCCATTTTACACAGTATTAAATGCCCAAATAATTTACTTCTAATGACAGAGTTTATTTAAAAATTTAAATTTTACAATGCTCAGGGGAAGGTCTGTCTTTATTTTGTATGACCTCACCTGCAATTGAAAGTATCTCTGGTCTTTTAACTTTTTGATACAAGTGGTTTCTTGAGGCTGCAGGCCGGGACTTGATGTCAACAACATGAGGGTTGCTATTCATGCAGCCATCAGAATCAACCTCTGAACTCATTTCCATGGAACCCATTCGTGAACTTGAAAATCTACACACATGCATAAGACTCCAGAAAAGCATTCTTGATGAATCAGAGTCGGTACAGAGGATGACATTTTTTAATTGTTCAAATCAAAGACTGAAGTTCCATCTCTCTGAGTGGGTGGCCAGACCTGCACTGACAGGAGCAGACATTCTGGTATTGGCCTTTGGGTCAAAGGAGAATCCTGTAACAAGACGTGGAAGCTAGGCCTCACACTGTTAATCCAGGGCACACCATACTCTCTCACCTAGCTGTCCTCTAATGAGTCTGGCCCATAAGGAGGGTAGGCATGGTAGGACATATGAGGTGTGCAGAAGGAATGTGCTTTCTGCCACACAGAGGCCAGGAGAAAGGCAAGCATCTTTTGCAGGTTACTAAACTGAAGATACATAAACTAGCTTGTGAGCTACATTATCTATTATCTCAAAATAACAAAGAAACTTGCACAAAAGAATGAAGTCTAGTTTAATTGTTCAAATATAGACTTGGCTACAACACAGGGCAAGCAGGGAAAAGGCACGTGTTCCTGTATGACTGGAAATTAAGAGGAGAGTAAGCAGGGTGGGAACAACAGTGACTTGAGAAAGTCTTAGAAAAAGAATCTGGAAGCACAGGAGTTCAGCTGCTCTTCTTCAGAATCATGTTTGAAGAATTAGCCTTTGACTATATGAAGAAAACCAGTCGATTGTGTTGATTAGTTTGTGTTAGATAGTGATCAGCAAAGTACTGCATGACAGCTAAAAATGATCTTCACAATTTTAAGTGGTTAAAAACAGTGAAAATAATATTTTGTGACATGTAGAAGTTAGATGAAATTAAAATTTCAATGTCCATAAATCACATTTTATTGGAACCCAGCCAGACTTATTAGTTTACATATGGTCTACTGTTGCTTTTACAATGACAGAGTAGTTGCTACACAGACCACATGGCCACAAAGTCTAAAATATATACACCTGGCTTCTTACAGCAGTTCATCCACTCCTATGTTAACAAAACCAGCAGAATGCCTTTGTAGATATGTGTCTATTACTTTTTCTTTAGATTTTTTTACTGACACATAATATTTATACATATTTATGGGATACATGGGATATTTTGTTACATGCATAGAATGTGTAATAATCAAGTCAGGGTACTTAGGGCATCCATCACCATCACACTGAGAATTTATCATTTCTTTGTATTGTAGAACAATTAAAGTTCTCCCTTCTAGTTATTTTGAAACGTATAATACATTGTTAACTAGTCACCCTACTCTGCTGTCAAATGTTAGAACTTATTCCTTCAATCTGTGTTTGTGTCCATTAACTTACCCCTCTTCATTCCCCTCCTGCACCCCCACACCCTTCCCAGCCGTTGGTATCTATCATTCTACTCTCTATCACCCTGAGATCAACTTTTTTTAGTTCTTACATGTGAGTGAGAACACATGATATTTGTCTTTCTGTATCTGGCATATTTCACTTAACATAACAATTACCAGTTCTACTCAATAAAGAAAATGTGGTGTATGTATATGTGTGTGTGTGTGTGTTTGTGTGTGTGTACATGTACTGGAATACTATTTTGTGTGTGTCCATTATTGGAATTTTCTGATTAATTAAGCATGCTAAAATTTCACTGATAAATCACTTCCAGGATATTTATCAAGTATCCAAATGCATCACTATCAGAAGATTATAGGATTATTTCTTTTGGAAGAAACAGCCCCAAATATAGACCCTCATGATGTCTCCTAATTTTCCCTTTCTTACAGAATAGTAATTTCTGGGAAAAGAGGAAAAATGGAGATGACTATTGTCTTTTTCTCCTTGGATCATTCCAAAGTTTCTTCTCATTCAATAATTTATATACCTGACAACTTCCTCAATCATCATGATTCATTTTGGAATTTATTAAAGCATAAAGTTTTGTTTTTGTTTTTAACAGTTTTCTGAAGAAAAGAGACAGATGAAACTTAACTAGGGAATCCCAAACCTCTCTGGTGGCTGCTGATTACCTGCCAAGCACTCCTGCAGCTGAACTGTGAAAATGATTGGCTGGTCCCCACTGAGACCCAAGACCCACTGGTTGCATCCCACTGAGCTGTGATTCAGATTGACAGCTTGTATATCTCTCTCTTTGAGCTTTACTTGTGACTTCTTGCCTTTAGCCGTGCACCTGTGTAGCCACTAAGCTGAGAAACAAAAGAGACATGACCCACATCTCAAAGTTTTGTTTCCCTTGTCCTCTCTTAAGGAAATAAGTAGTAGGCGGAAGGAAACCTTAGCAACAAAGAGAGAACTAGACATGCAAAACAAATTATTGGGTGTATGCAATTAACATCCTACAAACCTGGAGGCTTAGGCTCAACCCAGCAACGTACCTAACATTCTGATCATAACTTAGAGTCATCCTAGAAACTGCAGAGATGTCACATAATGAATTAACAGATTGGCACTCCTTTTAATGCATCTACCATTTTTGAGTTTGATATCAATAAATCCATCCTTTGGTGATCAATCACCCGTAAGTTAATAATAAAAATCTATCATCTTGACTCGAGGAACTGGAATTACACTTTGATGTCTTCAATACTCCAACTTTGGAACCTTCAATTAAGTCATATGATTATCTCCTTTTCTCATCTCTGTAAGGTATAACTCTAATTACTATACTAGGAACTAGGTTATACTGAGTTATCATCCTGGATAACACGTACTCTGTAAAACCAGGAGTTTTACACCACTTCACTCCCATCTATTACACTGAAATAAATGTCAGTATAATAGCCTGATATCAGCTCCCATCTATTACATTGAAATAAATTCCCCTTTTGACATGTTTGCCTAATTCATAGGATTATTGCAAATATCGAACTTTTATTTTGTACATGCTATTTACATGGAAAGTATACAAATCATGTATATTTAAAGTGGTATTATTTCTAGAAAATTTTCTCAGAAGCTAATTTTATAAGATTTTAAATTCTAAAGAAGTTAATAGCAGGTAACTACTCCCAATGAATTTCAGTTGGTGCAGAAGAAAATTCTTAGAGCTGGCATGGGTCCTTCTTTGAAATAGGGAACCTTGAAGTGGAAACTTCCACCTTTTTCCTGCTCTAGCTTTATTCCTATTAAAAGGTACATGTCACCTTCTAACATAATATACAACTTACTTAGTAATTACAATTATTATTTTCTGTCTCCTCTGTTAAAATACAATCTCCACAAGAGTAGGTATTTTTGTCCATTTTATTCACTAATGTATGCCAAGCACCTGGAGTTATGCCAGGTACATAGCAGGAATAATAGCAGATATTATTGATTTGGAGAAGTTTTTATTTACCCTAAGTAGATGTCAATAAATTACATAGGGCAAAACTTAAAAGCCCCTCTTTGCTCTTCCTGCAAGTCCCTTATTATTATATTTCCTTCCAAACAAATTAACAACTATTAACAGTTTGATAGACATTCTTCCAGGCAGATGCTTTTTTGGTGGTGGGGAATCTGTCTGAAATACATGGTAGATGGGCCACCAGTTCTTGAATTATTTAGTAAATATTTAGTAAGCACCAACTAGGTCCCAGCACACTTCAGATTATTTTCTTGATAAAGGTATTCTTTCTGGCTGAGCCTGAGTATGGACTTACAACTTGCTACTACTATTGGAGCAGATTTACATCATAATAAAAAACTTTCCAGATCCATGTGACCATTTAGATAGGTTCACTGAACTAGTCAGCCCATGGAATGCTGTACACACCCAATTCCACTCTAGGTAACAGAGTGCAATGAAATGCCCATATGTAGGTCTTCCAGAAACATTAAATAGGAAGCCAACCAGAGACAGGTTTATCCAGATTGCAGATCTGGCTCTATTTCTGTCAACATCTTTCAAGGGAAACCTAGTTGCTACCCAATGAATATCCACTGAATAAATGAGAACGTGGTACCCTTTAATGCTTTTCCCCAGTGCTCCCAACCTCAGAATCAGTGGTCTTTAATTGTCACTCATTTACTTAATGTAGTGTTCAAAATAATTTTCCGTCACAAGGTGCTTTAATATGCCCTGTTCTCAATGACATGTTCTGTTTGTACATCAGCAACAGCACAAAATACAATCTAACAGACTTTGAAAGTTCAATGCTTTATGTCTTTTTTTGGCCTCATTTATTTTCCTGATTTATTCTTGTCCTTTCATGCCCTTAGCCTCCTCTACTTTCTGTCTTTAAATATCTAATTGCCATGTGTTCTGATGAACAAGCCTTTGGCCGAGGTCCCCTGTTTTTAGTAATAGAGGTTCTCTCCCTTTATCACTCTTTTTACAAAAGAGATTTTCTTAATTAAATGATCTTTATACTCATCATTTCCTAACTCTCATTTCATATCTGCTTTGTTAGATGATCACTAAGGTCCCCATCCAGTTCTAAAATTCCATGACATTTGTGCATGACAAATACTAAGGAGATCATAGAATTATCAGTTTTCACTAATTTTTTTCTGGCATTACAGTCTGCTTTTTCATTTCAGTGACATTTTGCCATCAATTTGCCTTTAGATTTTCCTCACAGAATCATTTTCAACCACCAGAGGTTTTCAGCCTCCAAAAAGCAGAACATCTGTGTCACTGGCACGTACTCTCCATAGCTGCATTAATGGCAGGCGCCGAAAGAGGTAACGTGTTAGGTTTGTTGGATGTTGAAGGAAGCAAAGAGAAGGAAATTATAACCCTCTTCTTCCTGGCTGAACCCATGGTGGTGTAGAACCAAGGGAAAGCTCCCCTGGCCCTCTGAGGATTCACTGAAAAAATCAACTCCTAAAAGTCAGATTAATTGGAGAAAAGGCACACCAATTTATTTAACGTGTACACAGGGAAAACCACAAGTGATTACCCACTCCACAACAGGGTACAGAAGCGTATACACCATCCTAGCAAAACAGGTTATAGGGTTAGGGAGAAGAGGAATTTGGTTGAGGGAATTACTAGGGAGAATGGATGGATCAGAGATTAATTTGTGTATTAATTTGTGAAAGGGTCTGTTCAGATGTGGTTACACTCTCAGTCTTAGAGGGAGGGGAAAATACAATTGTTCTCTTCAGTGGGTCTGGATCTTAGGCAGATAAAGGAACTTCAACTTCATCTTGTGCTTGTAGAGAGGGATTGTGTGTATGTGTGTGGAGGGGGTGGGATGGTCAGAGAGACAGTGAGGCTTCTTCAGCATGTCAAAGTGGCATATTTTGCAGATATTGGTCTCTGAGCCCCAACACTAGACACTACCAATGGCCCATGTAACATGCTTCCTGCTGAGGAAGGAAGGGCTCTCAGAATCCTTTTACAACACAGGAGGTTCCAGGTCACCACTCCTGCTACATTTGAATAGGTCCTGGAGATTATTCTCTTAGAACTAGCCTGAGACTTCCTTTAAAACAAAGCATCTCGAGTATTAGCCACTACCTTTATCCCGCTCTACTTTTATTTTTCTCACAGTATTTATCACCTTAGGTTTATTATTTTTTGTCTGTCCCACTAAAATATGAGCTCCACAAGGACAGGATCATTGTCAGTTGTTTTTAATGATGTATGCCAAGTACCTGAAATAATGCCAGGCACACAGCAGGTGCTCTGGAAATATGTCTAATGAGTGAAAGAATGAATGAGTTTCTTCCTCCACAAGCATCAGAATCTCAAAGCTCAGACCAGGGCAAGGCTAATAAGGCATCTGGGGCATAAAATGTAAGGAAGCATTCACTCTTAGCTCCCCCTGCACTAGCATGACCCCGAACATGAGGGCCTCCTTGAATTCTGTACCCTAGGCACCTCACTGCCTCACCCTAATCTTAGTTTTTAGAATCCTCACTGTTAAGAACACATATTTCTTACCATAACTTGCGCCTACTGGATCACAATCACTGGGAGAAGACAGCAGCCTGGGAATTCCATTTCTAATGAGCTTCTTTGTCATTCTTACACAGAATTTTGTTGGAAAATCACAGATTTAAATTAAGCAGTTTTGCCAAGATGAATTTTCACTACATCATCTCTGGCCAGTTCCATCCTCATCTCATTCAAGGTCTTTCCTACCCTTTCTATAGCTTAGCTTTCCCCTCTTCTCCCTAACAAGATTATAACAGCAGCTAACAGTGTTTTCTAAGCCCCAGACACTGTTGTAAGTACCTTAACATTTATAACCACCTAATCCTCATACATCATGCCACAGGTACTATCAGTATTTGTGTTTACATATGAAGAAACTGTGGCACAGAAAGGTTAAGTAATTCACCCGAGGTCACACTGTTAGTAAGGTCAGACTCAAGGTTCAAATCCAGAAGGCTCTAGAGGGCTAGAGATTACATGTCTATTCAGAATGCTTTTAACATTCTAGCCAAAAGAAAACTGTTTTCCTGCACATCCTAGATGCTCTCAAATGGCTTATCTTTGTTCAGCAATTCTCTTTACTGAGAAAACCTTTTCAGTCCCTCCTCCATCAAAAAAAAAAAAAAACTTTCTATTAAAATCATATCCATTTCCCATTATTCTATTGACATCATATTCATTCCCCATTATCAAAGCAGAACTCCATGTCCTCCATGAAGCCACCTTCAGACACCCTAGAATGAAGTATCTTCTTCCTTTCTGCTGTGGTCACTTAACTTTGTTTATGATTATCTCTATTATCCTGTCTATATTGGGTTTTGTGTAGAACTAATCAATAAGATGAAATATTTTGGAATACTCACCCTTATTAAGGCTTTTACTCATTACCCCTTTCCCTCATTAAAATACTGACCATGACCTTCTATGTTCCTTGCTTCTAGAGAGGAAAAAAAAAAACCATGAAAAGAAAAAAAGAGGTCGATTCTTGACTTTTGAGTTTCAAAAACTTAGTACATTCTCCTAGGAGAGAACAAATATTACTCATGAGTAAAGGCCATTGACTTGGGAAAACTGTGGATGAGCAAAAGCCAGAGCTATCTGGCTGATTCCCATACTTCACATACCAAACTGGATAAAACTTCCTTATTGGGAGGAAAAGTAAAGGGGAGGCAAGGAGTGAACAGAGATTTCCGGGTCATGAAGAAAAGGGAGCCTTGAAACAAGTTCAGATGTGACAAGTTCAGATTAGCTTGGAAACACAGGAGAGCAGAGAATATCAATTCCAGGCTACAGCCCAAGAAACAGCATAACTCCAGGAAAAACTCATAGCTGTATACGGTCGTGTATGTAAGTAGAGAGAGCGTTAAGCAGCCAAGCAGAGCATGCCTCAGGAGCAACACAATCACCTATTCGCCCAAAAGTAGCATAAAACCAGATAAAGTCTTAGGAGTGCCATAGATGCTTTCTTAAACTAATATTTGAGGAGCAGAATGACCTCATATATCTTAAAGTGGTTTTAGAAGATATGAAAGAAAGCTGTACTTGAACTGTAGGGATGAAGGATGATTCAGTGGTATCTTTAAAGGACAACAGACCATATGGCAACAACATTATCATAGTAGATGTCAACATCGACAGATTACAACCAGTCCATTTTCACCCCCATCTACCCACCAGTCACAACCTCAATACAGTAGAACTCAGTATAGAAGTCACCCCATGTTTATATTAATATGTTACCTTCACTTTGCACCAGAATGTTTCTCTTGATTATAATCTACTCCTTAGTTCAGGTCCTGGTATAAGAGAGGTTCAACAGGTTTTTGTAAATTAATAAATTAGAGGAACTCTCACTAAGTTGGAAACAGGTATTTTTTGCCAGGAAAGTCCTCTAATGATACTAGTAATCAAAGTGGCCAATTAGAATAATTTAATACAGGATGTTTCCACCATAGTTATTCCAATCACAGATGTTTGGTATGGATCAAAAGTACCCCAAGTCCTGAATAAGTTCTGAAACAGAGCAATTATGAACACAGTAAAGAAAGCACATGGGAGACATGGCCCTCTCTTTCTCTCTCCATATATATATATATACATATAATATATAATATATATAATATATATATATATACTGACCATGCCCTTCTATGTTCCTTGCTTCTACATTCATTTTTGAACTATGTGTGTGTGTGTGTGTGTGTGTGTGTGTGTGTGTGTGTGTGTATCTCTACTCAGGAGGCTGAGGCACGAGTATCGCTTTAATCCTGGAGGCGATGGCTGCAGTAAACTGAAATCGTACCACTGCACTCCAGTCTGGGCGACAAAGCGAGACTCTGTCTCAAATAAGATAATATTAGTAATAATAATAATTATTGTATTATTATGACTAGGTAAATATTGTTCACTACTAAGCCAAGTGGGATACTGTGATTTCAATCTCATCCTATTTTCAACTTTTTGTTTTTCTTGGACATATATATGTTTTTCTCCATATATATAGAGAAAGAGAGAGAGAGCGCCATATTTATAGGTTTGTAAAAATTACAGTCCACTGTTTTTTTAAAAGTCTCACAACAGAAGTGACATTTGTTGAGGTCCCACAAGACAGGGCTTTTGTGAAAATTGTTAAAAATAAATCACGCTGTTTCTGGCAAGGTTTCCTTGGGGAAAGTCAGATGCCAGATTATCCTTAATTTCAAGTTAATTTGTACATATCAGACAACTAACTGTCGTCTTTCATTTCTTATCAAGGGAAAAAGATGGTAATCAATTCATAGTTGAAAAAAGGAGGGGGATAGAGAGGATTAAAACAAAAATAAAGGAAGGAGAAATGCATACAGTATAACAAAGCCAGGCATTTTACTGCCTGACCATCACCACTGAAGGAACATTTAGAACCAAAACACAAACATTTCAATTATTTTTAGAATTCATATAGCTCAGAGACTGACTTAAAAGGAAAGAAATGTAAAAAGTGAGTATCCATAAGGAATCATTGCTCCTTGAATGGTGGTTTGAAGGCTCATAATGGGGCAAGGAATATTGCATATTGGAATAGTCATCTTAAACCCAGTCTACTTTGTGAGATTATTGTTTTTATAATTTGCTGCTCCAAATAAATAATATGCAAGACCCAATCTCAGCTTCAGGGTAACAGCAGGCAGCACTGAGTCATTTAGTTACATTTGGTGTAAATGATATAAATATAAATAGTGAGGCTGGTGGTCCTCACTATTTCGCCTGTGCCCTTATCTTGACATGGTTCTTGTCTTCTGCTAAGAGGCAAAATGAATGAACTCTTGCTCCATCAAACTAGCAGAGCAGGAGGGAATAAGGAGGTGAGGGTAGGGTGACCTTTGGAACCGGTGATATTATTTATATTTGTATTAAATCAACTGTATTGAATCAATTGTGCCTCATTAAGAAACACACTCCTTACTTTAGGCGTTTTAAGAAGTCCCATAAATTTGAGATAGGACAAGAAAGAGGCAATCAATAAAAATGTGAGGGCATATTGTAATATCAGGAGTTTGAGAAGGTACAGACTGAGACAGTGTCTTATTTAAACTATTTTTAAAAATATTTTATCCAAGTACTATTTGCATACATTTAACAATCCAAAAGCTAATACAAAGGCTTACAATGAAAAAAAAAAAAAAAAAAAAAACTGGCTGCTTGTCAGTCTTCTTCAGACCCCCACTTCACAGGATAACATTTTCAGCTCTTTTAGCTGTGGCTTTTAGGACAGATGGTCACCGTCTTATGATGGTTCAACAGGATTTTTTTACTTTCTAATGGTGTGAAAGCGTTAGGCATTCAGCAGAAACCGTACTTCGAATACCCACACTATCATGTTTTTCACTTTCACTATGGTATTCAATGAATTACATGAGATATTCAACACTTTATTATAAAACAGGCTTTGTGTTAGATGATTTTGGCCATCTGTAGACTACTGTAAGTATTCTGAGGGTGTTTACAGTAGGCTAGGCTAAACTATGATGTTTGGTAGGTTAGGAATCTTAAATACATTTCAACTTACAGTATTTTCAGTTTTTTATGTGTTTGTCAAGATGTAGCCCTACTGAAAGTTGAGGTACATCTGTATTTGCTGTTGTATTTCCAATTAACATGATTATATTACTCCTCTTGATTTTTCATAGTTAGCTATCGTCCACTGACTTGCTACTGTGGAAGATGAGGATTGAACTCTTCTATCACCAGCCACTCTGCCACCCCCACTTACTTTCTCTCCCACTTCCTCTTGATAGAGTTCCACCACATTTTAAATTAAATCTGTAGTCATATGTGGCTTTTAAGATAGTTATTACGGGCCGAGTGCTGTGGCTTACACCTGTAATCCCAGCGGTTTGGGAGGTCGAGGTGGGGAGATCACTTGAGGCCAGGAGTTTGAGACCACCCTCGTCAATACAGTGAAACCTTGTCTCTACTAAAAATACAAAAATTAGCCAGGTATAGTGGTGCATGCCTGTAATCCTAGTTACTCAGGAGGCTGAGGCACGAGTATTGCTTTAACCCTGGAGGCGATGGCTGCAGTAAACCGAGATCGTACCACTGCACTCCAGTCTGGGCGACAAAGCGAGACTCCGTCTCAAAAAAGATAACATTAGTAATAATAATTATTATTGTATTATTATGACTAGGTAAATATCATTCACTACTAAGCCAAGTGGGGTACTGTGATTTCAATCTCATCCTATTCTCAACTTTTTGTTTTTCTTGGAACTATTTGCCTCTGTAATTCTTCAAATGTTTGGCTACTTTGAAATCTACCCAAATCTTTTCAGACTCTCCATTTTTCCACATCTAGGACAATGGTCTTAGTTGGGACAACTGGGGCAACGTGACTGCTCAACGTATCTTTCTCCAGCACCATACCCGCCTAATTTTTGTAGTTTTGGTAGAGATGGGATTTCACTGTTTTCGCCAGGCTGGTCTCGAACTCCTGACCTCAAGTGATCCACCCACCTCAGCCTCCCAATGTGCTGGGATTACAGGCATGAGCCACCATGCCTGGCCTAGAATAATTACTTTAAAAATCACATATGGTTACAGATTTAGTTAAAAATGTGATGAAACTCAAGAAGAGGAGGAAGAGGAAGGTGTATCCTCATAGTGATGGCGAAGAGAGAGAAAAAGGCAAAAGTGAAAATGTGCTGCAAGTGTTCTTGCATCACTGCATGTGTTACATTTGCTAACACCTCACTGGCTAAGGCAAATCACACGGCCAAACTCAGAATCCAAAGAAAGAGACTCTGACCCTTTAGTGGGAGAAACTGCAAAGTCACATTGTAAATGGGCACTGACACAAAAAGGGATGAAGAATTGAGACCATAACTTAATAATTCTACCAGTCATTAACCAGGTGACCATATATGAATGGATGAGTTTCAGGATTCCCTAGCTTATCCTTTTCTTTCTTTCTTTCTTTCTTTTTTTTTTTTTGAGACAGGACCTCACTCTATCACGCAGGCTGGAGTGCAGCGGCATAATCTCAGCTCACTGCAATCTCTGCCTCCCCATACTGGGCTCAAGTGATCTTCCCACCTCAGCCTCCCAAGTAGCTGGGACTATAGGCCTGTGTCATGATGTCTGGATAATTTTTGGATTTTTTGTAGAGATGGGGTTTCATCACATCACCAAGGCTGGTCTCATATTCCTGGACTCAAGTGATCCACCCACCTTGGCCTCCCATAGTGCTGGGATTACAGACATGAGTCACCGTGCCCAGCCCAGCTTATTCTCTGTTCTGCTCCTGTGCTAGCCAAACTCTAATCTTAATTGCTATAGCTTTATAAAAGGTCTTGATATCTTACAATGTTAAGTCTTCCAGATTTGTTTTTTTCTTCATGATTGCCTTGACTATTCCTGGCTCTGCATTTCCATATAAAGTTTAGAATCGGTGTGTCAATTTCCACAAACATATCTCTTGGGATTTGAGTGAAGGACTGCGTTGAATCTGACAATGTTAACTTTACCTAAGCCCTATGCTCCTAGAAAATAGCAAAGGTCAAGAAATCTCTTCCATCCCTTGAGTTCCAGGAAATTGCTTAGTGCAAAGAACAACCCTCTCGCATATGACTTAGATAAGACTCCCAGATGCCTTCCTTGTTTACGTATGACATACTCTGTCACAGATCCTCCAAATTCCCATTCTTTGCCTCATAAATGATTAGCTAAACTCTTAGTACTTAGTGATTGATCTGGATGAAATATCTGCTAACTGAATTTAACTAAACTTGAGTCTGGCTTCTCTCCTTCCTCCAGCCCCTTAATCGCTGACTTGCTCTAATGGTTAAACAAGCATTGCAAGCCAAATGAAGGGCCCCTCCAAGAATTATCTGACTTATAAAAGGAAAAAAATCCCTGAACAATTATCTAATCACATTACCTTGCTCACCTTAACTGCCAGCCCTACTGCCCCAAACCTGGTCCTTTCTAGTCTTGCTTACTGTACATCACTATAAAAAGAAAAGCCTTACCTTTAAGATGGTTGCAAATGTTAGGAATGGGGAGTTCCCCCTGTTGTAATAGTATCCCTCATTCTATTGTAATTGTCCTCTTCTCCTTAGTTTAACAATCCCTTTGAATAAAGTCTCTCTTTACATAAATTCAGATTTGTTTTTATTTGAAAAATCTATGGGTCAATTTGAAAATTAGTATGTTAATGATAGCAAGTTTTTTAGACCATGAACATGGTATAGCCTTCCATTTATTTAGGTCTTCCTTAATCTCTCTCAGTAATATTTTGCATTTTTCAGCACTGAGATTATATATCTCTTTCCTTAGTTGTATTGCTAATTATTAGATGTTTTATGATGCTATTTTTGGGGTGCAGAAAACAATTCTCCAAAATATAGTGCTTTGGCATGCTGAGCGCTTTTAAAATGAAAGGCCTCAGAAATAAGCTTCAGAATCAAGGTTTCTCTCTGTCCTTTTCCTACCTCCCTAACTCTCTGATCCTCTTTCCCAAAGCACTGAGGGAAACTCTGGAATTTCTTTATCTAAGAAAGCTTCTTTTCAAAAGAAATGCATTTGTCTTAAGACCCTCTCCCTAGGAATCTCATCAATTAACCTGGAAAGAACAAACAGCAGAGAAGAGACAGAGTCATCGCCATATCCAGACAAATTTTTAATTTATTCTGAGAGCAGCTCTAAGAGATTACCTTTGCTCTTGTGTAGTTCTACCCCTTGCCTTCCCCTTAACTTGTCCCACCCAGCTTCCAAAGAGAACCATTCAAAAATGTGTGCCTCCCAAATTCATACATCTCTTCCTTATGAAGAGAGTATTTAAGTCTCAATCATCTAGCCCCTCTTCAAGTCTCATAATTTGTGTATGGTCCCCATGTGCACAAACATGTTAACATAAATTTTGTATGCCTTTTCCTCCTATTAATCTGACTTTTGACAGTTCATTTTCAGTGAATCTTTGGAGGGTAGAGGGTAAGCTTTCCCCTGGCCCCTCCATTATTATAAATGATATTTTAAATTTTTGTTTTCTAAATATTTGTAGCTGGAGCATATATTGATTTTTTACTAAAATTACTTATTATAGGAATTTGTCTACAGAGTTTTAATTTTTTTATCTACACAATCATGCTGTGAATATCGATAAATTTGTTTATTTTATTGAGTTCTTATGTTTTTTATTTTAATTTATTGCTTTATTGTACTGGCTATGATCAACAGCACAATGTTTGAATGAGATAGGTGGCATCCTTATTTTATTCCCTATCTTAGAGTAAAAGCTTTCAGTAGTTCACCATTAAGTATTATGGTTTGCTGGCCAGGCGCGGTGGCTCAAGCCTGTAATCCCAGCACTTTGGAAGGCCGAGACGGGCGGATCACGAGGTCAGGAGATCGAGACCATCCTGGCTAACACGGTGAAACTCCGTCTCTACTAAAAATACAAAAACTAGCCGGGCGAGATGGCGGGCGCCTGTAGTCCCAGCTACTGGGGAGGCTGAGGCAGGAGAATGGCGTAAACCCGGGAGGCGGAGCTTGCAGTGAGCTGAGATCCGGCCACTGCACTCCAGCCTGGGCGACAGAGTGAGACTCCGCCTCAAAAAAAAAAAAAAAAAAAAGTATTATGGTTTGCTGTAATTTCTTAGCAATTGTTGTATATATTTGTGATCAGACTAAGGAAATGCTATTGCAGCTTGTTAAGAGTTTTTTTTTTTTTTTTTTTTGAGACGGAGTCTGGCTGTGTTGCCCAGGCTGGAGTGCAGTGGCGTGATCTCGGCTCACTGCAAGCTCCGCCTCCCGGATTCATGCCATTCTCCCGCCTCAGCCTCCGAGTAGCTGGGACTACAGGCACCCGCCACCACGCCTGGCTAATTTTTTGTATTTTTAGTAGAGACGGGGTTTCACCGTGTTAGCCAAGATGGTCTCGATCTCCTGACCTCGTGATCCGCCCGCCTCGGCCTCCCAAAGTGCTGGGATTACAGGCTTGAGCCACCGCGCCCGGCCTGTTAAGAGTTTTAACAATTAATAGAAAATACTTTTTGTGCCCACAATATATTCATAGAGGTGAAAACTGAGGCACAGTATCTTTAAGTTTCCCTTTAAAGATCATGTGGCAAGGAGGTTGCCTCAAAAACTACAACTTTTAACTTCAGTTCCAAGTAAAATACTATAAATAATTCCTTCAGCACATCTCTGAAGAATATATCCTCTTGTATTTTTTTTATAGGTTTGCACGTTTCACCAACTGCAGTATCATAAATAAAAGCTGGGACCAGGTGCGGTGCCTCACGCCTGTAATCCCAACACTTTGGGAGGCCCAGGTGGGTGGATCACTTGAGGTGAGGAGTTCGAGACCAACTTGGCCAACATGGTGAAACCCCGTCTTTACTAAAAATACAAAAATTAGCTGGACATGGTGGCAGGTACTTGCAATTCCAACTACTGGGGAGGCTGAGGCAGAAGAATCGCTTGAAACCCACAGACGGAGTTTCCAGTGAGCCGAGATCACGCCACTGCACTCCAGCCTGGGCAATAGAGTAAGAATCAGTCTCAAACGAAAAAAAAAAGTTGGAAAATCATAACTTATTCATTGGGGTGAGGAGAAGGGAATATATTACACAATCTAGATAGAGGGCGATTTGTGAATATGCATTGAAAGCGTTATCATACGCACATCGTTTGACCTTAAGATATCCTTAAAGTGATATTTTAAAATAGCAAACTCAGTACATATACAACTATGTATATACAATAAGAATTACTGAAACTTTTTTAATAGCAAAAAGGAAACAATCAAAATATCTTGCAATACATAAATGAATAAACATTTGTGTTACAACCATATAATGGGATTTTATATAGCCATGAAAAACTGGATGTAGCTGTACTCATTGTTTTTAAATATGATATCAGAATGTAAGATTTTTTAAAAACCAAACAGCACAGATAGAAAATCATTTTTGTTAATAAAAAACTATATGTATATAGTGCAAAAGTACATACAAAATGTTAATAGTAAATATTTACTTACTTCCCCAAATGTCTATAAAACACATCCTTAGATGTGTATGCTAAAAATAGCACCAAAAGGAAGCAATGATGAAAGCAGAAAACAATATTGTCAGTCACATGTCAATAGTCATTTTTCCTATTTTGATTCTGAAATGGTCATTTATTAGCCTAAGACCGACCTTCAATCATGATTACAGTATTTATTTCTGAAAACAGTGACTATGCATTGGACCTATTAGGAAACTATCAACATAAAATTGTAGGCACTGCTAAAATCTCAAACAACATATATTGACAATCATTAATAAATTCAGGCTGGACGTGGTGGCTCACACCTGTAATCCCAGCACTTTCTGAGGCTGAGGCGGGTGGATCACCTGAGATCAAGAGTTTCAGACCAGCCTGGCCAACCCTGTCTCTACTAAAAATACAAAAATTAGCCAGGCATGGTGGCCCATGCCTGTAATCCCAGCTAGTTGGGAGGCTGAGGCAGGAGAATCACTTGAACCCAGGAGGCGGAGGTCGCTCACGGCAACCTCTGCCTCCATCAGAATGCCATCATTCTGTAGAAGGGGAAAACAAAGACACAATGCGTAAGATTTATCATTTATCCATAACATAAAATTACATTGAAAGCATGTGTAATATGTAGAACAAATAAAAGAAAATTAACCTGAGATGCATATGTATAAAGACCCATAACTCTAATTTGTAAAAGGGATTTGTTGTGAGCATTCTTATATTCATATAGTCCTGTTCTGAAAGCACAAAGAATTTTAAGCATTTGGCATGCATGATTAACTGACATTATAACAGAACAGATCAGGCTGTTTTCTTATAAATCTCTCTCCATGTTGATGGACTTGAAGCATTATCAAAACAGCATTCTCTTTCGTTACGATTTAGTTAGACAAAAGGTAGACAGACAGTCCCCGACTTAAAATGATTTAACTTATGATTTTTTTTTTTTTTCACTTTAGGGTGGTGTGAAAGCCACATGCATTCAGTAGAAACAGTACTTCGAATACCCACACAATCACAGTTTTTCACAGTATGTTGTTCAATAAATTACATGAGATACTCCACATTTTATTATAAAATAGGCTTTCTGTTAGATCATTTCACCAAACTGTAGGCTAACATCAGTGCTCTGAACACACTTAAGATATAGATTAGGCTAAACTATTATATTCAGTACGTGAACTGTATTAAATGCATCTTGACTTCTTATATTTTAAACGTACATTGGATGAAATCCCATGGATTAAGTCCTCATCCTTAATGCCTCCAAGTGATTAAAAAAATTCATTTTCTCTGTATCTTGTCAAATTGGTCAATGCCCTCCATTAAACAAATATTGGATATTTATAAGACTACCCTGCCTATCAAGTCTACAGCAACAAAAATTAGATCACTGGTTTTGTAGGACTCAGAGACTGTTTAGAAAGGAGGGGATGGACTGCAAAAAAGACTTAAGGACTCTTTTGTGGGTGATGAAATTTTTCTGTATCTCAAAGGTAATGGTAGTTTCATGTGGGTATACGTTTGTCAAAACTAATAGAATTGTAAACTTTAAATAGATGCAGTACATTGCATATAAATTATCTCTTAATATAGCTCATTAAACAAACAAACAAATAGCTCCCTAGTTGCACAGTACCCTCAGGAGAACTGTATAATCAAGTAACAACTTGAGTTGCTGTGCCCATGTTTTCTGAGGCTTACATTTGCAATTTCTCTAGCTCAGTAAGATAAACCCAAAAGCCACTTTTCAGACCATCAAGGTATATACCATTTTAAATATTAATATCTCTGCCATTTAGAAAAGATTTACCTTGATCCCAGCACACAAGACTCACCAGAAAAAAATTGTTTTAATAAAAAATTGGGCTGGGCACAGTGGCTCATGCCTGTAATCCCAGCACTTTGGGAGGCCTAGGTGGGTAGAACACAAGATCAAGAGATCGAGATCATCTTGGCCAACATGGTGAAACCCCGTCTCTACTAAAAATACAAAAATTAGCTGGGCATGGTGGCATGTACCTGTAGTCCCAGCTACTCCGGATGCTGAGTCAGGAGAATCGCTTGAACCTGGGAGGCGGAGGTTGCAGTGAGCCAAGATCACGCCACCGCACTCCAGCCTGGGCGACAGAGCAAGACTCCATCTCAAAAAATAAAAGTAAAAATAAAAAATAAAATAAAAATAAAAAATTATCTTAATTTGCTTTTGTTTGTTTTAGAGCTGACATTCAAGTATCTCCTTGAAGTATGTATTCTTGTTTAGAGAAAATGTAGAGGTCCCTATGTCTTTTAAAAATCTTCATCCCTGATAATTTGTCACCTTGTAATTTTCTAAAACTGAAGGCAGATAAAGAAAAAATGGAATAGACATTGAAAGAGAAAGAATATTTTTCAGAGATATTTAAACTACAAAAAAAAATAACAATTTACCAATAATTTTTCAGCTGTAATTATAAAACATATTGTTAGTCTTTTAGAGCCTGCAACAGAGTATTTTAAAAATCACTCAGACTTCTAAAGTTCTGAGAAGTCAGTCAGAATAATTATCATTTTATATTGAATGATAAACATATGAGCTCTTTACCTCCTTCTGAAAGTAAACAAAGCAGCACACACCATTTTCTTTAAAAAAAAAAAATCACAAATACCTAAGATACTGAAACTAGATAGAAATTAGGATTTCAAAAATGGAACAGAGTTTCCTATGGGATAGAAAGAAATGCTTTTTTTGTCTTTTCAACATTTTTAATCTCCTAGCATATCAAAAAACGGTGTAAGGTTTTCCTTAGAGATATTCCTAACCTATTTTTCCCATTCTTCATATCTATATTATATTGCTATTTGAACAAAGCCTGTAAGCCAATAACTTGAGGCACCTTGTCCTTAGAATTGACTCTGTCATATTAAAATATAAAAACTAGACATTTTTGTCTGACTGGGGTTGATAAAATAGGAGAATAAACTATTTGGTAGATTTAGTCATGCGCCTACCCAGTACGGAGGCCATGATCACCACACACACACACACACACACACACACACACACACAGAGTATATTAGCTGAGTTCCATACTCCACCATACTAACTTAAAACCAAGAGAAACTTAAAAAATCACCAGCAACTTTCTGAATGCCATTAATCTGGCATGGGGCAATAATTCTACTTATTCTATAGCAACCAAGTAACTTCTTTCACTTACTCCAAAAATAAAAAACAATCCACAGAAAAATAGCCACATGTGTGCTTATTTAGGTAAGAATATGTCCACCTGAGGTGAGCATAAATCTTTACTCCTTAAAATAATTTAGGGCACAGTAATTTTGTATTCTTAAAATATAATCACATTTTCTTTTGTTATTATTGATTGGGACCATCAAAATTATATTAATTGACCTTCATCAGAAGTCAAAATAACAGCATGTCTTTCTAAAAGCCCATGACTTCCAAGTGAATTTATTTGGAGTATATTTCCATTTTTCTTTTATGCACAAGTAGTTACTAACTCCCTATTTCTCAAAATACAAATTAAAACTCGAAACTCCTGATTGTATTTTATTTTCCACTGAGTCACAATATCTTAGAAAACATTTTCCTAGGTTAATTATTATACTTTGCATAATATTCTCTGCAGGAGGCTAGGTAAAGAATGGGATTGATGAAAATTGGCTCTGTGTGTAGAACAGAGATGAGACTAAGAGGTAAAACGTGGTGGAGTTGGTGATTTGGTAAACATTAAGGTACACACTTTTTTTTTTTTTTTCTGAGTGCCCTCACAAAATAAGCCAGGCAAATTTGCAAATTTTTTTTTCTACTACTTCATTAACTCATATTTTACTACTATTTTTTCTATATTCAAAAGTAACTGGCAGGCATAGTTAACCCTTGAAGGAGTACCTATGTATTAGGAAAATTCAAAATTATATGACTAATTAATACTTAGCAATTCAACCTAAATACCATAAATATTTTTGGTTATTTTTACAGTCTCTTTTCCCTATTCACCTATTAAATCAATTCCATGTTACCAATTAAGTTGGTGTTACTGGAATTTAAGAATCTCTCTTCAGTTGACTTTACACTATTGCTTCATGTAATATATCTCCTCATAACTAAATCTTACCCTTTCCCTAGACTCACTTATCTCTCCTCATAAGTTTACTGTTCTTGCTCACATTTTGATCTTTTCTTAAAAATCCTATTCCCAAACCACTCACAATGAGCATTATCTAAGTTTCCATTTTCAGTTATAACTTATCATCTCTGTAAGAATGTATAACTTATGTTCTTTCCCTCTTAGAGCTATTCTGTTCTTATAGCCTCAACCATTATCAGTGTTTTTCTGGAACTTCAGATAAGAAACCATGAAGTCTTATTTGACATCTTTTTCCTATCAGTCACATAGACAACTATGACGTTCCCTTGGTGGGTCCTTCAAAACACTGTTGAGATCTTGCCCCTCCCATTCTCATTGCCCTCACTTTATGAACCATAACCCTATATTGTGGCTATTGTGAAAGAAAGCGTTAATAGAAAATAATTCTTGAACAAACCAGGAGCACCAACTGTCTCATCTCTGTACTTTGCTCTTGGGAACCTGGATGAAATAACTGCAATCCTTAACACAGATCAACACAAAGCTCATCTAGGACTCGGAAACAGCGCTGCACAGGCGGCCCTGCCTGATCTGGCCCCTACCCATCTCTCTTACTCCGTCTCATGGCCCTGTTCCCCATAGTTCACCATGCTCCAGCCACATGACCTACTGTTTGTTTGTTTATTTATTTATTTTTGAGATGGAGTCTCACTCTGTCGCTGGAGTGCAGTGGCACGATCTCGGCTCACTACAAGCTCCGCCTCCCGGGTTCACGCCATTCTCCTGCCTCAGCCTCCCAGTAGCTGGGACCACAGGCGCCCGCCACCACACCAGGCTAATTTTTTGTATTTCTAGTAGAGATGGATTTTCACCGTGTTAGCCAGGATGGTCTCGATCTGACCTCGTGATCCGCCGGCCTTGGCCTCCCAAAGTGCTGAGATTACAGGCCTGAGCCACCGCGCCCGGCCTGACCTACTGTTTGTTTCTTATATATACTTGGCTGGTTCCCCCACTGGAAAGTCATTTCCTTAGATTCCCTTACCACTAGCTCTTAATGGGTACGTTCTCAGGGAGGCTTCCTGCAACCTGTTATCTAAAGTAGGCCTCTCCTCTCTACCAATTTCAATTTATTTTATAGTTCTTTATCTGCATCTGAAAGTACCTTATTTTATTTTTCTTTGGTTGTCTTTCATAATTAGAGTTTCACCCCTCAGATAACATTTTCTGCCTGTTCACTGCTATTCCGTGAATGCGGCAGCGAGCACACGGTAAACAATAAATAGGAAAAGACTGAATTCTTTAACTGCCCAGAATATAGATCTGTATACATTACAATGAGTTGTAAATTGTAAATTCAACAAGAATAATTATGCTCATTATATGCGTATGAAAACGGGGACTCACACAGGTTTCCTGACTTTGTAAGTCACATAATTAGTAATTGCAGGTGCAATTAAAAAACTTAATTTTCCATATGATTGAACATCATCAAAAAAACTACAGACACTGGCTAACACGGTGAAACTCCGTCTCTACTAAAAAATACAAAAAACTAGCCAGGCTAGCCAGGCAATATGGCGGGCGCCTGTAGTCCCAGCTACTCGGGAGGCTGAGGCAGGAGAATGGCGTAAACCCGGGAGGCGGAGCTTACAGTAAGCTGAGATCCGGCCACTGCACTCCAGCCTGGGCAGCAGAGCGAGACTCCGTCTCAAAAAAAAAAAAAAAAACAAAAAACTACAGACAGTGTTTTTCTTTTTTAAATTTACTATCAAAAGGATAAGAATTAAAGGTCAAGTTAAATATAAAAAGAAGTTATTACTTCATTATTCTAAACCAAAGAGAACATATTTAGATATTTACCATCGTTTGGGGAATTTTAAAATCTCCCTAAATTCTTCTGCATCAAAATTATTTAAAAGGGCACTGCAATGGGGGAAATAAAAAATGTTTCTATAAATAAAAGTAGTGATGTATAAATGATAATTTATGTATTGAAACAAATGCAAATACTATGTACTTAACTGTGTTTATTTTCCCTTTTTTTCCCCTGGAGGTAACAGCATTTAGAAAAATGATAATTATTTTCCTTTTCAATTTTATTCCTTTCAGTTAATAGCTGTTTATTTGCTTCTTTCATGTATTTTTATTAAGAACAAAAAGACATTAATTTGTGGGTTTGTATATTTGTGTGTGCACTAATGGATTGAAGCACTGTAGCTATCATCAAAATCCTGCAAAGGAGGTTAGTAAAAACCATTTAAAAATAATTTTACACTGCATACCAGGAAATTATCTTTTTGGCAAGTCCACATGTGGTATTTTTTGTCCATTTATTTTTATTTCATATCATAAAGTAGGTCATAATCAAGCAATATTTACATTTAAAAAAAAATCTATTCACGTTAGATAAATTTCTTCCAAGATTCAGAAATCTCTATTTTTATTACTCTTTTATTTTACTTCACATTGATTTGCCTATGTCAGAGATTTTTAAAACAGTTAACGGGCCACTAAAATAATATTAGAACTCAAGTAAACAGGACAAAATTTATGTTAATCCATGATTAGAATATATTTTTCTGATTAATGTATATAAAATTTGGCAAGATCATAGTGATTTTACTCTTACAAACCAACCTCTGATGTGTAAATATTTTCAGGATAGCTTATCACTGTCATGTCTCCTTATTCCTGTACTGCCAATAATATGTATCAAGTTAAAAAAAGCAAATTACACAAGTGCATGCTAAAGATTCCCATTTAAAATTTATAATAAATTATTATCATGAAATTTCTCCTACAAGTGCTTTATATCTCCCAGGATCACTAAATGTTTAGCCAGAAATCAGGAGCTGGCAGCATTATTCAAAGAAAAAAAGAAATGTGGATGAGGACTCCAATGTCACATAAGCTCCCTTCACATCCAAAGGTTATTTCCCATTAAGTCTTAAAAGGATTCCACTTGATAGAAAGTTTAATGGTAATATTTCAATTAAGAGATACTTTATATGTAGGTCATCAGATCATAGGAATTCAGAGCTAAAAGAAGTCTTAAGAGTCATCAGACTCATCTCCTAATTTTATAAATGAAATGAAAAACCAGAGAGGTTTAGAAGTTTGCCAAGATCACAGTTAAGAAATGGCAGGGTCATAATGAACACAAATGCTTCCCGACTTCCTGGTTGAGAGCAGGTGCTGTAACATGAAGGAGCAGAGGCTAAAATTCTGACTTCATTATCACCAGCTACTGATTTTTTGTTTTTCTTTTAGTTTTTATTTTTGAGATGGAGTTTTGCTCTTGTCGACTAGGCTGGAGTGCAATGGCTCAATCTCAGCTCACTGCAACCTCCGCCTCCAGGTTCAAGCAATTCTCCTGCCTCAGTCTCCGGAGTAGCTTGTATTACAGGCACCTGCCACCATGCCCAGCAAGTTTTTTGTATCTTTAGTAGAGACGGGATTTCACCATGTTGGCCAGGTTGGTCTCAAACTCCTGACCTCAGGTGATCCACCTGCCTTGGCCTCTCAAAGTGCTGGGATTACAGGCGTGAGCCACCACGCCCAACCTGCTGATCTTGAATGAGTTATTTCCCTCCTCTAACCTTAGTTTCCTCACCAGTACAGTACAGATCAAATTGCACCTACTCCCTAGGGTTACTGATTGCTAATGGCCAGAGTTTTATGACTTCTAGAAATTCCCATTGTCATTATTCCCCCACAGTTGCTTCTCATGGAACTGTATTTGCCCTGGGACATTGCTGCTAGGGTTGGATTTGAAAGGCACAAGAAGATCCCAAACCATTCCCCTCAGTATCTTCCCCATTTTTAAACTCTTTATTTTGATTTTAAAATAATTTTAAATTTACAGAAGAATTTTAAAACTAATACAGTGTGCTACTGTATGCCTATTACACACTTTCTTATAATGCTAACATCTTACATAAGCATGTTACATTTAAGGAAACAGAAATTAACATTTGTACAATACCTTTTAACTAAAATGTTACCATAACAATGTGATTTTTTTGGATTTTCCCAGTATGTCTAACTAATGTCCTTGTGTTCCAAGATTCAATCCAAGATAACACATTATATTTAGTATAACCCAGCTCTTAAATTACACCTGATCTTAATCTAATTAAAAAATGTAGCTGTTTAGATCTATTGATGAAAATCAAGGGGCTCATGGGTAAGCAGAGAACATTTTGGAAAAAGAAATTTATATCCAAGCAGGACTAATGTAAATTGATACACTTTATCCCTTACAGTGAGTGCCACAGGCTTGCTTTAACCAAGTCCTCAGTGATTGAAATTAAAATGCCATTAGTTCTTCTAGAATCCACTTAGCATGGCACCAAAGCAATGCTCTGAGATTTGTTCCTAAGTATCAAGTTTAAAAATGTAGATACGAGCACCTTAAATTAACTAATATGTTTTGGTACCTCCTTGGAAAATTACAGATTTATATTTCCAATGTCCAGACCACAAAGACACACTTTTAATGTGAGAAAAAAAAAAATCACGTCAATAGAAATCAGATCCTGAGACAGGCTACTTATTTACACAGGAAGAAGAAGGTTATTCCCTGGCTTGGAGATCACCTAAAAATGTACATAGTGAATGGTGTCTGGCAACATTTTATAAATGCCCACCTTCTTTCAAGTACTAATTCCAAGCACAGCAGAGAAGTCATGCGTGGAGAACTAGAGAAAAGCAGCAATTTCTTCTCTTGCAAAAGTCACATGGGGATTTACGCGGAGATGGCATGTGATTACAGCCTGGAGCTTAGCCAGGGCAAGAGGATAACAGGGTGATGGTCTCTGCCCATGGTAACGAATGACTTTCCTGATGTGATAGATGTTTCCTGACCCGTCCTACTAATTTGTTTTACCTGGCACTGCATTGCTGCTACAGTGAAGCAAGGACTTCAGATAGGCTTCCCAGCATCCTTTGATTGTGAGTTAGAAGAACGGGATGCTGATGAGACCTAATTCTGAAAGTTCTGACTATCACAAAAGCACTTGCTGCCCGGATAAGTGATGAGAAGTGGTGTCAGCTTTTTGTCATCCCATTCTGTCACTCCTGGTATAGGAACTAAAGTGGTAACATTCATGTTAAGGTAACTTTCTATGCCTAGACACACTGCCAAAGGCTTTACGATTTTTTTCTCAGGGTCAAAATTTACCCATTACAACTCAAATGGGCAATTATTAATAATAATAATTCTACTCTTTATTTTCCATAATTAATATCATTCCCTTTCTGGCTCCCAACCCTAAAAATGGTACAAATTCTTGGTTATGAGAGAAATTCATCTTACTTTTGATTTGAAACTTAGTTTTCCTTAAGCAATTTCACAATATTTCAGGGATTTTCTTTTCTTGTAGATTACCTCCCAGGGTCTTGTTAATGGCGTCTTGTAGGAACAGTTCATTTTAAAGGGTCAAAGCCTGGACCTCCCTTCAGTCCTTACTGGTGTTACTGCTTTTTCAGGGCCTGGCCACAAAGCCCCTTGCAATCCAACCCCCAGGAGTTTACCAGTTAATGCTTTCACCTATCTTTAGCTGAGATCCTTGGAGTCAATCAGATCACATCACACCATGGGCACACCCAGGACTTCCATGGCTTTCCACTGAGCTTAGAATAAAGTCTATAATTCTTGCACAAGCCTATAAGAGTCTATATGGTGTGAATGCCACCCCCCATGACTAACCCGCCAACTCCCCCTTATTCACTGAGCTCCAATCACACTAGCCTCCTTCTTGTCCTTCCAACAAGTCAATCCCACTCGAACCTCAGAACCTTTACACACACCATTATGCTATTTAGTCCATCTCAAGCATTTTCTTCCAGAACTCACTTGCTGATGTCACTCTCCTGTGGTGACCTTCTGTTTACCTGATCTGAAATAGCACCCCTCCTCATTCTCTCCAGCATCTGCTCTATTTTTCTTCATAGCACTTCTCATAACCTGGCATCTTATATAGTCATTTGCTTGTTTATACTTTGTCCCCTTCCAACCAGAATATCAATACCATTAAAGGAGATACTCAATGTTTGATTCATTGTCAAAAACCCTTTGAGACAGGCATTAATATTGTTAATTTTTACTAGAAAACTTAAGAAATTAAGTTCAGCAAGTTTCAGTGATTTGCAGAAGGTCAAACAATAAAAACTGTTGTCTTTCTATCCCAAGGGAGAAAAAAAGTTTACATAATGTGTGGTTATGTAAGTGAGCAAATGCAACAAGACTGCTGCTTAGCCACTAACCTGGGATCAGAGAGCATCCAGGCCCAAGAGGAGGCCTGAGTACTGTAAATAGGCCAGCAACTGCCCAGCAGTAATTCCTCTGTTTCCTATAAACAAACCTCCTTGGAGGAGCCTGTTCATTTTTCAAGTGGTCAAAGAAGCAGCTGGGTTGCAGATAATCAAGGAGCCTGGGGGCAATTAGTTGTAATGTTTTGACAGTGAGAAAGTGGGAGAGCCGTAGCATTTTACACATTGTTGTCATGCTTGGGAGGTTCTTTAACAGGACTTGAGATCAAATGTTTCTCTTGTCAGCCTTTAGATTCCTACTTATAGGGGCTGAAGCCCTCAGCCTCACTCCCTCCATAAGCACACTCATCACCCCATCACATACGGAGAATGCCTGGGAAGGGCTCCTTGTCAGCAGCTGAGTGACTGCTCATAGCGCATGTGTGTTTATTCTTGCTGAATCCAACTTCTTGAGAGCTTGCCCTGAGCCTTACTCCTCTATCTATCTCCCGGAACACCTGGCATAGAACAGGTGTTCAATAAATCTCTGTTAAATTGAATTGGCAGTTCACTTAATCAGCCCAGGCCTGGTTTTCTTATCTGTTGAATGGGGAGAGTGAAGGTCTCTACGAGGATTAGGATGAACAAATAAAATTGAATATGTTTTTGTTTCTCGGTAGCACACACAATGTATATTTATTGGCCTTATTTAATATTAAAACATAAAACAAGCGTGTTGTGAGCCTTTTCTGGGACATGGCATTACTTCAGCTGGAGCACACTGGCATGATCATAGCTCACTGTAATCTTGACCTCCTGGGCTCAAGCAATCCTCCTGCCTCAGCCTCCTGAGCAGCTGGGATTACAGGTGAGCACCACTAGGCCCAAGTAATTTATGTTATATAGATACTGGGTCTCTCTATGTTGCCCATTTTTTTTTGTAGAGATGGGGGTCACACTATGTTAGTAACACAGTGATGACACAATGTAACACCGGAAGGAAATCAAATTCTACAAGCACTTAATGAGTTAACAATTAACTCATCTAGTTTGCTCAATATGATCACAAATAAACCATATTGTGAATTGAATAATATTATACTATAGTAGTATAATACCTAGAGTATCCATTGATTCTAATGATGATTTAATCCAAGTGATCATTTGATACTTTACTATGTGCTAGGCACTCTGCTAAATGGTTAAAGTGAGTTATCCCATTTATTAAACAAAATCTTCCTATCATATATGTTTTTCCATTTCTCTGAGGCACAGAAAGTTTAAGCCACTTGCTCACAGCCGCAAAACTAAGAGATGGTACTGATAAGCAAGTCATGCACTAATGAATGCTCCACCATACTGCCTCCCTGAAATTAACCAAGGTGAGCTATCTATGCTTCTGTGTTAGTCCTTTTTGCATTACTAGAAAGGAATATCTGAGACTGGGTAATTTATAAAGATACTGGCTCCCTGAAATTAACCAAGGTGAGCTATCTATGCTTCTGTGTTAGTCCTTTTTGCATTACTAGAAAGGAATATCTGAGACTGGGTAATTTATAAAGAAAAGAGATTTACTTGGCTCATGATTCTACAGGCTGTATAAGCATGGCACTAGCACCTGCTTGGTTTTATATAGGCTTTATTTCTAAAGCATTTATTTCCTCGGATTATGGTGAGGCTTCAGGTAACTTTTAATCATGGCAGAAGGCAAAAAGGGAGCAGGCATATCACATGGCAAGAGAGGGAGTAAGAGAGAGACAGAAAAAAATCCCAGACTCTTTTTTGACAACCAGATATTATGTGAACTCATTACCAGGAAGAGGACACCAAGACATTCATGAGGGATTTGCCCTCATGATCCAGATGCCTCCTAGGCCCCACCTCCAACATTGGAGATCACATTTCAACATGAGATTTGGAGGGGACACACATCCAAACTATATCAACAAAGCTGCATCTACCACGTATTATACAAGGCCTTGTTGGAGGAGCGGTGAGATGCAGTGGGGAGAAGACAAACACAGTTATGTCCTCATGGAGCTTGACATATAATGTAGGATGATAACATTAAGCAAGTAATCACACAAATAAACACATAATTACAAACTGCAATATGTGTTGAAAAGGAAAATTCCAGGATACTATGAGAATACTGGGTACTGAAGGAGGAATGACAGGGGGACATACGCGGATTGTCAGTCGGGGAAGAGAAGTCAGAGAGGGCACCTCTGAAATGAAACTGACAGGGAAGATGAGAGAGAACTGGGCAGCAAAGGTGATTGGGGTGTTGAGGCCAGAAGTATGTCCCAGTAGAGCCAACTGTCTATGGAGATGCTAAATTGGAGAATGGGTCAGGTCTCGGAATTAGGGAAGGATAAATCAGAAGGAAGTAGGAAGAAAGTGAAAAAAAAGTCAGAATGGAGAATCAAGGAGAGCAAGCCTACTAGAGAAAAGCTTTAAAATTGCTGGATCCCTGTGGGGTGTGGCTGTCTTCGCTGTGCAGGTTTGAGAACTGTTAATAAGTTAGCTAGATGGACACATAGCAAGGAAGCATGGCTACTTCCAGGTGTGACTGAGTTCCTTTCTCAGTGGAAAGTGTTTGAGTAATGTCTGGGTATCTGTAGTGCAAAGAAAGTCCAAAGTTGCCTAAAATTTCTTCCCTAAAACTTTATATAGGCTTTATTTCAGTCAGAACAACTAATATGACAAAGCTCTGCCCAAAAATGGTTATGGAGGGCCAGGCGCAGTGGCTCATGCCTGTAATCCCAGCACTTTGGGAGGCCAAGGCGGGTGGATCACGAGGTCAGGAGATTGAGACCACCCTGGCTAACCCAGTGAAACCCTGTCTCTACTAAAAATACAAAAACAAAATTAGCCAGGCGTGGTGGCGGGCATCTGTAGTCCCAGCTACTTGGGAGGCTGAGGTGGGAGAATGGCGTGAACTCAGGAGGCAGAGCCTGCAGTGAGCCAAGATCGTGCCACTGCACTCTAGCCTGGGTGACAGAGCAAGACTCCATCTCAAAAAAAACACAAAAAACAACAAAAAAAAGTGGTTATGGAGTAAGTCAGCTTTGTCAACATATCTCGGAAGTCGTAGGTACTGCAGTACCTTTTAAGTGGTTTATTTTATGTGCCTACAAAGCAACAATTAGTAATTTAAAAAAGATATATCAAAGTGAGGTACTTCACCAACATATTGGAAAAGAGATACATTTACTAAAAAGAAAACTCCAAATAAATTCTAGAGCTCTCTGATAACCCCAAAAAGCCACAACAAATAATAACAGACACCGGAAGAGAAAAAGAAATTAGTACCTGAGAGATTAAGGAAGGGCCAAGGGCAGATACTAGAGGAACACTTTTCATACAAAGTTAAGTCAAAGAAGAACAAAAATGCTGTGTTGTCATACTTAAGCATCTCTGTCAAAAAAGTTTTTGCTATTTCCTAAAAACTTCAAACAAAATTTGCAAGACACACTAGTCTACAATTCTTCAGATATAACTAAGATGTTTCCTTTTTTGGAAAACATGTATAACTAAATTTTCATACTTAAGACCAAAAGCAGTAAGTAAGCCAGAGAAAGTAATGGCATTTCTTCCTAAAATAGTGTATATGTAACTTTCGAACAGTTTGATGCATTTAGTCTTAGAGACCAATATTTGCGAGATTTCTAAATCTTGTATGCAAAAGCCCAAGGCAACTGTCAATATCACCCAGGTCTGAAGCACTCTTACAAGTTCATCCATCTGCAGGTTCAAGGATTCAACTAGAAAAATCAACAGATTTCCAAGCAGTGTTTAGTACAAATTGAAACATCTGGGCTCTATCATCTTGCATTTTTGACAACAAAATTGGCATAACTCCGAAAAGTCCTAAAATCAGGTAAAAAAAAAAAGTATTAAAATGGAATTCAGCTACATGTCGTAGGGAATATAGGCTGAACAGTTTCCTTACTAAGCTGAATAGCGCTGAAAGAGATTCCATCTCCTAGACCTTTCTACTTTTTTTTTCATTTTTTTTTAAGAGTTTTGATTTCACACAACGTTGAGTAGCAAGATTAAAGAGCAGATGGAACATAAAGGGGTGTTGTTCTACCACTGAGAATGCCCATTGGCAAGTTTCCCCTCCCTTTTTTTGCAAACCATTCTTAATGGCCCAACTAAATTTCTGTTCCCTCCATGAAACTTGCAGAAGTATGGCTTCACTGAGCGCTTCCCTCCAGAACTCCTGCAGTCCTCACTATCATTAAAATTGGACCCTTAAGCAGATATTACCTGGTGAGGTCTCTTGAATTAAACAAAATAAATACATATCTAATATATTGAGCACCTACTATATTTTAGCCTCTGATCAAATGTACTCACATTATAAATTATTTCATTGGCACAACTCTAAGAAATAGAAAACATTATCCTATCAATTTTCCAGAGGATAAAACTGAGGGTGGAAATTTCTTCAGTCACTGCAATCTTTCCCAATTATTTATAAATTTATGAAGACAGTTCCTCACGTTTTGTCTCTTCAAATAGTTAACAAGGTCTTAGAGAGCTGAGACCCATATTGTCCAGTTTTGTCCCTCTGAAAGCCAAGCACCATGTTTTGCGCACTGTGTGTACTCATATATGCCAGTGTTTTGATTTGATATTGAGAAGAACAGAAAGGCAATGCTTAGTTAAAATAAGCCCTCTACAAATCACTGACATTTGGGTTCAATACTCACTTCGAAATAAAATTCAAGATCCATTCACATTCGATACTAGAACCAAATATCAAATGAATATAAATGGGAGATATTTCCATGTCTGTCATTCTTTTGGTATATCCAGCACGGGCAGGAGCAGAATGGAAATAGACAGGAATGCAAGCCCCCTCACAGGAAAGCAATGATGCTGACACCAAGGTTCACTGCCATTTCATGAAGGCAGCTGCAAGGGTGGGAGTGGGGAACAAGGCTGAAAATGCAGAGAGAAAAGAAAGGGGAAAAAAAACTCATTCATATTTTGTGGATTAAAAATCCAGTGAAAGGAGAATAAGAAACTAGTCCCTCAATTGATAGAATTTTCAATGCAATCAACCTAAGCTTCAATATTTATTCCAAGGGGAAAATTGAACCTCAAGTCCAAAAATGACTCTCAGCTCCCATTCTCTGCCCAAATACACACACATTTACGTTTATGGGTGACTATGTGGCTATATTTACATTCTCAGCTCTAAAAGCTGCAATACTGTAAATAGACTCATTTTAGTCATTTTATAAAATTGTATTAGCTTTTCTGCCATTCTCCAAGGCAGGCAAAGTTCAGACGTGAAGAAAATGAGAATGATTTATTTTGATAATAGCACTGGTAGATTCCAAAACCAGAAATCAGTTCATGCTCATTTCTGAGAGCCTGTTGAGTGCTGCCTGGTCATAGCTTTGAGGTAACTGAGTAAATTTCAGCATAAGGAGTAAGTGGAATGTAAGACCTCAGGACAGAAAAGAAATAAAAGAAGCCATTATCTGGCACCATGTAAAGTTTCAGGTCAAACATGTCTTGTTTACTAGATGGAGAAAGCACAGTAAGCACAGCTGAGGACTGACTATGCCTCCATCTGTGAGGAAATAATGTGTGGTTAATGGTGGTGTCTGTTATGGACTTTGAGACAAATCAGAGTTATGCCAAGCTAGTAGATTCCTCCATGGGTCTGATGGGCTTCTATGGAAACATGGACTCTGACAGGGTTCCTCCAAACTTGACTCTCACTCCTACATATCTCACTCCTCCATTTGCATACACAAGTGGTGAGTTGATATGAATATCTTAACTATTTAGCATCTTCCGCAATCCTTAGTACTTTAGTATTTCCTTATAATCCCTCATTTGGGAAAGTGGAATCCAGCATTTTCCAAATGGAAGAAAGCTTATCATGCATGGATCAATGAGAGAAAGGAAAGAAAGGATAGTAAAATGTCTGGCTATTAAGTTTAAAATTATCTGCAATCCACCTTAAGAAAGAAAAGATGTAGAGAGAAGCTGGGGTACATTGCCATCCCAATACCCACCAGGCAAGCTAAGAAAAGCAAGCCTGTTAGCTGGAGGAGAAGGAGGGAAGTTAGATAAACACCAAGATGATTAGATGACATGAAGATAAATGGCTGCTTTGCCTCATCCCCCAGGCTTAGTGTGTGGCATATTATAGAACCTATTCATGTTAAGGATTTTAGAGTCAAGGGGAATTATGGCTCATATCCTACATGTAATTCCGGAGGCAGAATGTTTTAGCTATGCCATAAGCCAGTGTTTTGATGTGCATGTGAATTGCTTCCTGCAGATCCAGAGGAATATGGGGAAACAGTAAGCACCTTCCCATCTTCTGAGCAGGAAGAAGGCATCAGTTGAGAGAAGAGGAGGTACAAATAGTCCTCAAGGACAAAACGAAGGGGTAAAATGCACCACCTCTTCAGAAACCATAGTAGGATATGAGAGGATGATTGCACATCTCAGCTGAGACCAAAGGAAAAAAGAGTCAAATCCAAGACTGACTGATTTATTCAGCCCTACCTGGCTCCCTGGTCTTTGACTACTTGCTCAATGGAGAGCTGCGCACACTATTAAGACCTCATGCCACACTGCAGCACAACCTCCATCACACACACCTCAAAAGGGGTCTCTGGCTACCAAGTTTAACACCCTCATAACACAGAGTCTCTGCCTCCTGCCTTCCAGACTCAGGTGCAACACTGCTTATTGAACATGGGATGTAGCTTCCCCAACAGTTGCCTAGAGAGGTTGTTTGAAAATCTCAGGAGTGTAGACAAAGTATTGACCAATGGAAGGAAGCAATCTGTGTTTATTTGCAAAACTGCAGCCAGTTTTGTAATCTAACTTTTTTTGCTTCCTTCCTTCCTTCCTTGGCTTACCTCTCTTTATCCCACCAACCCCCACCCCCGACTCCCACCACCCTGGGACTACAAATTCATTAGCAGGTAAATTTTGTCATGCATTCTGTTTCCTAAAGAATCTAGGGTAAGGAACCCTGGCACTTGAAATTAACTCCAGAAAGGAATATAAGAGTGGGGGAAAATCCAAAGTTTGACCTGAAATTAACAATAAATGGCTGCATGTGACTGAATTTAACAGTCAAAACTAGACTGGGAGGCTGGTGTAACTGAGGCTATAGAGAAAGAGAGTTACATTTTCATACATCTGATTTTGCGACTTTGGAATAAAACAGTTGCTATATTCAGAAACATTAAGAAGTTCACACTTCTTAATTTAAACATATAATTATGATTCAAAATTAAGGAAGATTCAGGAAGTACGAAGGAAAGAAGAGGAAAATGTTCATGTCTACACCGCAAACACATAATAGCTCTCCCATCTCTTCTGTATCACTTATTTCTTGTTTTACAGTAGATTTAGAAAGTCTAAGTAGTGACTAAGAAGTTAACATAGAAAAGCATGGGGTTAGGTGTCCCACATACATAGTCTTGGTTTTATTTCTGCCATTTACAAGCTTTGTGCCCTTGAGCAAGTTACTGAACCTCTCAGTCTCTTCATCCATAAAACAGAGACAACAGAGGAGGCCCATGGGATCTACTCTGAGGGCAAACATATAGTTCTTAGTCCTGTGACTGGAAAACGGTAAGCACTTAATTACTGTAAGCTATGATTACTATTATCAAGGTGTTTGGTTGAATGAAAATTGAAGAACTAACTTGTCAATGAGAATTTTCTCTGTGATATTAAAGTGAATGTTTACTACACAGTTTGAAGCAAAAATACAGCTTTTCTTGTTCTCCATCCTACATAGGAACTTTTCCATTCTCCCAGTGGTAAAATAGACGACAGGGTATCTTTATGACAAAATAAAAATTCCCGATCTTTGATATGTTCATGCATTGATACCCTTAGTTTCAAAAATATTATGATAGTCATCTGGAAACAAAGCCATAGACACTTGTAAGTAAAAAGACACATGGTAAAGAAATATATTATACCAACATCTAAGCAGGCTATAAGGGTAATCCAGTCTGCTGTCTATTTTTGCAAATCAAGTTTTATTGGAACACAACCACAGCCATTCATTTACGTATAGTCTACGGCTGCTTTTGCATATAAGGAGAAAGTTGTGTCCTGACAGAGGCCTTGTGCTACACAAAGGCTAAAATAATTACTATCTAGCTCTTTAGAGGAAAAGTTTGCTGGCCTCTAATCTAAGAGAAGAAATTAAGGGAAGAGGCCAACAAGTTGGAAGTAAAGACAGAAAATATCAAGTGAAGTAGTTTCAAACAATAAGCTACTATTACGTGATGATGGGCACACACGGAGAAGAGGCAAAAAAAAAGAAATCAGAAACTTAAATCAAACACAATGTTAGCAAACGCTAAAGGCATAAATGCTATAGAGGGCTAAATATTGAAATCAAGAAACACATATGCAATTTCTTCCTCAAAATCTTAAAATAAAAATGCTTCATCTTAGGAAATACAGCTCAACAAAGCACACACAGTAAGAGATACTCTCTTGTATGAACTGAATCCAGCAATAATTAGATTTAATTTGTTACGGTTGTTGATTTATATGATTATGGACGCATCTTGAGACTATAAAGAATATTTTCAAATAAATGTGATTCTGTGGCATTTTCACTTTATTACTTTTAATAAATAATTGCAGGAATAAAATATAGAAAGTGAAGCTTTTTTAATAGAAAAACTGGGAAGATCAATTAAGAATTTCAAATTAGTATATATAAGACTGATGCTGGAAGAGATCTTTGTGCTGATATATCTCAGTTAAAAATAAATTTCATTGCCTTCTAGTTTCATATTATAATCTTTTAATAATGTCTTTAATAATAATCTTTTAAATATGATGACATATTTCCTTTTCCGAGATAGTGTTATTTGTTATGTAATTATTACATCTCATGGCAAAGCACTTGTGAAAAATATGTCTTAAAAATTTGAAAATATGTCTAAACTGTTTCAGACAGATTTCAGTTCATGAATTATACTGACTCAAATATTTACTGAAAGCTAATTTACTAAAGAATACATTTCTTTGTTTAAGAACCCACAATTTTCTATTTTCTTTCAAACTCAAGTCTCCCATGGGACTTAAGAAAAAAAAAAAAAAGGCAGCTTTTCTTGATAATCAAAAACACTTTCCAAAAATCTACATATTTAACAATACAAGATTTGTTAAAGAAAATATTCTCATGTAGCCATTAAAATTTCATTGGAATAATTCATGACAAGAAAAATGCTTACAATATATTCAATAAAACTTTTACAATGGATTTCAATTATATAAGAAAAACATCTGTGTATATATTTACACAAATGCACCATGATCACCTCTGAAATTGGGAAATTAATGATTCATTTTCCTTTAGATACTTTTCTATATTTCATGAATTTTATTTATCCAATGTTTATTCCAGCTGTAGTTAACAGAAGTAATAAATTCTACTAACTGTTTCATAAACTGTATTTAAATATCCAAAATTGGTTATTACAATCTGAAAAAAAATACAGCCTCTTCTGAAGCCAAAGGTATGATAGGGTTTTGTTTTGTTTTGGTTTGTTTTGTTTTTTATGAGTGTTTCGGAGAAAGATAATAAATATGCTGGCTGAGACTCAAATTTTCAGATGCTAGATTTTTTTCATTTGCTTGACTCTAATTTCAAAGAATAGATAATTGAAAATTAATAATCATATCTTTAAAGTTGAAATTATTCCAATTACTCAGTAAATATTCAGAACATGAAGTAAAACCTACATATTTCTGTTCTTTAAGGAAGTTTATAGCTTTTATTTATGACTATATTCTGGTGAATTACAGACAC
Source organism: Trachypithecus francoisi (assembly GCF_009764315.1). Classification (NCBI taxonomy): domain Eukaryota; kingdom Metazoa; phylum Chordata; class Mammalia; order Primates; family Cercopithecidae; genus Trachypithecus; species Trachypithecus francoisi. The sequence goes on from NW_022681465.1 coordinate 135,586,697, forward strand.
ACATTTTTGCACGCATAGCATTAGACATTTTTTTTTTTTTTGAGATGGAGTCTTGCTCTGTCGCCCAGGCTGGAGTGCAGTGGCCGGATCTCAGCTCACTGCAAGCTCCGCCTCCCGGGTTCACGCCATTCTCCTGCCTCAGCCTCCCGAGTAGCTGGGACTACAGGCACCCGCCACCGCGCCCGGCTAGTTTTTTGTATTTTTAGTAGAGACGGGGTTTCACCGTGTTAGCCAGGATGGTCTCGATCTCCTGACCTCGTGATCTGCCCGCCTCGGCCTCCCAAAGTGCTGGGATTACAGGCTTGAGCCACCGTGCCCGGCCAGCACTAGACATTTTTTAAGGCTCTTTGGTTATTTCATTTGATCTTCCAAATAATCTTGCAAAATGGCCAAGACAGATATTACCATTCCTATAATGGTGGAAATAAGGCTTGGAGTGCTGGTCACATATGCTAATAAAAGTTGAGGAATGAGATGGAAACTCCAAATCTCATTATTTTTCAAACATAGCATGCTGCTTCTCAAAACCATGATGAGAAGTCTTCTGCCTTCAAAGATGGTTAAAGAGAAAAAGTGTATCACTCATATCTAAGTATTTTTTTTTAATGATGAGAAGTTAAATGACAGCTTTTATAGTACAGACTGAGATTTGCAGTCAAAGCTAGGAGGTCTCAATTCTAGTCCTTTCTATCATGCTAGTATGCTGTGTGATTTTTTTGAATGCTCCAAGTCTAGGTACATAAAATCTTTTCCTGCTACCTAATTCTAAGTGCCTGCTAAATAAATTCAAAAACAATTGAGCAAACAGATAGTAATGACTATCTTCCATTTGCTCCTCCACATTGACTCTTGCCTTCTCTATCATGCTGAGTACCCTGGACGGCTTGTCTGTAAGGACTGCATTAATGGGCTCTCTGGTCCTCAACATCCCTGGTTGGGCGTGGTCAATGTGGAACATAAGCAGACTGGAGAGAAGGTGATGAGTGGGGTCAGGTCACTTACTCTTTTTGTTCCCTCCCCCCTCTCCTTTAGGACTAGAAGTGGCTGTAGCTCCCTCAGCTGTTTCAGGACCCAGAGCACAGCCCTCTCCAGGATTGCTTTAAACTCTTCCCACATTCTCAGCTTGAGTAGGCCCTCAGTTTCTTAACTGGAAAAATGGAAAAATAAGAGAAATTTTTTTTTTCTGGCTGATTTGACTTCACAGAAAAAAATTACTCTTTCTCAAAGTGGGCGAAGCTAAGGAGTGTCTAGGATTGGTGGGCACTCACAGAAGTTTAGAGAAAAGAGGATTCTCAGAGAGCATCCAGTAAAATTCAGAACCCTTATCCTACAGATGTGGAAATAGTGGACCACAGTGTGATTCAGTCATGATCAGTAGCTTTAGTTTCTAAACATCCAGCAGTCAATGCAGTCCTTTCCACCAGTGGGAACCTAAGGGCTAAATCTTATCACGATGCAAAAAAAAAAAAAAAAAATCAAAAAACCAAATACACAGTTCCCTGTTCATTTGAATCACCAACTTTGATATTATGTACTTCTTGAAGAATATTAATTTGAGTGACTCACATAGTTTTAACATTTGAGCATACATTAAGAGCTAATATTTTAATATATCATTTCAAAATTTGGATATAAATTAAGAAGCTAATATTTTTGTCACATTATTTTAATATTTTTGTCACATTATTTTAAAAATCACAAAATTGAAATAAAAAACTGTGATTATACTGTATTTCCTATCAATGATAAGTTAAACAAAGAACCCTATTCAAACCACTTTACTACTGTACCAATTATAGTTACTTTTAATATATCCTTAATAAAAAGTTACATTTCTAAAATCCACTGGGTTGTAGCACAAATTATCAAAGGTATGTGTGTGTTCATGAACAGAGCTACACGATAATGCTTTTCCCCAATAATGAGAGAAGATAACCAGAATGGAGAAAATCTCTTGTTTATATGCTACAGCAAACAATTTATATTGCTGATTGTCTACTTAGCAGAAAAATATTTTCCCTCCTTGATTGAACACTACATTTCTAGGCCTTTGTAGAGTTCATGGCAAAGTGAAGATAAGGGAATAGTGAGGGATGGAGGTTTTGAGCAGGTGGGATTAATGGGTTTTCTAAAGAATGTTGATGGACAGTCACCCATTAGACCTAAGCAACAGGCTGGGCACTAGCTTTGGGGTCCAACACCTGGCTCTGTTTATTCCTAACTATACTTCCTAGAGTGCATTTTATAGTTTGAGAGTTAGTTTTCTCATTTGAAAAACAGTGAAAGTAATACTCATGCCCACAGTGCATGTGAAGACTAAATGAGATAATATATAAGAAAGAACTGAGTCCAGTTCTGTCATAGAGTCAGGACTTAGTAAATTGTACTCGCTGTTTTAATTACTTTTACTATGGTGACCACAGCTATTTGTTCATGTCCAGGGAAGATATTAAAGATCTCAGTGACTAAAGTTAAGCATATCATCAGAATCCTGTCTTTAACAAGTGTGATATATCTCCTTGCTTTGCAGAGAAAACCTGAGAATTTTGCTCCTATAAGCATTAAGAACCTCAAATGCAATAAATCTTTGAGCATGCTTTAACTAAAATTTGTCAAGGATCAGAGATGCATGACAATAAGCCATTTCTATGCAATGTATGACAGTTTCTACTTTCTTGGATTTGTCTCAGAAGGCAACAGTAAACCACTCTGCGTTAAACCGAATGTGAAAATCAAGAGTTCTTACTAAGAACACCTGCACTAGAATTCAATTGTGACATATTTGAGTGCAGAATCCCAAGTAGAAGTGGGTGATTTCCAACAATCAGCCCATTAAAAGACCTTAAAATGACCCAGGGACCTGAAAAAAATATACATTCCTAGTCTCCACTCCTGGAATTTCTAATTCGATAGGTTTGGGGTGTTCTGTATAGCTGCGTATGTGCGTTTTTGGTATTTTTCTTGAGACAGAGTCTTGCTCTGTCACCCAGTCTGGAGTGCAGTGGCACGATCTCAGCTCACTACAACCTCTGTCTCCCGAGCTCAAGCGATTCTCCTGCCTCAGTCTCCTAAGTAGCTAGGACTACTGGCACATGCCACCACACCCTGCTAATTTTTACATTTTTAGTAGAAATGGGGTTTTGCCATGTTGGCCAGGCTGATCTCAAACTCCTGACCTAAAGCAATCTGCCTGCCTCAGCTTCCCAAAATGCTGGGATTACAGGCGTGAGCCACCGCACCTGGCCACAGCTGTGTTTTAATATTCTTCATGGGATGCTGCTCAACAGCAAGATTTGGGAATATGAGAAATTAACATTGACTAAGGAAGCCTTAGTTCTAGTCTGACTAACTTACAGAGTACTCTTTGCAATGCTCTCTCTTCTCTTGGCTTTGGTTCACATATTCGTAACATGAAGGGGTTGCATTACATCTTTAAGACCTCTTCTAAAATCTGCCATTCTGGGAGCCTTATGATTCTCACTTGGTGAAAGTGGAATAGTTAAAAGTAAATGGAAGGAGCTAGAAAGAAAAAGAAATACGCTGGTAAATGTAGAAAAGATCAATGCACGTTTGGCCCATCAGGTGGGATTTGGCAGGTCAATTGGTTTTTTGATAGTTTCTTGGAAGACTCTCCTGCCACACGAAGCAAAAACAGTATCTGCAACCTTCTGTTTCCTCTTATCTCAGAGGTGTGCTGCCTGTGCAGCAAGGCTGCCAGGCTCCCGCATCCTGAAATGTTCATCAGGTTAAAGTTAATGAGAAACTAGCCTTGGCAGGAAGCCCACTCACACCTCAACTCTCCCAGTCACTGGCAAGGAGCACAAGTGAGTCTGTGAAGAAGGAGGGCTACTTGGCTCTATCAGACACCCACTCACACGGAGCAGCTGCAAAGCCATCATGCCGGACACTGCAGACATTATCCAGAATAAATCCTGTGTGCTTCTTTTTTTTTTTCTAGCCCACGACATTACTAGGTTTGTCTTGCTTTCCATAATTTGGTGTTGGTGTTTCTTCCCCACTAAAAAGAAAGGTTGTGACCTGGAGGCTCAAGAGATAACTAGGTTGAAAACATAAATTTGCTTGGCCTCCACAGTGTTTATATAACATTTAAGTCAACATTAGAAAACTGAAATATTTCGCATAAAAAGCCAATTTTTCAGATTCCCCTGTAAAACACTAAAGGTTTGGCAACACGGCACCACTCACAATATTTGAGAGCTGAGTAATAGGCTGCCCTTTTTAGAAGAAACATAATCTCTAAGCTACCCTAGACCCCACCAGTCCTTATTGTATCTCTGACAAAAAGTCTAACATCCATGACCATTTAAACTTGTTCCAGATAGATAGATAGATAAATTTTTCATAGAGAAATACTTTGGTGGCTACATTTCTAACAAAAGTGGGAATAAAGAGAAGAAAAGTCTGGTCTCAGAGAGCAGCAGGCTTCAGAAAAATAGATTATTCTATGATTGTTATTGTTTCATGTTCTCATTGTTGTACGATGTTGCAAACCTTTCTTGCATGCTTAAAATGCAAACCTGACCTATTTTACTCATTAACATTCCCTGCCTCGTCCCTGTAGACATTGGATTTCTCATCACTTTATGAAAAGAAGAACCGAGCTATGTCCAGATCCAGTAAAAAGTCAGGGAAGCCAGGTGTGGTGGCTCAAGCCTGTAATCCCAGCACTTTGGGAGGCCGAGACGGGTGGATCACGAGGTCAGGAGATCGAGACCATCCTGGCTAACAAGGTGAAACCTCATCTCTACTAAAAAATACAAAAAACTAGCAGGGCGAGGTGGCGGGCGCCTGTGGTCCCAGCTACTCGGGAGGCTGAGGCAGGAGAATGGTGTAAACCTGGGAGGCGGAGCTTGCAGTGAGCTGAGATCCGGCCACTGTACTCCAGCCTGGGCGACAGAGAGAAACTCCGTCTCCAAAAAAAAAAAAAAAGTCAGGGAACAGGACAAGGAGCAGCATGTTGCAGGGAAGTGATTTTCAGCTCTCTTGAAACAAAAGTCCCTTTAAAGTAGAAAAAAATGACTTGCTGAAAAAAATACTTCTATCAGTTATCTGTTGAGAGGCATAAGGTTGAGTGGTCAAGCACAGTTTAAAAGCCAGCCAGCCTTAGCTATATACAAATGATCCATTTGCTTAACCTCTCAGCCTCTGTTTCTCATATGAAGATAATTAATAATCTTTCTCATGGTTCTTATGATACTCAAAGAAAAGTCACAAATAAAGCACTAAGTGCAGCACATAGTAAATGCTCAGTAAGGGCTATTACCATTATAATTACTGATTGATAACATTCATCATGATAAAAAGCTGGTAAAGGTACATTATAATTTTGAATATATTTATTTTTGAAATGAATTTTTTTTTGTCAGTCACAGTGGGTCCGCAATTGGTCATCAAGAACTATCACCCTAGAGTCTTCCCCCAGATCTGACAAACACTATTTCTAAATGAGTGGCTACAAAATCACCCAAGGAGAGGATACTAATGGAGGCATAATTAAATGCATCTTACCTTTTGGTATATTTCTAATTAGACTGTCAGCCAAAATAAGACCAAGGTAGTCCACGAGGCTGCTCTCAAGTCTATTCAATGTAAAGGACCCATGAAACATAAGGAAATAAAAAATTTGATCCCTTAAAGAGCAGGATTTCAGGAGAGTTCACATTGTTAAAGAATGTAGTGATGTTTACTTATTTTCTTGAAGATCTGATTTCTAATTACTTTCCTTCATGGAGATAACAAAAGAAAATGCAAATGTAGTTTTTAAAGCATTATTTAAAACTAAGGCCCACATTAAAAACCTCATCACAGCCTGAATTTCTGTACACAGTCCATTAAGAGAACCAAAGTCCTGTTTTTCCCAGGAAGAAAAAAAGCAACATTTTTTACTCACTTGATTATGAAAGTTCCTTTGCAAATTTACTTATCTATGGCTCTGTGACAGGTTTGGAACATTCAATTCATAGAATAGAAAGGTATATTCAAAGAGTGCTACCAGAACCTAGTTTGAAACATTTAAACAAGACAACACAGCAAGTGAGCTATGATCACCTAAGAGAAATTAGCTGACATGTTGACATGAGCTTATGTCAAGTGTGATTTAGTCTTTGAAAAACAGAGATTATACTATTTTTCTTCCCCTACTTTTGCTAAGCTAAACCTACCAAGCTCATTTTCTAACTAACTCAGAGGGAGAGAGATGACATCTGATGCATTTCTGGTGAATAGAAGAAGAAAAGAAGCAGACTCACAGAATCCTAACTTTGAAAAGTTAGGATTTTTTGATTGGTCAAAGGATACTTTGGTTGCATTTTCTTCAAGAAGTTATATATTCACAAGCCATTATCTAAGTAAGTGCTATCCAATGGAAATATAATGTGAGTCACATTTTTTAAACTTTCTAGTAGTCAGATTAAAATGTAAAAAGGTGAAGTTTCAATATTCTGTAACCCAGTATATAAGAAATACTACCATTTCAACAGGTAGTCAACACTGAAAACGTATTACAAAAGGGTGAAGTATACAATATATGATTTATATGTCAATAAAGTTGTTAAAATGAATAGAGATATCCTATATTTTTATACTAAGTCTTGAAAATCTTATGTGTATTTTACACTTAGAGCACATCTCAATTTGGACTTGGTATATGCATTTCAAGAGTTTAATTGCCATATATGGCCACTGGCTACTGTACTAGATATGTAATTTAAATGACTTGTGTATACAATCAGGACTTATGTGAAGGGACTATCATGCGCATTTAATTCACCTCCTCTTTAGTTCACCCTCTGACCCACGAGGTTTTCAGTAAACAATATTTAAAATAGTCAGGACTATAAAGACACATAAAGGAGTTTTTAGTAAGGTCAATGTCTTAGTCAAAAAAACTAATCAAGGAAAGTGTAATCAAAGAAAAAGGTTAACCAGCAAATGTAATATTAAGTGAACTCAAGTTTGTATTTGTTTTTTTTTTTTTTTTTTTAACTTAAAATTATTCAACATTATAAAGGGGATAAACTAATAACCTCAGTTCTGGTTTTTTAAAGACCATTTTCAAAAAAGCATCTCCCTTGTACTTGCCATGTATAAATCAACACCTCAATACAAGCAACGTATTCAATGGCTTCAAGAGAAACATCTTTGGCTCTAGCTCATGATCCTCACTCTTGTTTTCTCTTTTCCCTTGTCTTCTGTTTATGAATCACAAAATCCAAACAGAACAAATCTGGAAAGACTAGAGGGTCTTCCTTGGAGAGTATGGAAAGGGGAATCTTTCCAGACCACCCCACGAAGAAGAAGAAGAAGAAAGAAGAAGAAGAAGAAGAAGAAGAAGAAGAAGAAGAAGAAGAGGAAGAGGAAGAGGAAGAGGAAGAGGAAGAGGAGGAGGAGGAGGAGGAGGACGAGGGAAGAAGGAAGAAGGAAGAAGGAAGAAGGAAGAAGAAGAAGAAGAAGAAGAAGAAGAAGAAGAAGAAGAAGAAGAAGAAGAAGAAGAAGGAGAAATGATGTAAACATGTAGACATACTTTTGGTCCAGCTGTATCTTAAAGGAATCCTTGAAAAAGAGACTGGAAACTCCTTTCTGCAAAAATTAGACTGTATTCTACATTGGCTTCCAGTTTTGTTAGTAAACATTTCTTCACAATCAAGTCCCCTGAGTCAATATCCTGGAAGGGAACCTAGGCAGCATCTTGGTGCTCAGATAAGTTGATGTCCTTTTACTCTAAGCATGATTTTTCTTCCAGGAAGTAATTAATAGAAGTGAGCCAATGCCTTATGGCATTTGGAGAAACTTTCAACTGGTTTGTAAATTCTGCACTCTAAATATAAATTTAATATAAGGAATAAAAGGGCAGTAAATAACAGCAGTACACATTTCTAAAGAAAATAAGGAATCTACTACCTCAGTGTACACACTCTGCAATTGTTTTTGGGCAGAGGTGAACTCCATTACATTTTACACAGGTTATGAAATAAGAACTAAGAGATGGTATCTATCCACAGTTGTGTCACACATCCAAAAACAAAGGCCTGACTATTGCTTTTAGTAGTGACATCCTTGGAGGTGACTGCCATAGATACAGGAAAATTTGTCTCTTCCTTTCTAGGTCTTCATGTAAAGAATGAAGATAGGAAAGAGGAGAAAGTAGGAATTTCTTATGTCTGTTCCTCAGCTTCTCTCTCTGACCCCACTTCTATATACCATCTATCTCCATTGGCTCCCCCGATGTATCTATATTATTGTGTTACTGAATGGTATAAGCTCCTCTCTATTCTTAATCTAAATTCAGAGTGATGAAATGTTTTATTTTTTTTTACCGTTTTTATGCTTATCTACTGAAGTCAGATTTTCTTCTTTCTGTCATCTTAAGAGCCTTTGAAGTACAGATGTTTTTAACTTTCAGGCCACATGACTACATACTTAACATTCTGAAAGTCCTTCTAGCTCTTTTTTATGTCACAGAATAAATATAAAGACCACTGAGCAGCTTTGAGGAAAAATAGTGATCAATTAGTAAGCTATCTTTCAAAAAGCAAAACAAGTTCATTATAACAGAAAGCAAGTCACTGCGTAGAACTGCCTCTTCTTTCACAAGAATGGATTTTAAGAGTCTTAGAGAAAACACAGTCTAAAGATCACTGCAGGGAAGCCACAGCTTATCCCCTTATGAAATCCTGTGTCCTTACAACATTCCACGCTTATCACAGAAAATGTTAATTCAATGTCAAATCAGTGCATATTTATAAAGCTCTATACTGCATGCATGACACTGTACCAGGTACAGAAGCTACACCATCAAACAAACTCAACATCCTTCTAGCCATTAAGGAACACCACAGTCCAGTAGGAAAGACAACTGTTAAGCAGATAATTGGAATTCAAGGTTTGATGGCAGTACAACATGGGAGAATTAGGGCACATCGACCAAATACAAAGGAGATGGAAGCAGCCTAGTGTAGGGGGTTAATGAAGGTCTGTTAAAACATAAGCTGAGCCTTGAAAGGCATTTAAAACTTTGCTAAATAATGTGGGTAGGAGGGTTGAGAAACATGCCAAGTGGGTGGACTAGTAAGCATCGGCAAAGGCTTTAGTTGCTGGCGTGGTTTTTTAGAGGAACCAAAAGGAGCTGCAAAAAGAGTAGACAGAACTGAGAGTGGTGGCAGGTGCAGGGAGCCCTGAAGACTTACCTAAAGAATAAGAAAGCCTCTGGCCTTCACCCTAACTCTAACAGCACACTTCTGGAGCGTTTTAGACAGAGAAGAGATGCCAATAGGTCTGCATTTTTAAAAGACCACTCTAGCCGCAGGGTGGAGAACAGAGGAGAGAACAAGGATGACTGCAGGGAGACCAATTAGGAGGCTAAAAGGGCACTGGTTTTCAAGGCCAAGTCTCAGTTGTAAACTGGTCCCCATGTGAATGAAGCCTGAAAACACATTTCCGTTAGCCCACAGACCATTTTAAGAAATAGATGATTCCATATACAAATGTGCACCTTCAGCATCTCACAAATGATAGCCTAGCAAACCATAGGCTAACTTAAGTACGCAAGGAGGCCATGCCAGCCTCCTTCAGGCAGGGCATGCCTCACGACCCTCCCCACATCACCCCACCAGCTCTCAAGGTCCCACCTCCCATGGCCCCTTCACTAGCTAGCCCTTATAGAAACTATGGTAAGTGACCTCCAGCTGAGAACCATCTACTGATCTATCTCAAGATAAGGAGGTATAAAAGAGTCTATTCTTCAAGGGCTGAAGAGGTGAGAAGCCCATCCCTAGGGCTGCCCTTTACTGAGAACCAAGAGACAAGGAAGAGATCACAGGCTCTGCTATCCTGAGAGAAGCTGAAAGTATTAGTTCAGGGATGATGAAAATAAGCATCTGAAGAATAACATCCAAAACGTGATTCAGTCTGCTTATCAAAGTATACTATTGAAAAACCATAAATCAAATTGTTAGAAAGAATGAATAAGAGTCAATATTTGATAGCACAACAGGGTGACTATAGTCAGTAATAATTTAATTCTACATTTAAAAATAACAAAGCATATAATTGGATTGTTTGTAATGCAAAGGATAAATGCTTGGGAGAATAGGTACCCCATTGTACATCATGTGATTTTACACATTGCATGCCTGTATCAAAACATCTCATGTACTCCACAGATATATACCTACTATGTACCTGTGACAGGCCAGGTTGCCATTAGCAACCAGAACAGTCAGTTTCCACTAACTCTCTATTAAAATTCTGATGAATGTATAAGTTAAACATTAAAAAACTGGAGAAACTGGTGCCTGAGTACAAGGGCTGGAATATGAAAACAAACCCATTCAGAACCGCTTTCTTAGACCCTAAAGTCTTTCTTAGACCCTAAAGTCTGGTTGAATAATAAAAGCACTCTTACACATATACCTTGTACCAGGGCCCACTTTAGATTAAGAAACTTTCCAAGGCTTTAGAGAAAACTTTCCAGACCCCCGACCCTAAAGATTAGATACAGATTGAATGAAACCCTCCTGCTTATAGGTGCACTTCTGCACTTAGGCATGAAGCTTAACATGTATATGAGCACTAGAAAAAAAAACTTGTAACTTTGAGTTGGTCTGGTGAGTTACTCCAGCCTTCTCCTTGTAACCAGATGCGGAAATAAACTCCCTTCTTTCCCAGTCTGTCTGTATCTCATTATTGGACGGCAAGAACAAGCAGCTGGACCTCATTCTGTTCAGGAACATACCCACAAAAATTAAAAATTAAAAAAAAAAAAAGAAAGACCAAAAATCAGTTACATCAACAGGAGTCAATTTTAAGCAGCTTCAAATAGAAACCTTTGATTGCAATGGGGATTGGGGGAAGACTTCCATATGTTAGCAAGACAGATAAAATAAATAGATGCCAAACAGCTGCCAGGACCACTCAACTTTTTCTCTTGGAGAGAAATTTTTAGATTCATGAGGCTGGACAGGCACTCCAAGCACTCTTTGAAACAAGACAAGCCCAAAGGTACCCCGGTTTCCAGGTGCTGTGTTTTCATATAGTCTGCTGATACATTTGGGCAATATATCTATTGCTCAAAATCATGGCATATTTTGTTATATTTTTTATTTGAAACATGATTTCCTTATAGAGTTTTTGTTGTTCATTACGTGGTTTACATTTGTCTTTGCTTTCTCATCTTCAAGGAAGACACACATTCTTTTTTCACTACATCACTTGGCTCACCACATCACTTACTGGGGGAAGGGTAGTTTTAGCAGCAGAAAAACAAAGGTTTATGATTATAGCCTTTAGCAAAGTTCAAGTGGCACCATTTCTTAGCTTTTCTAGCCCCGGGTATGAACTAAACAGAAGGAGGCTTCCTCCTTAATCTCTTCCTTTTTATTTCATTCAGGAGTACATTTGGCATTAAGATGAAAGGTTTACCAAAGATCTAAGAAAGAGATGAAGCTTCAATAAGTCATTTAACCTGGCAGTCGTTCTATGTGAGTTCTGCTTCCTTTAACATCTGAATGTCACTGTATTAAAAGACAGTAGAATTTCTCCCAGTTATTTATTGGAAAACTTGCAAATTGCCATATCACTAGATTTTGTAGCAGATTTAAGTATTTCTCAGAATTCTAACTATTTATTTACTCATTTTTCTCTTCCTGCATTCTCATCTCTAATTTCTTGTCTCTGCATTATAAAGATAGCTGATAACATTTGAAAGTTTTATCATTAATTCAACATACATCCTGACAATTTACTACATACCAGCCCTGGACACAGAAATCTCACTTTCTAGTCAGGGAGTATGCAGCAAGAAACAATAAAAAAAATTAAAAATGTGGTGATTGCTGTAATAGACATATGACATGGAAATGCAAACAGCCAGGGAAAACCAGATGGTCAGAGAGTGGAGGAAAGCCTCCTAAGACTTTGAGCTCTTTTAGAAATGACACTTATGTAAAACTGGTAATCAAGAGAATAAAATGTATCCTTTCCATGTTAGGCTTGGACATTGCTTCACAGGCTCACACAAAGATTATTGAACTCCACAAGAATTCAGTGTTTGACATTGTTATTTACTAGTTCATGAGAGAATTTACTTGTTAACATAAGACCTATACACCTTACTTAAAAGATAACTACAAGGTTATAGTACTATTACCCTATAGGACTAACTCATTTTGTTTCTAATTAAAATTTATTTCAAAATGCCTTTTGTGGTGGACATAATGTTGTTCCTTTAAACATTCTTTGACCCAGTTTTACCATCTTCCTATTATTTTCATTAATTAATGAGCTGAATAAAGCCTTTGCCATACATTCATTATATATTTGAAGGAGACTCATGCTTTTACTTTCTAAGTATTATACTTTGGCAAAGTACGTCTTTAAGGATGAATAAGAGTCTATCAAGAAGTCATGGGCCAGGCGCGGTGGCTCAAGCCTGTAATCCCAGCACTTTGGGAGGCCCAGATGGGCGGATCACGAGGTCAGGAGATCGAGACCATCCTGGCTAACACGGTGAAACCCCGTCTCTACTAAAAAAAATACAAAAAACTAGCCAGGCGAGGTGGCGGGCACCTGTGGTCCCAGCTACTCGGGAGGCTGAGGCAGGAGAATGGCGTGAACCCGGGAGGCGGAGCTTGCAGTGAGCTGAGATCTGGCCACTGCACTCCAGCCTGGGCGACAGAGCGAGACTCTGTCTCAAAAAAAAAAAGGAAGTCATATATTCCTTATTTTAAACATTTTCCCCAAAATAACACATATAAATGGAGAAATAATAAACTAATAAGTTAAAATAAAACAGTTCATTTCCCTACCCTCCCTCCATACCTGGTCTTCCCAGAAACAATTAACTAAATTAGCTGGCTCTGTACTTTAACTCTCTAGTGGTTAGCTCACTAACTCTTATTTTTAGTCTTATATTACTCTCATTGTTTACCTTTTTAGGATATTGTCTATTCACTACCTCTGTAAAGTATAAGAAGTTAGCTTATTTGCAAAATCCAATTCCCTTTCAAACTTTGTTTTTCGATGGTTAAAATTATATGTAAAATTACAACCAAAGTTAAAGTTGTAATTTTAAGTAATGTATCTAAACCTTCGTCTTATTTCATTAATCTCAGAGGAAAAATCTTCTCATTTTGTTAAAGTAGTCATATCTCCACCTTTCCTTCACCTCTTATTCCCTTGACACCATCTACCATGAAGTGCGTTTGCTTCCATTGTCAAGCTTTGTAACATTTGGTTAACGTGACTGTGAGTTTTCTTTATAGATTAATTCTAAAGTTGAAAACCAGTTTATTATGACAATATGAATTATTCATTGGAGAACCAGGTAGTATGCTAAGATGATGTTTATTTATCTTTGAATGCAATGTTATAACCTCTAAACCAAAAAAGTCAAATCCTTTTCTTTTTTTTTTTTCTTTTTTTGAGATGGAGTCTGGCTCTGCCGCCCAGGTTGGAGTGCAATGGTGCTATCTCGGCTCACTGTAAGCTCCACCTGCTGGGTTCACGCCATTCTCTGCCTCAGCCTCCTGAGTAGCTGGGATTACTGGTATCTGCTACCACGCCCAGCTAAGTTTTTGTATTTTTAGTAGAGACAGGGTTTCTCTGTGTTAGTCAGGATGGTCTCAATCTCCTGACCTTGTAATCCGCCTGCCTTGGCCTCCCAAAATGCTGGGATTACAGGCATGAGCCACCATGCCCGTTCTCAAATCCCCCCCCTTTTTTAAAGCTATATCTGTTGCTCAAATTTATGGCACAGTTTGTTATTTTCTAATGCTTTTTATTTGAAACATGATTTCCTTATATAGTTTGTGTTGTTCATTCTGTGGTTTACAATTGTCTTTCTTCTCTTTAGGGAACACACACATGCTTTTTCACTTCACTTTGTTCATGTGAAAAAATCCTTCATTGGTAGTAAATGCTTCATTTTTCTTCTTGAGTGTATCCTTCTTGAAGTTTTTGGACTCTATACTTTTAACCAAATACTTACTAGAACTGCTAATAATTATCTTCAACTTTTTTGGGAGGCTTTCATTAGTCTCACTGTTTCTTAATTTATTAAAACAATTCTTTCATAAAATTCATTCTTAATTTCAAAGAATAGATTCAAAAAGGATATATAGGGTCTAAAAACCTTGATGCTTTAAAATGCCCTTGTTTTGACCTCCCTTTGCGTTTGGCTTTATCTTAGTTTGTTCTCACACTGCTATAAAGAAATATCTGAGACTGGATAGTTTACAAAGAAAAGAGGTTTAATTGGCTCATGGTTCTGTAGGCTGTACAGAAAGCATGGTAGCATCAGCTCAGCTCCTGCAGAGGCCTCAGCAAACTTACAATCATGACAGAAGGTGAAGGGGGAACCAGAACTTCACATGGCTGGAGCAGGAGGAAGAGAAAGAGAAGGGAGGTGCTACACACTTTTCAACAACCAGATCTCGTGAGAACTCACTCACTATCACAATAACAGTACCAAGGTGATGGTGCTAAATCATTCATGAAGGATCCACCCCCATGACTCAATTACCTCCCATCAGGCCCCACCTCCAACACTGGGGATTACAATTCCACATGAGATTTGGGTGAGCACACAGATTCAAACCACATCATTCTGTCCCTGGACCGTCCCAAATCTTATATCATTCTGACATATCAAAATACAATCATGCCTTCCCAACAGTTCACCAAAGTCTTAACTCATTCTAGCATTAACTCTAAAGTCAAAAGTCTCATCTGACACAAGGCTAGTTAATTCCTTCTGCCTATGAGCCTGTAAAATCAAAAACTAGTTACTTCTAAGATACAATGAGGGTATAGGCATTGGGTAAATACTCCCATTCCAAAAGGAAGAAATTGGCCAAAAGAACAAGGCTACAGGCCTTATGCAAGTCCAAAACCCAGCAGTCATTAAAACTTAAAGCTCCAAAATGATCTTCTGTTATTCCATGTCCCACATCCAGGGCTTGCTGGTCCAAGGGATGAGCTCTCAAAGCCTTGGTCAGCCATGCCCCTGTAGATTTGCAGGGATCAGCCCCTGCAGCTGCTCTCATGGACTGGCATTGAGTGCCTGTGGCTTTTCCAGGAACATGGTGAAAGCTGCTGGTGAATCAACCATTCTGGGGGCTGCAGGGTGGTGGCCCTCCTCTCACAGCTCCATTAGGCAGTGCCCCAGTGGGGACTCTCTATGGGGGATCCAACCTCACATTTCTCCTCTGCACTGTCCTAGTAGAGGTTCTCTGTGAAGGCTCTATCTCTGCAGCAGGTTTCTGCCTGGATATCCAGGCTTTTCCATACATCCTCTGAAATCTTGGCAAAGGCTCCCAAGCCTTAACACTTGCATTCAGTGCACTCACAGGCTTAACAACATGTGGAAATCACCAAGGCTTACAGTTCGCACCCTCTGAAGCAGTAGCCTGAGCTGTACCTGGCTGGAGCCAAGGCTTGAATAAGAGGAGCTAGGAGGCAAAAAGCAGTGTCCTGAGGCCACTCAGGGGAAATGGGGCCTTAGGACTGGCCCATAGAATCATTCTTCCCTCCTAGGCCTCTGGGCCTGTGATGGGAGGGGCTTCTTCAAAGGTTTCTTAAATGCCTTCCAGTCCGCTTCCCCATTGTCTTGGCTATCAGCATTTGCCTTCCTTTCAGTTATGCAAATTTCTGCAGCCTATTTCAATTCCTCTCCTAAAAATTGACTTTTCTACTACAGGGTCAGGCTGCAAATTTTCCAAACTTTTACACTCTGCTTCCCTTTTAAATTTAAGTTCCAGTTTCAGGTCATTTATTTGCTCATGTATATGAACATAGGCTGTTAGAAGCAACCAGGCCAAATCTTGAATGTTTTGCTACTTAGAAATTTCATCCACCAGATACCCTAAATCACCACTCTCCATTTCAAAGTTCCACAGATCCCAAGGAAAAGGGCACAATGCAGCCAACCTCTTTCCTAATGCATAGCAAAAGTGACCTTTTCTCTGGTTTCCAAAAGTTCCTCATTTCTGTCTGAGACCTCCTCAGCCTGGACTTCAATGTCCATATCACTATCAGCATTTTGGTCACAAGAATTTAACAAGCCTCTAGGATGTTCCAAATGTTCCCTCCTCTTCCTGTCTTTTTCTGAGCCCTCCAAATTGTTCCAACTCCTGCCCATTACCTAGTTCCAAAGCTGCTACATTTTCAGATGCTTTTATAGCAATGCCCTGCTTCTCGAAACCAATTTTCTGTATTAGTCTGTTCTCACATTGCTATAAAGAGATACCTGAGACTGGTTAATTTATAAAGAAAAGAGGTTTAATTGGTTCACAGTTTGCAGGCTGTACTGGAAGTATAGTGACTTCTGCTTCTGGGGAGGCCCCAGGAAACTTCCAAGTATGGCAGAAAGCAAAGGGGGAGCCAGCATTTCACATGACCAGAGTAGGAGGAAGGCAGGGAAGTGCTACACACTTTTAAACAATATGATCTCATGGGAACTTACTCACTATCAGGATAACAAGGAGATGCAGCTAAACCATGAGAAACTGCTCCCATGATTCAATCATCTCCCACCAGGTCCCACCTCCAACATTGGGGATTACAATTCCACATGACGTTTGGGTGAAGACAGATCCAAACCATATCAGGCTGAAAATAGTTTTTTCCTCAGAAAATGAAGGGAACTGCTCCACTACTTGCTGCCTTGAGTATTGCTGATAAAATGTTTGCTCAAGCCTGTAATCCCAGCACTTTGGGAGGCCGAGATGGGCGGATCACGAGGTCAGGAGATCGAGACTATCCTGGCTAACACAGTGAAACCCCGTCTCTACTAAAAAGTACAAAAAACTAGCCGGGCGAGGTGGCAGGCGCCTGTAGTCCCAGCTACTCGGGAGGCTGAGGCACGAGAATGGCGTGAACCCGGGAGGCGGAGCTTGCAGTGAGCTGAGATCCGGCCACTGCACTCCAGCTTGGGCGACAGAGCGAGACTCCGTCTCAGAAAAAAAAAAAAAAAAAAAAAAAAGTTTGATACTAGTTTGAAGATTATTTCCTTGCATGTGAGGTATTCTTCTCTCCCTGTTACAAAATGACTTAAGAAATCCTTTTTACTTAGAGTTTTGAAAATTGAAGACAATGAAACAGGGATATAGAAATGGGTTCCTTCCCATTTACTTCACTTGGCTCTAGATATGTAAATTCAATCACTTCTCTTCCTTCAGCATATATAATATTTTATGATTTCTTTGATAATCAACCCCCTCCCCCATTTATCTTGTATCTCTGGGGGTCTTTATAATAAGAGGAAAAACCACTGCATTGATCTACCAGATTTGTCTTTTTACCCAGTGAGATAAACAATAAATCTTGAGGCTTGAGGATAATCTTTGACCCTATGTCCTGCTCTCCACTAGGGCAAGGGTTGGCCCTTCAAGGCCCTGAGCCCAGGCTTTGCTGTGAGCAGCCCACTTATCAGTTCTCACATGCAGAGGTCAGGTGCCTGCAGCTCTCCCAGGCTGAAAAATCACACTTTGGTGCCATAGTTCTGGGGTCTTGGGGTGACCTTGCTCCCATGGCTCTACTAGACATTTTCCTAGCTGGGATTCTCTGTGGTGACCCAGTCTCCGTGGTTGTTAGGCACTGTCCTAGCAAGGACCCTCTTGCCTTCCCACCCCTGTGGCAATTCTCTGCCTGGGTCCTGAGACTCTCCAAGGCATCCTTTGAAATTTAGGTAGAGGTAGCCAAGCCTTCACGCACATGTACTCTGTAATCCTGCAGAATTGGCACCACATGAACACCACTAAGATTTTTGGTTTATACCTTCTGGAGTGGAGTCACAACTAGGGTGGTCAAATAGCAGTGTGCTAGAATTCAGGAAGCAGAGACTTGAGGCAACCCTGGGCAGCAAGCCTCAAGATCCCACAGCTTCCTGGTCCCCTCCTTTAAAACTGTTCTGTCCCAGGGCCCTGGCACTCTAGGTCTGTAATGGAAGTGGCAGCCTCAAAGATATGTGAAATGCCTTCCAAGTCATTCTTTTATTCTCTTTTATGAATAGCATGGGGCTAACTTCTATCCATACTAATCTTCTTATCAAAGGGTCACTTAGCCAGGCACACCCTTGGTTTTCTCTCCTGAACACATGCTTTTTTATCTTTATTTTACTAGGCTGAGAGTTTTCCAGATTTTTATGTTCTGCTTCCTATTTGATTATAAATTCTGTCTTTAACTCATTTTTTCTATTCTCATATTTTACTATGTAAGCAGTTGAGAGAAGCCATGCAGCACCCTAAACACTCTGCCTAGAGATATTCTCCACTAAATTTCCTAGTTCATAGCTCTTAAATTTTGCCTTCCACAAAGTATATGATATGGGAACATGTTGGCCAGGTCTTTGCCACTGTGTAAGAAGGATGGCCTTTTCTTCTGTTTCCAATAAGATATTCCTCATGACCCTCTATGACCTCATCAAACTGGTCTTTCAGCATCCACATTTCTACCAACATTCTGTTCATGACCACTTAGATCATCTTTAAGATAGCCTTTCTCTACAGCTCTCTTCTTCTGAGGCCCTTACCAGAAGCAGCCTTAATGCTCAGTTCACAGCAATACAGGCTTTTTCCAGAATTAACTTTATGACTGTTTCAGCCTCTAGCCATTACCTACTTCCAAATCCACTTCCACGTTTTCAGCTCTTTGTTATAGCAACAACCCCACTGCTCTGGTGCTGGTTTCTATCTTGTAATTTTGTACTGCTATAACAAAACACCTCAGACTGGGTCATTTATAAATATAAATTTATGTCTGACAGTTCTGAAGACTGAGAAGTACAGGATCAAGGTACTGGCAAGTTTGTTTTCGGGTGAGGGGTGTCCTCTCTGCTTCTAAGAGGGAAGCTGCATCCTCCTGAGGGCAGGAATGCTGTTTCCTCACATGGCAGATGAGAGGAATGACAGGGAGCACTTCCTTCAACCTCAAGCCCTTTTATAAAGGTGCCAGTCTCACTCCTGAGGGATGAAAGCTCATGACTTAGTCACCTCCCAAAGGCCATACCCTTTAACCATGTTGCATTGCAAATTAAGTTCCAACATGAATTTTGGAGGAGGCATCATCCTTCAAACCATAGCAATTATGTTTTTCTCTTCCATGCTACCTGTGCTCTTCCTAAGTTCAATTGTCATTTCTTTTTGTAAAACAGGGGTGTGAAAGTTTCCCTGTGGTTAGGACATAGAGGAATAAGAACAGAACGTGCTCCTGCCCAAAATGTAAGAAATGGTCTTCAACAGACTAATATATATCTTTCTTTAAAGGTATTAAATTGCTGTGGCTCCAAAGAAGTCTAAGAGAATCAAATTCCAGAGAGACAAAACATTTCCTAGGTGAACAAGGACACAACTCTCATAATTGGAGCCAGGTGCTAATATTGGAGGTAAGATAAGCAGAGAAACAAGTCTACTGGAGAAAGATGGTCTGTGTTTAGAAGAAACTAGCCAACTATTGATGAACCTATAAGCTGATATATTGAATTTGAAACTATAAAAGCCCAAACTATAAAAATTAATTCAAGATAGACTGCTATCCTAAATGTAAAAGCTAGAGGTATAATATTTCCAGCAGAAAACATAGGAGAATATCTTTTGTGACTTGGAATCAAGCAAAGATTTCTGAGGTAGAACAAAAAAAGCAGAAATTATAAAATAAAAATGTAAATAAACTGAACTTCATCAAAATTAAAAACTCCTGTTCTTCAGAAGACATCATTTAAAAAATGAAAAGTCAAGTAACAGACTGGATGAATATATATCCAGTATACATAAATGACATAGAACTATATCCAGGATATTAAAAGAGCTGTTACAACCCAATAATAAAAAGGCAAACAATCCAATAAAAATGGGGCAAAAGACTTGAATAGACTTTTCACAACAGATATACACATGGCCAACAAGCACAACTGAAAGTACTTAACATTACTAGCCAACAGAGAAATGCAAATTAAAACAAGAAGAAATCTTATTTTATATCAACTATGGTTAAATTTAACAAGGCTAACAATACCAAGCATTGACAAGACAATCAAATAATCACATCTTTCATATATCGCTTATGGGAGTGAACCACATTAGAGAACCATTTGGTGGTTCCTTCTAAAGCTAAATGTATACCTACCCCATATCACAGAAATTTCACTCACTGATATTCACTAAGAAGTGAAAACCTATGTCTACACAAAGACATGCTCACAAATATTTATAATAGTGTAATTCTCACTATTCTCAAGTGGGAAAAAGCCAGATGTCAATCAAAAGGAAAATGAATAAGTAATTATGGTATATTAGTTGAATGATGCTGATAAGAAGTAAAATGGAAGGATCTACTGTTACACAAGACCACATGGATGAATCTCAAAAACACACTGAATAGAGGAAGCTAGAAAGAATAGAATAGGCCGGGTGTGGTGGCTCAAGCCTGTAATCCCAGCACTTTGGGAGGCCGAGACGGGCGGATCACGAGGTCAGGAGATCGAGACCATCCTGGCTAACATGATGAAACCCCATCTCTACTAAAAAATACAAAAAAAAAAACTAGTCGGGTGAGGTGGCGGGCGCCTGTAGTCCCAGCTACTCCGGAGGCTGAAGCAGGAGAATGGGGTGAACCCGGGAGACGGAGCTTGCAGTGAGCTGAGATCCGGCCACTGCACTCCAGCCCGGGAGACAGAGCGAGACTCCATCTCAAAAAAAAAAAAAAAAAAAAAAAAAAAAAAAAGAATAGAATATATCCCATAAGACCATGTATGTGAAGTTCTGGTTTTTTTTATTTGTTTGTTTTGTTTTGAGATGAAGTCTTGCTCTGTTGCCCACATTGGAGTGCAGAGCCATGATCTCAGCTCACTGCAACCTCTGCCTCCCAGTTTCAAGTGGTTCTCCTGCCTCAGCTTCCTGAGTAGCTGGGATTACAGGCATGTGCCATCACACTTGGCTAATGTTTTCTATTTTTAGTAGAGATGGGGTTTCACCATGTTGGCCAGGTTGGTCTCGAACTCCTGGTCTCAAGTGATCTGCTCACCCCGGCCTCCCAAAGTGCTGGGATTATAGGCAGGAGCCACCGTGCCTGGCTCCGTGTATGTGAAGTTTTAAAAGACAGAACACTGGTTGCCTCATTGGGAGAGGAAAATATCAGGACGGAATGAACTTTATGGTGAGAGAAATATGCTGTATCTTGATTGGGGCAGGGATTCCATGAGTGTGTACCTTTGTCAAAATTCAGATCCCACATTTAAAATGTGTGATTTTATTGTATATTAATAATATCACAGGAAAGTTGAGTACAAAAATAAATGGGGAAAATGAATTAACTATTTTATTGTAGCTTGTGAAATTTTCCCCACTGTGTTATAATGGAGTCATCTTGCATTAGGGCTAGGTGACAGAACCACCCATATTTGGCAGGCAGGAATTCTACCACTGAACCAGTAATGTTGCTGGCCCCACCCATATTTGAGACAAAATTCATATATAGTCAAAATGACCCTGGAAAAGTTGCTAGAAAAGTATCCAGTATTTCACAATATAGCACAAAAGCATTTCTCTAGGGAAGAAATCAAGTTAAAAACCACAAGAAATACTCCAAGTATTTTTAATCTAGTATAATGCTAAACACATTTTAAATAGTCGAATCTTATTTAATAGAGTGAGATGGTCATGCTATGAAAAGCATGAAGAAACCGAGACCTACTAAATTAGCAAATTTATGCCTCCCATTTGACTGACCATCTGGAATATGTTCCCACTGTGAGTAGAATGAGAAATACTTAAATTATTTTTCTACATGTTCTCTATGTTCCACTGTATATAGTTCAATTGAGATAAGTTAAATGTGCACAATACATGACACTTTTATATGCAGGTCTGTTTTCCCACAAGACTGTGGCTTCATGGGCACATGGGTAGGGCTGAGCACTGGCTGGCTTTCCTCAAAGATAAGCAAGCAGGAAACTAAGCCCAGGCTTGGGATGCCTCAAAGGGCATAAAGAAAAGACCTTACTTGGTCATCCATCCCACTGATCAGCTTTAACTGCCCCCTTGAGAAATTCACTCAGTGTCTTCAGAAAAGAATCCTCCGGTTTTGTCCTGGGGGTAAAACGCTCCTTTCATCTCCATTAATGAGTAGCAATGGAAAAGAGGAAGAACCATCCTTCATACCATAGGCCAACACTCAAGTTTTGCTCCTTTCCTCCCTCACTTTGTCATAGTTCCCAATTTTAAGACCTTTACTGAGTAGTTTCTTGATTTCTTTACTGAGCTATGTTTTATATAATACAAAATTATACTTTTTCTATATATCTTTCAAGAATGTTTTAAAATCACATCTACTGTTTACTCCCCTCCCATTCTTTTTGCCACTTGGGGTTTAACCATTAACTGTATAGAAGAAGGTAGTAACTTTTGCTTGAGTTCCATCCTATAGCTTTTAGTAAAATCCCAGATATCAATGATTTGAATATCATTAAATGTCAAAAATCTTTTCTGGTTATTCCCTAAGTCTATAATCTCTCTTTTAGGTCACACACTTCCTTATATGGAACCTTTGTCTTTATGTGTACACATTACTTCCTAAAGAAGAATGAGATTAAAATCATAAACTATTGAGGGTCACAATTCCCTCTATATCACTACAGAAAGTGTTCCTAACTTTTAATCCATGGATGCACTTAAGTAGATCCAAACACATCCTGAAATTGTATACAGACCATCTGCATATGCATGTAGTCATCTATTTCTGAGAAAAAAACACATATTTTTATTCTAAAAAGTGATCGAGGCTGGCATAATGACTCACACCTATAATCCCAGCAATTTGGGAGGCTGAGGTAGGAGACTGCTTGTGAGCAGGAGCTCAAGAACAGCCTCAGCAATTCAGCAAGACCCTGTCTCTACAAAAAAAAATTAAAAATTAGCCAGGTATGATGGTGTGCACCTGTAGTCCCAGCTACTCAGGAAGCTGAGGTGAGAGAATCACTTGTGCCCAAGAAGCAGAGACTGAAGCGAGCTGCATTTGCACCACTGCATCAGGGCGACAGGGCAAAATCCTATCCCAGAATATAAATAAATAAATAAAAATTAAAAACACAGATTGAAGGTAATGTGATGGAAGAAAAATGTCAGAAAGGTAGTAACTAGATAAATAGACTATATTTCTATTTCTGAGGAAGGGAGTTTTTATCACCTTTATTACAGTGATGAATCATTTGTCTATCAGAATGTCTTACATTTTTTGTTACACCACTAATAATGACATCGAAATGTTATTTGTAGATAAGACAACACCAGTCAGAAAACTCAATTAGGAAGTTCAGATCCTGAAAACTAACCTTCAGGAATCTAAAATATATTGAAAATGGTCTCTTAAAGGAGTAAGTGTATTAAAACCCAAAAAATCTCCAGGGACATTAACATTCATTTATACAAAAAAAACAAAGTCAAAGTATGGAAATAATTCCACAGACATTCCATATGTAGCAACATGTTTCAGAAATGCTTCTTGGCTTCTGAAGCCTAATAGATTAAGTCTAGTAGCTTGCTAAACTGTTTCAAAATTCTAATATAAGACCCACAGTCTCTCAAGCAAGAATTTTTGCATAGGAGACATGGAAAAAGTAACTGGAAGCTGGACAGAAAATCTTCTAATCCAGAAATAGCAGATAGGTTTCAGTTTCCATGCTGGTATCAAGCACTGTCTGGAGTGATGTGTTGAAAGGATTCTACAGCTCCTGAGCTAGAATTAATTAGTGATGTCCGTAAGGCAACAGGGAAGAAGGGTAGTAGCACATGTACCAGGTGTCTTATATCCCTGGCCTAGTGAGAGAGGTGAGGGCTTCCCTAAAGGCAGAAGAGCACAATGCTGTATTAGGAAGAAAGGTAATAAGAATGGATATAGTGGGTAGGAGGAAAATATGAATACAAGACATATAAAATATATTACACAGATGGAAAAACTAGGACAGCAAATAAAAACCCAAACCAACTGGAAATTAAAAAATAAAGAAAATCCAAAAAGAATCCATGAGTCATGAGAAAATGACCTATTTTAAAACTAAATCCATTCTGCCATATATTTATCCACCCATCCATATCT
This sequence comes from Trachypithecus francoisi, assembly GCF_009764315.1. Taxonomy (NCBI): domain Eukaryota; kingdom Metazoa; phylum Chordata; class Mammalia; order Primates; family Cercopithecidae; genus Trachypithecus; species Trachypithecus francoisi. Next base: position 135,610,802 of record NW_022681465.1, read on the forward strand.
ATTGAGTACTTACTATATGCTATGCAGAGTTGGGAACTAGAAGATACATTCATAAAAACAAGAATTGTTGCCTTGAAGAGCTTGAATTTCATTGAGGAAGACTGACTTGCAAATACAATTATAAAGACCACTCTTCACAGTAAGAATTACAATACGGGTTTGCAAAACATGCAATGGAGTCAAAAGGGAATACATGGCTTTCAGTTCAAGGGAGTCCAGAAGGCCTCCAGTGAACTGGAACTTTATTCTATTTTTTATTATACTTTAAGTTCTAGGGTACATGTGCACAATGTGCAGGTTTGTTACATATATATGCATGTGCCATGTTGGTGTGCTGCACCCATTAGCTCGTCATTTACGTTAGGTATCTCGCCTAATGCTATCCTTCCTCCCCCCCTCCACCCCACAACAGGCCCCGGGTGTGTGACGTTCCCCTCCCCGTGTCCAGGTGTTCTCATTGTTCAGTTTCCACTTATGAGTGAGAACATGCGGTGTTTGGTTTGCTGTAATGGAACTTTAAAGGTGAGGGGTTTTCCTGATTTGCTACTGTTGGTGTGGGCACTACAGACGAAAGAACCAGCAAGTGCAAAAGAGAGGAGGCCGGGCGCGGTGGCTCACGTCTGGAATCCCAGCACTTTGGGAGGCCGAGGTGGGCGGATCACGAGGTCAGGAGATGGAAACCATCCTGGCTAACACAGTGAAACCCCGTCTCTAAAAAAAAAAAACAAAAAATTAGCCGGGTGTGTTGGCGGATGCCTGTAGTCCCAGCTACTCGGGAGATTGAGGCAGGAGAATGGCGTGAACCCAGGAGGCAGAGGTTGCAGTGAGCCAAGATCGCACCACTGCACTCCAGCCTGGGACACAGAGCAAGACTCCATCTCAAAAAAAAAGGGGGGGGGGGTGATATTAAAGGACATAACATATTAACATCTTTCTAATAAATGGAAATATTCACTGAAGCTAGTGGAAAGACTGGGGGAAGAGAAGCAAGGAATGAGTAAAAAGACATGACACAAAAAGGTGAATGGAATGGGAAGATGGTGTATTGTACATGAAGCTCTTCAGACAGTCCTTAAGGCAGCAGGGGAGCGGGATGGTTTTCAAAGCATTTTCGCATTTATGCCACTTTGGTCTTCATAACAAATATATGAGATGGGCATAGATTGACTCTTCAATCCAGGCTAAATATGAGGAAAATGCTGGTGTACTGGTGTAAACATTTGAAAAAGTCTCATGGAAAGAAATGACCAAGAGCGGGTGGGTTTAGCAGGAAAGCAAAAGGGAAGAATAAACAAGTTGAAGAGGGAAAAAAAGGTCTTTCTGTAAGATGTGAATTTTTAGTGGAGAGATTTTTAACTTACGTTATATTTGCTTAGTTATGAAAACAATATATTAAAAACTGCAGAAGAAAGTTAAAATGGCCATTTCTTGTGTTGGAGAAAGACAGAGAGAGAAACTGTGTGTGTGTCTGTGTGTGTGTGTGTGTGTGTGTGTGTCTGTGTGTGTGTGTGTTTTAACCCAGCAGATAAGACCTAAATCTGTACAAGATTTTGAACGCAGCAGCAACTGAGATTTTGTTAAGTTTCAAAGGCCTTGGGTAAAATTCATCCCAAGTAAACAAACAGACTGCAAAACATAATGCTCAAGGGGAAAAACACAGATCTTTTTTTCAGTAACTGTCAAAAAGACACTATTCCTAAAACGGTAGCTATCTGAATTAGAAACAAAAAAATAAAGGCAAAAACCACATTCTGCTGCTACCAGAATCAGAAGCAGAATCAAAGAACATTCAAGGAAGTATCCTTTAGTTGGGCAGGACCAAAAGAATCTGGGACTAGAACTGGGCCCATTACATGCATTTTAAGGGCCCAACACAAAGATCAGATGAGAGAATTTTAATCCACCAGGGTGGTTTCAAGAAAGCAACTTGACCTCTTTCTTAGTTTTCGCATCCATAAAATGAGGATAACTTTGTAAGAGCTATTATTGGAAGTAGGAAGAAAAGAATAGAATATTTCTAGAATATATAGGTGAAAAAAATGAGATTATATTTCAAATAAGATATTCTGAATGGCATTTCAAGGTCTCATTGAAGACAGTAAATGCTAAAATTCAGCAAAAAGTCTTTCATAGAATTTATAAAAAATTTCTTTAGCTCAATCTGTTTTGACCTTCATATTCCATGTTAGAGTCAACACTTATAGTTTTTCACACGTGCCCAAAGAGTGCTCCTGTAGAAACATTAATTACTAATTCACTTGAAATTGAATGGAACTGTAATATTTGCTGAGCTCTAGGCTTATCTGATACAAACGCTCATTTTACATTTGAGGAAATTGAGATCCAAAAGAGAGGGTAGGTGTCACATCGATATCAAGTGGCCAAGCTCAGTATACCTCCTGACTCAATAGGGACTCAGTGTATACTGGCAGAATAAATAAAACCAGCTGTAGAAAGTGACGTTCTGAATTATCCAGCCAGATTCTTCTCTTTTCACAAGAAACCATGATTCCCTTCTGCTCATCCTCTCCATGTTTGACACTAAGATATTTATTATCTGAGACAATTTTCAATGCATGATGACTTTCCAGAGAAATTCAATGAGGGCTAAAGAAAGCTGTAAGAGAAGGGCCATCGTAAGACTTGATAAGTTAGCCACAGTTCCACTGCTGTGCTGTGAGGCACAAAAATATAAAAACCATCATTTCCACATCCAAAGAAAACAGACAAGTGCAAAAGTGATCCACATGAATATTAGGACTTCTACAAAACCACCATAAGATTCACTGGTAAGAAAGATCCCAGAGAATAAAATTCTTATCTACACACACACACACACACACACACACACACCCCTCCAGGTACACCTGACAGTACCTGAAAAATTATTCTTCGAAGTCACCCATCTCCCCACGCTCAGTGGTGACTATGAGAAACAATCACAAAACCTACCCACAAAAGCAGCCTCTAATTTCCTTTTGACAACATTACTTGGAGGTACATAGAGATTTTCTACTTATATAGCAAATTGGTAATAGACTAATTAATTTTTCCTTATAGGAAAGGTACTGTTAGCTTGCACATATTTGCAATTTTTCTGGCTTTTAAATTGTACTGTGGAAATCAAGACTTTAAAAGCTACAGATAAAATAAAGACTGATGGTGAAATCATGAAGAAAATAATATGACAGGAATACAAATTGTGGAGGTGCACGGAGGAATTCAGCTCTTCGATGTTCCCAAACAATTAACCTTGTTGATATCTGTTAAACATGCTAAATAGTTTCAGGCTCCTTTCAATCATTCTGGACAGATAAAGCATAACAATTACATTTAATGACAATTTTTCCTCAACACAATTTCCTATATAGTAATTAAGTGCCTTTTTTTTTCTGTTGAGCAACGGGGTCCACTTCATTTCGAGGTTACAAATTCTTATAATAAAACACTGATACAGTTTTTAGAAACAAAAACATTTTGCTTTCAGCTAAAATTAAGTGAATACATAGACACACGTAGGGACTCAGAGCTGCCACATACAATAGGGAATTAGATTATTCTTTTGCTTAGGAATGTCATTGTTCATATAATCTCTAAAACCCAAAACAGCAGCCTAACATTTATAAAGGGCTTATAAGGAACAATCACATACTAATTTTTTAGCAGCATAATTTTATTTAATCCTCACTTGGTATCAGGAAGGTATGAGAATCATCCCCATCCTATGCATGAAGAAACTGAGGTCTGGAGCACCCAGAAAGTAGAACCACCTGGACTTGAGCTAAGGCAGTCTCACGCCAGAGCTCTTTATTAAATGACATTGCCTCTGCAAGTCATCATATGGGATTTTCTAAACTGTATATTACACAGTTTCTGGCTCTAGAATTTATATTATGGTCCATGTTCTAGAAGGTTCACCTTGAGAAAACAGGCTTGAATTAGAGCATTTTAAAGCAATGATCCTTGAGGGCAGAAGTAATATTTGCTTTTAACTTTTACCTCCCCATAATTATTAGAAAAATACAGAATGCTAGCCGGGCGCGGTAGCTCATGGCTGTGATCATGGCACTTTGGGAGGCCGAGGCTGGTGGATCACCTGAGGTCAGGAGTTTGAGACCAGCCTGGCCAATGTGGTGAAACCCCGTCTCTACTAAAAATACAAAAACATTAGCCAGGCATGGTGGCGGGCGCTTGTAATCCCAGCTACTCGGGAGGGTGAGGCAGGAGAATCGCTTGAACCCAGGAGGTGGAGGTTGCGGTGAGCCAAGATTGCACCATTATACTCCAGCCTGGACGACGAGCGAACCTCCATCTCAAACAACAACAACAACAACAATGAAACACAAGAAAAAAGAGAAATACAGAGTGCATTTATTTAACAACCACTGTCCCTAATGGGCTATTCTGGAAGCCTCTTCAAGAGACTGTTTCCTCATAACTGGCCTGGAATAAAGATGGAATCATACAACTTAGGCAATACCATTCTGGACATGGGAATGGGCAAAGATTTCATGACAAAGACACCAAAAGCAATCATAACAAAAGCAAAAATTGACAAGTGGAATCTAATTAAACTTAAGAGCATCTATACAGCAAAAAACTAAAAAATAACTTTCGACAGAGTAAACAACCTACAGAATGGAAGAAAATATCTGCAAACTATGTATATGACAAAAGTCTAATATCCAGCATCTACAAGGAACTTAAACAAATTTACAAGAAATAAACAAGCAGCCCCATTAAAAAGTAGGCAAAGGACATAAATAGTTTTCAAAAGAAGACATACATGTGGCCAAACAAGCATATGAAAAAAAGCTCAATATCAGTGATCATTAGACAAATGCAAATCAAAACCATTACAAGATACCATCTCACACCAGTCAGAATGGCTATTACTAAAAAGTCCGAAAATTACAGATACTGGTGAGGTTGCAGAGAAAAGGGAACATGTATACACTGTTGGTGGGAGTATAAATTAGTTCAACCATTGTGAAAAGCAGTATGATGATTTCTCAGACAGCTAAAAGCAGAATTACCATTTCACCCAGTAATCCTGTTACTGAATATATACCCAGAGGAATATAAATCATTCTACCATAAAAACACATGTGCATGAATGTGCATTGCAGCACTGTTCAGAATAGCAAAGACAATGAATCAACCTAAATGCCCATCAATGACAGACTGGATAAAGAAAATGTTGTATATGTACACCATGGAATCCTATGCAGCCATAAAAAGAACAACATCATGTCTAATGTGGGAACATGGATGGAGCTGGAGGCTATCATCCTAAGCAAACCAACACAGGAACAGAAAACCACATACCTCATGTTCTCACTTATAAGTGGAAGCTAAATGATGAGAACTTGTGAACACAAAGAAGGGAACAACAGACACTGGGGTCTACTTGAAGGTGGAGAGTTGAGGGAGGGAGAGGAGCAGAAAAAAATAACTATAGGGTACTAGGCTTAATACCTGGATGATGAAATAGTCTATACAGCAAACCCCTGTGACGCTAGTTTACCTACATAACAAAGCTTCACATGTACCCTGGAACCTAAAATAAAAGTTCAAAATAAAAAGATGGGGTCATAGGCACTTATGCCAAATGAGTAACATGATAGTTAAGCCAGGCCTTGGAGTCAGACGGACTGACACTTGAATTCAGCTTCTGTGACCAAGCAGTACGATTTGGAGCAAGTTGCTTAACTTTTCTCAGTACCAGTTTCTACATCTGTACATTAGGAATAATGATATCTATCCCAGAGAGTTGTTTCAAGGATCAAATGAGTTTATGCATTTAAAGAAAAGCACTTTGAACAAAATACGTAATTAATGGCAGTTCCTAACAAAAATTTAATGCATTTTAAAATTGAAATATAATTTGCATGCAGTGAAATGCTTAATATGTGTATCATTTAATCAGCTTTGATGATGCATATCAAGACACAGAACATTTTCATCACCCTAGAAATTTCCCTCATGAACATTTCCCAGGCAATACCTCACCAGAAGCAAGCACTGAACCGATTTCTGTCATCATAGATTAGTTCTGACTATTCTCTACTTTCATATACATAAAATTATACAAGTTTTTTTCTGGTGTTAGACCTATACCATACTACTTTTGAGATTTGTCCATGTTATTATGTGTGACAGTCTTTTTATTGTTGAATAGTATTCTACTATATTAGTCCATTTTCACATTGGCTATAAAGAACTACCTGAGACTGGGTAATTTATAAAGAAAAGAGGTTTAATTGACTCATAGTTCTGGAAACTTACAATCATGGCAGAAGGCAAAGGGGAGACAAAGCATGTCTTACATGGTGGCAGGAGAGAGAGAGAGAGAGAGAGCGGGGAACTGCCAAACACTTTTAAATCATCAGAGCTCATGAGAACTCACTCACTACCAGGAGAACAGGATGGGGGAAACCACCTCCATGATCCAATCACCTTCCAGCCAGGTCCTGACCTTGACACGTGGGAATTACAATTAGAGATGAGATTTGGATGGGGACACAGAGCCAAACCATATCATCTACTTTATGAATATGTAAGAGTTTATCCATTTTTTTGTTAGACATCTGAGTTGTTTTCAGGATTGAATTATTATAATTAAAGTTATTAAGAAAACTTGTGCACAAATGTTTTCAATCCTCTTCGATAAATACCTAGGAATGGAATTTCTAGGTCTTAAAGTAGATAATTGGACAACTTTATAAGAAACTGCCAAATTGGTTTTCAAAGTGATAGGAACATTATGTAATTCTACCAGTAAGGTATGAGAACTGTGGTTACTTCACATCTTTTTAACTTTTGATGCTCTCATTCTTTTTATTTTTAGCCATTCTGATAAGTGTGTAGAACTATCTCATTGTGGTTTTAATTTGCATTTGAAAACAAATGCAAATTAAGCACCACTGCTTGTCTTTATTGGCTATTTTATCTAGTTTTATGAAGTGCATGTTCATATATATGTTAAATGTATGCATTACAAATATTTTCTCCTAGTCTGTGGTCCATCTCTTTATTTTCTTGGTGGTATTTTTTGATGAGTAGATGCTTTTAATTTTCATGAAGTTTAAAGTATTTATTTCTTCTTACGGTTTGTGCTTTTGTGTCCCTTCTAAGAAATCTTTTCCTCCCGAAGTTATAAAGATATTCTAGCTTTTGTTCCAGGAGATCTCTAGTGGGGTTTTTTTTTTTTTTTTTAATTTATGTTTCAATCTGTGCTCTGACTCAAACTGATTTTTGTGTATGGTATAAGGTAGAGGTTAAGCTTCTTTATTTTTACATAAATATTCAGCTGTTTTGTACTATTTGTTGAAGCACTTTTTCCTCTTTTGAATTAACATTGTGCTCTTGTTAAAAGCCAGTTGAATATATATATATGTCTACCTATTTCAGAACTCTCTATTCTGTTTTATTATTTATTTTTATTTTTATAGGGACAGAGTCTCGCGATGTCACCCAGTCTGCAGTGCAGTGGCACAGTCATATCTCACTATAACCTCAAATTCCTGGACACAAGCAATCTCTTCACCTTAGCCTCCTGAGTGTCTAGGACTACAGGTACGTGCTACGATGCCTGGCTAATTTCTTTCTTTGCTTTTTTTTTTCTTTTTTATTTGATTTTATTTTTTGTAGAAACAGGGTCTTGCTATGTTGCCCAGGCTGGTCTTGAACTCCTGACCTCATGCAATCTTCTTCTCTTGGCCTCTCAAAGCACTAGGATTACAGGCATGAGCCTTGATGTCTGGCTTACTCGATTTTATGGACTCATTTATTTATAATGACAGCTATTTTAAGTTTAGTTTTTAAATTAATTTTATATCTATTTTTTCCATTTTGTAGATTTCAAATGCAGTAATTAAAACCTCAGAAATTTTGCTTATGATTTTTTGAAAAAGTTTTTTCCCTTTTGATGTCATATGCACATGTATTTATGCATGTGTTCAGTATGTATACATACAAATATACACATACACACACACTAAGGCATATAGGTCATTAATATTCTTAGATTGTCCTAGTTTTTAGACATCAAATTTTTGTAAGCTCCCTTATTTTTCAGAGATCAGGTTGAGCAGTGGTTTTTAAATTTTAGCAAAGCATACGAATTATCTAGATGGTTTATTAAATAAAAACAGATTTCTGGACCTTACTCCAAGAAATTTTGACTTAGTAAAGTCAAATAGTAAGTCTGGGAAAGGGTCGAAGGATTTGCATGCCTAACGAGCTCAGATGATGCTGATGCTGCTGGCTTATGAAACATACTTTAAACAGCATAGGCTTAGAAAAATTAGATGGCCTTTCTAATGTTCATACAGGAGCTTTATTGGAACTTTGATTTGCCTTTTCTAAAGACTAGTTCCATAGCCACTAATTTATAGTGTCTTCACTTGAAAAGACATCTGAAAAATCTATTCCATGCACCACAGCATAAGAACCAGGAAGCATTAGACAGATTGATAGTACCAACACTGCCTCATTTCCTTCTTCCTTCCTGAAAACTGGGTTTTGGTCTGTGAACAGAGACGGGCACATTCTTATATATACTACAGCTGAATAGAGCCCTGTGATGAACATGCACAGCAAAACAGTCATTCTTCTCCCTGCATCCTCTGTCAACAATCAGAGAGAGCTTTATTGTCCCCTTAATGGTTGATTGGTCTCTAAACCAGAAACATTTTTTATAGCCAAGTCCTTTAAAACTTTCCTAAATTTATGTTGTAAGTAGCTAGCATCTAAGTGGATATTCTTGACAGAAGAGACATTCTGAATTAAATTTTGATACTCTCAAAGCCAAAAAACCTCAGTAATCAAAGTCCCAACCCAAACCCCTAAGCTTCTCTAGGTTTTTGAGGACAAGCAGAGAACATTTTAGTTTTCCTTTCCAATAGATCAAGAATATGTGGAAAGGCTGGGCATGGTGGCTCATGCCTGTAATCCCAGTACTTTGGGAGGCCGAGGCAGTAGTATCACTTGAGGTCAGGAGTTCGAGACCAGCCTGGACAACATGGCGAAACCCCATTTCTACTAAAAATACAAACATATTAGCCAGGCGTGGTGGTGGGTGCCTGCAATCCCAGCTACTTTGGAGGCTGAGGCAGGAGAATTGCTTTTGTACCTGGGAGGTGGAGGTTGCAGTGAGCTGAGATTGTGCCATTGCACTCCAGCCTGGACAACAGAGTGAGACTCCAACTCCGAAAAAAAAGTAATCATAAAAAAAAATGAATAAGTGGGAAGAAATAACTGTACCACAACTATACGTCAATTATGTAGAATGTTTATACTTGTACAAGGACTCAATAAAGGTATACTGTGTTGTATTTTTCTTTTATGAATGGTTAATTACCTATTTGGCCCTTAAAACCATGTTAATAAAAAATGAATTCTTACTAAGTATTTATACTTAAACTTCCTTAATGATGCCAAAAAGAGAAAAATAATTTATCTTCTATATAAAAAAAAGAAAAAGTTATTCTGCCTAGGGAAGGAGGAGTGTTTGTTTGACATGCTTTCTAGCAGTTCTGCAAGCAACATGAACATCACAGCTCAATCATTTATTCACTGGCATTTGGGAATACTAGATAGAAAGTGCTTTATCCTCAAAGGAAGGCCCATTCACGACTGGCTAAGAGCACACACCACACTTACTTTAGCAGTGAGAAATTCAGAAATAAAATGACAGCAGGCCTGTGGCCGTAACTAAAGTGATATTCAATAGCTCCACACTTCCATCTTGCACGCGCATGACATATGACCTGTGGTGCCAAGAGAAGGGAGCCAATGCCACACCTCACCTACATTGTTCTCTCGGTTCCCAGAAGCCTTTGGGTTATGAAGGATTATTTTTCTTTCTTTTTTGAAGGAGATTAAAAGGGCATCAAGTGAGTTACCAATGGAATTTTCAGAGACATCCTACAACTTCTCTTGAATATGCCATGTGGTTCTAAGCTGTAAAATCATCTTTTCCCCAGTGCTTTTAACTAGCAGTGAAGGCAATCCTACTACTCTCTACAGTAGATGAGCACAGAGACTTAAATTCTACTAAGTCTGGGAATGAGCCTGGCCCCTGACCCTTTCTTGCTACACAGCCTTAGAAAACCTTTTTACTTATCTCCCCTTTGGTTTCCCAGAACAGAAATCTCTATCCCAGATGGTTGTTATGAGTTGTGCTTATGATATTTTTTTTCAAAGCTCATAGCACAACGCCTGACTCACAATACACACTCCACAAATGGTGGTTCTAAGCATTCTATCTCTCCTCTCACTCCATCTGTCCCTCCCTCCCTGACACTCTCTCTCTCTATATATATACACATATATGCATATACACATGCGCATGCACACACACACACACACACACACACACACACAGAGATACTATTCAATAAATTACATATATTTATACATACAGGTTTTTGTATGTGTATAAGGATGTATTTATATGCATGCAAATGCATACTTTGTTGATGAGTGTCTAATTACCATTACTGTGATAATTATCATTTGAACTAGAAAAAAATAATTGAGACCTTTTGACTTCAACTTAGAGTCTGCTCCAGCATGGGTATATATCCAAAATAAATACAAAGACAGCTCCCCTAAAGACCTTTAACAAAATTTTGTCAGTCTCCTGTGGACACTGTAAATACGAATAGTGTATTACACAGCACCACTTCTTTACTAATCTCTTTACCTGAAGTCTTTTATCACATAAGTATCTACCCTCATTTCTCTTTTCTTTCTAGCTGAGATACCTGCACAAACCTGTCTGCATGCTTTGTCTTTGCCCTCTGACCACCCTCTTTATTATAGAGTCAATGCAGGCTCCTTCAGTTTCTACCATTGTATCTTTACCTGTGGTAATACTTCCCATAAGTGATGGGATCTTTTCAAGATAGAAAAGATCTTTCCTTTAAGAGACAAAGTAAAGAGAAGAAGAAGGTTAGGGAAAGGGGGAGGAGAAAGGCTGCGAATATAGATAAGTATCTTTAAATGTATCACATTTGTCTTAGAAAATAATAAAGTCACAAACCCATACCTTAGCAGTCCTAATCTTCTTGAATCATGGACATAAATTTCAGGGCAACATTGGGATTAAGAAAATCCCCTCAGGCCACCACAAAAGGGACAGTTGTCTCAGCCTTCACATAGGTTCCAGTATAGCCTTCTCCAAATCCCTGAGGATGGAGGTTTCTTTCAAGTCTACAAAATCACCAGAGAAAGACAATGTCCATAAAGAAAAGCAAAAGAAAAAACAAGACAGAGTGATATTAAATTAAAGGCCATTTGGTTTGGAGAGACTAAACAAAAGATATTTTAAATTCTGTTTGTCATAAAATTGCATAATGCCTGAATGGATTCAGTCCTGACTGAATTAAAGAATCATACAAAAAGAAAATTCATAGTCTAGAAGGTATTTTAGGGCCTATCAAATCAAATTTGCTCATTTAACTTACAGGGAAACTGAGGATGGGAGAGCAAAAGTGATTTTCCATGATGATTCATTATCTGTGGCATAGTTCAATCTGTGTGTCAATCAAATCTTTAGTATACAAAAACAATGTGTTTAACACTGGTCTATCATAAAAGTAAGACCAGGCACCAGTGCATCACTCCACCTTGAAATACCTCCCTCAGTTGACTTCTAAGCTACCAAGCTTACTGCTACCACTGGCCACTTCATCTTGGCTACCTCTGTTGCATCTTTTCAACCTCCCAGTTTCCAACATAAGGAGATCTTAGGGTTCAGTCCTGAGCCTCTTCTCTATACACACTTTCTCACCAGGTACATCCTCCAGGTCCACAGCTTAAGATAGCAGTTATACTCTGACAACTCTGAGATTTGTCTCCAGGCCCAGATATTTCCCTGACTCTAAACTCAATCAACTGACTCTTCAACAACTCTACTTGGGATTCCAATAGGCATGTCAGATATAACATGACCCAACTGAGGTCATGACTTCACCACCACCACCACCAGTTTCCACCTGGAAAATACTAAAGCCCTCCTTCTTCTAAGTGTATGCCTTCTCAGTCAATGGCAATTTTTTTTCACCCAGTTGGTCAGGCCTAAACCCTCCAAGTAAACCTTGATGCCTGTCTTGCCTATATACCTCACATTGTCCATTTCATCAGCATATTCTGGTGGCGCTATCTTCAGAATAAATCCAGCAGCTGACCATTTTTTACCACATCTTTTACTACCCTGCTGGTGCAAGATATCATTAAAGATCTGCAAGGTTGCACAACAGGCTCTCTCAGACTAGGGCTGGTATTCTCCACCAGGCCCATGTAAGAGAATGACACTCCCCTGCTCAAAACCTTCCACCTCACTCAGACTCAAAGTTAAAGTTGTTACAACGGCCAAAAAGATCCTGCTTGATGTTTGTTGCATCTTTCTTACCACCGTCCTCATCATCTACTCTTCTCCCTCTCATTTCTTCCTCTCTAGCCAGGCTGCTCCTCTAACACACCTCTGACTCTATCAGGAGCCTTTGAACTCATCATTCCCTCTACCTGGGAAACTTTTCTCCTCACTGTTTCATGTCTTTGCCCAAATGTTATCTTTCCAGTGAGGACCCTTGTAAAATTACCCTGCTTAAAATTATAAATTCATACCACATATCTCATCCCTTTTTCTCTAGATGTAAAAGTCTTTTTGATGTATTACATGTCTATCTGTTTATTATCTGTCATCCCCCAATAAAATGTAAACTCCATGCATGCAAGAAATTCTATCTCTGGTATCCTGCTGTGTCTCCAGCACTTCACTTCACTGATAACCTTGCACGAAGGTGGAGCTCAATAAATATTCATTGAATGAATGAATAAGCAGACAGTAAGGTTAAGTAAACCTTCTCATGGCCACTCAGTTGATAAGTGGCTCAGCCTGGTTTGAACCAAAAGCATTCCATCTCCTGTATTTTTGACAACTATGAAATACTGACTAGATGAATGTCTTCTAGTGTTGGGCTTAGGAAAAGGATTGGTATAGTCTGGAGTGTGATGCAAAAGATGAATGTTAGGTATATTTGTGAAGTTAGCAAACAAAAGCCCCTAAACTATTTCTAGGAGATACTCTAAAGAGTATGTGTGGCATGTATTGGGATGACTCTGCTTACAGGCTAATACTGAAATCTCATTGTTACTTTCATCATGTCTTTTTCAGATTTTCTGCCTTTGCTTCCATGCCCTTATTTCCTGTCATTCCCTCAACTCTCAGTCCCTGCTTTACTATAATAAAAAGTATGAAGTAAAGGAATCCAGGGTTAGACAACAAAAAAGAGAAATGACGTGTTTAGGGAAAAGGGATTGGGCAGTCATCAAAGGACTTTAGATCTAAACCTAACTTGGTCACCAATTTGTCATTTGCCTTTAAGGTTGTCCCTTCTTCTCCCTGGGGTACCCCTCATTTTTATTTTATGTTACCCCTCTTTGGGGGTAACATAAATTCCTTTGAAGATCTTTAGCTCCCAAAAATGATCATTTTTTTTTAACTAATAAAAGGCTCCCTTATCCTCAGTAGTCTAAAAGTGGTTAGGAAATATGGTGCAATGATTAAGAATTCGGCTTTGGGGTTTACTACTGAGCTTCTGGTTCTAGTTCCATTACTGTGGAACCCTGGCCAAGATAATCAACTTCTCTAAATATCATATTTCTTTTCTATAAAAGAGAGATGATGAAAATACCTATCCCTCTAGGATGCTTATGCAAACGAAACGAAGTCATAGGTAAATCATTCATTACTGTGCATAATGTAAGTGCTCAATAAACTTTTACTGTTCTTTATTTTTAAAGTTTTTACTGCTACAGGGTTACATTCTACATGACATTTCATAAATGTATCTACCTTCATCTTACTTCCCACTAGAGTCTGAATCTTTCCATCTTTTATCATATGACATTGCTTTTGTAGCCCTTAATGACTTTGGGCAACTTTGTCTGGACCATCTCCAGGATCAGTTGTATGCAGTTACCCCAGCTGCCCCCACATTCCAGGGCAGATGGTGGAACATTGTAACATGAGAAAGTCATGTTTTCTGATTCATTCATTGTCTGCTTTCTCATACCCAGCAATTTGAAGATGATCTTGGCCTCAGTTTTGGAATGTCAAGCCACAGTCTACAATTATTGCTGCATTCTGAAGCCAAGAGACACAACACTGGAAGCAAACAATGCTGTAATTCAGCACAATGATAGATGGAGTTATTAAAGAAATTGTGCTGACTGCTTTGAGAATTTAAGTCTCAAGTCTATCCAAATGCATCTTTCTTTCTTCTTTTCCTAACTGATATTAAGAAACTGTCTATGCTCAGGTAGTAACAACAGAAAAATATGTCACCTACCTTTCAGGTTTAGTTATATCCCAACCTAATAAATAGTTACAATGCTTCAGGGAAAAGGTACTTACAGTCCATTCTAAGTCATCCAAGGACATGATCCAAAGCACATTTACAAAGCAAATGTTTATGAAATATATAATCTTTGCCACGCACTTTGTTAAAGACTGGGGATATGGTAGAGGATAATAGTGACTTTATTCCTACCTTCATTAAGCCTTTGTTCCAGCAGTTTTTCTTTATCTTTTATTTCTTAAGTTTGCCCAGATATGGTTAGACATGACACACTCCTACAAAGTTGTTGATTCTCTCAAGTAGTGATATAGGGTGTGCTGACATAAATATCCCAATTTCTGCTTGATAGAGAGAGACAACTCCATAATTTTTGGTTTTCTTGGGAACAACTCTCATTTCCTTACTTTGCTTCCCACCTTCCACCCAATACACACCTCTTTCTGCTTTATGTCCCTCCTTCAACAAAGAAACAAAAAAAATTCACCAAATTCCACTATCCATTAATAAGATGCCACACGGCACAGTAAAGGACACTAGGTCCAGAGGGCACAGCTTCAGAAATTAGCTTTTTTGAAGTCCTTGGAAACAATAAAGGGATTATATGGTAAAATAAAATGAGAAAGTATATACTAGGAATAATGTGAAATAAAATAATGTCAAGAAAGAACAACATATGTCTTAAATCACCAGTGTCTGCATGGGAAAGTACTAATCATAGAGGTAGGTGGCATCTTTGCCTGTCAGGCAGCCTTGAACGCTTCAGGGAATCTGTCATTTTTCAAGAGGTATCAATTAGTGGTTGCTCTGATGGCAGAGTGTGAACCACACCTCTCTAATGGTTAGGTTGTGTTAAAAATGATTCCTGTGAGCATAAAGCACACACAGACATGGGTTTCCCAGATACCCTGGCACCAAGACAGACTCCCAAGAGAGGTAGGCATCCTGAGAAGGCAGAACCAGGAAAGTGGGAGTAGTAGAAGGTATTAGCAACTCTAAATGGGTCTTAAGATTTTTGGGCAGAAGTGTACTGGGGGAAAGGATGAACTATGGATTCAAATGTATCTAATGATGAATTTAAATTTAAAACTATGCCAACAGATTTGGGTCCTACTGGGAATTAAAGAAGCATTGCTGTAAAGATTTACCTCTCAAGAAGTGTGATCATAGAGATACCATATAGGCATACACACCTACGCATAGCATTCCTGTTGCCAACAATGCTTCACAGTATGTATATTACTTCCATTGCATAGAAGGAAATTGAGTTTGGAGACTGTCAGGCCTCTGAGCCCAAGCTAAACCATCATATCCACTGTGACCTACAAGTACATATCCAGGTGGCTGATTCCTGCCTTAACTGATGACATTCCACCACAAAAGAAGTGAAAATGGCCAGTTCCTGTCTTAACTGATGACATTCCACCACAAAAGAATTGAAAATGGCCTGTTTCTGCCTTAACTGATGACACTACCTCGTGAAATTCCTTCTCTTGGCTCATCCTGGCTCAAAAGCTCCCCCACTGAGCACTTTGTAACCCCCACTCCTGCCCACCAGAGAACAACTCTCCTTTGACTGTAATTTTCCTTAACCTACCCAAATCCTATAAAATGGCCACACCCCTATCTCCCTTCACTGACTCTCTTTTTGGACTCAGCCCGCCTGCACCCAGGTGAAATAAACAGCCTTGTTGCTCACACAAAGCCTGTTCAGTGGTCTCTTCACACGGACACGAGTGAAAGAGACATTAAGTAAACTGATTGAAATCACATAAGTAGGAAGTGACAAGTCAGGATTCAAACTCAGAACTGACCCTGGAGTATATTGGCATTCACCAAACATGCTGAAAATCACCGTTGCTTCTTTCTTAGGTTTTATTTCTGATTAAATCTAGTTCTGACACTCGGAAATGCCACAACTTAAACTCCAAAGGAATAGCTCAGTCTCCTAATAGTATAACTGAAAACTGGCCCAGCTTAGTCTCTGCTGAGAATAGTAAAGACACCCAAATAGAAGAGGGTACATTTCCTCCAAAGGCCTAGAGGTGGTCACATTACATACTGGAATGAGCTACATGTATTGTAAACCAAGCACCAAGTCACCACAGGCGGTCAACCTCAGTTGTAAAATATTGATTATATTTTCTAGCAGGTGACAATACTCAAAGTAGGGGCTATAAAACAAAACATTTTGGACATCTAGGTGTCCAACTATAACTAGAATCACCAGTTTTGGCTGGCTAAATATTAAAGACCTTCCCTTCTGTTTATTTCTAGTCTAGACAACAAACAAATAAACTGCTGGTGAAGAGCAAAATAAAATCTGTACTGCTGGATTTTAAAGATTATAGAAAACATCCAGTGACTTTTAGATATCTAATCTCTTGCCAGTGTATTAGCATTATTTTCCTTCTTGATTAGCCTTTTAAATTGAATGGTGAAATCAAAGGGACTTTGGAAAAAAATGTCACTGAATGTTAAAATGAGGGTTTAGGAAATTTCCTGGCACCTGGGCTAACTGTTGTAGCCTTCTTGGCTAGTTAATGAAATATGTGTCTCTCATAAACTTTTAAACATGGGTTACACATTGCTGGTGTGCAAGTAGTAAAAGTAGATGCGCTTTTATAATTGAATGTACATAGAATAGATGCCCACCCTCACCCTTTTCTGTGTGCATTCACCTGGCACCTCTTCAAGTCTGACATTTACTAATTTAGCTGTCTAGGAATACAGGTCCCCTCTTTTCCTTAAGAAATTAGTCTTTGTTACCAGGGAAGTGGTCCTCATTCCAGCCAAACAGTAAGAGTATGTATGATTTCCTTAAATACATCCACTCTTTGTAGGATTCACATATTCAGACACCACATCCCATAAGCTTCCATGCATGCCATTGCACCAACACACCATGTACATACCAACAGAATTCGCAGGGCAGCATGTTATCCCACACGGCCTCAAATCTAGACAGCGGGCCCTCTGTGCTGCCTCAAAACCAGGCAGTGGCTGACTCCCCTACACAAGCTCCTTACTTGCTAGTGTGAAAGAAGAATTGGACCACATGCTTAGACAGATGGGTGATTAAATTACCAGGGGCTATTTTTGCTAGCTTTCCATGTATCTCTAGATGCCCAACACAATTTTTAAAAATGATCAGAATCACTGATATCAGCAAAAATAGATCAGCATCACCTTATCCCCAGAGCAGCGGTCTTGGATCTCTTGTTCTTAGTGACACATGAAGTCAGATCCACAATATTACACCACTGTGAACACACAAAAAAAGGATGCTCAGCAAAAACCTGTCATTCTAGGAGACTATCAACAAGGATATTATTTTGCCTTGATATCATAAAATGCAAAGATAATACTGGCTAAAGCATTAGATCCCCACCTAGGTTTGATTCCTGGCTCAGCCACCCCCGAGTTGTGTCCTTGGGCATGTTATTTAACCTCTCAGTGCTTCTTCTGCATCACAGATACCGTGATGATATCTATCTCAAAGAGTTCTTTATGAAAATCAATTTTAAAGCACTTAGAACAGCATCTAGAAAGGACCTAAGTATGCAATTGTTCGCTGCCAATATTCATTGTCAAATGATTTTGGGGATTTTATTTTTGCTT
The DNA here is from genome assembly GCF_009764315.1 of Trachypithecus francoisi. Classification (NCBI taxonomy): domain Eukaryota; kingdom Metazoa; phylum Chordata; class Mammalia; order Primates; family Cercopithecidae; genus Trachypithecus; species Trachypithecus francoisi. The sequence continues at coordinate 135,628,792 of NW_022681465.1, forward strand.
TAGTAAAATCCTTCCAAAATAAAGTCAGCTGACCAGTTACAGAAAGGAGGAAAACAAGAAAAAACACAAATATAAGACATTTCATCCAGTCAGGACATACAAACCCTTGAGAGATGCGTAGAAGTTCGATGGGTGAGTATTAGATTTAAGTAAAACCTCCTCAAGGGGCCTTGAATTAATACAATGGTGCCATGCTGGGTCTGAATTTTCTTACTTATAAAATGGGCATAACACCTTAACTGTATTTTACAAGGGTTTTAGGAGGATGAAAAAAATAATAATATGGGCAACAATGTGTTTGCATCTTCCCTACTAGACCAAATTATTGAGAGTATGGACTGTTTCATGTCCATTTCTTTGCAACACAGAGTAAAACAAAGCCATTGTATAGACATATTATCTGTATAGGAAAATGAATCAATCATTTATGTATGATACCCTCCCCTGACTGATGTCTGAACAAAGCCACATAATTTCCTTGTTAACTCTGTGGTGGCAAGCAGGAAAGGCGGGCCTGTAGGGATTGACCTTTCACACTGATGTGTTCAGTAAACCCAAAGAGTCTGAGGCTCAGAGGAGTAGAATGACTGCCCAACCCCCAAGCCATCAACAAAGCACAACTAACTATCATCATTATTGGCACTCAGCAAGAAGAGTCTCTGAAACTATTATTTATTGAACTTGTATGTGCCAGCACTGTGTTCAGCTTGTATTTTCTCATGATATCTTTTCAGTAAACTAATGAGACAATATTGCTAGGATTCCCAGTTTGTAGATGAGGAACGGGAAGGCTCGGAGTGTTAAAGTAACTTGTGTAACATTATCGAGCATGGATTAGAACGCAGGAGAGTCTTGAGTCCAGGGTCTGGGCTTCCCATCACTGTGTTATACATTTTCCTGCTGAGACCTGAACTCATCTTTGCCTGTGATAAAAATTGTAAACATGTTTTCCGAGTTTGTTATTTATCTCCTTACATTGCTTATGGTATTTTGTGAGTACTCTTTTCAACTCATAAGGGCAAAGAGTTAATACTCCTAACATATAAACATTTTCTGGAGATAGAAGAGAAAAACTCTAGTAAGTGTCTAGAATAATAGGCAAGGGGACATCGATAGGAAATTTAAGGAAAAAGAAGTGCAAATAGTCTGTGAGCTCAGCCACATTTATATAAGAGAAATGCAAATTAAGGATAGAAAAATTAGAGCATCACCAAGAATAATAACTGCAAAGGATAAAAACACTACAAATATATTTAAATCTATGAGATCATAATAATACTAAGAGCTTGCAGTGAGCTGAGATCCGGCCACTGCGCTCCAGCCTGGGCAACAGAGCCAGACTCCGTCTCAAAAAAATAAAAAATTAAAAATTAAAAAAATAAAAAAATAAAAAATAAATAAATAATAATAAAAATACTAAGAAAAAAAGAAGACAGAAAACCTCTTATTGGTCATCTTTGGGGAACCAGATCATTATTTTGAAAATGGTAAATAATACAAAAACAAGCATCTATCCTGCCTTTCCTTGTGGTCTTTAATCAAATACTGATAAAACTTTCCATTTGTAGAAGTTTTTCACCAAAAATGAAGACAAAATAATAAAATTTTAAGATCAACATTTTATAGCCCCTAATAAAATAGTAGATGTAGGCAATAATTATCAATGGCTGCTAACATTTCAATGGCTGCTAACATTTCAAAAGTGAGAAGACATCATTGCCTCCTGATGGAGGTATGTAGCTCATAGGTGAAGCTACGTGTGATAAAAAAAAACATGCAACCTAAGTTACATCAAGTTGTTATACTTAAATCTCATTTATAGGAAATCCAGGTGACTGAGAAATATGCTGTAAATAATATCATAGGGATAAAATTGGCAACATCCAGACTGTGAGACTGCCTGTACGACAAATAACCCCATTGTCTTCCACATATAAATTACAAGAAAAATAACTAACAGTGACGGGAAAATTATGGATTAATAGAGACTTCGGAGACAAGAAAGTCTATTTTAATGGCTGAAACTCATTTGGATCTTGATTTACAAACAATATGTAAGGAAAAATTATCAATAATTTGAAAAATAATTAGATGCTTGATATTAAAGATTTATTAATGTCTTTGATATGATTCTTTTATTTATGAAAAGGATGTCATCTTGTAGAGATGAATACTGAACTACTTAAAGAAGAAGTGGTACTATGGGTGGGAATTTGCTCCAATAGGGGTTGGGTAATACATACGAGACTGCCCATGAACTAGAAACCTTTGAGGTTTGCTTATGGGTAGATAGGATTTCATTACCCTATCCCCTTACTTTAATATGTTTTAAATTTCCCATAATAAAATTATTAAAAGATAACTATTTGCCATATATAGGTGCATATAGCATCTGCATGACAAGGAAAGTTTACCAAAATAGTCCTCCTGTCTGGGTGGTAAGATTATGTATCATTTGACCTTTTAAATTTTCCAATTTTTCTTAATAAGCATTTGATGCATTTACAAACAGAAATGAAAAAGTTAATATAAAACAATTTATTTCCATATGAGATTTTAAACATCAATAATATTTTATTGTTTAAACAAGAAGCAAATTTTGCAAAATCTTAAGATTTGCTAAAGCTGGGTGATTAGCACACTGTATTCATCATATAATTTTCCTTAATTTAAAAATTATAATATTTTATAATATAATATTATAAAAGTTGAGAATAAAATATCTGGACTATTACCTGCTATCCCTGTCTATTAGGTTATATTGAATATCTTTTCTCCAAAATAATGTCTAAAAGAAAAGTGTGTCACACAATGCAAACAATATGTGTAAGAGATTCTAGGAATCTGTCCTATGGCAAAATGTTATTATATTATTTTATTATATATATATATATATAATTATATATTTTATATATTAGTTATTATATATATAAGTTCTTATATATAGATTATTACATTAATCTATATATCTTTAAACATTTTGATTTTTAAAGGAATGAAAATATGGCTTGTAATTTACTGAAGGAATTTTACTTTCATACTGCTCAATGATTAGGAGAAAGTCTTAATCATTCAGTTAAAAATATTTCAAAAAACAACTGGATGGGGCCCTAGGGATTAGGCAATTGAATCCTATTATTTCATAGATGGGAGGAGAAAGGCTTATCCAAAGTCACATAAATGACTTGGGTCAGATGGATGACAAAAACCCAGGCCTCCAACACCTATTTCCCATCTTTCATGATCATGTTGCACAATGTGGCATTTTATAAAATGCTTCTATGATCCCAGTAAAACTACAAAACTACATAGATTATCAGAAAAGGGATATGACAAATATGTGGATACATAAAGAGTTGTGGCTTGTGTGAGGGTACCTGTGATGGAGAAGAGGGGGCTGTGTCTTTATATGTAGATTATTTATTATAGCAGTCTTAGGTTCACAGCAAAATCGAATTGAACTTCAGAGAGGTCGCATATATATCCCTTGTGCTCTACTCATCCCTTCAAATGCACAGCATAACCCACCAACTGGCATGGTACATTTCTTAAACTTGATGAACCATTACATTGACACAAAATTATCCCTCAAAACCCATAATTTACATTAGGGTTCATGCTTGGTGTTGTGCATTCTATGGGTTTTGACAAATGTATTATCATATGCATCCTGCATTATAGTATTATACAGAGTAGTTTCTCTGCCCTAAAAGTTCCCTGGCTCCATCTATTTATCCCTCCCTCCCCACAAATCCCTAGCAACTACTGTCTCCATAGTTTTTTTCTTTTCTAGAAAGCCATATTTTTGGAATCCTATAGCATATAGACTTTACAGATGGGTTTTCTTCACGTAGTAATATACACTTAAGGTTCCTCCATGTACTTTTATGGCTTGATAAAAATTTCTTCTTAGCACAGAATAATATTCCATTGTATAGATGTACCACAATTTATTTATCCATTCATCAAAAGAAGGACACACTAGCTCTTTCCAGCTTTTGGTAATTATGAATAAGGCTGCTATAAACATCCATGTGCAGGTTTTTGTGTGGACATAAGTTTTTCACTCATTTGTGTAAATGCCAAGAATATGATTGCTGTATCCTATGGTAAAAGTAGGTTTAGCTTTGTAAGAAACTGCCAAACTGTCTTCTACAGCAGCTATAAAGAGAGGCTCAATTTTAAAAATGATCAGCTAAGTGAAAATCACACACAAATGGTATTAATCCTGAAATGTCTTAGGCAGGCAGCATGCTCAGGCTGCTATTCGGTACCTCAAAAGCCACTCAACTGTAAGATCTCTGAGGTCAGGGAATTGTTTAGGGTTTGCTGTATTCCCAGTCCTTAAAACAGTACTGGAGCACAGTAAGTTCTCATTCAATGTGTGTTAGATAAATAAATAAATGCAAAGGAAAAATATCTTCCCTCCAGTTTTGTAGCAGAGAGTTCTTAGGTCAAAAACAAGTGAAATGAAGACTTTTTCTTAGGGACCAGAGTGTTTGAAAACTAAGTATTTTTAAACAATAGAATCTCACTCAGGCAAAGTCCTCCCCTATAAAAGGTGTGAAAGCCTGGGACAGAGAAAGAAAAGCAGAATCTCTTCTCTTACTCTGAGGCATGGGCTCACCGCATGGAACAGGGGACAGGATCTTCTACACGATTTAAACAGTTTTCTTTTTATTTGCCATGCACGTAAAGTTGAATTTACATAAATTAAATGCACATAAGCTGAGATTCCACTATAATTGCAAAACCATTGCATTGGAAATAAGCTTTCATTGAAATCACATTAGAAACCAGAAAGATTAAATTAGATTTTGAAGCATATTTAGCCCTATCAAGAGGTAGATTATAGAAAGTTTATAAAACAACACAGACACACACAGCAGGCCAGAGTGCCTGGCTAGGAAATGAACAGCCTCATCACCTCAATATGGAGGGGATAGCTGTCATCTCATATCAAGGCCTGGATGACCAATCACCCAAACCATATAACTCTTACTCTATAAACTTAAATGGCCATGCAAACAAACAAATCACCTATTCACCTGGCCTCAGTTTCCTAAACTGTAGAAGGGGCATAATATTACCTCTATATATGATTGCTTAATGGAGAGAGATTATATATGATGGGTCTAGCTTCCTGGTTCTCAATTCTCAAACAAAAACAAACCATAACAATCCCTTAAAATCTAAGTGTGAAGTAATGAGAATTCATTTCAACCTTGTTACCACCACAGGTTTGCTAATCCTGGGTCTTCCCAAAACCTTATGCTTCCCATCCTCAGCACACACTAATTTACTATTTAATATGTCTTAAGAATCCACAGAGCCCTATGAATTACATAAATGTGACTTAGGTGACTGGCTATTATTTTTCCCTCACCCTTCTCACCAGGCAAATGTGAAGCTAAATTAGTCACTTATCATAAAGTTCTCTGAAAACATTAAAGTCTAAAGAAATGCTTGATAATTGTTCTTAGCCATCTGGTGCCAAGTGATGCTCATGAACTTACATGAGCCATTTGGTAAAAATCCAAAAACGTCTATCTTAATTTTACATCTCACTTACTGAAAGTTCCAAGTTGAGAAATTTCTAAGAGAAAATGGTTTATAAAAAGGAAAACAAATGGGTAAATCTTTGAACTCATTCACATAAGAAGGCTTACAAAAATCCACCTCTTGTAATCCTAGCACTTTGGGAGGCTGAGGTGGGTGGATCACTTGAGGTCAGGAGTTCGAGACAAGCCTGGGTAACATGGTGAAAACCTATCTCTGCTAAAAATACAAAAACTAGCCTGGCATGGCAGCGCAAGCCTGTAGTCCCAGCTACTCAGGAGGCTGAGGCAGGAGAATCACTTAAACCTAGGAGGCGGAGGTTGCAGTGAGCCGAGATCATGCCACTGTACTCCAGCCTGGGTGACAAAGCGAGACTCTGTCTCAAGAAAAAAAAAAAAAAATCCACCTCTATCACTGGTTTTAACAAATGAAACTAAGGTAACATCACAATGTTAACCTCTCTAATACATGTGCACACACATGGTAGAGGATTAATTGTGTCTGCTTTTCTTTCTCAGTTCTTTCACATGACTAGCTACACATCAGTGCCTCTCATTTGGAGAAGATTGCTGGATCTCCTGTGGTCTCTCTTCTTCCCTAGACTGAGCCACTAAAAGCAGATATCCCCTTGTCTGCATTGTTATAATAGCCTTCAACTAGTCTCTACTCAAGGCATACCTGGCTGATCCCAGTCCATTGTCTACCTTACAGATGAAAGGATCTTAAAAATAAATGATTTCCACTTCTCTGTCCAAACTTTCCAAAGGCTTCCCACTGCCATTAGAATGAAATCCCAAATTCTCAACATTGCTTAGGAAGTCATCTGAGACCTGTCCCCTGGCTACATCACCAGTGGCATCTTGTACCATACCCTCTCACCTACTCAGTGTACACCAGCCACACTGGGCATCATTTCTTTCACTGTGAAGTGTCACACTCTGTCTTGTCTCAGTGCCTTGAGAATACTGGAAATAGAAGATATCACTTTGACCCACAAGCTCTCCAAAAGAAATATGAAAACAGGTTTGAGGGTGATTTGCGAATGTCTCTGAGCACCTCCTCTCTTCTTTTTTCTCATTCATAAGGAGGTTGTGTCCATCTGCCCATGGATGTTTTAGAGCTTGTTTAATTTCCTTCTTTAATATAATAGTGTAAATAGATCCAATTTGCTAAACATATTTTTTTTTCTTGTTCAAATATTGTCTGTCTCATTCCTCCCTCCTCACCCCAGATCTCAGACTCTTCACAACACATTTACCCTCACAATTTATAAAAGCTGGCAGCCTGGATACTAAACTCAATTCTCAAGCAGGGTCAAATCAGCTGAGACACCCACCTGGAGTAGCTAGAAGAACATTACTTATCTTTCAATGATTTTATGACAACCTCTAGCTTCTGAAAATCACTGGATATTACTCTAAAAATAAAACATTACAGATAATTACCCCTTAGAATGGAACAAATCATTATATTAATTTGAAAAGTTATCTTGGATATGGGAAAGAGTTTTTTTTTTTTTTTTAAGTTGCCAGTGTACATGAAAAACCTCATTTCTGAGAGGAAATAAGGAACAAAAAATTGCTTCATGCTTCCTGAAATTCATTTTGCTGATGCTAATAACAAGTCCAACACTGTACAGTCCCAGAGAATGCTCAGAAAGAATTACAGAAAGTGTGTCAGAAGGAGAGAAAGGAAAGAAAATTATAGGTGAGTGAAAAATAGCTATTTAATTTTGGAAGAATATTTGGGATTCTATGGATTCTGAACTCAGTACAAATAAGTTAAAGTAGAAATCTAATGACTATAATTCCAAGGGAAGAAATATAATAAAGCCTTCTAGAGGTCAGTAAAACAAAATTAAAGGTAATATTAGTAACAGTATTAATAAAACCTAATCCTATTCATATGTATTGACCCACTTCTTTCTCCTAACAACTTGTGAGGTAGGTTCTCCTATAATCTCCACCTCACACATGGAAAAAACAATCAACTTATCCAAGGCAGCAGTGCTGAGATTTGAGTCAAGGTGACTTGGCTCTGGAGTCCACGCTTGTAACCATGACACTGTGCTGCTTCTCACATCTTAAAGGAAGTCAGATGCAAAGAGATACCTTAAATATTACACTTTGCTACTGATCCTCAGAGCAGAGGTGAGTTATCTGCTCCTGACAATGTAGGACAGAAACTCAGAATATTGTATAAATAAACAAAACTAAGTCCTAGAGGTCTTCTGACATGTGTCAAATGATCTAAGGTCTCTTGATTCATAACCCATAGTTGTCCTAACAAGCCCTGGTACCTAATTTGGCAAATACCTATGGAGTGCCTTTCAAACATTTGTCACAATGTTGACAAATGAATTAGACATAGGGCAGTAAATGGATTAGGAAAGTAAGTACAAAACGTTGTGGGATCACAAATGAGTGGATAACACACATTTGGGACATCAGAGAGAGGGGCATGAGATGGAGGCTGAAGGGGGTTTGGCTGGATGAAAGCATAGGAGGGGAAGAGATGTGAAGACCATTTCAGGCAGAAGAAACTACGGGTAAGAAAGCTTGGAAGAGAGAACACTGTACTTTCAAGGAAATTTATAAAGTCCTATATGGATGGATGAGTTGCATATTTTGAGGACAGAGCACTCTAAACAATCAGAATGGAAAAATACATTGGGATGAGTCACACAGAGCCATCCAGGCTACATTAAGGAGTTTGAACATATAAAGCTGTCTTTAGGTTTCAGGGAAAAGAAAGACTTCTAGCTCAAATGACTTTCTTCTCCTTCCTATCCCACTCCACTTACCCATTGCACCATCCCCACCAAACAGAAATCAAAAAAGAACCAAACAAAACTGAGTCACTGAAATTAGCATAGAACCTGAAAGGGAGAAGATGAAGTCAACAAGATGAGAAGTGAAGCGGGGAAAAAGTATGTGTCCAGAAGAAGAGAAATGTTACTTCACAAGAAGGCAAACAACTACAGGGCAATTCTGAATGATGAGATCAAAGGACCTATCAGTTGTGTGTAAAACCAGCTAGCAGGAGCCACCTGTCAAATTTTCAGGAGTTTCATGAGCAGCTTGTTAAGTCATCAGTAACTTGAAAGCAGCCATATTGGGAATATTCACACTATGAACATTGACAAATGTTCTAAAATAGGGCTTTTCTTTCTTGAGAGGTGAGTTATTAGCAAGCACTGCCTATATTCACTGAGTGTTTGTTGCTGTTATTATTGGAGAAAAATAAATAATACAATGGTTCCATTTTTTAAACTCCCCCTTACTCTATGAACTCTTTATGTATTAGGAAGGGTAACACAAATCTGAAATAATAGACTGTTGTCTAATTTCTTAGCCCAATGTATTGGTGTTGGCTTAACCCACTCACAGCAAGGCTAAATATTGAACTTGATCAACCCTCTTATCCATGAGTTCCTACTGATCTTTGTAGACCTACAACTCCACCAAATGCATGAAATAAAAAACAATATATTTGATTAGGAAAGCCAATAAGACTTGATAGAAATAATATCAATACTTTCAATATTCTTAAAGTAAATACAATTAGGAGTTTTAGATGGCTGTTTCAAATAAATGAAATTATGAACGTGTCATAAAGATATATTCCATATATTTGATAAATACCTAGTATATTTCATTATTAATATATATAACAGATTATACTTATTTAATGCTATATGTATAAGGCATCCAATCTTATAACAATCTCTACTTGGCTTTAACTATTATCTCCATTTTACAGCTAAGAAAATTCAGGTTTATATATTAAATAGCTTGCCCAAATTTTACAGCCATTAAGAGACAAAAGTTCCTAGCCATTGATTCTATAGCAAAAACTGTTAAATCCTATACATAACTGCTTGCTAAGATACTTTAATGCCATTAGGTAATGTTATGAAATGCAAAAAGTAAAGTCATGCAATTTTAATTTTTTTAATTAACATTTAAAAAATTAAACATTAATGTTTACTAGAAGGTGTGCATCCTAGTTTACTCTGGTTTTCTGGCATAAAAATCGGCAGTGCCAAGGATTGGAAAGGATTAGTTTTCTTTATTGCAACAGAAACTCTTAAATGGCTGACAATATACCGACTCATCAAATTAGACAATGTGCTTCATTCCTTTCATAAAATATTCCAAATGGTGCCCATATTATAATAAACATTGGAAACTATCAGACTACTCTCTTGTATTTCACATATTTCTATTTAGATGTACGTATACCAAGAAGCAACTGTGTTTGTTCCCAAGCTTGTTTACTTCAGCTACTCTTGTTTGCAAAAGCACATGTTTCTACATTATTCATTATAAACACTATGTACATCAATAAAATGTGTGGAAAAACAGAATTGCTGTTTCCATGGAGAGTAAGTTGAAAAACATTAGTAGGCGTAAATCTATAAATGACAGAAAATAGTAACTTGCACAAAAGATATATCAATAAGGAGGAATAGGAGTTAAGAGCGGGAATGACAAAAAAAAAAAGAAAGATCAACTACTTTCAGTTGCCTGGGAGGGAGGATTTGTGGGAAGACAGAGAGCTTCATTGAAGAGATGTTTGATTTAGCTTTGAAAAATGACTAGCATTGTGGAAAGTGGAAATAATACACATTTAAGTTAGCATGACCAAGTAAAAATCTAATTTAGAAGAGAACAATATGCATATTTTTATACATAATTATTGAATTGTAACAGAATTATAAATGAGGAAAGATCTGCTAGTCTTATACAGAGATTTTAACCTGAAATCATGAATGAGCTGCTAGGGGTTCCGTTAACGCCCTGCAATTTATGTAAAGGTGTTTTTCACATTTTCCTAGACAGAGGGCCCACCACTTCTGATCCAAAATGGATTTAGAACCACTAACCTACAGACTTATTCCAAGGTAAATTGATGGGCTCATGAGGTAGCTACTGCCTGTTGACTAAAATGAGGATTAGAAATTAGTCATAATTGTCAGCTTTATTTGCTTTTAAGAATTGGTAGCAGACAGCAGCAGTAAGGGACAGTTACTGAGAAAAGCAGAAAAAATAATGCTGGGCAGAAAAATAGAGTGACTGTATATCACATTTAGAAAAGAACTTAATTAGACCTCAACCTGTAGACAAGGACTCTTTAACACAGAGATCAAATGTCAAGGGGAAGAGATATGTTCTGTGATGAAAAACGAACATAAGCAATAGGATACACATTTTCTAAAACATGGTTAACAATTCTTTACAGGGTAAAGAATTTAAGTCACCCTTATGATATTGGATACACTAAAATAATTCATCACTAGAGACTCAACAAATTAAAGATAAATGTCATAGTGTTGCCATTTCATATACTCAACATGGCTGAAAGGAGATTAACTTTATATGTTATAGATATTAGTGGGCAAGGAAGAGAAACATAAGTATCTGTCTTCTAAAAAGATTTATGTGATACATATGCCCATTCTAACAAGCTCTGAAATCCTACTTTTATTAGTGTGCCTCAAAGTTGTGAACAGTTAAATATAGATCATTAGTCAGTGCATGGTTAATTACATATCAGTATCTCTTGAAGATTAAAACATCTGCAGTTTAATTATCTTCACATAGCAGATCTCATTTTCTACTCATTCAGGTTGGAACAATGTAGTCACAAAATAGATTGTTCTAGATTAAAATCAGCTTAATAGTACTTCACAAAGCTAATTTAAAAGGAAGAACAAAACACACCTGCTTCGTGTCTCAGGGAGAAACAAGCTCCTGCTTTATACCTTTCTGCATTCACATGAATGCCATAGCAAAGCATTCACCCTGTAGTCCTGTCTTTCCTTCACTACTTTTACATAGCAATCACAGTTTTCACACAGCTAGCTCTTGAAATTCTTCTTTTCAAATCTGCAAATTTGCTAAACTTTCCATTTAAATGATTTCAATTCTGGTTTTGAGGTCCTGTCCCTACACATAAACAGATCATCTTCAGATTTGGATCACTGCACACAATTACCAACACAGTATTATTCTCCTGTTTTTTTTTTTTTTTTTTTTTTTTTTTGAGGCAGAGTCTCTCTCTCTCTCTGTTGACCCAGGTTGGAATGCAGTGGCATGATCTCCGCTCACTGCAACCTCCGCCTCCTGGGTTCAATCAATTCTCTGCCTCAGCCTCCCAAGTAGCTGGGATTACAGGCGCCCACCACCACACCTGGCTAATTTTTGTATTTTTAGTAGAGACGGGGTTTCATCATCTTGGCCTGGCTGGTCTTGAACTCCTGACCTCATGATCCACCCACCTCAGCCTCCCAAAGTGCTGGGATTACAGGCATGAGACACCGCAACCAGCCTCTTTACTTTCTTTCACAGTCCTAAGTGATCCCTTAAAGGAGAGATCATCCCTCAGAAGGGAGGAAAACACGACAGTGTCTTAACACTGTCCTAAATTTAAGACAGAGAAACCAGAAAAACAATTTAAAATATATAAATGGTGCTTGGAATAATTTACTTGATTACATGTCCTGCAAGTATTTTCCTTCATGTTTTTGTAATGAACCTGACCACGAAAAAACAAATTTACGTCTGTCATCTGTGTCATAACGAGCTGAGCTCATTTGGTGAGGAAAACCTACAATTTAATTGCTTGATTTAAATTTGGCTAGAATGCATACTGAAACATTACTCTTTTAATTATTGTTAATTTATAACTGAAAAGTTAAATTTACAAAGGCAATAACATTAATTATTTACTTGCCCATTAAAGTTGAATATATATTACAAAGCTAATTGGCTTCATAAGTCTGCCAAAAAATTAAAAACAATTTGTTCACTGATTTATACAGGAGGGCACACATATTATCAGCAGGTTGGTGTGTGTGTGTGTGTGTGTGTGTGTGTGTGTGTTTTGGTGGATTACATGAAAATATGTGTGAAGTACTTTCTTTGTTCATATAATACTCCACATAGGTTCTTTCTTCCTTGTTTAAAACACGTTTTAAAAAAGAAAGGAAGAGAGGCAAGTAACATTTATTCAATGCTTTCTCTGTATCCTGCTTTCCATGTAAGATCTCATTTAATCCCAGAACTGAAAAAAATACTAATTGGCATTATCTCCTTCTTAAAAATGAAGGAACCAAGGTTTAAGAGTATTTGAAAAATTTGCCAAGGCAAGTTGCAAAAGAGTCAATCAAATTTAGGACTTGCCCAGAAAGAACTAAGATCTTAGCATTTTTGCTATACTGTTTTAGCACTTGTTACTCCCAACAGACTGAACTGCTGACACACTGATTCCCTAAGAAGACTTGCTTTAACATCAACATCAGATTTGCAATGAAAATTTTATTCACAGCCCCATTTGGATATTGCCATAACAAAAACAATGGAGCATAATCAAAAGCACAGAAATCGCAGATTAATAGGTACCCCAATGACCTAAATCCAGAATAAGAGAAGGGAAAAAAAATCCAGCAAATGAACTTGCACCTTACCTTTAAAGTGAGATTCAATATCAGGCAGGTCCCTCTTAGACTGTAACTCAACAAGGGGGCTTAGAAATTAAAGATTAAAATGCTCATATTACTATACTCTTGGGCATATCGTGAAGATCAAATATGAAGTGAGATAAAGAGTTATGAAAATTATCAAATATTATGCAAATGCAAATTAGCACAATTAGAGTAAGACTGTCTTACACCTAAAGAATTCCCATGGAATTAACCCTGAGTTTATGTGAAGACTACAATTTAGCTATATTCTCATGTAACCTAAGAGTCTTACAAATTCTTTAACAGGTAGTAAGTTTAACCAGTTATCTGGTCCAGAGAAAAATTTAATTAGTATGTGACTTTAACAGGGACAACTAGCCCAAAGTTATTAATTAATACTTAGTAAAATATTTAAAATAATAATGTTTCTAAAAGGGCTTGGGTCATTATATTCATTAATATTTAAGCAAGTTTTTATACATAGGAAGAAACAAAATATTAAGCATATACTTATGCATGCACACTTTAAATAATACAGCCAAATTGCTAATGGTTATAGAGCAATTAGGGTCATATTAATATGTAATGAAAGCAAAATTTTGCATTTTTAAGAGAGAGTTAAATTACACTTGAATGTCGGCAAGTCTATGGGGAAGTAAAACAATATTCCAATTTCCAGGTGACTCATGGCAACATTTCCAAATGTGAGCTGATGACTTTAGAGATTTTCTATAGTAGTTTTAAATCTAATATATCATCATAAATTATCTTAGACTGCCTTGGAACACTTCATATATGATTCATTATGACGGAGTTTGGCTGGATGCTGGGGGCTGAAACCAACAAATTAGGTTCAAATTACACTTTGATTCTTTTAAATTCAATGCTTAAGCAATATCAGGCTATTGGTCTATGGGAAGACACAGGCCATTTTCAAAAAGAAAAAGACCATGTACGTTTTTATATTCCTTATACCATTAAAATGGAAACATTTGATATTTTATTATGTGTTAAACTGAGAAGAAACAAAGACATGAATCAATGCATCTAGCATTTAAGTGCTAAGAGGATTTTCAGGCCCGGAAACCTCATATGACACGGTTCTTTGTAATGTCAAAGTAATTCATCACCATCATCCACAGCAGAATAGCATTCGTCAGCATCAGGACTGGGCATGGCACCCCGTGGGCCAATCTTTCATTTTCATTTATGAAGTCTGGAGTAGTAGTAGGGCTTAGACATTACTCTTTATCCAGCTCTTCTAATTATTCTGATATCATGGGAATCTGGATTTGAAATACTAGTAAAATGTTGAGATTCAACTAGCAGTAGCTAAAATTTACTGGAAGATCTAATCCAATTAATGAATCTTGTGTACTGATTACTGTTAAGAATTGTATAAAAACCTTATGGCTAATTATAATAAAGGTAGAAGATATGGCTTTGGGGTAAATGATTAAACCACATTTTACTTGTTAAAATATGTTGATCATAGGTGAACAAATACTATGTAATTCAACATGATTTTGCCTCTTTTGAAGGATAAATTTTTATAAGAGGAGATAAAATAAAAAAATGTATGTAAATTTATTTATATAATGTGTGTATTATGTGTATATTTATATAATATGTATGTATGTGTGTGTGTACACACACAATATAAGTATATACACACACACCCAATCATAGGCTTTCATTGAATTCCAAAATAAAATGCTACTTAGAAGCATGTATAATACCCTATATAAACTATAATTGTTTTATGAAAGAGAGATAGAACAAATGGTCTATTTTACTAGACAAAGCACCAGCCTTGCAGAGAATCCACAGAATTGTATGTGCTTCTAGCAAATAGTCATCAACACTGCTTTATGCAAGTGACTTTGGAGACATTTCTCAGAAACTGCTAGAATTTGGATGTATACATCAGCTGGTTGAGTCAAACAACATCTCACAATAGATAAAACTATTTTACTGAAGAAAGACATTTGGACAACAACAGTCATTTTGAATAAGGAACAATAAAAAAAGATGAAAGATTTTTTCAAAAATATTGAAAAATTCTAGACAATCAACTAAACAATGTCCTTTCTACATATTACACATTCTCCCACATGAGAGAATAATCAAGAAATCTTTATTTGCATCTGGAGGGCAAATTCATCACCAGATAGAGTTATAACGGTTTAGTCAATGGAAGCTGGTATAAAACAGATGATGTTTTAAATGTTTTGATACATTAGCAACCCTCTAATTTTCTTTCATTGTAGGTTACCAAGGCAACTATTTGGAAATACACCCTAACGACTTTTTTAAAAATTCTGGCCACAAAAAAAAAAAAAAAAAATCAATCAGAAACATTCTTATGTCTGTAACATTTGTTCCACAAATACGTATTGAACATGGGCTAGGGCTACTCAAAGTCCTAGTAATAACAGACCTGCAAGTGTAATGAAGGCAAGTAAAAATGCTATGAGCCTATAAACTCTCATTGCTTTTATAACAAGTATTACCAACTCACAGCTTCTCTTTCTCTCTCTCTCTCTCACACACACACACGCACGCACACATACACACACATACACACACAGCTGGAGACACCAGTGAATAGATTCTCCTATACGTTTATAGTTATAGATATTGGAATTTAATCAAAGAATTTATGATTCCGCTCTAAGATTTTCGTTGGATCTTTTATTATCCATTACATTTTCTATCTGACTGAAAAAGTCTCTAAAAATATAGAACTTCCATGCAGTTTGAGTTACAGCCAGAAGCTACAGTGTCTTATAGTAAATATACCAAAGAAAGTAATAAAGAACTGGTGAAAAATGCTGTGTAATTTAAGCAATAAAAGTACATTTACAGAAATGGCACAATAGTAGCCTTCCAAAGTTTTCATTTTCAAATATAAAAGATATAGACATCTATGAGTAAATCAAAAGGGCAATAAGGATTCATTAAGGGAGAACTTCTCTTGTTAAGGCAAAGGTATATTTCTAGATTCTGGGTGTCACTAAAATGTTAAACAATATTCTCTGCACCAGACTCACAGTTTTCCTTAGCTTCTTACAGTTTCCTAGTTGACTCAGGGCATACTAGTTAGGTAAGGAACCTACGAGAAATCTGACATTTCACTGCATGTACCCAAATAGGTTTCAACCTGTGTGTCTTAAATTGATTAGCTGGAGATGAAGCTTCACCAGGCCAGCCACTGTCTGCTCTTGCACTTTATTTTTAGGAAGGCAGTTAGTGTTCAGTGCTTTTCCTCTGTCACAATCAAACTACAGAATACCATAGATTGGGTGGTGTAAACAACAGAAATTTTTATCTCATCGTTCTGAAGTCTGGAAGAACGAGATCAGGCTACCAGTATGATTGAGTTTTGGTGATTGCCCTCCTGGCTTGTAGATAACTGCCTTCTCACTGTATCCTTAGGTAGCAGAGAGACAGATCATATTTCTCATGTCTCTTCTTATAGGTGCACAAATCCCATTCATGAGGGTTCCACCCTCAAGGCCTAATTACATCCCAAAGTCCCCACCTCCAAATACCATCACGCTGGGGATTTAGCCTTCAACATATAAACATATAAATGTGGGGAGGGCACACAAGCATTTGGTTCTTAGCAGAATCCAAAATCAAGATACAGTAGATCATGCTAGTCTTTGCCTTAACTGCTAGTGTATACACCACTTTGAAATATCAAAGGTATTCAAATAAAGTTTAAAAATGCATCTATTATAACTCCATAGAGTTCATCTTTATATCTTCCTTCACCCATTACAGGTTGCCCAATTAATATTTGTCAAAAAATGATTTACCAATTGCTAATTAGTCTTTTTTAAAACCTGGAATTCTGATCTAACATGCATGAATGAAGAAAAACATTACTGCAGTAGGGAAAAGTGATGCTGAGTAATTAGACATTGCAATGATAATCATTTCTGGATTTCTTACAACAAAAGGAAGAGCTCCTATCAGAAATAAAGACGTCTAGTGCCACCCACCATATGCTAAAAAATGAAAACACAAAACACATGCATACACATACATGCAATGCACTAGAGACATCTACTGATGAGATCAACATATTCCTCATCTCATGTCCAATTAGAGTTTTGGACATTCCCAGGATTCCCAGGAAATATTACTCAGATAAAGTATAAAACACCATATGCCTTTTGATGTTTTTTTGTTTGCTTGTTTTAAGCCAATCCTAGTTTTTGTCAGCTTCTTGAGGGTATTAAACAGAACGAATGTTTTTTGGCTCCAAATTCATCAGCATGCTAACATATACCATCCTTTAACATAATAGTACTCACATGAAGAACTCTGAACAAACAATTGTTTTAGATTACCACCACCAGCCTCATATTTTTGCCGTTACTTTGCAGTAGTATGTCACTATAACATTTGAAGACTGTTCTGCCTCAACAGGGGTCTAATGAAAATTAGACACAAGTGGAAGAGTAAAATATACATATAGCCTATGACATATATATGAATATATGCATTTATAAGTGGGACAAAAGCAATATTCCTGTACCAATTGAAAAGAACAAAGTAAAAAATTTGACAACGTTTTCACTGCATATACTAACATAAAAACAGCTGGGTATAGTAGCTATCTGTTTTTGCATGACAAATTACTACAAACTTAGTGGCTTAAACACACATTTATTATCTATTATTTATAATAATACTTATATTTATTACTTATAAGTTTTTACTGAGAATCTACTATGAATCTAGACCATATTAGGTGCTAGTAAAGAATTAAATAGGCCGGGCACAGTGGCTCATACCTGTAATTCCAGCAATTTGGGAGGCCAAGGCAGGTGGATCATTTGAGGTCAGGAGTTCAAGACCAGCCTGGCCAACATGAGGAAACCCAGTCTCTACTAAAAATACAAAAATTAGCCAGTGGTAGTGGCACATGCTTATAATTCCAGCCACTTGGGAGGCTGAGGCAGGAGAGTCACTTGAGCCTGGAAGGCAGAGGTTGCCGTGAGCCGAGATGGTGCCACTGTACTCCACTCTGGGTGACAAAGTAAGACCCTGTCTCAGAACAAAACAACAATAAAAAAGGAATTAAATGGCAAGATGAGTTATAATAGTAAACATCTGTTTATGAGATATGGGGAAATGCATTTGGGTAGAGGAATCTGACACATAAACAAATAAGCAATCAAAGTGGCATAGATCATTTCTCCATGCTAAGCACAACCAGTAACACCAGAAATGTTGCAAGAGACAACCAAAAAGAACTGTCATAGGTGATAAAAAGATGGGGTAGCTGATTTGGGACCCCAGGATGGGAGGAACAGCATAGCAACCAGATGCATTGTCTCTCTTTTACCAAAAACAGGAAGGCTATGCAGATCTGTTATTTGCCAACAACCCCCAACTTGGAGGCATGGGGAGGGAAGGCAGCCCAGGTGGTCACATCCCTCCCTGGAATTCAATGGGAGTCCTCCGACAACATCTGGCAAACCCAACACAACCAGCAAGGGGATTATTTGGGAAGCCAGCCAGATATAAGCTGGTAGGAGAGGCATAAACTTGAGGCATCTCTTTCCTGCCAAGAGATACTAAGGTGGGTGGGCAGAGCTGGCAAGAGAGACTCAGCTACAGTAAGCAGTCTGAACCAGAAAACCTATTTGTCCCAAATTATTAAATTATTAAACCACATTCCACTTGTTAAAACAAGTTGAGCACAGGTAAAAAAATACTATGTAATCCAACATGGTTTTGCCTCTTTTGAAGTATAAACTTTATAAGAGGAGATTGTGAAAGAGAATATGCATGTGTGTGTGTGCATACACACACAACATAAATAAATATATATATACACACACACAACCATAGGCTCTCATTGAATTCCAAAATAAAATGCTATTTAAAAGCATGTGTAATACTCTATATAAACTATAATTGTATTATAAAAGAGATATAACAAATAATCTATTTTTCTAGACAAAGCACCAGCATTGCTGAGAATCCACAGAATTGTATGTGCTTCTAAGCAAATAGGTATCAACTCTTGTTTATTCAAGTAACTTCTGAGAAATTTCTCAGAAACTTCTAAAATTTGGGTGCATATAACAACACCTCACAATATATAGAACTACTTTACTGAAGAAAGACATTTGGACAGAAATAGTCCTTTCAAATAAGACACAATTAAAAAAATCTATGACAATTTTTCAGAAATATTGACTCTGAGATGGGTGGACAGAATGAAATAAAGGAAAACAATAACTGGGAGAGGCCCACATTGAGAAGCTGCTTCATTCCTGTGGACTCAAGATACTTCTTCTTTGCCTAGAAATAGTGGAGTAGGGGGTGCCTGTAAGAGAATACCGCAAGTCCCTCTCAACTCAGAGAAATATTTGGCAGCCTGACCTGGGGAAACCCCTGCCCTTGCAGGCAGTCAAAGCTGGGGCAAGTGAGAATTCCAATGGCAGCTAATAAGCCAAGTATGCCAAAATAACACCACAAAGTTTCTGCCATTGGAACCAAAGCCCACAAAATTTGACCAATACTTATGTGCTGAAAGTCAACAGGGTGACTGGCTACTGAAACAGAAGATTTAAACAGGACCCAGAGTCTCCTGACAGAACAGATAAAATGTCCAGAATACAATGCAAAATTACTCATCATATCAAGAACCAAGTCAATCACAACTTGAACAAGAAAAGATAATCAACTGATGCTAATACTACGAAGAATTGAATGTTAGAATCATCTGACAAGATATCAAAGCAAGTGTTGAAGAAATGTCTCAACAACCAATTACACACACTCTCAATACAAATGAAAACACAGGAAATCTCAGCAAAGAAAGACTACAAAGCAGAGCCAAATGGATATTAAAGAACAAAACAAAATACTATAACAAAAATGAAAGGCTTTATAAATGGGCTCAACCACTGAATAGAGAAGACAAAGGACAGAATCTCTGAACTTGAGGACTGAATAATAGAATTCACCCAATCTTAACAACACAGAAAGAATAGACCAAAAAATGAAAATAAAATAAAATAAAATAAACAGTGCCCCAGAGACCAATAACAAAGGTGTGTTAATAAAAGATTCAACTTGGCCGGCCACGGTGGCTCACGCCTGTAATCCCAGCACTTTGGAAGTCCGAGGCAGGAGGATCACAAGGGCAGGAGATCGAGACCATCCTGGCTAACACAGTGAAACCCTGTCTCTACTGAAAATACAAAAAAATTAGCTGGGTGTGGTGGCGGGTGCCTGTAGTCCCAGCTACTCGGGAGGCTGAGGCAGGAGAATGGTGTGAATCTGGGAGGCAGAACTTGCAGTGAACCGAGATCACGCCACTGCACTCCAGCCTGGGCAACAAAGTGAGACTCTGTCTCAAAAAAAAAAAAAAAAAAAAATTCAACTTTTGTATCATTGAACTCCTAGAAGGAGAGGAGAAATAGAGAGATGCTGAGAGTATTTAAAAATATATTAGCTAAAAACTTTGCAAATTTGGTGAAAGATACAAACTATAGATCTATGAAGCTCTGTGATTACCAGAGTAAACCTAGAGAAAACCAGAACAAAATATATAATAATTAAACATGCAAAAACTAAAGACAACAATGAAAAAATCTTAAAAGCAGCCAGAGAGAAATGATGCATTCCATACAGGAAAAAGCCAATTCAAATAACAGATTTCTCATCTGAAACCATGAAGGCCACAAGAAAGTAGCACATTTTTCAAGCACTGAAAGAAAAAAAAAAATCTATCAACCATGAATTCTGTATCAGGTAAAAATATCCTTGAGGAAAGAAAGGAAAACAAAAACATTCTCAGATGAAGGAAAACTAAGACAGTGTGTTGTCTGCAGAGCTCCCCTTAAAGATTTACTAAAAGAAGTTCTCCAAACAGAAAAGAAAGGATAAAAAGAATCTTGGAATTTGAGGAAGTATAACCCAGCACCCATTTTTATTTATTGTTTTTCTTTTCCTATCTTGCTTACTTTATGTTTAGCTTCTTAAGAAATAAAGGATAATCTGGTTTCTTTCCTTCCACCAGGTACAATGCTTCCCTTATTTAATTTTATGCTTGCTTAGAAAATCCAGGAACTGAATCATGACACAGTCCAGGGACCTACAGAATTCTCCCTCACTAGAAGGTTACCTGAAGGCTGCAGTTAATTTACAACCTGATTGGGCCAAGGATTGTGCCAGCCCATTCACCAGATGGGACAATAACTCTATCTAAGCTATTGGAACAAGTCATCTGGATGGGCACCTCATCACCTTTCCTGTATATTCATCACACCAAGCTCCCATTCTTAAGTCCTTGCATTCTGTCCAAAATTTGAAATTGCTTAAGTTATGGAGTCTCAGCCATTTTCCCACTGCTAGCTCTGGAATAAGTCACTTTCCTTCCACCATATCTCATCCCTGTTATTTGTCATTGTAAGTAGCAGGCAGCTGAACCTGCATTTGGTTACAATTTTTGGTGGCCCATATGGGGAATCTGTGCATCCTGGTGGTTTAAGCCTGGTGATTGGCCATGGAAGGACACCAGGGCTTGCCCATTCATGCTACCAGACAGGGCAAAGGGTCTCCCCTGAGCTGCTGGTGGCTAGCTGGCTTCACAGCTGGGGCTCTAGGGAACTTCCTTGAAGCTGCTGAGACATTCTTGTCTTGGGCAATGTCCCTTCTCTTCCTGCCATGGCACTGACTGCCTTCTATCCCTCACTGGTACAAGGAAAGAGGCATCTGAGGAAGTCAAAGGGCTTCAGAACTTAGAAAGTCAGCTGGACTGCACCCAGTTTTCCTTTGTCTCTTTTAGGATGTCACTTGAGCTCTGCTTTACTTAGAATTAGCTGCTTGTGACATCATTTGGGCTTGTACACCATTTGTATTTGTGGCGCCACCGGAGCTTTGTTCCGTTAGGATTCAGCTACTTGTGGAGCTATTAAAAATTGAGACGAGGCTGTGGGACTCTTTACCCAGACACTTGAGTGAGGATTTGTTTAGGAGAGACTATGTGAGTAGGTAACATTTATGTTTGGGCCCTTATTTTTCTTTCTTCTTTCTTTCTTCATTTTCTTATCTTGCTTGCTCAAATCCAGGGATCCAGCCCTGGAGGGGAACAGTTTCCACCATGCTTATGAATGGGTAACCCTGTCTAAAGTCCCAAAGTACCTCTCGTAACCGTGCCAGACTCTGTGGGGAAAAGAGAGTGTGAACGCTTCTGCAGGTTGCCTAAACAAGCTTGCCACCCTTCTTGCCACACTCACTGTTGTCTATGTGAGCGGAAGGTTGAAAACATCTGGGATAAATCTCTAACCCCAATTCCAACCTCTTTGCCCTTTTTGTCTGCCTGATTCACTATCTCACTTGTTACCCTTCAGTTATCTCTATCAAAATAGATAGACCAGGACTTGGAATAAGATTGAGATACTAACAGGTGTCATTTTCCATCTCCCCTCCCCTGCACATGGACCTCGCTTTCTGATATCCCTAACTGCATAGGCTGTGCAGTGAGATTTGCCTACGCATGCCTCTTGGGATCGCAAACAACATTATTTTACACAGGTTGTGCAAAGTCAGACTGATCCATCCAACAACTAGGGGTCTAGTATCAGGAGGTGGCTTGTGGATCAAAGGCAGGGCACCAAGCAATAAGGACAGTAATCTTCACAGTTTTAACAAAGTTAAGCAGTACAAGTGCAGAAACCAAGTCAGAATAAGCAACAGGGTTTATTTATTTATTTATTTATTTAATTTATCTTTTGAGACAGAGTCTCACTCAGGCTGGAGTGCAGTGGTGTGATCTTGGCTCACTGCAACCTCCGCCTCCCAGGTTCAGGTGATTCTCCTACCTCAGCCTCCTGAGTAGCTGGGATTACAGGCATGTGCCACCACGCCCAGCTAATTTTTGTATTTTTAGTAGAGACGGGGTTTCACCATGTTGGCCAGGATGGTCTTGATCTCTTGACCTTGTGATCTGCCCACCTTGGCCTCCCAAAGTGCTGGGACTATAGGTGTGAGCCACCACGCCTGGCCAAGCAACAAGATTTTTATCTCCTTCCTTACCAGAAACCCCTTGGGGTACATTCTGGGCAACTAAAGGGCTTACAGCTATGAGCCCATGACTAACAGAAAGATGATTTTTTACTGTAATACTGTCTGGACTCTATACCATGAAGATGATGAATTTTGTCTTCTGAAAAGAAGTATTGGACCCTAATCCAGCTAAAATTATTTTGTCAAAGGACTGGGAAATGAGAAGAAATACCATAATGCCAGGCTTTCATGTTATTGCATAATCAAGATCCCTATTGGGATGGGGGGATAGTGGGGTACACACCAACTCTTAGCTGTGCAGAAAGACAGAAGGAAAATTATTCCAGATAGTCGTATCCAGGAAGAAAAAGATGAGGAAGATCTCGCCCTTTTAAAATGCCCTGAATCTGGCTGTACTGGCAGTAACTGTTCCTGCAGCTGCAGCTCAGCCTGCAGCCACCCTCCGCCTTATAGATCCTGCCACAGCAGTAGCTCCAGCAACCCTTTCCAAGGCTGCAGCAGCAGCCCCGCCTATGACCACAGTATCGCCTCTCCCCCGGCCACTGTCTCAACTGCTTCATCTCCACCATATAAAGAGCCAGACCTAGAAGGAGGGGTTGCTGCATTTACAGTATGATGAGGGAATTGGAATGATTTCCCTCTCCAGGACCCAGCAGGGCACCCGATTTGCATAGGGCAATACCATGACCAGAGCATGGCGATTCCCACTTAGGCAAATATCTGTGGGTGGCTTGGATGAAAACAGGCAGCCTGCCAGACATTATCGGGCTTACAACCCATTTTCAATGCCTGATTCATTAAATCAGAAAAGTTCCAACCCACCTTATAAAAGGATCCTCAAAAAATGACAGACCTCTTTGAATCTATTTTTGCCACCCATCAGCCCACTTAAGCAGATGTTTGAGTCTCTATAAACTGGCTGCTAACTGCAGATGAAAGGAGTCTAGTAATGGGGAAGACAAACAAGGAATCTCAGGGTCTCTCTGAGACCAGTCCAAATAATACCCCTGATCCTGCTGGAGGGATCCCAATCAAACTGGGAACATGGCCCACCTGGAACATTACTGGTGTACATCCTGGTAGGAATCAGAGGACTAATGTCCAAATGAGAGTTTAAACAGAGTTCAGAGAGTCCTGCAAAAGATGAATGAGGATCCCTCTGAATTCTTAGAACATATTTACCAATATAAATTCCACAGATATACTGGTAAAAGTCCAGATGACTCAAAGAATTCGAGACTACTGAACATGACTTTCTTTCAGTAGAGTGATCTCAACATAAAGAAGAAGTCAGAAAAACAGGGCGCTGCACTGGGAATGGCCTCTTCCCAGCTGGCAGATGTTGTCTCCAAAGTATACAATGGCAGGGAGGAAAAGAAACAAAAGCCCACCACCACATATGTGGTATGGGCATGAAAGCCTCTGAGAAACCGGTGCATGACTTTGGGTAGCAACCAATGTGCCTATTGTAGAAAGGAAGGCCATTGGAAAGACAGCTGCCCAAAATTAAAGGGCCCAGAGGGCCAGAGAAAAGCTGAATCCACCCAGGAGAGAGGACACAGGCAAATAATGGGACAAGGTTGTGGCCTTGATGATGAACAGAGATGTCCGGGGGCTCCCTTAAATCTCTCCGAGCCAATTAAAATTTCCCCACAGGAGCCCCAGGTACAATTGACAGTGGGGAACAAGCTAATCAATTTCCTGGTCAATACAGATGCCACTTACTCAGTTCTTAACACACCAGAAGTACAAAGCACTAAATGACAGTACCTATAACAGGAGTTGGAAGAACAATAAAACTGTCTCACAACCTCCAGAGTGCAAACTGGGAGGCCTGGAACTAAAGAAACAACTTTGTCTATATGTCAGAATGCCCAATCCCCCCACTGGGATGGGACCTGCTATAAATTAAATGCTCAAGTAACTTTCTGCCTGAGAAGCAGCAATTGCACTTACAGGTCCTGCTGGAACAGGCACTACAGCTACAACTACTACTCACTCACCCTAAGAATGGGGAAGACAAAGACTTTCCTTTGGAAATCTACAAAAGGGCAAGTAATTGCATTTGGGTAGACAGCACCTTAGAGACCAAAACAACTTTCCAATATTGTTGGATGGTGTTGCCTCAAGGGTTCAAAAATTGGCACACTATCTTTGAGGAAATATTGGCAAAGAACGTGAGAAGCTTACAACTAGATAAAGGAGTTCTGCTATGATATGTGGATGACTTACCAATAGCAAGCCTTGATTATGAAAAATAAATGTCCAACATGATTCTAGTCCTAAATCACCTGGCCCAATGTGAATATAATGTATCCCTGCAGAAGGCCCAAATCTTCAAACAAAAATAACCTATCTCAGCTTCAGGTTGAAGCAGGGAAAAAGGAGTGTAATGACTGACAGAAAGTGGGCCATCAAAGCTCCAGAGAATAGAAGGTGTTTGTGAGGACTCAGAAATCGCTGGCTTCTGCCAGATTTGGATCCCTAGTTTTGGGTTAATGGCAAAGTACTCTATGAAGATTTACAGAAACTACACTCAGAGCTTCTGACCTGAACAAATAAATGTCAACAGGCATTTAATGTCATCAAAGAAACACTGATAACAGCCTGAGTGTTGAGATTTTTGGACCCCCCAGAAGCCATGCAAACTCTATATCCATGAGAAACAAGGCATATATCTGGGTGTGCTTCTCCAAATGCTTGGAGACACCCTGCAACTCATAGCCTATTTCTCCAAACAGTTGGACTGAACAACCAAGGGGTGGCCCCACGCCTTTAGGCAGTGGCAGCCTCCTGTGAAGTCCTACAGGAAGCATAAAAATTTAGCCTGGGACGATTGGTCACTGTGCTCATGCCTCATGAGGTATTGACTTTGCTGGAACAAAAGGAAGCTACTGGCTCACTGCAGGGTGAATGGGCGAATACCAGGCCATCTTCTTCGATGATGCAAACATTACCTTACAAACCACTATCACTTTAAACCCTATTACGCTGCTTCCAGCCATGGAACCCAACCCTGTTGCATGACTGTTTGGAAATCTTTAGTGCAGTCTATTCCAGGAGGTTGGACCTGTCAGATCAGCCAATGAATGCTCCAGATTGGAAGCTACACCTTGATAGGAGTAGTTTCATGGAAGGTGGAAAATGCAGAAATGGGTATGCTGTGGTGACGACTGATAGGTTAACAGAAACTCATGCTCTGACAGTACTGCTGCACAGAGGGCTGAGCCACATGGCCTAACCAGGGCCCTAGAGCTGTCCCAAGGAAAGTGGGTAAACACTTACACTGACTCCAAATATGCCTTCATGGTAGTGTGTTGCAGGAAGTCAGGGACCCCAAATGGAGGGACCAGCTGAAGCTGCGGCAGAAGAATATGAATTGTGAAGATTTCATGGATATTTATTAGTTCCCAAAATTAATACTTTTATAATTTCTTATGCTTGTGTTTACTGCAACCTCTGAACATAAATTGTGAATATTTCACAGACATTTATCACTTCCCCAACCAATACTCTTATAATTTCCTATGCCTGTCTTTAATCTCTTAATCCCATCATCTTCATAAGCTGAGGATGTATGTCGCCTCAGGACCCTGTGATGATTGTGTTAACTGTACAAATTGTTTGCAAAACATGTGTGTTTAAACAATATGAAATCAGGACACCCTAAAAAAGAACAACATAACAGCGATTTTCAGAGAACAAGGAAAAATAACCATAAGGTCTGACTGCCTGTGGGGTCGGGCAGAATACAACCATATTTTTCTTCTTGCAGGAAGCCTATAAATGGACGTGTGAGCAGGAGAAATGTCACTGAATTCTTTTCCTAGCAAGGAATATTAATAATTGATAACCCTGGGGAAGGAATGCATTCCCAGGGGTAGGTGTATAAATGGCTGCTCTGGGAGTGTCTGTCTTATATGGTTGAGATAAGGGATGAAATACACCCTGGTCTTCTGCAGTGCCCTCAGGTTTACTGGGATTGGGAAATTCCAGCCTGGAGAATTCTAGTCAGACTGGTTGTCTGCTCTCGAACCCTGTTTCCTGTTAGGACGTTTATCAAGACAATGCGTGCCCAGCGGGACATGGACCGTCATCAGTAATTCTAACTTTGCCCTTGCCTTGTGATCTTGCTCTGCTCTTTGACTTGTGATCTTTTATTGCCCTTTGAAGCATGTGACACCCCCTCCTTTTTCAAAATCCCTAATAAAAACTTGCTGGTTTTGCAGCTTGAGGTAGCCATCACAGTCCTACCAATATGTGATGGCATCCCTGGAGGCCCAGCTGTAAAATTCTTCTTTTTGTACTCTTTCTCTTTATTTCTCAGACTGGTCAACACTTAGGGAAAATAGAAAAGAACCTATATTGAAATATTGGGGGCTGGTTCTCCTGATAGTAGTGTATGCTCACAGAGCCATCTGGAAAGAGAGAGCGCTCCTAACATCAGGAAATAAGGACATTAAACACCCAATGGGAATTTTAGCCCTGTTAGGAGCAGTTGCTGTGCCCACCCAGGCCTCCATCATACACTCTCCTGGGCACCAGAAAGATAACTCTCAAAAAGCCAAACCAAATTGAATGGCTCATAAGGCTGCAAAGTGGTCCGTTTGGGAAACAGAGATGTCAGGGTCCTTTATATTCATTTGGATTCATCAGATTTTAAACTCCATTCCACTGAGAAAGATGAAAAGCACCCCTGGGTCTGGGGCTTTGGTAAAACAGACCCAGATTAACTCTAGAAAAGTGATGCCTATGGAATAATTTTACTCCCTGAGGCCCTAGTTTATCCGATTTTAAGACATCTACACAAGGGAACACACTATAGGAGAGATACTCTTGCTAACCTAATAATGACCTGCCTCAGGGGCCCACACCTCCAGAAAACTATTCAGAAAATAATGCAAGGATACATTTTATGCACTAAGAATAATCCCAAAATTTAAATCACTACCCTCCCACCCCACTAAGGGTGTGTAATACAAAGGCTATGCCATTTTGAGGACAAACAGGTTTACCTCATTGAAATCTCACTCAAAAACCCAAGGCCAGTAAGAATTATAGATTTCTTTTGGTGTTTGTGGACAGCTGTTGGGGATGGGTTAAGGTATACCCCGGTAAATCTGAGAGAGCTACAGAGGTAGCCAAAGCATTACTGAAGGAAGTAATTCCCAGGTTTGAACTCCTATTCATTATACAAAATGACAATGGCTCTTCCTTTATTTCAGAAGTTATCCAGAAGGTAAGACAAGCATTACAGATTTAATAAAAATTGCATTTGTCATGAAGACCACAATCGATGGGGAAAACAGAGAAGATGAACTATACCTTAAAGAGTACAATGGCCAAACTCTGCCAGGAAAGCAATCTGAGTTGGAATAAGATTTTGCCTGTTGCCTTGCTCCAAATCAGAGTAGCACCACGAAATGGGCTTATATTGAGCCTCTTTAAAATTACATATGGGAGACCATTCCAGACCCCTTTACCAGGGATCCCACCTTTGAATCTCTGCAGTGAGTTCAGGGTTAAATAATATGTACAACAATTAGAACAGACATTACTAACTATGCAGCAATTTGCTCTTTCCAGGTATGCCTACTCCATAGATGAGCTGCTTCACCTGTTCCATCCAGGGGACAAGGTGCCATTAAAGTCTTTGAAAAAATCAAGGGCCAAATCAACAACTGGCTGAAAAATGGACTGGATCCCATGATGAGCTGCTGACTTCTCATTCATCAGTCAGCCTGTACAGAATGAAACCATGGGTCCACCACTCTGAAATAAAGGTGACTCCACCCTAGCTGGACCCCACAGAGGAGCCTGCTTGGACATGTGAGCCAAAAGAAGAGTAAAAACTACTACTTAAGAAAAACTACAGATAAGTAAAGCCCTATTTTTAATGTCCTATAGAATGAATAAAATGAAACCCTTGCAGGCTGGACAACATAGGGAGACTTTGTCTTTATAAAAAACAAAGATAATGATAATAATAAACAATTAGCTGAGTGTATCTGTGCACATCTGTGGTCCCAGATACTCAGAAGGTTAAGGTGGGGGGATCACTTGAGTCCAGGTGGTCCAAGCTGCAGTGAGCCATGATTGCACTGCTGCACTCTAGCCTGGATGACAACATGAGACCTTGTCTCAACAAAAAAACAAACAAACAAGCCCTTATTTCTCTGATCTGCTGGGTATCACCCATACAGGCAAATGCCTGGCCACACTTGCAAGTCTTCACAGAAGACCTTAAGTAGTGGACAGGGGAATAGATGTCAGGTGTAACCAGAAAAGATACAACCCAATGGCCCATAAATAAGAATCTCAATGACTCTGGACTTGGGAAGCCTTTCTCAATAACTGTAACACAAGAAACAGTAATCACATTGGCCCCTCCACTACTAGATGCAAAAATGATGGCCCAAGAAGGAAGCCCCTAGAACTCTCACTATACAAACAGCCTTCTTCAAATCTAGGAAAGCTTTACGTGGATGACAAATCAGCAGGATGCTTAAGTCAGATAGCCCCTCAAACCATGGCCAGATACTCGAGTCATGGGCTGGATTCCCTCAGGACAGCATCGACATACCACAGTTCTACAGGAAAGGGGGATGGCTGCAAGTGACTGATCCCAGTGACCTTGCATTAACTGGTACACTTCTAATGGAATTCAGTGGTTATGTGGTATAAACCTCTCACTCTGGCTATCATCAGGATGGCTACGTACACTGGGCCTCTCCTGGGCTCATGGACACTGGGCAATGACTACAGAATAACCCACTAATCTTCCTTACATGGTTAAAAGATGAACCAGGTCCATTTTTTGCTGGTACAATCACCTAGCTTCTGTGTTCCTCCATCCCTGGGTCTGGATGATATCATCTGGCATGTGGAAGCCCTTGCTAATTATACCCAAGGGGCTCTAAATGACAGGGTACATCTCTGATAAATGGTAAAATGCACCATATGCATAAAGCTGTTTAACAAAATCAGAAGGCATTTTATATATATATATATATAATATATATATATATATATATATGATGATAATAATATATATTACCTCCACCTCTCAGGTTCAAGCAATTCTCCTGCCACAGCCTTCCAAGTAGCTGGAACTACAGGCATGTGCCACTATGCCCAGCTAATTTTTTGTATTTTTAGTAGAGATGGGGTTTCACCATGTTGGCCAGGCTGGTCTCGAACTCCTGACCTCAGGTAATCCACCTGCCTCGGCCTCCCAAACTGCTGGGATTACAGACGTGAGCCACCATGCCCACCCAGCTGGCACTAGATATTCTAATGGCTGTTCAAGGGGGCACCTGTGCCTGCATTAAAGCCAAGTGTTATATAATATATTCTAGACAACTTGGAAAATATCTCATTAGCCCTAAATAATATGCATAAACAAATTCACTTCATGTCTGACTCTACATTGTTACTAGATCAATGATTTGCATTCTGATGCTGGTCAGGACCATCCTGGTGGAAAAAGTTAACTTGTGACTTTGATGATAATTGCAGGAATAGGCATACTTCTTTGCTGTGGATCCTACTACTGTTATATAATCTGCATGGGAATGCAAGATAGACTTTCCCAGAGGCTAGCAAACCCTTCTATTATAATGCTCCAACAGGCTTCCTTCATGGGCCCAGGTACTTGAAAATATTTTCAACTCCAAGTAAATCAGTTCCATTCCGATGTCCTTTAACTACACCCCATTCAGCAGGAAGTAGCCAGAATGCATATCCACTATCCATAGGAATGGAATGGAATTAGCTGCCAGCAGAGAGTTGTAACCAAGGACCCTATTTTAAAATATTTTTCTTTTCCTTCCTTGCTTATTTTATGTTTAGCTTCTTAAGAGCAAAATGGTAACCTTTGCTTACTTTCCTTCCACCAGGTACCCCATTGCACCATGTTTCCCTTATCTAATTGAATGCATACTTAGAAGTTCCAGAGACTAAACTGTGAAACAATCCAGGCACCTATGAAATTCTTCCCCACTAGGTAGTTATCTGAAGGCTGCAGTTAATTTACAACCTGACTGTACCTGATATGATGCCAGCCCATTCACTAGATGGGACAATAACTTGAGTCATCAGAATAAGTCACGTAGTCTGGTGACTCCTCATCACTCCTGAGTGCCCTTAAGAACCAATTTCCCCTTCTTAAATTCTTGCATTTTATCCAACATTTGAAATGGCTTCTTTAAGACATAGAGCCTTGGCCATTCCTCCACTGATAGCCCTGGAATAAGTCACTTCCCTCCCACTGCACTCATACCTGTTATGGGTCTTTGTAAGTGGTGAACAGTAGAACCTGTGCTTGGTTGCAGAAGTGTCAGGAAGGAAGAAGGAAAAAGGAAAAGAACAGAAATGCAGTACAGACAGTAGACTATCTCTTTCCCAAAATTTTATACATCATATTTGATCATTTTTAAAAATTACAGCATTCTGCTATATAAGACAATGTTATTTCAAGTGGGAAAGTTACATTGACCAAAATAGAGGCTTTTGTACCTTGCCTGAAGTGATAAAATGTTAATAACAGTATACTGTCATAAAGTTTATTTTTGCCAGGTATTGTTACAGCCAGAGAAACACTATGAAAACTATAGAAAAAGATACACTCAAATACAGTATAAGTAAAGGTGGAATCCTTTCAAAAGGTTCAAGTAACTTGTAGGAAAACAAGAAGAGACCAACATGGGAAACAAATGGAAAAAATAATTTAATGTTTTACCATTTTAAAGTACAGGGCTCAATGGCTATTAGTATAATAGTATATTTAGAGTGAACTGTCCAATATCACAAGCAATTTTAAAATAGTTTCACTGGCCCATAAAGAAACCCTGAATCACCTGGTAATCACCCTCCCCTCAACCCAAGCCCCTAAAAAGGGTATCTCCAGGGCCAGATAGTGTCACTGGAGAATTCTACCACATATTTAAAGAATAGTAATTTTACACAATATCTTTCAGAAAATAGAAAATAGACTACTTTTCAACTTATGAGTCCATGTATTAGTCTATCCTTGCACTGCTATAAAGAGATACCTGAAACTGGGTAATTTATAAAGAAAAGAAGTTTAATTGGCTCACAGTTCTACAGGCTGTACATGCATGGCACTGGCATCTTCTTGGCTTCTGGGGTGGCCTCAGGGAGCTTTCACTCATAGCAGAAAGCAGAGTGGGAGCAGGCATTTCACATGGCAAAAGCCGGAGGAAGAGGAAGAGTGGCGTGTAGGGAGAGATGCCACACTTTAAAACAACCAGATCTCCTGACAAATTGTCACGAGGACAGCACCAAGCCATGAGGGATCATCCCCCATAACCAAAACACCTCCCACCAGGCCATACCTCCAGCACTGGGGGTTACAGTTCAACATGAGATTTAGAGGGGACACATATCAAAACCACATCAGTCCAGTATTACCCTGATATCAAAACCAGATACAGACAGAACAACAACAACAACAACAACAAAAAGAATGAAAGCTCCAGACAAGTATCTCTCATGAACCTAGAGGCAAAAATTCTCAATAAAATATTAGCAAACCAACTCCAACAATATGTAAAAAGAATTACACATCATGACCAATTGAGATTTATTCCAGGTATGCAAGGTAGGTTCAACATTCAAAAATTAATCTACGTAATCCATCATATCAATAAGCCAGTGAAGAAAAGTCATTTGATAATACCAGTTGACATATAAAAAGCACTTGTCCAAATGTGACATCCATTCATGATAAAATTCACAGCAAGTTAGGATAAAGGGAAATCACTTCAACAGATAAAAAGAATCCACGGAAAACCTGTATCTAACACCATACTTAATGACAACATACATGCTTTTTCTCTAAGATCAGGAATAAGATAAGGATTTCAACTATCACCAGTCTTGTTAAACATATTACTGGATATCCTAGTCAGCACAACAAGGGAAGTAAAATAAAGATCAGACATAATGAAGAGAAAGAGATAATACTTTCTCTATTTACAGAGGACCTCACTCTCTACATAGAAAATCCCAAAGAATCCACACAAACAAAAATCTTAGAATATATGAGTTCATCAAGGTCACAGATGATAAGATAAACATTTCTAAGGCCACCCCACCCTGAATATGTCTGATCTCTTCTGATCTTGGGAGCTAAGCAGAGTCTAGCCTGGTTGGTACTTGGATGAACGATTATAAGATCAAAACCAAAAAATTAATCCTATTTCTATAAACCAACAATGAACATGCAGAAACTGAAATTAAGCAATAACACCATCTATAGTCATTCATAAGAAAATGAAATACTGTGCCATAAACTTTATAAACTATGCATAGTATTTATATACTAAAAATTATAAAGTGCTATTGAAAAAATTGAAGAAGTCATACCTATATAGGAAAACATACTGTATTGATAGAATGGACTATTTATCATAATAAAGGTGTGAATCTCCCACAATTGAACTACAAGTTTAATGCAATGCCTGTCAAATTCCAAGCAAAGTTTTTTGTAGACACAGACAAGCTTATTCTAAAATTTAATTGGAAAGACATATGTTCTTGACTATTCAAAGCAATCTTTACAAAGAAAAATGAAGGAGGAGGAATTATTCTACATCATACTAAGGTTTACTGTATGGCTAAGTAATCACAGCAATGTGATACTGTTGGGGAGATAGGCACATCGATCAATGCTAGAGTCAGAAGACCTAGAAATAGATCCACACAAATATACTCCATTGATTTGTGATAAAGGTACAAAACTACTTTGATGAAGAATGCCCGTTCAACAAATGTTACTGGAGCAATGGGACATTCACAGGCAAAAAAAAAAAAAAAAAAAAAAAAACCCTGATCTAAAGCTCACACTTTACACAAAAACTAACTCAAAGAAATAGACAAGTGAAAACTATAAACCTGTAAAACTTTCAGGAAAAAAGGAGAAAATCCTTAAGGTCTAGGCCTTGGGAAAGAGTCTTTAAACGTGATACCAAAAGTACAAGCCATAAAAGGAAAAAAAAATGGGCCAGGCACGGTGGCTCACGCCTGTAATCCCAGCACTTTGGGAGATTGAGGTGGGCAGATCACCTGAAGTCAGGAGTTCAAGACCAACCTGACCAAGTAGAAACCCTGTCTCTACTAAAAATACAAAAATTAGCCAGATGTGATGGCATATGCCTATAATCCCAGCTACTCGGGAGGCTGTGGTGGCAGGAGAATCGCTTGAGCCTGGGAGGCAGAGGTTGCGGGGAGCCAAGATCATGCCATTGCACTTCAGTCCTGGCAACAAGAGCAAAGCTCTATCTCAAAAAAAAAAAAAAAAAAGGGAAACAAATGATAAATTTAACCTCATCAAAATTTAAAACTTTAGCTCTGTGAAATTCCAAGCAAAGAGGATGAAAACACAAGGCATAAACAGAGAAAATATTTGCAAACTACAATCCAATGAAACTAGTATCTCGAATATATATAGAACTCTCACAACTCAACAATTTTTTAAAAACACAATTCAGTTAGAGAATGGGCAAAAGACATAAACAGACATTTCACCAGAGAAGATATACAGATAGTGTATAAGCATATGAAAAGATGTTCAACATCATTAGCTATTAGGAAAAGGCAAATTAAAACTACAATGAGATACCACTACATACCTTTTGGGACGGCTAAAATTAAAAATAAATAGTGACAACATCAAATGCTAGCAAGGATGACAAAGAACTGGATCACATATACATGCTGGCAGAATTATTAAATGGCACAGCCACTTTGGGAAAACAGTTTTGTAGTTTTGCAAAAACAATTAAACATGCAACTACCATATGACCCAGCAACTGTGCTCCTGGATATCTATCCCATTTATGCAATCCTGATGTATTCCTGAGAAATAAAGATTTATCTTATTTATTTTCACACAAAAACTAGAATATGAATATTCATTGTACTTGTATTTGTAATAGCTAAAATTGAAATCAGACCAGATGTCATTCAAGAAATGAATGTTTAAGCAAACTGTGGTATATACCATGAAATTCTACTCCATAATACAAAGGAATAGGCTACTGATATATGCAACAACTTGGTTGAATCTGCAGAGGATTATGTAGCATTAAAGCCAATCACAAAAGGTTATATACTGTATGGTTTGCTTTATAGAACACTGTTGAAATGATCAAATTTTTAGAAGTGGAAGACAGGTTAGTGGTAAGGTATAGAGGGTAAGGGGCTGAGAGGCACTGGGGCTCAGAAACAGATACTCCAAAATATGGCACTTTGACATGCTGACCTGAAAAAATTTCAAGGTCTCTCTGACTTCCCCACCACCACCCCCACCACCCCGGACACTTCCCTCCCCCACCAACCAGCCTACACACACACACACACATACTACTGTCTCTCAACCCTCTTTACCAAAGCACAGGATGAAATTGTTCTCTGAAGTTCTCTTATCTACCTAAGATCTGGACCCACCAAAAAAGAAAATCAAGTACTTCTGGTCCTTTTCCTAATTTTTCATTAATTAAACTCAGATTGAAAAACTTAAGGCTGAAGTCTGTTAACACACCTGGACAGACATTTGTCATAAATCACTGTCTGCTCTACAGGCCCAACAGACTTTGTCTCAGGCAAATGTGTGTTTATCAAGCCCATTACATATCCCTAAAATCATTTACTATATCTCTAAAATTATTCACATATTCCTATCCCCCTTTCCCATAAGAAGAAGCATATATAACCATCTGTACCCCATTGCATAGTGGGGCAATTACTCTGTGATTCTCCTGCATGTACATTAATAAATTTGTAGCCTCCATGCACATTAATAAATTTGTATGCTTTTTCTCCTTATTATTCTTCCTTTTGTCAGTTGATTTTCAGCAAACTTTCAGAGTGAAGTGCAAGTTTTCCCTTTGCTCTTACAGAGAAAGGAGGTGGGAATGCTTATAAAAAGGGAACAAGGTTGGGCACAGTGGCTCATGTCTATAACCCTGGCACTTTGTGGGGGCTGAGGCAGAAGGATTGCTTGAGCACAAGAGTTTGAAACCAGCCAGGGCAACATAGCGAGACTTGGTGTTTAATGTAAAAATCAAAACATTAGTTGCACGTGGTAGCATGCACCTATAGTCCCAGTTACTCAGGAGGCTGAGGCAGGAGGATTGCTTATACCAGGGAGATCAACGCTGCAGTGAACTATGATTGTGCCACTGCACTCAGCCTAGGTGACAGAGAGATCCTGTCTCAAAGAAAAAAAAAAGCGCTATGGTTTGAATATATGTCTACATCAAATCTCATGTTGAATTGTGATCCCCAGTGTTGGAGGTGGGCCCTCGTGGGAGGGTTTGCATCATGAGGGCAGATCCCTCATGGCTTGGTGCTGTCCTCATGACAGTGAGTGCATCCTCATAATAGTGAGTGAGTACTCATGAGATAAGTTTGTTTAGAGGTGTGTGGCATCTCCTCACTACTCTCTCCCTCAC
Organism: Trachypithecus francoisi; assembly: GCF_009764315.1. Taxonomy (NCBI): domain Eukaryota; kingdom Metazoa; phylum Chordata; class Mammalia; order Primates; family Cercopithecidae; genus Trachypithecus; species Trachypithecus francoisi. Next base: position 135,665,359 of record NW_022681465.1, read on the forward strand.
TGCCTCTCTCAGCACATAAGATGTCTTCTCCCTGTTTACCTTCCACCATAATTGTATGCTTCCTGAGGCCCTCATGATAAGCTGAGCACAGATGCCCGGCACAATGCCTCCTGTACAGCCTGTAGAACCATGAGCCAATGAAACCTCTTTTCTTTATAAATGACCCAGGATCAGGTATTTATTTATAGCAATGCAGGAATGGCCTAACACATAAAATTGGTACCAGGAGTAGGGTATTGTTATTAAAATAGTGAACATGTATAGGTGACTTTGGAACTGGGCAACATGCAGAGATTGAAAGAGTCTGGGGGACTCAGAAGAAGACAGGAGATTGGGAAAGTTTGGAATTTTTTAAAGACTGGTAAAGGATTGTGACTAAAATATTGATATAAATATTGACAGCAAAAACCAGGCTGATGAGGTTTCAGATGGAAATGAGGAACTTATTGGAAATTACAACAATGGTCACCCATTTTATGCCATAGCAAAGAACTGTGCTGCATTGTGTTCATGCCCTAGGGATCTGTGGAAGTTTGGACTTCAAAATGATTATTTAGGGTATCTACAGAAAGAAATTTATAAGCAGCAAAGCATTCAAGATGTGGCCTGGCTGCTTTTAATAATTTATGCTTAGATATGGGAGCAAAGAAACAACAAAGTTAGACTTTATATTTAAACAGGAAGAAGATCATAAATGTTTGGAAAATCTGCAGGCTTGCCATATTATGGAAAAGAAAAGCCAGTTTTCAGGGCATAAATTAAAGCAGTCTGCCTTACTTGCCTGAGAAATTTGCATACCTAAAAAGGAGGCAAGTGCAATTAGCCAAGACAATGGGAAAAAGACCTAGAAGGCACTTCACAGATCTTCCAGAGAGTTCAAATCACAAGCTCAGAGACCTAAGAAGACTAAATGATTTCATGGGCCAGGCCTGGGGTGCCACTGCACTCCACCACCCCAAGAGGCTGATCTCTGCATCCCTGCTGCTTTCAGCTCCAGCTGTAAGCCTTGGTGGCTCCTGTGTGGTATTAAGTCTGTAGGTATACAGAGTGCAAGCATGAAGGAGACATGGCAGCCTCTGCCTAGATTTCAGAGGATGTATCAGAAAGCCTGGGTGTCTAGGCAGAAGCCTGCTGAAGAGGCAGAGTGCTCACAGAAATCGTCTACTAGGGCAGAACAAAGAGAAAATGTGGGGCTGAAGGCCCCACACAGTGGGGACTGTGTAGTGGAGCTATGGGAATGAGGCCATGGTCCTTCATATTCCAAAATGGTAGATCCACCAGCAGCTTGCACCCTGTGCCTGGAAAAGCTGCAGGTACTCAACAATCTGTGAGAGCAGCTGTGGGAGCTGAAGTATGTAGAGCCATAGGTGTGGAACTGCCCAAGACCTTAGGAGCCCACCTCTTGCAGCATTGTGCCCTGGATGTGGGACATGGAGTCAAAGAAGACTATTTCAGAGCTTTAACATTGAGTTACTGCCCTCCCAGGTTTTGAACTTGCATGGGGCCTGTAGCCCCTTTCTTTTGGCTGATTTCTCCATTTTGGAATGGGAATGTTTACCCAATGTCTCTACTCTCATTGTATCTTGGAAGCAAAGAGTTGTTTTGATTTTACAGGCTCATGGATGGAAGGAACTCATCTCCAGAGGAGACTTTGGACTTGGAACTTTCGAGTTAATGCTGGAATGAGTTAAGACTTTGGTGGACTGTTAGGAAGGCATGATTATATTTTGCAATATGAAAAGGACATAAGCTTTGGGGGATCAGGGATGGAATAATATGGTTTGATTATATGTCCCCACTAAGTCTCATGTTGAATGTAATCATTAGTATTGGAGGTAGGGCCTGGTGGGAGGGATTTGGGTCATGGGGGGCAGATCCCCTGGGGCTCAGTGCTATCCTCATAATAGTGAATACTCCAGAGATCTGGTTGTTTAGAGAGGTGTGTGGCATCTTGCCCTCACTCTTTCTCTTTCTCTTGCTCCCTCTCTCACCATGTGACGTGCCTCCTCCCCCTTTGCCTTCCACCATGTTCAGTGTCATGCTTCCTATACAGCCTGCAGAACTGTGAGCCAATTAAACATTTTTTTTTTTTTTTTTTTTTACAGATTACCCAGTCTCAGCTATTTCTTTATATCAATGCAATAACAGCCTAGCACAATAGGCAACATGAGGAACTGTTGTGAGGTCAGAAATGTTTAGCATTTTGACTATGGTGGTGATGCATGAACCTACACGGTGGTAAAATTATATAGAACTTAATATACACACACAAATAAGTGCAAGTAAAACTGCAAAAATCTGAATAAAATTGGTAGATTCCATCAATATTAATATCCTGGATGTGGGATATGGAGTCAAAGAAGACTATTTCAGAGCTATGTCAAATTTGTAAAATTATACTAGTTTAGCAAAATAATACCATTAAGGAAAACTGAGCAAAGCATGCAAGGGAACTTTCTGTGTATACATATATACATACACAGAGTACACAGTAGTGTCAGACACCAAGGGAGATGGGATTTCCAGGAAGATAAGTTCTTAGAAAGGAGAGAATATCTAGGGGTGTGGTGTATATATATATTACATAATATATTACATATATAATATAATATATATACATATATTACATATATATTACATATATATATTACACACATATATATTATATATATATATATATATTTTTTTTTTTTTTGAGACAGTCTTACTTTGTTGCCCAGGCTGAACTGCAGTGGCACAATCTCAGCTCACTGCACCCTCCGCCTCCCAAGTTCAAGTGATTCTCCTGCCTCAGCCTCCTGAGTAGCTGGAATTACAGGCGAGCCTCACCACATCCGGCAAATTTTGTATTGTTAGTAAAGACGGCGTTTCATCATGTTGGTCAGGCTTGTCTCAAACTCCTGACCTCAGGTGATCCGCCCACCTCGGCCTCCCAAAATGCTGGGATTACAGACATAAGCCACCACACCTGGCCTTGTATTATTTCTGACAACTGCATGGGAATTCATGATTATCTTAATAAAATTTTCAATTAAAAATTAAGCAAACTGTAGTACAGCAAAGTGCTCCAAGAGAGGTAAGGCCAGAAAGGTTTCTCTTCTACCACCCTCCCTAGATTTGGGTACTTACGTACAATAAGATAACAAAAAGAAGGGGTTCTGTTTGTTATTGTTTGTAACATAATTCAAGTCATAAAAACTGTCAGATGTGTAACACAAGATAGTTAAAGTGATAGAGAGAAGTCAATCATTGTAAGTTTGAAAGATTGATTGCCTTGTAGATACTCTTCTCTGAAGCCTAAAACAGAATCCTTAGAATCCATATTAGAACTCAACGCTTCTCCCTTGTTTCCAACCTCCACAGTCAATCCTCTGTCCAGGAGCAGAAACCAACCTTGCTGGGAGTGCCTGAGTACACAGTAGTGTCAGACACCAAGGGAGATGGGATTTCTAGGGAGATAAGTTCTCAGAAAGGAGAGAATATCTAGGGGTGTGGCATTGAGGAGTCATGAGAGTAAATAAAGATTTCAAGACTATTGGAGAGGGGAAGAAGGAGAATCTCGACCTAGTACAGTGTGGGTGTAAGGGCAGGAATTATCATAGGATGTACCCCATGAGTCAAAAGTGAAAACTCCACAACAGAGAAAGACACTTGTGGACAAGTTGACTAGGCCAAAGTCACTCCCAAATTTCTACCACCCTGGACTCTGAGTTTGAAAAGAAATTTTGATCCTAAAGATAAAGATAAATTTAATATTCCCTGGGATTTGGGCCTCATTACTAACAGCAGGAACATTTTTGTTGCTCTGTTGTCCTTCCATCCCAATAATAACAATATAGGGCTGGGGTTATAGAGGTAAGTAACTGAGAGCAGGGGGAAATGGGCAACTGATTATGCTCTGAGGTTTCCAATCTGGGAGAGCTTCACAGAATCAGTGACATCAGAAATAGGTCCTAAAGGGTAGGAAAGAGTTTGCTAGGTGGCACCTTAATCTTAGGTGTCAGCTCAGGCAGTTGAAGTCAAAATATTATCAAAAAGAGGTCACACTAAGCCGTACATCTTAATTTGAATGTACTTAATTGGTTTCAATCACCTGAAAATCCAGAAAAACGTAAGAGAAATGAGGAAGGAGATGGAAAGAACAGTTGACCAAGTATACTTATTGTCCTCAAATATAAAATGGGATGAATAATTATTTTTCCATACACAATCTTAAAAGCAATAAAAGAAATATTGTATATAAAGCATTTGACCCAATCTTAAGGCCATGGTGAACACCAAAGAAATAGCAATAATTTTTTTCACTGGTTACTCTGTTATGTCATTGATACCTTATACAGAAGCCTCCAGATTCACATCAAAAAGTGTCTCTAGCAAATGTTCATTTGGGAGCTCTACAACACAGCCTCTTTTCTCTAATCCTTTCATAGCTAATTACCCAGATGTAATGTTCAAGTCTAGGGTGCTCCATTGTTGTGAAACCTACAAAAATATGAATAAAAATGAAAACGCCTGGAGGGTGGGAAGAAATTGGGGTACATGTGGGATTATCTGCCACCTAAATTTAGTTATTAAGAAATATCAGATACCAAACTTCATCCCATAGCTAGCTAACAATTTCAAGAGAGTCTGGAGGCTGGCTTCAGAGTTTGACACTGCCTCAGGAAAAAGTCTGTTTTCCTCACTTCAATCCTTCCCACATGCCTTAGAAATTCTTTTGAATCTTTCTTTTGTACTGAGAGGTTTAATTTTGAACTGAACAGGTGGTAAGGTTTTACATCGTACACTACATAAAATTATGGTATATGGTAAATGAAGCACCCATTCAAAATAGTGAAAATGAGGGTTATTCCCAGCAACTCTTAGAAAGTGAAACAAAAGCAAGAACAAAAATAGCAGTGAAAAAGGAAAACAGGAAAAAAGTAAACCTCCCTCTGTATCAAGGTAAAGATACATGGAAGAAGGAAGACAACATACAAAAAGAAACCTGTGAATTTTGAAGCAACCAGAACAAAACAGAAATGGCAGAGAATGGCCCACTTTGATTTCTCAAGGGTTTTCATCACTCCCTATTTCAGTATGGTGACCACGAGATAGTAGGTAGTCTCATTCTGGGAGCTTATTCTAAAATGAAGACCCAAATCCAAAATAAGTGTTACTAGTCTACAGTATTTTTCAAATCAAAAGGACAACTCTGGAAAAAGTTCCAGATTTTGAAGTAATGCAAAAGATTAGTTTAGGATTCCATCTGTGTGGAAGCCCCAAAGCCTAAAACAACTTCTGAATAGTTACCCAGATTCTCATCACAGTCAGCAGTCTAAATCAGGAGATGAGCTGCAAGTAGAAAATGAAGAAGATGAACCAATGGACTCTTCAATGTACTCTGGCCAGTTATGGGATCTCATTAACTCTGTTTCTGTGAGGTTTTCTATATCAAACACTTCTGTATTGTTCTTAACATCATCACCCGAATACCCATCATTATAATCCCATACTTGAATTATTACAAAGGACTCTTAAATCTTCCCTAATTACCCTGTTTCTTTCTACCCATCAAAATCCATCAGGACCCCACTGTCATATTAACCATTATAAAAGATCAATAGAATTTGTTCACCTCTCTATTCAACAACCTTTATACAGGTTAATTCCAAGCCTTAAATCCTGATGTTCCTGGGCCCACAGTCTGGGTTAGGATTACTCCAAATCCCAAATGTTGAAATCTCGAAAGATCAAAATCCCTAAAGTCTCTTATAGACTACCTCTGTGCATCTACTCGTAATCTATCCTTGTAGTATGATTTTTTATTTTTCATATGTCATGTTTGCAGTTTTTTCTTTTTTACTCTTTTAAGTTTTTCCACTATTATTTTAAATTGTCAGCATGTTTTACTATTCACTATGCTATCTATTTCACCTTTGCGTCATTTCCAATGCCGTAGGTATACATTGTGTTAAGACTTTTTTTTTTTTTTTTTTTTTTTTTTTTTTTTGAGACGGAGTCTTGCTCTGTCACTGGGGCTGGAGTGCAGTGGCCGGATCTCAGCTCACTGCAAGCTCCGCCTCCCGGGTTCACGCCATTCTCCTGCCTCAGCCTCCCGAGTAGCTGGGACTACAGACGCCCGCCACCTCGCCCGGCTAGTTTTTTGTATTTTTTAGTAGAGACGGGGTTTCACAGTGTTCGCCAGGATGGTCTCGATCTCCTGACCTCGTGATCCGCCCGCCTTGGCCTCCCAAAGTGCTGGGATTACAGGCTTGAGCCACCGCGCCGGACCAAGACTTTTAAAGAATTCTAATTCACTTTATGCATTTTTTTGTAAATTTGACTACATGATAGTGCATTAGGCTAATGTTGACTTTGTGTGTAAGCATTGTGTACATATCTAAAAACACTGAAATTTCCTCAATAAATGAAGAGATGTCCTTTTTGTACATTTGTATTTGTAAAAAATATAATTTCTCAAGATATCAGCTCTTTGGGCAACTGCATATGCAGTGACCCACCCAGGTTTTTGATCGATTTCTTTAAAAGACAGTTTGTCACAGTATCTCAGATGACTGAAATTAGAAGCTGGGTGCACATCATTACCATGATATGTGCTTATACATTTCCCTTTTTGAACTATTTCTTCATGAATATGGTTCATTTGCTCATAATTGTTATACCAGTGTGGCTGTCGTTAGCACACCTGACTGTTTATGCCAGCAAAAGCATGAATGCTATTATCACCTATTTTATTGTGCAAAGTAGTCTATGAAGTGTTCTGTCATATTTTTGTGTTTCTCAAATAAATTCCTCTTTTAAAGTATAAATACATTCTTTTTCTTTTTTTGAGAGGAATCTTGCTCTCTCGCCCAGGCTTGAGTGCAGTGGTGCGATCTTGGCTCACTGCAACCTCCGCCTCCTGGGTTCAAGTGATTCTCCTGACTCAGCCTCCCAAGTAGCTGGGACTACAGGCATGCCACCATGTCCGGCTAACTTTTATATTTTTAGTAGAGACGGGGTTTCACCATGCTGGCCAGGCTGATTTCTAACTCCTGACCTCATGATCTGCCTGCCTTGGCCTCCCAAATAAATACATATTTTTATAAGAGTTTTGCAATTATTTTGTCCGAATTGTATTTTTGAGATTTTGATCTTTCAGGATTTCAACAGTTGGGATTATGATATTTTGGATTGTGTCTTTTGGGATTATGATCAGCTCACTTCAATCTGACCCCAAGATGACAATCCAATCGATTCCCTATATTCAGTCTTTCATCCACACCACAGAACCTTCTGTGCATACTGCACTGGGCACTTGAGTTACATTTGAGATCAAAGGGTCACTGCCTCTCATGTAGTCTATATTCTGGTTCCAAAAGACAGACAATAAATAATTAAACATTTACATAAACCAGACAATTTGAGGCCATCAAGAAAATAAGCCTGATGCTCACATATTATCCCTCCATTTCTCCTCCTTATTCCCATCTCAGGCTCTATGTACAATCTCTCTACTTCTATTCATTTACTTGAACCTTACTCACCCTTCAAGACCTAGCTGGGTCGTCCTTCTTCCACGAAATGGTTCCCCTCCTTCCCAGTGCTTTGCCACTTTTCTCTCCTCTCAGGTTTCAGACTTGTCACGCATTGCTTCACAGACCCCTTGAGCAACTCTTTCACCTGAACATATGGGGCTTTCAAATAAGGAGTTATGAAGAAAACCCCTGTGGTTAAAAGCACAGGTGAAATTGATTGCTTTACCTGGCTATATCTCTGTATTATATCTTTCTACCGATTTAGATGGGTAGAGAACATGTGGCTTACTCTCTTGAATTTCTCACAACCCTAACCACCAAGAATTGGACTTCTAATTATGCTACCCAATTACTCTGTACATGAACAGAAAATAGAGATCTTATGAGATAGTGTGACATATTTATTTTACCTTTTTGAGACAGGGTCTCACTGTCACCCAGGCTAGAGTGCAGTGGCATAACCACAGCTCACTACAGCCTCTACCTCCCAGACTCAAGCAATTCTCCTACCTTAGTCTTCCAGGTAGCTAGAACTACAGGCATACACCACCATGCCTAGCTAACTTTTTTTTGCCAATTTTTGTAGAGGTGAGGTCTCATTATGTAGCCCACACCAGTGTTGAAATCCTGGGCTAAAGTAATCCTCCCACTTTGGCCTCCCAAAGTGCTAGGATTACAGGTAGGAGACTGGCCTGGGTTAGAGAGTATGATGTAATAGAGGGGAGATCAGGTAAGATACAGAAGACAGCCATCTTGTCCTAACTTTGCATCTACTCCATCTTGTAATTTTTTTTTTTTTTTTTGAGACGGAGTCTCGCTCTGTCACCCAGGCTGGAGTGCAGTGGCGCGATCTCGGCTCACTGCAAGCTCCGCCTCCCGGGTTCACGCCACTCTCCTGAGTAGCTGGGACTACAGCACCCCCCCCACCCCCCGCCACCGCGCCTGGCTAATTTTTTGTATTTTTTTTAGTAGAGACAGGGTTTCACCGTGGTCTCGATCTCCTGACCTTGTGATCCCCCCACCTCGGCCTCCCAAAGTGCTGGGATTAGGCGTGAGTCACTGCGCCCCGCCCATCCTGTAATTTTTTACAAGTAAGTTTCCTGAATTTCATTCATGCAACTGGAAAGAAGGGGAGGTAGATCATAATGGCCATATTCTAAAGAATTTTAAAATTCTAGAGACATCGCAGGCCACTGCAGGTAGAGAGGAAGGTTGAACAGTGAAGGCTGTTGGTCAGTTACTTGTTTCAACAAAATTTCTAAAGAAAGAATTTTGCCAATTAAAAAAAAAAAAAAGTGAAAATCCCTAGAATGATCACCAAATATCTTTTACCTGCCAATCTCAATGACTGAATTGTTCAAACACACATATTAAAGTAACCTGGAAGAACACTCCAACACATGTCCCCAAACTCTCAGTTCATCTATGAAACTGTCCAGATAACCCATTAGATATTTCTTGCCTTTGCGTCTTACTTTTTCTTTACATTAAGAATAAATTTCTCCTTTTCCTAGTTTTCTATTTCTTCTTAACAGCAATTATGCATTGTCCTTCCACTAACAACTGGCATAGCTCAAATTTCTACTGTGATTTCTACATTTAACACTGCCTCTGAAAATAGCTTTATTTCCATTGAGGGGTCCAATTCATTAACATTCATGCAATGGGTTCGTTTTTAAATCTTTTTCTCCCATCCTTTAAGGCAGAAACTCAAGCTAAGTGGAATCCTGTTTTCAGGATACCAGTTATAGTGTATGAATTTAAAGACATCCATTAGCCTGCCATATTTGGTTTCTATAATAAGCAACCAGAAAGCGAACTTATAGGAATTAGACATGAGACCTAACAGGAATTTAATTAACTCCCTGTCTCTGTTTCTTTTGTCTAGCTCTGTTCTATTTTGATCCTTGAAGGATCCTCAGCTAAAGACCAAAGCTTATGTTCTCTTAGCCTTGAAGAATAGTAGAGATTGGGCACACTATGTATGGTTTGGTTAATCCTGGGAACTACTGAAAAAGATTAGAAAAAAAAAACAGTTGCAATTTTTACAGGGATTATAATCTTACAGACTCATTAATAACGTCTCTATGAGACTAGTGCTTTGACTCAGGTAAGGATAAAGTCTTGAATAGATTTTTATTTTTTTTTAACAGTAGCCACCATTTTCAGGAATGAATAGATTTCTGAATCAATTTTTGTGAGAGTCCAGTCACAGAGAAAAGACAGAGGGATTCCACTGACCATGGTGATAGGAACTGGGGATGTTAAAATGAGGTGGCAAACAGAAAAAACACACATCTGGGTGGCCCTTTCTTATGGCTATATTTCTGGGAAAATATAGTGATATAAATTTTCTAGTATTTCAATTAAATGCATTTAATCACTAAAATTAATGTCAATCTTTTATTTTTTAATATTAAAAATATATTATTTCCCAGTCTGTATACTTACAACATCCAAATTGTACCTATTAAGATTCAAACAGCCATATTTAGACTAAATTTGAATCCACCCAAATTCTTCATAGGGCTTCCCCACCTCCAAACATCCTTACACCCTATTTCTATGCAACGAAACAACATATATTCCAGCATTGATGAAGGTACATAAATTTCTTTGGAAGTACCCCATTCCCATTATATCCAGTCTCAATTGGTTAGTTCCCAAAATGCCCCTTGTAAAAAACTTCATTAAGAAGTGAACTGAATATTTGAAGGACCTTAGATGCCATCCAATTAATCCTGTCTTTCACTATCTTGTTTTGGGCTAGAAGATAGAAAGACATTTTAGCTGTTCTAAACCCTCCGACCTAGAATATAGAAAGACTTTTTAGCTGTTCTAAACCTTCTCTACAACTTGGTCATCCAGAAAACCAAGTCCAGAGAAATCTTGCTAGAGTTCAACTCTCATCAGGTAATATTATTGATCAAAATTTTGACTGATACTTCACTGTCTGATAATTCAGAACCACACTTCTTTTTTTTGAGGCAGAGTCTCGCTGTGTCGCCCAGGCTGGAGTGCAGTGGCGCGATCTCGGCTCACTGCAAGCTCCGCCTCCCGGGTTTAGGCCATTCTCCTGCCTCAGCCTCCTGAGTAGCTGGGACTACAGGCGCCCGCCACCGCGCCTGGCTAATTTTTTGTATTTTTAGTAGAGACGGGGTTTCACCATGGTCTCGATCTCCTGACCTTGTGATCCGCCCACCTCGGCCTCCCAAAGTGCTGGGATTACAGGCGTGAGCCATCGCCCCCGGCCAGAACCACACTTCTTAGTGTGGCATTCAAGGCTCTCTCGGCTTGGTCTCCACATTTCCCCTCCATACTTATTGATCGTTGCATCTACTGCTGCACGCCTTACAGGACAGGAAGTTAATGAAGTAGGCAATTGGACTACTGGAGTTCTAAAACTCCTTTAAAATAGTCTGAACAAAAAATTCAGGCTAATATTTTAGGATAATTTTTCGTAAGAAGAGTTCATACTTTACATAGGATTTTATTTACTAACTTATGAGCATCTTGGGAGAATATTTGACCTGAACAGTTTTGTGACAACCATATAGATACAAAGACAACTGATGGTCTGAGAACATCTCAGCACTTTTGTGAGGAGAACAGTCCAATCTGAGGTCCATTAGCCACTAAAAAGAAAAATGGAAGAGAAATAGAAACATAAAATGTCAGCAAATTGGGAAATGGTTCACAGATTGGTTTAAATGGCAAGTCTGGATATTCCATTTCTTACTAGCAATAACCACAAAATGACTTGCATTTATTGCATGTGCACTGTTTCCAGGTACTATACTACCAAACCTGTGAAGTACCATTGTTGTTTCTCTGTTTTACAAATGGGAAAATTCAGACTTAGAAAAGGCAAATTACTTTGTCAAAGCCAGGTAGCAGCTAAGTCACAGATCTAGGACTGCAACCTAAACTATGTTACCTTCAAAGCCAGTGGGCCTTAAAAACACCACACTATCTTACCTTGCACTGGTCATATGCACACTAGGAAGACAGATAAATCCAGTTGCCACTCCAACCTCACAGAGTCTTATATGTATTGCAATCTTGAATTTCTAATGCGCCTTTTCTGATAAAAGTTTAAAAGAGCTTCACTTAGATTCCCCAAATCTTTCTCCTCCAATCCTCAATTTCTTAGTTCTTGGAGGCTGAGACAACAATGCCTCCTCTCACAATACAAGTTTCCTTAGCAGAGGAAGAAGCTAAATAAACCCACCTTCCCTTTCCTGGTTACTGTCTCTCTCTCCGCTGGGAAACTACGTTAATTTAATTAACTTGTGTTCCTCTAGACAGGGCTTCGGTTTTGCTTGTTAAGCCTAGTCATTCATGAGGTAGGACAATTTAATCAACAGAATTGCCCTCAAAAACCCCCAGAAATCAAAAACCAAAAACCTTTTTCTTGATTTAAAAAATGATATACCCACTGGTAGAAATTTGAAAATTATGAGGAAGCACAAAAAAAGGAAATAAAAATCTGTAACTACTGTTACAATTACAATGCATAATTCTCTTTTTTCTAGGCATAAGCAATATATATCTTTAAAATAACTTTTATCATGGAAAAATTCAAACATACACAAAAATAGGTAGACCAGTGCAAAAAGATCCAATACACCCATCATTCAGTATAACTAGTAACTCATGGCCAATCTTGTTTCATCTATATTCCTACAGTTTCCCCTTTCTCCAGGTTACTCTGAGGCCAACCCAGACATCATCTAATTTCAATTGTAAATATTCCATTATATATCTTTATAAAGCAAATACATTTTTCATTAATCATAATGTAATACCATTATTTCATCTACAAACTTAACGATGGTTTATTAATATCATTAAATAGCCGTATTTAACGTTCATATTTCCAACTGTCTCCTAAATATTTTCTTAGGTTACTTGTTTGAATCAGGATAAAATTTAGGTCCACGCATTGCTATTGGTCAATTTGTCTCCTAAATCTTAGTTATTCAAAGTGTAACTGATGGGCCAGTGACATTCCTGGAAACCCGTTAGAAATGATGAATCTCAGCCTCCCCCATCCTCAGACCAACTAAAGCAGAATCTGCATTTCCACAAGATCCCAGATGATTCACATGCACATTAATTAAAGTTTAAGGATCATTGGTTTAGTGTGAAATCTCTTCTAATGTGGAGTTTCCTACTCCCTCTCACTTCAGCTTTATTCTTTGTAAGATATTTTTAGAAGAATCTAGGTTGTCTCCTGGAGTTTCCCACAGTGTGAATGTTACTAATTTAATCTCTTATGATATTACTTAACATGTTCCTCTGTCTCCTGCTTTTAATATAAATTGGTAATCACATCTAAAGTTTTGCTCAGGATCAGTTGTGATTTTTTATGTAGGAATAAACATAAGTTTTGGTGTGGTCTTTGCACCAGAAGCCCATCTAATCTGGTTCACCCATTTTATGATGTTAGCGACATTAATGATCATTCTGTAGATCTATTATTTCATTATGTATTGTAAATGGCTTGATGCTTTCCTCATTTACTGACTGAAGATGTCTAAAAAGTGCATCTTTTCCATGTGAGTAATTTGATTCCTTTGAGGTATACCGTGTATATGTAAGACAAGATGAATGCTTGATTCTTTCCTTTGTTACTTTCCAAAATAATTTGTTCCCAATCATACTAAGGATGACCAGTGATTGATTTCATTTTTAGCACTCCTAGGTACTCATGGTTTTAAACATATCTGATGTTTTCCAATCATTATAGCCATTATATTTGTTAGTGCCCAAATCCTTGCATCATTGGCCAGCAGGAGCCTCTTTCACTTGGCTCCTCAGTCTTTTTGACATATTCTCAACAGCCTTTGTAATTTGTTCTGTTTTCTGACATGGCAAGACGATGGTCACTTTCAGTTCATGCATTTTCTACCTCAGACCTGGATCAGAAATTCCTCCAAGAAGTGCAACTTACTAAACGATGATCATTTTCTCTGGCCTTTTTCAGAGGACAGATTTACTAAAGATGTTTTGTTTTGTTCCCAAATAAAGTCATCCTCATTCAAACTGATATTTACAAATCAAATTCAGGTCATGATTTTATTTAAACTCATCTATCACAGCTGTTTTTCGTTTCTCACACACAAAATACTCTGCATCTCAATGACTAACATAATTCCTCATTTGACCCTAAATTTTACACTTTATTACACTAATAAATTTTACTTTATTACACTACCTTGGGCACAGGGATATTTGCCAGACAAAGTCAAGACCCTTGCAGGTTCCCTTGGGTTTTGCCCAGAGACTCAATTGGGGCAGAGTTAATCACTGCTGGGTTTACTCTTAAGACATTTAGGTTGTTGCCAGTCCTTTGCTATTATAAATACTGCTGCAATGAATGGCCATTTGCCTGTATCTTTTTATAGTGCTGCCAGTTTATCTTTGGGATGAGTTTGAAGAAGTGACCCTGTATGAAATGATAGGCAACACATATATTAATGAGATCATATTATAATGCAAGATATATTTCTGTATAATTTTACATAGTGAATATTTTCCTATGTCATTAATGACTCTTCTACAGTTTCATTTTTGACAGCTAAGAGATAGTCTATTTATTCTTTATTACTGAACATCCAAGCTATTTTCTATGGATCACAATTTTAAATGCCTTAATGACTATCTGTATAGATAAACCACTTGCATCAAGTGTTTCAAACGTACTTAGTGATGCTCTAGTTTCCACCCTGGCTTGATAAAACTGCTTTGAACAACCTTTTACACTAAGTAGGTATCAGTCATCACATGCCGTAGATAAGGCAACAAGGGGATTCAAAAAGTACTTTCAAAAAATGCCCAGTGGTTATAGTTGTGTAACTGCCCAGTGGATTCTCCTTGCCTACTGCCCAGATAGTGCTGATTTATCAAGACAGGATAATTGCAACAGAGAAAAAGTTTAATTCACATTCAGCTGGCTAAATGGGAGACTGGAGTTTTATTACTTAAATCAGCCTCTCTGAAAATTTGGAGACTGGGTTTTTTTAAGGATAACTTGGCAGGTAGGGGACCAGAGAATGAGAAGAATTGATTGGTTGGGATAGTAGACGATATCATAGATCAAAGTGTGTTCTTCTTGCTGTCTTCTGTTCCTGGGTGAGATGGCAGAACTAGCTGAGCCAGATTACTGGCCTGGGGTGGTATCAGCTGGTGCATCAGAATTCCGGGTCTGAAAAGTATCTTGAGCACTGACCTTAGTTCCTACAGTACTGATGTTATTCCTAGGAACAACTGGAGAAGTCTGGAATCTTGTGGCCTCTGGCTGCATGACTCCTACACTGTAATTTGTTAGTCCTACAAAGGCAGTCTGGTCCCCAGGCAAGAAAGGGGTTTGTTTCAGGAAAGGGCTGTTATCATCTTTGTTTCAGAGTTAAACTATAAACTAACTTCCTCCCAAAGTTAGTTCAGCCTACACTCAGGAATAAATACGGGCAGCTTGGAGGTTAGAAGCAAGATGGAGTCAGTTAGGTCAGACGTCTGTCACTGTCATAATTTTCTCACTGTTACAATTTTTGCAAGGGTGACATCAGTTGGAATGAATACTGGACTAAGAGCAACATCTGACCTCAACTTTGTCACTATTTCTGACTGATAAGTCTAGTCCACACCGGTTAGACTAGTGACTTTTTAAATTTTTCCTTTAGCTTTAAATATACATATAATTCTAACAAATTTTGTATGTTTTAGTGTCCTCTAAGTAATTAGAAGTCAGGGCTGTTACTCTACCTATCTATTCTGTTTTTTATTCCACTAAGCATCTAATATCATGTGTTTATTGTGGCAAGCTTTATTACCTTCATGCTGAATTAACTTTTTAGACTCCTTTCTGGCTGCTGAACTAGAATGTATGGCTCTGAGGCTAGAAGAGATGCATGCCTAATTTAAGTCCTACAAATATTTACTGACTGCCTCTTATTTACCAGGCATCCAGCTAGTTTAAATCCAATTTTTAAATAAATTAGGTTTGTTAAGGAGTACATTTGCTTTAAAATATATAGTCTAAACACTGTCCCTTGAAATCTCCTTTCTTTGCCACCTAATGATAGTAGAGGTATATGTGAGATGTACTTAATTAAAACTAGGTCACTGTGACTGGGTGAACACCAGTAACAATCTTCAAATCCATATTCATCTACCAGAGAGATTTACCTTTAACATAATTTCTAACTATGTCCCTGCTTTCAATGATGCGTCTGGAGCATTAACTGGAAGAGGAGACAGAATAATAATCTGCGGACTTTAATAAACATGTTTCTAGTTTTCTCTGATGTTCTTTGAAGGAGACCCAATTTAGAAGTGGCCTGCATAGAGGTCAAAGACACAAGTCACACCTTAATCAACAGCCACCTTTACTACTCTTCTCCTCATAGTCTATCAGAGGATACTTTATTTTGTCCTTTAAGGAAAAAAGGAAACAAAGAAAGAAAGAGAAAAAGGAGTAGCCTCAGGGCTGAATTCTTCTATGGGGAAAAAAAATAGATAAATGGAAGCTGGCACTGCTATAGGCAAAGCATTGGAGAAAGTTTTCTCTCACGTATTACCTGAAGGCAAACATCTCCTAACTCCTATGAGCACAGAGATATTTTTGGCTCCCTGTCACACACAACAGGGTCAGGGTGGGCTTAAAACAGCTTCCTTTTGGACCACACCTATAAACTGAATAAGTGAAAAAATAGAAAAACTGGCACACTGTCCAGGTTTCCTGGTCTAAACTACATTTCAGGTGCAAGAATCAAGCCCAGCTCTCCATTTTGAGATTAAGGATAATGCAAAGTCCAGTAACCCTGAATGTGTATTTATAACTTAATATAGAATTATATACTCAATAAATCAGAATAATTCAAGAGTTAATATTAGCCTGACAAACAAAAATGTTCCTTCAAGTTCAGGAAAGAGAAAAGAAATGGGATAATGGATATACACATGTATATGATAAAGAAAGGCCTCTGAAAATACATTAATATTGCAGTCAAATAAACATTCTTTGGCCTTTTGCAAAAATGTTTTGAGATATTTAAATATAGAAAGTTCATGTTTAATTGGAATCCAAACACCCAGATGTTTGGTGTTGCACTTCACCTCTGCAAGAAAACAGTAATGGGAGTATCAGACTACGGCCCTGAATATTTCAAAGCCTCCAATACTAAATAAGCTCTAGACTTATATTCCCAATTTCTTACTTGACAACTCCACCAAAATATATATGATTTGCCTTTGTACTGTGGTCTGAATATTGGTGTCCCTCTCATTTCATATATTAGAACCTGGTTCGCACTATGACAGTATTAGGCAGTAGGGCCTTTGGGAAATGATTAAGTTACGAGGGGTCTACCCTCGTGAATGGAATCAGTGCCCTTACAAAAGTGGCTCAGATGAGCTCCCTTGCCCCTTCCATCATGTGGGGACAAAGCTAGACGTCATCTACGAGAAATGGCACTCACCAGATATTGAATCTGCCAGCATCTTGATTTTGAACTTTGCAGGCTCCAGAATTGTGAGCAATAAATTTCTGTTGTTTATAACTACCGAGCTTAAAGTATTTTGTAATAACAGCCCAAATGGACTAAGGTATCTTGCAAACTGGATTGTTTCCTCTTCTCTATTTCAGTATATGGTACCAACATTTGCCAAGGTACTTAAGTCAAAACCCCAAGAATTAAGGCTGGTTTCATAGGCACATGGCCAGTGGAGTCACACAAGAGCTCGAAACTCAGAGGGTTCTTCATTTAGAGTTTAATGTTCTGTGGTTTAAGTCTTTACATTCTTAATTTTATCTTCTAATTTGTGTTTTATAAATGAAGTTCAATGGGACAAAGGAGCATACTGAGTGCTTGGAGTTTGGCTCACATGTAGTCCTGCCTCTCTCCACCTCACTACCTTTTAGATGGGTTCTCAGCCCCCTGTCTCCTGTTACTGTGCATCCTGGGTCTTTTTCTCCTTCCGCTTCCCTGCCACTGCCCAGTGACAGCTGCCACCCTCTGCCCAGGATGGTGACCATGTCACATGGTTGGGGATTGGGGAGTGGTGCTGCATTCTGCTATAGCCCTTCACCTTCAGCAGCAGCCTGGGCAAGGGGAGGGTTGAGAATGAGCGCTTACACTCATCACCCTGTGGCATCTCAGGCATGGCATAGTAGTGGCTGTAAATGCCCCAACTGGCAGTGCTATACCATATGTTCAGCCAGCTACTAGGTAGGGACAAGCCTTTTGCCCCCCTAATTCAAGTATCAAGTGTGTCCTGGATCAGTGGCTCCAATAACCTTGGGGGTTGCCTGTTTGCTGTGGGCAAGGCAGTGGGCCTGTCGGAAGGGAAGATGGACTTTCCTGTCCCCAGAGGGGTAAAACTTGTAGGTCCTAGAGCTTGCATAAGAGTAAACCCAGCAGTGATTAACTCTGCCCCAATTGAGTCTCTGGGCAAAACCCAAGGGAACCTGCAAGGGTCTTGACTTTGTCTGGCAAATATCCCTGTGCCCAAGGTAGTGTAATAAAGTAAAATTTATTAGTGTAATAAAGTGTAAAATTTAAGTAGCAAATAAAACACCATCATGACAGAGGGCAAGAGAGACCATGGAAGAAAGCAAACAGTTTCACACTTTAGTACCTTTAATAGCACTTTTTTTTTCACTCCTTGAACGAGGAACCCTGCATTTTGCACTGTGTTTCACAAAGTATGCAGCCAGCCCTGCTAGGAGTCCTCATTTATACACCATATATTTTCTATCTGCAAACTCTGTTGTTTCTACCACCAAAATATATTTCATGTTCACATGTCTCCATTTCTATACCTCTCACCACCCTACTTCTCTAACCTTCCAACTAGCTCTGGCCCAACAGTCTATTCTGCTCACAATATCCAGTGTAATCTTTAAAAAACTTAGTCCTGAAGGAGGAGCGGAGCAAGATGGCCGAATAGGAACAGCTCCAGTCTCCAACTCCCAGCGCGAGCGACACAGAAGACCGGTGATTTCTGCATTTTCAACTGAGGTACTGGGGTCATCTCTCTAGGGAGTGCCGGACAATCGGTGCTGGTCAGCTGCTGCAGCCTGACCAGCGTGAGCTGAAGCAGGGCGAGGCATCGCCTCACCTGGAAGCGCAAGGGGGAAGGGAATCCCTTTTCCTAGCCAGGGGAACTGAGACACACAACACCTGGAAAATCGGGTAACTCCCACCCCAATACTGCGCTTTAAGGAAACAGGCACACCAGGAGAATATATCCCACACCTGGCCGGAGGGTCCCACGCCCACGGAGCCTCCCTCACTGCTAACACAGCCGTCTGCGGAGATCTATCCGCAAGGCAGCAGCGAGGCTGGGGGAGGGGCGCCCGCCATTGCTGAGGCTTAAGTAGGTAAACAAAGCCACTGGGAAGCTCGAACTGGGTGGAGCTCACAGCAGCTCAAGGAAGCCTGCCTGTCTCTGTAGACTCTACCTCTGCGGACAGCGCACAGCTGCAGTCCATTAGGGGAAAGAGCGGGGGCGGTGCAGACGCGAACGACTCTGTCTGACAGCTTTGGGGAGAGCCGTGGATCTCCTAACGCGGAGGTTGAGATCTGAGAACGGACAGACTGCCTGCTCAGGTGGGTCCCTGACCCCTGAGTAGCCTAGCTGGGAGACATCCCCCACTAGGGGCAGTCTGACACCCCACACCTCACAGGGTGGCGTCACCCCTGAGAGGAAACTTCCAAAGAAAGAATCAGACAGGTACACTCGCTGTTCAGCAATATTCTATCTTCGGCAACCTCTGCTGCTGATACCCAGGCAAACAGGGTCTGGAGTGGACCTCAAGCAATCTCCAACAGACCAACAGACAGTCCTTCTGACTGTCAGACGGAAAACTATCAAACAGGAAGGACACCTATACCAAAACCCCATCAGTACGTCACCATCATCAAAGTCCAGAGACAGATAAAACCACAAAGATTGGGAAGAAGCAGGGCAGAAAAGCTGGAAATTCAAAAAATAAGAGCGCATCTCCCCCTGCAAAGGAGCGCAGCCCATCGTCAGCAATGGATCAAAGCTGGTCAGAGAATGACTTTGACGAGATGAGAGAAGAAGGCTTCAGTCCATCAAACCTCTCAGAGCTAAAGGAGGAATTACGTACCCAGCGCAAAGAAACTAAAAATCTTGAAAAAAAAGTGGAAGAATTGACAGCTAGACTAATTAATGCAGAGAAGATCATAAACGAAATGACAGAGATGAAAACCATGACACGAGAAATACGTGACAAATGCACAAGCTTCAGTAACCGACTCGATCAACTGGAAGAAAGAGTATCAGCGATTGAGGATCAAATGAATGAAATGAAGCGAGAAGAGAAACCAAAAGAAAAAAGAAGAAAAAGAAATGAACAAAGCCTGCAAGAAGTATGGGATTATGGAAAAAGACCAAATCTACGTCTGATTGGGGTGCCTGAAAGTGAGGGGGAAAATGGAACCAAGTTGGAAAACACTCTTCAGGATATCATCCAGGAGAACTTCCCCAACCTAGTAGGGCAGGCCAACATTCAAATTCAGGAAATACAGAGAACGCCACAAAGATACTCCTCCAGAAGAGCAACTCCAAGACACATAATTGCCAGATTCACTAAAGCTGAAATGAAGGAAAAAATCTTAAGGGCAGCCAGAGAGAAAGGTCGGGTTACCCACAAAGGGAAGCACAACAGAATAACAGCAGATCTCTCAGCAGAAACTCTACAAGCCAGAAGAGAGTGGGGGCCAATATTCAACGTTCTTAAAGAAAAGAATTTTAAACCAGAATTTCATATCCAGCCAAACTAAGCTTCATCAGTGAAGGAGAAATAAAATCCTTTACAGATAAGCAAATGCTTAGAGATTTTGTCACCAACAGGCCTGCCTTACAAGAGACACTGAAGGAAGCCCTAAACATGGAAAGGAACAACCGGTACCAGCCATTGCAAAAACATGCCAAAATGTAAAGACCATCGAGGCTAGGAAGAAACTGCATCAACTAACGAGCAAAATAACCAGTTAATATCATAATGACAGGATCAAGTTCACACATAACAATATTAACCTAAATGTAAATGGACTAAATGCTCCAATTAAAAGACACAGACTGGCAAACTGGATAAAGAGTCAAGACCCATCAGTCTGCTGTATTCAGGAGACCCATCTCACATGCAGAGACATACGTAGGCTCAAAATAAAGGGATGGAGGAAGATCTACCAAGCAAATGGAGAACAAAAAAAAGCAGGGGTTGCAATCCTAGTCTCTGATAAAACAGACTTTAAACCATCAAAGATCAAAAGAGACAAAGAAGGCCATTACATAATGGTAAAGGGATCAATTCAACAGGAAGAGCTAACTCTCCTAAATATATATGCACCCAATACAGGAGCACCCAGATTCATAAAGCAAGTCCTTAGAGACCTACAAAGAGACTTAGACTCCCATACAATAATAATGGGAGACTTCAACACTCCACTGTCAACATTAGACAGATCAACGAGACAGAAAGTTAACAAGGATATCCAGGAATTGAACTCATCTCTGCACTAAGCGGACCTAATAGACATCTATAGAACTTTCCACCCCAAATCAACAGATTATACATTCTTCTCAGCACCACATCGCACTTATTCCAAAATTGACCACATAATTGGAAGTAAAGCACTCCTCAGCAAATGTACAAGAACAGAAATTATAACAAACTGTCTCTCAGACCACAGTGCAATCAAACTAGAACTCAGGACTAAGAAACTCAATCCAAACCGCTCAACTACATGGAAACTGAACAACCTGCTCCTGAATGACTACTGGGTACATAACGAAATGAAAGCAGAAATAAAGATGTTCTTTGAAACCAATGAGAACAAAGATACAACATACCAGAATCTCTGGGACACATTTAAAGCAGTGTGTAGAGGGAAATTTATAGCACTAAATGCCCACAAGAGAAAGCAGGAGAGATCTAAAATTGACACTCTAACATCACAATTAAAAGAACTAGAGAAGCAAGAGCAAACACATTCAAAAGCTAGCAGAAGGCAAGAAATAACTAAGATCAGAGCCGAACTGAAGGAGATAGAGACACAAAAAACCTCCAAAAAATCAATGAATCCAGGAGTTGGTTTTTTGAAAAGATCAACAAAATTGACAGACCGCTAGCTAGACTAATAAAGAAGAAAAGAGAGAGGAATCAAATAGACGCAATAAAAAATGATAAAGGGGATATCACCACCGACCCCACAGAAATACAAACAACCATCAGAGAATACTATAAATGCCTCTACGCAAATCAACTAGAAAATCTAGAAGAAATGGATAATTTCCTGGACACTTACACTCTTCCAAGACTAAACCAGGAAGAAGTTGAATCCCTGAATAGACCAATAGCAGGCTCTGAAATTGAGGCAACAATTAATAGCCTACCCACCAAAAAAAGTCCAGGACCAGATGGATTCACAGCTGAATTCTACCAGAGGTACAAGGAGGAGCTGGTACCATTCCTTCTGAAACTATTTCAATCAATAGAAAAAGAGGGAATCCTCCCTAACTCATTTTATGAGGCCAACATCATCCTGATACCAAAGCCTGGCAGAGCCACAACAAAAAAAGAGAATTTTAGGCCAATATCCCTGATGAACATTGATGCAAAAATCCTCAATAAAATGCTGGGAAACCAAATCCAGCAGCACATCAAAAAGCTTATCCACCATGATCAAGTGGGCTTCATCCCTGGGATGCAAGGCTGGTTCAACATTCGCAAATCAATAAACGTAATCCAGCATATAAACAGAACCAAAGACAAGAACCACATAATTATCTCAATAGATGCAGAAAAGGCTTTTGACACAATTCAACAGCCCTTTATGCTAAAAACGCTCAATAAATTTGGTATTGATGGAACGTACCTCAAAATAATAACAGCTATTTATGACAAACCCACAGCTAATATCATACTGAATGGGCAAAAACTGGAAAAATTCCCTTTGAAAACTGGCACAAGACAGGGATGCCCTCTCTCACCACTCCTATTCAAATTAGTGTTGGAAGTTCTGGCTAGGGCAATCAGGCAAGAGAAAGAAATCAAGGGTATCCAGTTAGGAAAAGAAGAAGTCAAATTGTCCCTGTTTGCAGATGACATGATTGTATATTTAGAAAACCCCATTGTCTCAGCCCAAAATCTCCTTAAGCTGATAAGCAACTTCAGCAAAGTCTCAGGATACAAAATTAATGTGCAAAAATCACAAGCATTCTTATACACCAGTAACAGACAAGTAGAGAGCCAAATCAGGAATGAACTTCCATTCACAATTGCTTCAAAGAGAATCAAATACCTAGGAATCCAGCTTACAAGGGATGTAAAGGACCTCTTCAAGGAGAACTACAAACCACTGCTCAGTGAAATCAAAGAGGACACAAACAAATGGAAGAACATACCATGCTCATGGATAGGAAGAATCAATATCGTGAAAATGGCCATACTGCCCAAGGTGATTTATAGATTCAATGCCATCCCCATCAAGCTACCAATGACTTTCTTCACAGAATTGGAAAAAAACGGCTTTAAAGTTCATATGGAACCAAAAAAGAGCCCGCATTGCCAAGACAATCCTAAGTCAAAAGGACAAAGCTGGAGGCGTCACGCTACCTGACTTCAAACTATACTACAAGGCTACAGTAACCAAAACAGCATGGTACTGGTACCACAACAGAGATGTAGACCAATGGAACAGAACAGAGTCCTCAGAAATAATACCACACATCTACAGCCATCTGATCTTTGACAAACCTGAGAGAAACAAGAAATGGGGAAAGGATTCCCTATTTAATAAATGGTGCTGGGAAAATTGGCTAGCCATAAGTAGAAAGCTGAAACTGGATCCTTTCCTTACCCCTTATACGAAAATTAATTCAAGATGGATTAGAGACTTAAATGTTAGACCTAATACCATAAAAACCCTAGAAGAAAATCTAGGTAGTACCATTCAGGACATAGGCATGGGCAAGGACTTCATGTCTAAAACACCAAAAGCAACGGCAGCAAAAGCAAAAATTGACACATGGGATCTAATTAAACTAAAGAGCTTTTGCACAGCTAAAGAAACTACCATCAGAGTGAACAGGCAACCTACAGAATGGGAAAAAATTTTTGCAACCTACTCATCTGACAAAGGGCTAATATCCAGAATCTACAAAGAACTCAAACAAATATACAAGAAAAAAACAGACAACCCCATCAAAAAGTGGGCAAAGGATATGAACAGACATTTCTCAAAAGAAGACATTCATACAGCCAACAGACACATGAAAAAATGCTCATCATCACTCGCCATCAGAGAAATGCAAATCAAAACCACAGTGAGATACCATCTCACACCAGTTAGAATGGCAATCATTTAGAAGTCAGGAAACAACAGGTGTTGGAGAGGATGTGGAGAAATAGGAACACTTTTACACTGTTGGTGGGATTGTAAACTAGTTCAACCATTATGGAAAACAGTATGGCGATTCCTCAAGGATCTAGAACTAGATGTACCATATGACCCAGCCATCCCACTACTGGGTATATACCCAAAGGATTATAAATTACTCTACTACAAAGACATATGCACACGTATGTTTATTGCGGCACTATTCACAATAGCAAAAACTTGGAATCAACCCAAATGTCCATCTGTGACAGACTGGATTAAGAAAATGTGGCACATATACACCATGGAATACTATGCAGCCATCAAAAAGGATGAGTTTGCGTCCTTTGTAGGGACATGGATGCAGCTGGAAACCATCATTCTTAGCAAACTATCACAAAAAAGAAAACCAAACACCGCATATTCTCACTCATAGGTGGGAACTGAACAATGAGATCACTTGGACTCGGGAAGGGGAACATCACACACTGGGGCCTATCATGGGGAGGGGGGAGGAGGGAGGGATTGCATTGGGGAGTTATACATGATATAAACGTCATGCACATGTACCCTAGAACTTAAAGTATAATACAAAAATAAAACAAAAAAAAAATTAAAAAAAAAAAAAAAAAAAAAAAAAACTTAGTCCTCCAAGCCTCTAGGCTTCCTTTCATTACACTTAGCATGAAGTTCAAAGGCCTTCTCATGACCTACAAAGCCTTGTGTGAACCAAACCCTGCCAGCCTCTCCCCTCTCATCTGTAATATTCCAGCCACAGTGGTTTCTATCCTACCACTTGAATACACCAAACTCTTCACCCCTTACCTCCTCACGACACTGAGACAGCCAGGTGGGAGGGGGTCTCCGTAGAAACTCCAATCAGCCTGCCCACTGGGGTGGAGCCTCAGGAAGTTCATGACACTTTCAGCAGAGAGCAGCCTGGCCCCTCCTCTTCTTGGGTGGAACTTGGGATTCAAGCTGAGGGCAGGAAGCACTCTAGCAGGAACTCTGGACTTGTGGAGGATCCCTGTTTCCCCTTTTTTCCCTTTTTCACCCAATAAAACCCTGCTTTACTTACCCTTTAAACTGTCTGCAAGCATAAATTTTTGTGGCCATGGCATGGACAAGAAACCTGTCTTTAGCTGAACTAAGTAAAAGGCCTGTGACAACATCATAACACCTTCCACATCCACCAGCATTTCACATCCCATTCCCTCTGCTCAGAACGACAACCCTCCCCCACCTCTTTCCCCCACACACACTACATGCACTAAAACATGCAGACAGGGTTGGCTCCTTCCCAAACTTCAGGTTTATCCACAAAGAAAACTCTATTGCACTATGCTTGTTCCTTCCTACCACGAATGCTCATATATACATTTGTTTGTTTAGTTTTTTTTTACTTTTTCTATCTGCCTTCCCCTCTAGTTTATAAGTTTCACAAGGACAACCATGTCTGTTTTCTTAACCAACCTATATTGGGTTCTTATATTAGTACCTCCTGCATAGAGCTCAACAACAATTAATCATTAAATAAATAAATATAGTATTTGTTGTACTATCTGGCATAGTGATTTGGAAGCTTTCAAAGTAGGAACACTGGGTATATTACACATAGTTATTCAGATTGCCAAAAAGTAGACACCTCCCATCTCTCTCCATGTAGTCAAATATAAATTTGCATATTTATTTTTTTATTTTCAAGTCTTAACCCAGTCACTGGACTATTAAGCAGGGTACTGATGAGTCTTAAGTAATTCATGGGAGAAGGGAAATGCAGTGTTACTTTGGAAATTTAGTAAGCTAAATTTGAGATGAAAGTGAAATTTTCTAGAGGGATAAACTCAAATTCAAACTTCTCTGGGAAAATATTTTCCTCCTTTTTTTCCTCCCTCTCTTCCTTGGTTTCTTTCTTGTTTTTAGTAACAATCCATAATATTCATTTATCAAATTTCAAAATGCATTTTAAGAAGGCAAACAAATCTTTTTTAAAATAAAATGCTTAGTATTGATTTCAGCTATAATATTAGTTTCTAGTAAAGGTTTATGTGAAAGGCTGAGTAATGGTTCTCCAAGAATGCTCACATCCCAATCCCTGGGACAAGGGAATAAGTTACCTTATATGGCAAAACAGACTTAGCAATGTCATAACATTAAGGATCCTGAGGTGGGAAGATTAGTCTTGATTATCCAGGTTGATCCAGAAGTAATCAAAAGGTTCTTGTAAAATGGAGGCAAAATGGTGAGAAAGAGATTATAAGAATCTATACTTTTAATTTTGAAGATGGAGGATAAAGAAATGGGCCAAGGGATGCAGATAACTTCTAGAAGCTAGAAAAGGCAAAACAAATTATCTCCTAGAGCATCAGGAAGAAATGCAGGAATAGGAACAGCTCCAGTCTCCAGCTCCCAGTGAGAGCGACACAGAAGATGGGTGACTTCTGCATTTTCAACTGAGGTACCAGGTTCATCTCACTAGGGAGTGTCAGACAATCCGTGCTGGTCAGCTGCTGCAGCCCAACCAGCGAGAACTGAAGTAGGACTAGGCATTGCCTCACCTGGGAAGCGCAAGGGGGAAGGGAATCCCTTTTCCTAGCCAGGGGAACTGAGACACACAACACCTGGAAAATCAGGTAACTCCCACCCCAATACTGCATTTTACCAAGGGTCTTAGCAAACAGCATACCAGGAGATTACATCCCACACCTGGCTGGGAGGGTCCCACGCCCGTGGAGCCTCCCTAATTGCTAGCACAGCAGTCTGCGATCTAACCACAAGGCAGCAGTGAGGCTGGGGGAGGGGCGCCCACCATTGCTGAGGCTTAAGTAGGTAAACAAAGCTGCTGGGAAGCTCGAATTGGGTGGAGCCCACAGCAGCTCAAGGAGGCCTGCCTGTCTCTATAGACTCCACCTCTGGGGACAGGGCACAGCTAAACAAAATAAAAAGCAGCAGAAACCTCTGCAGATGCAAACGACCCTGTCTGACAGCTTTGAAGAGAGCAGTGGATCTCCCAACACGGAGGTTGAGATCTGAGAACAAACAGACTGCCTGCTCAAGTGGGTCCCTGTCCCCTAAGTAACCTAACTGGGAGACATCCCCCATTAGGGGCAGACCGACACCCCACACCTCACACGGCAGGGTACACCCCTGAGACAAAGCTTCCAAAGCAAGAATCAGACAGGTACACTTGCTGTTCAGCAATATTCTACCTTCTGCAGCCTCCACTGCTGATACCCAGGCAAACAGGGTCTAGAGTGGACCTCAAGCAATCTCCAACAGATCTACAGCTGAGGGTCCTGACTGTTAGAAGGAAAACTAACAAACAGGAAGGACACCCACACCAAAACCCCATCAGTACGTCACCATGATCAAAGACTAAAGACAGATAAAACCACAAACATGGGGAAAAAGCAGGGCAGAAGAGCTGGAAATTCAAAAAATAAGAGCACATCTACCCCTCCAAAGGAATGCAGCTCATCGCCAGCAATGGATCAAAGCTGGATGGAGAATGATGAGTTGAGAGAAGAAGGCTTCAGTCCATTAAACTTCTCAGAGCTAAAGGAGGAATTACGTACCCAGCGCAAAGAAACTAAAAATCTTGAAAAAAGAATGGAAGAATGGATAACTAGAATAATCAATGCAGAGAAGGCCATAAACGAACTGACAGAGATAAAAACCATGACACGAGAAATATGTGACAAATGCACAAGCTTCAGTAACCGACTCGATCAACTGGAAGAAAGAATATCAGTGATTGAGGATCAAATGAATGAAATGAAGCAAGAAGAGAAGTCTAAAGAAAAAAGAGGAAAAAGAAATCAACAAAGCCTTCAAGAAGTATGGGATTATGTGAAAAGACCAAATCTACATCTGATTGAGGTGCCTGAAAGTGAGGGGGAAAATGGAACCAAGTTGGAAAACACTCTTCAGGATATCATCCAGGGGAATTTCCCCAACCTAGTAAGGCAGGCCAACATTCAAATTCAGGAAATACAGAGAATGCCACAAAGATACTCCTTGAGAAGAGCAACTCCAAGACACATAATTGTCAGATTCACCAAAGTTGAAATGAAGGAAAAACTGTTAAGGGCAGCCAGAGAGAAAGGTCGGGTTACCCACAAAGGGAAGCCCATCAGACTAACAGCAGATCTCTCGGCAGAAACTCTACAAGCCAGAAGAGAGTGGGGGCCAATATTCAATAGTCCTAAAGAAAAGAATTTTAAACCCAGAATTTCATATCCAGCCAAACTAAGTTTCATAAGTGAAGGAGAAATAAAATCCTTTACAGACAAGCAAATGCTTAGAGATTTCGTCACCACCATGCCTGCCTTACAAGAGACCCTGAAGGAAGCTCTAAACATGGAAAGGACCAACCAGTACCAGCCATTGCAAAAACATGCCAAAATGTAAAGACTATCAATGCTAGGAAGAAACTGAATTAACTAACGAGCAAAATAACCAGTTAATATCATAATGACAGGATCAAGTTCACATATAACAATATTAACCTTAAATGTAAATGGACTAAATGGTCCAATTAAAAGACACAGACTGGCAAACTGGATGAAGAGTCAAGACCCATCAGTTTGCTGTATTCAGGAGACCCATCTCACATGCAGAGACACACATAGGCTCAAAATAAAGGGATGCAGGAAGATCTACCAAACAAATGGAGAACAAAAAAACAGAGGTTACAATCCTAGTCTCTGATAAAAGAGATTTTAACCATCAAAGATCAAAAGAGACGAAGAAAGCCGTTACATAATGGTAAAGGGATCAATTCAACAGGAAGCACTAACTATCCTAAATATATATGCACCCAATACAGGAGCACCCAGATTCATAAAGCAAGTCATTAGAGACTTACAAAGAGTCTTAGACTCCCATACAATAATAATGGGTGACTGCAACACCCCACTGTCACATTAGACTGAACAATGAGATCACTTGGACTCGGGAAGGGGAACATCACACACTGGGGCCTATCATGGGGAGCGGGGAGGAGGGAGGGATTGCACTGGGGAGTTATACATGATATAAATGATGACTTGATGGGTGCTAACGAGTTGATGGGTGCAGCACACCAACATGGCATAAGTATACATATGTAACAAACCTGCACGTTATGCACATGTACCCTAGAACTTAAAGTATAATAAAAAATATAAAAAAAAAAAAGAAAAAAGACAGAAAATAAGAAAAAAAAAAAAGAAACAAATCTGTTGTTTATAAAAAGAAATAAAGATGTTCTTTAAAACCAATGAGAACAAAGATACAACATACCAGAATCTCTGGGACACATTTAAAGCAGTGTGTAGAGGGAAATTTATAGCACTAAATGCCCACAAGAGAAAGAAGGAAAGATCTAAAATTGATACTCTAACATCACAATTAAAAGAACTGGAGAAGCAAGAGCAAACACATTCAAAAGCTAGCAGAAGGCAAGAAATAACTAAGATCAGAGCAGAACTGAAGGAGATAGAGACACAAAAAACCCTCCAAAAAATCGATGAATCCAGGAGTTGGTTTTTTGAAAAGATCAACAAAATTGATAGACCATTAGCAAGACTAATAAGAAGAAAAGAGAGAAGAATCAAATAGACGCAATAAGAAATGATAAAGGGAATATCACCGCTGACCCCAGAGAAATACAAACTACCATCAGAGAATACTATAAACACCACTATGCAAATCAACTAGAAAATCTAGAAGAAATGGATAATTTCCTGGACACTTACACTCTCCCAAGACTAAACCAGGAAGAAGTTGAATCCCTGAATAGACCAATAACGGGGCTCTGAAATTGAGGCAATAATTAATAGCCTACCAACCAAAAAAAGTCCAGGACCAGATGGATTCACAGCTGAATTCTACCAGAGGTACAAGGAGGAGCTGGTACCATTCCTTCTGAAACTATTTCAATCAATAGAAAAAGAGGGAATCCTCCCTAACTCATTTTATGAGGCCAGCATCATCCTGACACCAAAGCCTGGCAGAGCCACAACAAAAAAAGAGAATTTTAGGCCAATATCTCTGATGAACATTGATGCAAAAATCCTCAATAAAATGCTGGGAAACCAAATCCAGCAGCACATCAAAAAGCTTATCCACCATGATCAAGTGGGCTTCATCAATGGGATGCAAGGCTGGTTCAACATTCGCAAATCAATAAACATAATCCAGCATATAAACAGAACCAAAGACAAAAACCAGATGATTATCTCAATAGATGCAGAAAAGGCCTTTGACAAAATTCAACAGCCCTTCATGCTAAAAACGCTCAATAAATTCGGTATTGATGGAACGTATCTCAAAATAATAAGAGCTATTTATGACAAACCCACAGCTAATATCATACTGAATGGGCAAAAACTGGAAGCATTCCCTTTGAAAACTGGCACAAGACAGGGATGCCCTCTCTCACCACTCCTATTCAACATAGTGTTGGAAGTTCTGGCTAGGGCAATCAGGCAAGAGAAAGAAATCAAGGGTATTTAGTCAGGAAAAGAAGAAGTCAAATTGTCCCTGTTTGCAGATGACATCATTGTATATTTAGAAAACCTCATCATCTCAGCCCAAAATCTCCTGAAGCTGATAAGCAACTTCAGCAAAGTCTCAGGATACAAAATTAATGTGCAAAAATCACAAGCATTCTTATACACCAGTAACAGTCAAACAGAGAGCCAAATCAGGAATGAACTTCCATCCACAATTGCTTCAAAGAGGAGAAAATACCCAGGAATCCAACTTACAAGGGATGTAAAGGACTTCTTCAAGGAGAACTACTTTTTTTTTTTTTTTTTTATTTCACTGCTCAGTGAAATAAAAGAGGACATAAACAAATGGAAGATCATACCATGCTCATGGATAGGAAGAATCAGTATCATGAAAATGGCCATACTCCCCAAGGTAATTTATAGATTCAATGCCATCCCCATCAACCTACCAATGAGTTTCTTCACAGAATTGGAAAAAACTGCTTTAAAGTTCATATGGAGCCAAAAAAGAGCCCGCATTGCCAAGACAATTCTAAGTCAAAAGAACAAAGCTGGAGGCATCATGATACCTGACTTCAAACTATACTACAAGGCTACAGTAACCAAAACAGCATGGTACTGGTACCAAAACAGAGATATAGACCAATGGAGCAGAACAGAGTCATCAGAAATAACAGCACACATCTACAGCCATCTGAACTTTGACAAACCTGAGAAAAACAAGAAATGGGGAAAAGATTCCCTATTTAATAAATGGTACTGTGAAAATTGGCTAGCCATAAGCAGCAAGCTGAAACTGGATCCTTTCGTTACTCCTCATATGAAAATTAATTCAAGATGGATTAGAGACTTAAATGTCAGACCTAATACCATAAAAACCCTAGAAGAAAACCTAGGTAATACCATTCAGGACATAGGCATGGGTAAGGACTTCATGTCTAAAACACCAAAAGCAATGGCAACAAAAGCCAAAATTGACAAATGGGATCTAATTAAACTGAAGAGCTTCTGCACAGCAAAGGAAACTACTGTCAGAGTGAACAGGCAATCTACAGAATGGGAGAAAATTTTTGCAACCTACTCATCTGACAAAGGGCTAATATCCAGAACCTACAAAGAACTCAAACAAATTTACAAGAAAAAAACAAACAACCCCATCAAAAAGTGGGCAAGGGATATTAACAGACATTTCTCAAAAGAAGACATGCATACAGCCAACAGAGACATGAAAAAATGCTTGTCATCATTGGCCACCTGAGAAATGCAAATGAAAACCACAATGAGATACCATCTCACACCAGTTTGAATGGCAATCATTAAAAAGTCAGGAAACAACAGGTGCTGGAGAGGATGTGGAGAAATAGGAACACTTTTACACTGTTGGTGGGATTGTAAGCTAGTTCAACCATTATGGAAAACAGTATGGTGATTCCTCAAGGATCTTGAACTAGAAGTAGCATATGACCCAGCCATCCCATTACTGGGTATATACCCAAAGGATTATAAATCATGCTGCTATAAAGACACATGCACACGTATGTTCATTGCGACACTATTCACAATAGCAAAGACTTGGAATCAACCCAAATGTCTATCAGTGACAGCCTGGATTAAGCAAACATGGCACATATATACCATGGAATACTATGCAGCCACAAAAAAGGATGAGTTTGTGTCCTTTGTAGGGACATGGATGCAGCTGGAAACCATCATTCTCAGCAAACTATTGCAAGAACAGAAAACCAAACACTGCATGTTCTCACTCATATTGTTCAGTTTGAACAATGAGATCACTTGGACTCGGGAAGGGGAACATCACACACCAGGGCCTATTATGGTGAGGGGGGAGGGGGGAGGGATTGCATTGGAGTTATACCTAATGTAAATGATGAGTTGATGAGTGCTGACAAGTTGATGGGTGCAGCACACCAACATGGCACAAGTATACATATGTAACAAACCTGCACGTTATGCACATGTACCCTAGAACTTAAAGTATAATAGTAAAAAAAAAAAAAAAAAAAAAAAAAAAAAAAAAAAGGAAATGCAGCCCTGCTGACACCTTGATTTTAGGACTTCTAACCTCCAGAACTGTAAGATAATAAATATGTGTTGTTTTAAGCCACTGCATTTGTGGTACTTTACTACAGCAGCCATAGGAACCTATGATTTATGGTTAAAGAGAGCTATATAGTTTGTGTTTTGCATAAAAGCATAGCTCAGAGATATTGCAGGTTCAGTTACAGGCTACCTGAATAAAGCAAATATCACAATAAGGTGAATCACAAGAATTTTTTGGTTTCCTAATACATAGAAATGTTATATTTACATGATATTTTAAGTATGCAATAGCATTAGGTATAAAAAATGTACCCTTCATCATTTAAAGAATACTTTACTAGTAAAAAACACTAAGTAGCATCTGAGTCTTCAGCAAGTCATAATGTTTTTGCTGGTGGAGAGTCTTGCCTCAGTGTTGATGGCTGATGACTGATCAGGGTGGTGGTTGCTGAAAATTAAGGTTGTTGTGGCAATTTCTTAAAATCAGATGACAATTAATTTTGCAGTATCAATTGGTTCTTCTTTTCATGAAAGATTTCTCTATGGCATGCGATGCTGATTGAGAGTATTTTACCCAAAGTACAACTTCTTTCAAACTTGGAGTCAATCCCTGCTGCTGCTTTATCAATTAAATTTATGTAATATCCAAATCCTTTGTTGCCATTTCAACAACGTTCATAGCATCTTCACCAGGAGTGGACTCCATCTGAAGAAATCACTTTCTTTGCTTATTTAAAAGAGGCAAATCCTCATCCATTCAAGTTTTATCATGAGATTTCAGCACTTCAGTCACCTCTCCAGGCTCTACTTCTAATTCCAGTTCTCTGGCTAATTCCACCACATCTGCAATTGCTTCCTCCACTGAAGCCTTGAACTCCTCAAAGTCACTCATTAATACTGGAATCAACTTTTTCCCAAGTCATGTTAATGTTGCTCTTTTGACCTCTTTTCATGAATCACAAATGTTCTTAATGGCATCTAGAAGGGTGAATCTATTCCAGAAGGTTTTCAATGTACTTTGCTCAAATCCATCAATGAATCACTATTTATGGCAGATATAGCCTTACAAAATATATTTCTTAAGAAATAAGGCTTGAAATTCAAAATAACTCCTTGATCCATGGGCTGGAGAATGAAGGTTGTATCAGAAGGCAAGAAAACAACATTCATTTCCTTGTAAATTTCCATTAGAGCTCTTGGATGGTCAGGTGCATTGTCAATGAGCAGGAATATTTTGAAAAGAATCTTTCCCCCACTCCCGGCCAAGCTGTAGGTCTTAGCAATAGGCTTAAAATATTCAGTTAACCATGCTGTAAACAGATTTTCTGTTATCCAAGCTTTGTTGTTCCATTTCTAGAGCACAGGCAGAGTAGATTTAGCCTCATTCTTAAGGGTCCTAAAATTTTCAGTATCAGTTAGAAAGTATTGGTTTCAACTTAAAGTCACCAGGTGCATTGTCCCCTGAAAAGAGAGTCAGCCTGTTTTTTGAAACAATGAGGCCAGGCATTGACTTCTCCCTATTAGCTGTGAAAGTCCTAGACATCATCTTCTTCCAATAGAAGGCTGTTTCATTCACATTGAGAATCTGTTGTTGGGTATAGTCACCTTCATCAATGATCTTACCTGGATTTTCTGGATAACTTGTGTAGCTTCTCCATCAACACTTGCTACTTCACCCTGCACTCTTATGTTATGGAGATGGCTTCTTTCTTTAAACTTCATTAGCCAACTCCTGCTGGTTTCCAACTTTTCTTCTGCAACTTCCTTATCTCTCTCAGCTTACATAGAATTGAAGAAAGTTAGGGCCTTGTTATAGGTTAAGCTTTGGCTTAAAGAAATGTTGTGGCTGGTTTGACCTTCTATTAAGACCACTCAAGCTTTCTTCATACCAGCAATTAGGCTGTTTCACTTTCTTTTTTTAAAATCATTCATGTAATCACTTTGTGAAGAAAAGTTTTTTCTTCAAAAACCTTTCCTTTGCATTAACAACTTGGCCAACTGGTGCAAGAGCCCAAGCTTTTAGTCTACTTGGCTTTAGACATGCCTTCCTTGCTAAGCTTAATCATTTTTAGTGTTTAAAGTGAGAGATATGTGATACTTCCTTTCACTTGAATACCTTGAGACAATTGGAGACCATTAATTGGACCATTTGATATTGTTGTGACTCAGGGAATAGGAAGGTCTGAGGAGACAGAGAGAAGTGGGGGAATAGCTGGTCAGTGGAGCAATCAGAATGCACATAACATTTCTCTGTTAAGTTCACTGTCTTATATTGGCAGGGTCCCAAATCAATTACAATAGTAACATCAAAGATCACTGACCAAAAATTACCAAAACAGGTAAGATAGTGCTGAAAAAGTTTGAAAATTTGTGAAAATTAATAAAATGTGACACAGAGACACAAAGTGAGCACATGCTCTTGGAAAAAATGGCACCAATGGACCTTCTAGACACAGAATTGCTACAAACTTTCAATGTTTAAAACACACTATCTGTGAAGCAGAATAAAGCAAAACACAATAAAACTAGGTATGCCTACAGATGAAAAAAAAAAGCAAAACAAAAATCTCCTTGGCTATTTTCTAAACTTGCCTATTGATAAGAGTCATGTGGGGAATTCACTGAAAGTACAAACATCCCTTGCATCTTCTATAGATATTCTGTTTCACTAATTCTAGTCTAATATAGGAAATAAAGCTCATGAAAGTGAGATGATGTACTGAGGGCCAAAATGATGAGAGCTGGACTGGAGCAAAATGGATTCCCCAAGCCACAGTAACAAGGATTACTGTTCTATACTTAGTTATGTATTATAATAAAATGTCTTTTACAATGGATGTGAAAAGGGCCATATAAACAATGACATGGTTTAGAGCATATTATAATTTTTAAAAATTAACATAGTGTCATAAATAAAAGTGGGAGAGGAGCTATGCAAGATTAAGAGTTTTAAGGACCTGTCATAGACTAAATGTGTGCCCCCAAAATATTCATATGTTGATGCCCTAATTCCCACTGTGGCTATAGTTGGAGGGGGGCCTCTAAGGAAGTAATTAAAGATAAATGAGGTCATAAGAGTGGGGTCCTGATTTGATAGGATTAGTGTCCTCAGGAGAAAAGATACCAGAAAGCTTGTTTTCTCTCTGTCTATGCATGTGAACCAAGGAATGGCCATTGCAGGCATAGTGAGAAGGCAGCTATCTACAAGCCAGGCAGAGAGCTGTCACCAGAAACTGATGCTGCTTCAGTTGGATCTAGAACATCCAACCTCCAGAAGCGTAAAGAAGTAATTCTTTTTTGTTAAACCACACAGTCTATGGTATGTTGTGATGGCAGCCAGGCTGAATTATATAGGTCCGTAACAATCAGATGCCTGTGTTGTCCTGCATTAGATGCTGATTTAGGCAAGCCAATCTTAAAGGACATTTCTGAATTAATTGGCAAAAGTTTTAATGTAGCATGGGTACTAAGCGAGATGAAAATTCATTGGAATGGAAAAATGTAGATTATAGGAGGAAAATACACAGATCACAAAACAGTATGTATAATATTATCTTACACTATAAAATATACATGTATATGTGTATGTGAGCACATATGCTATGACTTGAATGTCACCACCAAAACTTTTGTTGAAAGTTCACTGCTGTTGTGATAGTATTAAGAAGTTAGATCTTTAAGAGGTAATTAGGTAATGAGGGCTCTGTCCTCAGGAATGGATAAATGTCTGTGTTGAGAAAGTAGGCTCCTGATAAAAGGATAGGTTTGGAATGTCCCCAGTTCTCTGTCTGTCTCAAATATTTACTTGCACTTCTGCCATGGAATGACCGTAGCAAGAAGGTGTTCACTTGACCAGATGCCAAGCAGACACTGTACTATGCTCTTGGACTTCTCAGTCCCTAGAACCATAAGCCAATTGAACTACTTTTCTTTATAAATTACCCAGTCCGTGGTATTCTGTTATGCAGCAGAAAACAAACTTAGGCAGTGTGCATACGTGTATATTCACACACATATGTATAACGTGTGTGTGTGTGTGCACCTGAAAAGATATACACTAACGTGCTATGGTTTGGATCTTTCAGTGGTAGAAATGTTATTTTTAATTTTGCTCCTCTGAGTATTCATTAATTTTCTACAATGCATATGTACTGCTTCCATAAAAATGAAATATCATTTAACATAATTGATGGTAAGTCCTTCTATAAGAAAAAAATTCTGTCGGTTTATAGAATGCTTTGATCTTCTTCACACCTTACCCCAGTTTCCACTGTCACACCTTTCTCCCAGTGTAACAACTACAATTATGATCAATGGTTTTCTGTAGGGAGAGCTACTAACAGATACTTTGCCTGATTAAAAAAGGGAAGACAGCAAGTATCACTTGCCTATTGGGTCCCAAAATTCCATTCATTTATAGCTGAAGCAACTCATGATTCAATCCAACTAATTCAAAAGAATCTTTCTAGGTGAATTAAATCAACCTCCCTATGAAAATATTCCTCTAAATATTAAAGAGAATAATGCCATCTTCTGGTCTGACAATTCAGAAAACCATCAAGCATGGAAATGAAGAGCTATAACTGAAATACAACTTTTTTATTTTATTCCATTCAACAGCCTTTGTTGAGCTTCTAATGTGCTCAAAGTCCTAGGCTTAAACACTTCACTCCCTGCTACCTGAAATGTTACATTCTTTTTCCCTCACCAACTATGTGAATTTTACCTCTTCTTAAAGACCCTATTCTCATGCCAAGTTTTCTAAGAAGCCTTCTCTGACTTCCCCAGTCCAGAGCAAACATCCCCTGCCTCCGAAAGCATAGGGTGCTTAGGGGCTCTGTGACTGAATACATACAAACATTGAGCACTCTGTTATTTAAACATGTTTAATTCTCCCCCTAGAAGATTGTAGATGCTGTGTGATAGAGTCTTTAAAAAAAATTCTTGGTTTTCTCCACAGTGTTTTACCCTTGGTAGACACTGAATAAATGTTTGTTGATTAACTGACAAATTTGGGATTTGCCTTTCTCTTGGTCCAAAACTGTGAGAGTACAGTTAATAGTTATTGAAATGGATGCCAACTCTCTAAACATGGTAATAATTCCTTTTTAAAGAGTCTTGGATTTTACTCTATTTTTTCAACTGGTTTTAAAAAGGGAAGGGCTGATTTGTTAATTTACAATACAAAGAAGAAATCTTTTCCTTCCAGTCTGTGCCAGATGGGCTGAAATAGCGAGAATTGAAGGTTTCCACAGTCATGCACCAGGTGACAAAATAAAAGCTTTTTCCAAGCAGTAAAACTGTTCTTTCTCTGCAGAGAAAGTGACTTAAGAAGCAAGAATCAGCCAGCTAAAAGCTGTATCTTTGCCCCCACTTTCCCAGTGCCGAGCCAAGAATAGGAGGTACTAGAGAGGTGAAATTTTGCCAAACCCCTGAGAAATTAGGCAGTTGCTGCTGGAGATGTAAGAGGATAGATGACATTTAATTGAGAAATTGCCTGATTTTCCATCAGTATGATAAAAAAAATAACAATGTGAAATTGTTGGACCTTGATGTATGTCTCTTAGTTAGAGGCAGATGCTATCCAATTTCATTTTTTTAAGGCAAAGGATCTTAGCAACAAGGTGGTTCTGTTCCATGCTCTAAGGATGCATTTAGCAACATAAGAAGCTTCAGGTATTGATACTTGTTCTTCCAGAACTTCTGGCCTACTCTATGTTCAGCAAACCTGGTCATGAAACTGCCTTTGTAAAAACTGTAACTGTGAGAAAATTATGACAGTAAAAGAGATCTGATCTAATGAACCCCCATTTTATCTTTAACCTTCAAACTGTCCTTAATCATTCCTGGGGCTGGGCCAAGCTGATGTTGGGAGACATAGTTTAAATGACAATAGCCTTTCCCCAAAACTAAACTGCCCTTGTAAGGCTGATGAAAGACCACTAGGTGAGGAGGCTGAGAAGAGCCTGAGCTCTGCTGAGGTGTAGATATAATTGATTATCAGCCTTTATTCGGTAGGTCACAAGATTCACAACTTCCCCAATTACTCCAGCAGATAACATCACTCTTACAGAACCTAAGATTGGCCTTCTGAGATGTCTTTTCAGGTTTCTGCATATCTGACAACTGATGGCTCCACCGAGGCCCACCAACTGGTCCTGTGGCCCCATCCAGAAGCTGACTGAGCACACACATGAACCATTTTCCACACCCCTATGATTGCAACTCCAACCAATCAGCAGCACTCACTTCCTGGCCCATCAAAACTATCCTTGAAAAACTGTAGCCTCTGAATTTTTGGGGAGACTGATTTGAGTAATGACACTTCAGTCTCTCATTCAGCCAGTTCTGCATGAATTAAACTCTTCCTCTATTGCAATTCTCCATCCTGATAAATTGGCTCTATCTGTGCAGTGGGCAAAATAAGCCTGTTAGGTGGTTACATTCACAGTTAAGAATGGGCTGTGAGTCAGCCCAATTTATGTTAAATTCCTGCATCTGTCATTTATTAGCTGTGTGGTTTGGAGCAAGGATATTAGCCTCTCAGTTCTTCAGTTCTGTCATCTATGAAATGCCAAGTGACACTTTCAGGGTGCCTAACACTTGATACATACTTCTTAAAATGTGGAGGTTCTCTTATTCTTTTCTATCAACAACAACAACAAAAAACCTATTTTAATTACTTATAAATTCCAAATTCAGAGTGTACCTAACTTCCAGATTTGGAGGAAACAGTCTGCTTGTGCAGTTCTAGACAAGAACGGAAGACATTAGAATCATGATAATGTTTGCAACCCAAGACCCTTGGTGTTGCTCCCCTTCAGTTCTCCACATGTGCCAGCCTGGTCACTAGCTCTCATTTTGATCAAGCTCTTTATACCTTTGCCTTGACACCTATTTCTTTCCTATTCCTAGCATGTCTTTGGCTGCTATTCTCAATATAGTCAAACTACATCATACTTCAAGGCTTAGTCCAAAGGTCACTCACTGCCTTTGTGAAGTTGTGCAATCCACAATCAGAAGTTACTATTCTTTCCTATTCTTTCTGGAACCTCTTCACAGTATTTAGAGATTACCTCTTTTATGTTTATTTTACTCTATTTTGCCTTATGATGATCTTCCTTACAGTAAACCTTTTGCATGCCCTGCAACACATGCCTTACTTCTCGAAGGTTTGTCATTTTATAGACAGCACTCCCTCTTCAAGTGTGTATCTTTCCCACAGGAGTGAAAAGATACACCAGCTCTAGAGTTGTTTACATAATAGGTATTCAATAAATGGTTGATGGATGAATGATAAATGAATAACTTCAATCCTGTTGAAAATCAATTAAAAAACTTGATCTCTACTTTAGGCAGAACATTATTCCTTCAGCCCCTCCTCTCCACCATCTCTCTCCTGATATTTCTACCCTTCCCCATTAAATAAGTGTCCGCCTTTCGGAAGTATCGGAAAAAAACTTCTGCCTATGCTCCTATCCTTCCTCATTCTTCCATGCCTAAATGAGGAGAATGGGATAATCTTCCCAGTAAGGAAGGAACTGGACCGATGTACAAGGCAATCAACCCATTGTGGGGCTCAGCATGCTACACTGTGGATAAGTCAACCTGATTTGGAGGTGCTGTAGGCCTAGGCCATCTTTACTAGCTCAGCTTCTCTGTGAGGCCTGTGTTGACTTTTCAATTGGTTTATAACTTACAGAGGGAAAATGGCTATGATGTGCCTCTAGATACACATCTGATAATCTTTTATAAGTCCTGACATCGAGCTGATGCTGGGAAGGATACTGGAAAAAACACTATTTCAAATATACTTCAGAAGGAAACACAGAACATCACAGTTTATGCACCAGAACAATAAGAGAAAAATCCCAAGAAGTTTACTTTTTTTGAATTGAGATTCTAAATCTGATGATGTTTTATTAATAGGCCACTATAAAATCAGAATGGGCCTTCAGCCAGTACATTCCTAAATTAGAGGCTTACACATCATTGGGCCAAGCTCTATCAGGATGGCACTAGATTCAGTAGAGGATGTTAAAAGCCTTAAAATAATTTGATGTAAGACTTAATAGTAGATGCCCCATTATAAGAGATAAATGAAAAATGTCATCTAAATGGAAATGAAGGCATGCATCTGCCCACGCTCATGGGAGGGTCACAAACAGCTGGATGTGAGATCCTGAACACTGCACCACCCCACCTAGGTCTTTGAATTCATTTGCTCCGACAGCAAATGCAGAAGAGTGTAAAGTGGTGGCTTTTCACACTCACCAATTTTAATTTAACAAGAATCTAATCAGTTTCTACTTGGTATGCAGTATGCTAGCAGTGCTGGCTCCCTTGAAGCATAAAAACACGTGTCATCTGGCTTACTGTGTACTCCACACTGGTATTTTTGAGTTCCTCTACTGAATAATTATAATCAGGGGCAGATCCAGATTTTGTGGGACTGGAAGCTTACACAATTTGTGGGATGCTCTTTAAGAAAGAGAATATAAAATTATAAACACAAAATGTAGTGGACATTCTTGGAAGGGGCTCCTGCTTGTCGGAGATGCCAAGGCTTAAGCTTCATCAGTAAATCCTCCTCTGGCTGTAGCACAGTAGTGCTATATAAAATCCCCATAAAATTCTCTAGCAAACAGTCTTCTCAGTATAAAAGGAATATGCAAGGGATGAAACACGGATGATGAAGGTGATGATGATAACAATGATGATAATGATGATGGTGATGATGGTAATGATTATATGTATACAGCGCTTACCTCTGTACCACTTTATTCTTTTGCCATTGGTCAGTAGAAACCTATATCAGAAGCTGGATGACAGCTCTTTGCTAACCTCCATTGTCTTGGAGCTCCACTTTTAGCTACTCTCTCCCACATAAAACCCCTTGTGTGGAACCTGCTGCTCCTACAAATGGCCTGACACTCACTGTAACTTATCTTCACAGTGCACCATTCAGAAGAATTTGAAGAGACTGTACATCAATCTCTTTCATTTCTAGAGCAGTTTAGAGGATTTTTTTTCTTTTATACAGGAGTCATGACAAAAGCCAACTGAAGCTTTTCTGCAAATAATATCTCTTGCGATATGTTACTTCTCTTTCTCTTTCATGATGCTGAAACAGAAAAAGGAAACTACTCTCTCAGTAGTAAAAGGAACTTCACTGGATACCCTGCAAGGTATAAAAGCTGAAATGAGAAAACATAGAATTCTTTAAGTCTAGGTAAGTTAGATTTCCAAGTGTTGCTTTTCCTTAACTGTTCAGTTGATTTTCAGACAAATGTTTCAATTGTCTAGTTTTCAGTTTAATATTTTATTCAACAGATAGTTTAAATATCTACCATGTGCCTGTACTTTAATAGACCCTAGCAATCCAGCCATAAATTTGTGAGAAAGAGCATATGCTTAGATACCATCATGCAAAAACCAAACCTCCCAAGGAGCTTGCTCCTTTCCTTGTCAATGGAGGATGTTGCCTTTAATTTTGGTTCAGGATGCTGAGGGGTCTGGTTGGGGGGATA
The DNA here is from genome assembly GCF_009764315.1 of Trachypithecus francoisi. Taxonomy (NCBI): domain Eukaryota; kingdom Metazoa; phylum Chordata; class Mammalia; order Primates; family Cercopithecidae; genus Trachypithecus; species Trachypithecus francoisi. The sequence goes on from NW_022681465.1 coordinate 135,707,382, forward strand.
CAGAGATAAAAACAGCAAACAGTATTTGGAATTTTCTTTTAAAACTGAAAATCGGCCGGGCGCGGTGGCTCACGTCTGTAATCCCAGCACTTTGGGAGGCCGAGGGGGGCGGATCACAGGGTCAGGAGATCGAGACCACGGTGAAACCCCGTCTCTACTAAAAATACAAAAAAATTAGCCGGGCGCGGTGGCGGGCGCCTGTAGTCCCAGCTACTCAGGAGCCTGAGGCAGGAGAATGGCGTGAACCCAAGAAGCAGAGCTTGCAGTGAGCCGAGATCGCGCCACTGCACTCCAGCCTGGGTGACAGAGCGAGACTCCGTCTCAAGAAAAAAAATAAAAATAAAAATAAAACTGAAAATCAATATTGTCAGTTATAAATGCATATATTAATAGCATGTTGTAGAAGGCAAAAACTGAACATATAGAACTAAGTGTGCTGGCTGATGCACTAGAGAGGCACAGGGTATGACAGGAGCAAAAACTAAATGGTCTTATTGGCTCTTAGGGCTGGGTGGTGGAGTGGGCCATAAAGGAGGGCTTCTTAAAGGAAGCTGACTTAGGATATAACCCAAATGTCTTTATGTATGTGGGGACTGGGATGCCATCTTGATAAAAAGGTCATGAGGCGGAAAGGGCTATTTCTGTTCCGAGGCGGAAGAGGAGGATGTCTGAATTGAAGAGTGAGCAAGCAGGTGGCCCTGGGGACATGGTCAGAGCCCAAACTGGACAGAGTTTTATAGGTCCTGCTAAGGATTTTGCCTTTTACCTAATATATACCACTTTGCATATTTGTAAAAACAACGGTAGATAGGAAAAAATTAAAACAGACTCAACGTGTGGTATGGGAGAAAGAGCCCTTTGTAGATTCTTCTGTGCCTTTTCCAGAAACACAGAGCAAAGATCCCCACGGAAGAAAGGCTGTTTATCCCCATATTCCCCATCTAACAAAGTCAGGAACAACGTAAGGCTTTATGTAACCATGTTGCCTCTGTAAATTTTGCTTTCTTGACCCATAAAGAGAAATCTTTGGTCATTTTTTTTATGTGTATGGGAGCCATTTTTTTACTTTTTATTTTGAAATAGTTTTAGATGTGCAGGAAAGTTGCAAATACAGTACAGAGTTCCTGTATATATCACATCCTAATAATTTTCTCTAAGATCAACATCTTATATAGCCATGGTGCATTCATGAAAGATGAGAAATTAACATTGGCATAATACTATTCACTAAATTATAGACTTTTTTTCAGATGTCATTGATTTTTTTTGTGTGTTCCAGGACCCACTTTATGATATCCCATTGCAATTAGTTGTCAGGTGTCCTCAGTCTCCCTCAATCTATGAGAGTCTCTTCATCTTTCCCTGTCTTTCATGACCTTGACATTTTTGAAAAGTACTGGTGAGGTATTTTGTAGAATGTCTCCCTGCCTTGGGATCCATCTAATGCTTCCTCATGATCAGACTGAGGATATGAATTTCAGGGAAGGATACCTTCTCATTGGCCTTATGATTTGAAGTTCTCCACCAGTTCTAGGTTTTACAAGAAAGGCAATTTCCCTGGTCTCTACCCCCATCTTCACTCTACCAGATCCAGAATAATCCACACATCAGATATGAAAGAAGTTTAAGATAGGACAGTGAAACCTTGTGTCCCATCTAGTTTTCTTTTTAGGAGGCTCATTAACCTTTGACTGTCCTGAAACTTTATTTGTTCTATTCATTGCTTGTATTTTTGCCTTCTCCCCACACCCTGTAGCTACTACAGATGCAATATGTTATATTGACATGATAAGTGTTATGTTTCTTCAAAGAGCTTTTTTAGCATGATTACTTTTGGTCTTTAATAACCCCAGGGAATTTCTTTCTAGATAGCCTAGTTTGTCTACATTGGCAGGGAATTAACATGTGCAAGACCTGTGTCTGTAAATTTTCCAGACCTCACTATTTGTTCCTTAAAAAGACAGTGACTCATTCCCAATTATCTTTTGTTTTGTAGACAGAGCCATCTTCCTGAATTTAAATCACAGCCATCAACAAGCTACCTAATCTATGGGTGGAATCTTTAAAGATGGAACACAACAGATGCAAGATATTTTGTGTGTCCTAAATAAACCTGTGTAGGTAACTTTCATTTTAGGTCAATTTGACAGGCTGAATTACCCACTTACAGAGTTTAGGGAGTTAGGACCCAAGAACTGTACAGGTGCCATCAGGGGAATGTGAAGATGTGAAGAAATGCCTGGGACTGGGGGAAACACTGGGGAGGAAGACTGCAGCTGCACTGTTTTATCAGCTCCATCACACTTGCTGTCACTGCCTTGAACACACAGTGTTCCCTTCTGCCTCAGGGCCTTTGCACATGCCACTCCTGCTGCTCAGATGGCTCCTTGTCCCCAGCTTCTTTTGCCTTTCTCAGGGAAGCTTTCACCCACCTCCAGAACAGATCTGGTTCTCCATCATCTGCTTTCATAATTCCACATGTTTTTCCTTCATAGCAAGTAATAAAATTTGTAATTACATGTCTGTGTTGTAATTTAATAAAAATAATGTTAGCTAAAAATTACTGAGCACTCTCTACATATGCCAAGCACTACACCTCTTATTCAGTCTTCAGAACAAAACCATGGGGACCCTGAGACACACTTTGATCAATTTCCAGCTCTCCAGTAAACTGTAAGTGGCATGAGGACAGGTTCTACATGTCTGTTTTGCTCTAGCCTGAATCACCAGTGCTTGGCAAAGAGCTTAGCAGGAAAAAGCCTGGTATATATATATTAAACAAATCACTGCAGCATGACGTAGCAGGAGAAACATGCGCTCTGGGGTGAAGCATATTTGGTACCAAATCTTGAAACAGAGTACGAGCCATTCTTAGGGACCTACCAGGCCCCACCAAGTATGGAAATAAAGGGAAATTTGAGTCCCTCCAAAGGAAATCCCAGGCACCTAGCTAGCACTGTAACCAGCAATTGAGGAAGGAAATAAATAACCCATGAAGCAAGAAAGTAAAAAAAGCTTAAATAACAATAACTCAAGTACATTCGAGTCTCAAGATGTTTGTTCTCTAAAGAAACAAAAGATAGTATCTTGACGTATGTCTCTGAGTTGTCTTTCAGAAACCTTGACCCTCATCAGATGGAAAATGCCTACTGCTTTCCCATAGATCTTAGATAAGGGGAAAGTGAGGACTGAGATCTGACTGTCATTCTTTGTTTTAAATTTCTTCCTGAGGAGACTGGAAAGAGTCATGCTTACAGGACAGACCTGAACATTTCCTTCTGCTGATGATTTTGCCTGAAACTTCTGCTTTCCTGAAATGTACCTCTGCTTTAAAAACCCTGCTTGTAAGACATAGAGAGAGGAGTTTGGATCTTAAGTGTTAACCGCTTGATTCTCCTTGCTTGGCACCTGCTGTACAAGTCTCTATGACCTCTCACTGCAAACTTTGGTGACAGTGTTTGGCTTTTTCTGCCCACCAGGCAAGCCGACTCAAGTGTTATTCAGTGACAAGCTCAATTCTGTGATTAGCTAGCTCTGTAAATTGTTTAGCTTCCCTAAGCCCTGGGCTATCTGAGATGATGAAACCTCATCACAAAAGCCTTTAAAGGATTTAAATGAGATAATAGAGGTGAAAGCACATTCTTGTGTCCAGCATGTATATAACTATATAGCTGCGAAATAACTAACAGCTTCTCTATCCTTCTAAAAAAATATTTCTTAGAATTATAATAGTTCTGCAATTTTTCTTATGATGGCATCACTATTCCCAAACACCATTTTGATACTTTGCTCGTCAAAATGCTATGCTTCAAGATTATCACTTTGTGTTCCTTCTCTGATCTTATTCCAAGAATGAAGATGGGTTAAATACAATTCACAGAAACATGTCTAATGGAAGTTAACAGGAAGTAGTCACTTTACAATCCATTTTATTGGGCTATAGAAAGGCAAATTACATTTCTCCTTTGCCGTTAGGGAATCACCTGAATAGACACCACATTCTACTCTTGTTTTTATCATTTTTTTTTATTTTCTTGAGACAGGGTCTCCCTCTATTGTTCAAGCTAGAGTTCAGTGGCACAATCATGGCTCACTGTAGCCTCAAAATTTATGTTCAAGTGATTCCCCCACCTTAACCTCCTGAGTAACTGCAAATACAGGTATGTGCCACCATACCTAGCTAATTTTTTTATTTTTCTTTTGTAGAGACAGAGTTTCACTATGTTGCCCATGCTAGTATTGAACACTTGGCCTCAAGTGATCCTCCCGCCACAGCCTCCAAAGTGCTGGTTAAAGGCATGAGTCACCATGACTGGCCCTATTCCACTCTTCTGGCAGACAAAATTACTGCTTTAACCATTCTGTTAAGGCGTTGGCAGCAGGTTAAGGTTGCACTGGTAGGCGGTAGAATTCAATCCCAAACTTTAAAATGCACAAGACAAAAGGGAATAATATTAGCATTTCAAAGTGAAAAAACAAACAGAAAGACTCACAGAGGAAAACTTTAAGAAACACCTTAGGATTAAATTCCTTTGAAGAGCCTTGATTCCTGAAATAACAGAATGGTTATCTAATAGTATCCATTATGTCTCACTAATTGCCTTATGAAACTTACATTGGAAACATGTAGAAGGTATTTATGTATTATAAAAATTGCCCAAAAGTAGATTAGAAGGTGTTCACAAAAAGAAAATAACAAAACTTGCTTACATGTATTATATTTACAATACAGTATGCTCTGAACTACACATTTTAACTAAAGTAGTTTTCATTGGATCCTATGACACATCTATCCAACAAATATTGACTAAGTGCTTACTATGCATCAGGCACTGTACTTACAGCAAAACAAACATAGTTCCTGCTTGCATGAAGGATGAAATCTAATGGGTGAGACACATCTTGAACAGTTTCTTAATGTTTATTGCAAAATTTCATATGATCAACTAATTTGGACTTGCCTTGAATTTTCCTGGTTTTTGTACTGAAAATTTCACATCCTGGGAATAATGTTCTCAGTCCTGGGGAAAGGAGAATAACTGGTCACTTAGCAAAATCACATAAGACACAATTTATTATAGCAAATTCTGTTACAAAGAAGTGCAGAGTTATATGAACTATGGATGGTTAGCCCTCTTTTACAGATGAAGATAACAAGATTTAGGAAAGTTAAGTAATATGGCCACATTTATATGTGGGAAAGGAAAGCTTTGAAGCTTCATTGTTCTGGCACCTAATTACATGACCTGATTTCATGTAATGATGATGATATATCTTCTGGTACTTTATACTTCAGAGTCCAAATCTAGACTTGCACTAATTAATGAAATGTTTTCAAAAGGTTTGGTGGAGGAATTTTCATCAGAAAAAGGAAAGACAGAATTCAGAGCAAACCCCTTGGATCTGGATCCTAAATGCAGCTCCGTCACTGCTGGAAACACCTGCATATCTTTAGCTGTGGGTGGCTCATGGACAAATGAAAGAAACATTCTTCTGCTTGACTGGAGTCTTTTGCAGGAGACAAAAAGTGTTTCCTCAAGTGTGAAGGGTGGGGTAGGAGAGGGGGACTATGAAAAATTGGCAGGGCCTACCTAAATACCTCTGGACAGTGGATGAAAAATATCCCTGGAGGGTATTTCAGCAGTTCATTTTGGTTAGCAAGACACCGTTTTCCCTTGGTAGAAAGTCCGCGAGGAAAAGATTGTGTCTTGCATTGAACAGTTTGATTGGCTGGCATCTTTGATCTAAGAAATCAAACACAAAATGGGCAATGTGAGCCAGTAAAAAGAGGTTAGCAGTAACCCCCATTATATGTTCACTCCAGTGATGGCAGGGTCTTTGGTCTATTTTGGTCACTGCTGTATTCCCTGCACACAGAAAAGGACATTGCATATAGTATGCCTTCACTAATATTTGTTGAATGGTTGAGGGAGCAAACAATAGTCTTAGTTTCTAATTTGCAAGTGTGAAAAAGCTACTTTACCTCCCTGGGCCTTGGCTTTCTCCTCCATTAAAGGCGAGAATTTAACTGGATGACTTTTATCACTTCCAACAAATTCAAAGTTCAAGGTCTACACCTCAGGTTAAGAATCCATCCATGATTATTATTTCACTTACCCTCAGTGAGATAACTCAGAAACAGAAAGTCAAATACTGCATGTTCTCACTTACAAGTGGGGGCAAAACAGTGGGTACACAAGGACATATAGAAGGAAACAATAGACACTGAGGACTCCAAAAGGTGAGAGGGTAGGAGGAGGGTGAGGGCTAAAAAATTACCTATTAAGTACAATGTTCACTATTTGGGTGACAGGTACATGAGAAGCACAAACCTTACTATTATGCAGTACATGCATGTAAGAAATCTGCACTTGTATCCCCTAAATATATTAATTTTTTTTAAATTATTAGATTTGTTGAAGTTTGGTTCAGGAGGCCATGGTTCCTGAAGGCATCAATTCACAAGGATCTCAACAAGTACTATAGAATGAAGACACATTCAAATTTGAGCTTCTTTTTCTTTTTTAATAAGGTATTCTATTTTTAATTTTACTGTTCTTGAGACAATGTCTCACTCTGTCACCCAGGCTGGAGTATGGTGGTGTGATCACAGCTCCCTGCAGCCTTGACTGCCAAGGCTCAAATGATCCTCCTGCCTCAGCTTCCTGAGTGACTGGGATCACAAGTGTGTGCCACCATACCTGGTAATGTTTTTATTTTACTTTTTGTGTAGAGATAGGATCTCCCTATGTTGTCCAGGCTTAAGAGATCCTCCTGCCTCGACTTCCCAAAGTGCTACAATTACAGGTGTGAGTCACTGTGCCATGCGCCAAATTTGAGCTTCTGCCTGGCGCTAGGTTGTATTTGGGTATTAAACACTTTTACCCTTCGATTGAAAATGTATCTAAAAGTTGATTCGTTCATTTCAAGCCAGAAATAAATTTGAATAATATTGGGAGAACATGCTCCCGATGGTTATGTGGGTTCTTTTCTATTTCCTAGGTGTCTTGGCTGGTTTGAGAAATAAAGGGAAAGAGCACAAGAGAGAGAAATTTAAAGCTGGGTGTCTGGGGTAGACATCACATGTTAGCAGGATCTGTGATGTTCTCCGAGCCGTAAAACCAGCAAGTTTTTATTAGCAATTTTCAAAAGCGGAGGGAGTGCATGAATAGGGTGTGGGTCACAGAGATCACATACTTCACAAGGTAATAAAATATCACAAAGCAAGTGGAGGCAGGGTGAGATCACAGGACCACCAGAAGGAGTGAAATTAAAATTGCTAGTGAAGCTTCGGGCATGCATTGTCATTGATAACATCTTATCAGGAGACAGGGTTTGAGAGCAGACAACCCGTCTGACCAAAATTTATTAGGCAGAAATTTCTTCGTCCTAATGAGCCTGGGAGCACTACAGGAGACCGGGGCTTATTTCATCCCTTTGGCTTCGACCGTAAAAGACAGCACGCTTCTAAGGGGGCCGTTCATAGGCTGCCCTCAGGGGCGCATTCTCTTTCTCAGGGATGTTCCTTGCTGAGAAAAAGAATTCAGCGATATTTCTCCTATTTGCTTTTGAAAGAGGAAAAATATGGTTCTGTTCTGTCCGGCTCACCGGTGGCCAGTTCTAGGCTACTTCCCTTGTTCCTTCAACTTCGCTGTTATCCTGCTCTTTTTTTAAGATGCCCAGATTTCATATTGTTCAAACACACATGCTCTGCAAACAATTTGTGCAGCTGACACAATCATCACAGGGTCCTGAGGCGACATTCATCCTCCTCAGCTTACAAAGAAGATGATGGGATTAAGAGATTAAAGTAAAGACAGGCATAGGAAATCACAACAGTATTGATTGGGGAAGTGATAAATGTCCATGAAATCTTCACAATTTATGTTCAGAGATTGCAGTAAAGACAGGCGTAAGAAATTACGAAAGTATAATTTGGGGAACTAATAAATGTCCATGAAATCTTCACAATTTATATTCTTCTGCCACGGCTTCAGCCAGTCCCTCCATTCGGGGTCCCTGACTTCCCGCAACAGAATAATACTTAAGGAGTTAAAAAAAAAAAAAGAATCCAACCCATAGACAGGATGAGTCTCAATGTCAGGGCATGTTTCTAGGTGCCTAACTAAACAAGAAGAGTTAAATAAATTATGACAGTCATAAAATAGAAAAACAAATCATCATTAACATTGATATTGTAGAACTGTATTTATTGACAAGAAAATTGTTCATGATACTGTTAAAGATTTTTTTTTTTTATTTTAAGTTATAAAATAGCATAAGCCATATAATGTGATCTATACATGTGTTCATGTGCAGGCCTAGAAGGAAACCTGAAGAGATATACACTGATATGTAAGCAGTGATTCTCATGGAATGGTAGATTTATAGGTGAGTTTATTTTTATGATTATCTATCTATATCATCTAATTTTCCTCTATGGCTATGACTTGTCATATAATATAAATTGATATGATGACTTAGCACCTAATAAGCACCTAGTTCTTCAGTAATGAGGTGCTATAATGTAGACATTAGGACCTGGGCCCTGGAATCAGACCACTTGGCTCAAATCTCGGTTAAGCCCCTTAGTTACTGTGTGGCCCGGTTGAATTATTCAACTCTCCCCCTCTATAAAGCAAACAATAATATTCAACTCACAGATTGGTGCTGAAGTTTAAACTACGTAATCTGTGCAAAATGCCTGACATACAATCATACACTTGATAAATGTTAGCCATTATTATGCCAAATACAAAGAAATAAGTTTTAGACTACATAAGCCTGTCAAATGATATGGACATTATCCTCCGGGAGTTTTTAATTTGGTGAGAATAACGAGACTAACACGCAAGAAATGAAAGGCAAACCTTACAAAAACTAGAGTCAAAAATCTGGAATAATTTTTCCCTTCTGTCTCGAGCAGCCTTTACATTCGATGAGATGCCAAGTCCTGCCTGGGGGGAACCTCTTTCCCCATCATGCCCATTGCCACTCCTCCTCCTCCAGTTCCTGTTTCTCTTCTGCTACTCACTGCATTACATTCCAAACGGTTTCTAGGCCTCTTTTCTCATTTTCAAGCTCCTGTCTGTCTACACCAGTGGTTCTCAGAGTGGTTCTCACACTAGCAACATCAATATCATCTGAGAACTTGTTAGAAATGTACAATTTTGGGCCGGGCGCGGTGGCTCAAGCCTGTAATCCCAGCACTTTGGGAGCCCGAGACGGGCGGATCACGAGGTCAGGAGATCGAGACCATCCTGGCTAACACGGTGAAACCCCGTCTCTACTAAAATATACAAAAAATTAGCCGGGCGAGATGGTGGGCGCCTGTAGTCCCAGCTACTCGGGAGGCTGAGGCGAGAGAATGGCGTAAACCCAGGAGGCGGAGCTTGCAGTGAGCTGAGATCCGGCCACTGCACTCCAGCCTGGGCGACAGAGCGAGGCTCCGTCTCAAAAAAAAAAAAAAAAAAAAAGAAATGTACAATTTTGGATCCTTGACCAAGAGCAACTGAATCAGAAACTCCAAGGATGGAGCACAGGAATGTGTGTCATAAAAAGCCTTCTAGGGGATCCTGATGAGCATGTCAGCTTGAGAACTTCTGCTCCATACAATATTGGCAGATCAGTCTCCTCAAAGCACATAAGCTTCTGTCATTGCCTGTGCCCCACTTGTCTCTGGCTACTGAGTAGATGGTGACAGATTTTCTTATGCTGCTACTGGAGGCCTTCTGCCCACGGTCTAGCACCAATCTACTTTTTCAGGCTCATCTTCCACTACTTTTTTCACTCAAAACATGCCCTAGTACAACTAAAGCGTGTAATTCTCCCTAGACACAATCCATGGTATATTCTGAGTGTTTCTATTTGTACTATTTGTACCTTTATTTGCACTATTTCCTAAAGCTACATGTAATTTCTTCTTCCTTTGCATCTTATATGTCCCAACCCTGCTCACTCTCAAGACCCAGGACCTACCCATGAAACTTCTCTCAATAGGCCTACAACCCCCTATGGAAATGACTGCTTCCTTCTCAGAACAACCAAAACATTCAACTCACCCGTTCTTTCCCCCATTCATTTCCTTGGTATCACCACAATGTTTACTTTACTAGGGCTGCCATAACAAATGACCATAAACTAGGGGGATTTAAAATAACAGAAGTTTATTTTCTCATAGTTCTGGAGGCTAAAGGCTGGAATCAAGGTGTAGGTGTGTTGGCAGGGCCCCACCTTTCTCTTAGCATCTGGTGCTGCCAGCAATCCTTGCTGTTCCTTGGCTTGTAGACATGCCACTCCCATCTCTGCCTCTGCCATCACCTGGCATTTCCCCTATGACTGTGGGTCTCTTATAAGAACATTATTAAGCCATTATTGGATTAGGACTCACTCTAACCCAATATGACCTCATCTTAACTTGATTGCATCTGCAAAGACCCTATTTCCAAATAAGGTCACATTCTTAGATCCTACAGGCTGGGACTTCAACATATCTTTTTGGGGAACACAATTCAACCATGGTAATTTGCATATATTACATATCACCCCTAATCAATAGTAAGCTCCTTGAAAGCAAGTACTCTAGCTCATTCCTATTTTCCCTTCCCTCATTGGTTAATGAGCAGAAAACTAAAGACATAAAGTAGAATGTAACTAAGCACCCCATTACCTTAACTAGTAGCTGGGCACAAAATTATGTGATGTCTATTCAGTGTGGGATTGGGAGGTCAGGGAGGTAGGTTTATGAGGGCTGGAGCGCTTGGCAAAGGCTTTCTGGGGGAAGAAAGGCTGCTTAATGAGTAGACAGGATTTGGAGACAGAAAGAAAAGAGGTTATAAGTTTCCAGTGTATGAACAAAATATTGTCTATACAAATTTTTAAAAAGATTAGGTAAAGTGAAATTTTAAAAAAAATCTGTGTTGGCATAGCCAGAGCCCTAGAGAACAGATCTGGCGGTGGAAGATGGATATTGAACAGAAATGGGAAATGATCCATCACTTGTGCTTTTTGTTAGTTCAGTGATCATTGTTTACTCTTCTCTATTTTTCCTGCTAGTTTATTACTCCCTGGCTGGCTTCTAAATTCTATTTCTGAGAGAAGATAATTGAATTGGCAGCCAAATATGCCCATACAACCCTGGACTTCATTCTCCTGATACTAAGCATCTCTCGTTAGTTAGAGGGCAAGCTGGAGAGTGAGGAGAAAGATCACATCTATCTTGGTTACTACAGTATCTCCAGGGCTTGTCATGAAAAACAGGCTCCACAAGTATATCTTGAATGAATGAATGAATGAATGGATGACAAGACAACTATAAGAGTGACTGAGTGAGTGTATTTGTGTGTGTGTGTGTGTCAGTGTCATTCCATCCCATTAACTATAGATTCCTGATTACAGAAAAAATAACCATAAAACTCTATTACTACAGGTTCTGAAGTGTATTTGACTCCATTTTTTGTTACTTAGTCCTCAACCTTGTTTATATTATTAATCCATTAGACAGGACCTGTGCTTATATCTGTTTTATATTCAGTTAAACACAGCTTTTTCTTGATTAGCATTATATCAGACACTACTCATGCAGAACCTGCTTGTATTCAAATTCAAAGCAGATGATGAGGTTGAGAATGGTGACCTTAATAAATTAATTCTCTAATTGCACTCTAAAAAAATCATAAAAGCCTAAAATTTAGATGAAAATGTTTGATTTTGTTCATAATTTTCCCCAAATTTCCTCCAGAGTACACACACTTAAAATGTATTAAACAAGCAGTAGATGCAGTTTGTGATTTCATGCTGAGTGGTATGTCTTTTAATTAGCAATATGAACATTGAAAATCTTTCTTTGAGAAGCAACAGTAGGTTTAGATGACATCATGCTGTAATTTCTTCCTTGTGAAAGATGATTATTACATTTTTATCTTGTGATTTAGAGAAAATATTAAATCTCTTTCAAAGAAAAAATTTTCTCTATAACTTTCTCCTAATATGTGGCACAAATATTTTAATGGCTCATCTAGGATCATTGCCTTCATTATATACAGAAGCATAGGAAAATCAAAAATAATACTCTGACTAATAGAACTCACTATCCTTATCATCATAGCAAGCAATTATTGACCAATTCCTGCACACCGTGCCGAGTTTTCAGTATTCATTAAGGCAGAGCATTAAGATCACTAATTTAATCATCATCAAAACACTGAGCTAAAAATTGTTACTATCATTTTATACAGGAAGAAATTGAGATATTACAGGGTAAATAACTGGTCCAAGTTCACAAAGTGACTAATTCAAGGAGTCCGATTTTAATTCAGTTCTGGCTGACTCTAGAAAGTGTATGCTTTTTACTAAATTATTCTCTACTTATTTTTGAACGAAAAAAGGTAAACCATAAGAAAACCAGCAGATTTTAGAAAAAGACTCATAGAGTAATGTTCAAGGGCTATTTCTGGGCTGAACACACATTCTACCCTGTCTTCAATACTGCCATTACGGCTAACAACGATAGACATTGAACCCAGAAACAGCACAAGATTCAGAAGATGTTGAAGTAAAAATCCATTGCCTTTATAGAGAGTGCTATTAGCTGAAGTCCTGCTCCAAAATTCCTGTGTTGAAACTTAATTGCCATTGCGATAGTTTCAAAAGGCGGGACCTTTAGGAAGTAAGGTGGGACTTTAGGAACGGGATTCACATCTTATTCAAGAAGCTTCACACAGAGTCCACCCTTTTTTGTCCTTCCACCTTCTGACATATGAGTATACAGTGTTCAAGGCACCATCTTGGAAGCAAAGACCAGGCACTCACCAGAAACTGAACTTGACAGTGCCTTAATCTTGATTAATATTATATCACACATTATTAATGACAATTAGCCAAACTTATTATCAAATAAATATTTTAATATTAAGTAGCAGTACAATTATTTCCTTTTAACCTGAAATATTGAATGTAGACTGATGTACTATACAAACAATGTAACATCTATCTAGCCCTCATTTGATCATTCATCTTTTTCTTTATATATAATCAGCATATTTAGTACCTACCATGTGTGAGGTTTTCTGGGAAATATATAGCATTTTAAAAGGTGATTTTCCGCCCCCCCTCCCTTGTCGTCTAAGGAAAAAAGACTAGAATAAAAGTCATTGTGATATCTGCTATTTAACTGTCATCATCTTCTAATAAAATTGGAATCAGTGTTAGATCCATAAGAGGTGCAGAGCAGGAGACATATATGTATTGACACTATTCCATTGTGTTTGTGCCCACATGGGCAGTGCCTCAGAAATCCCTTCCATTTATTCAAAATTCACTTTTAAACCCTTTCTTCATACCAAGTTATTGAAGCTGGTATGTCTTAAAGTATCTTCCTTTCTAGAAATTTGGTGCCCAACTTGGATTTAAATACCCAAAATAGATAATACACTAGAAGAAGAGTTTGGAATATCAACTAGGAATGAATAAGGATTGTTTGTGATTGAAAAAGCCAAAAAGCTTTTCTGATATTCCTAAAGGTGTTTTGCATTTGCTAACCCTGTTTGAAATACCAAGTTATGTCACCAAAATGCCTTTCTTTATTTGAGAAAAAATACTGCTGGTTAAGAGCAGGTAAAATAAGTTACTCAGGGATTGTGGATTAAGCTAACAGTCTGCAAACTATCACCTATAGACCAAGTCCTGCCTGCCACTTGATTTTGTAAAGTTTTATTGAAACACAGTAACACCAATTCATTCATATATTTTTCATCATTTTTGTGCTACAATGATAGAGCTGAGTCATGACAGAGACATGGCTGGCAATGTTTAATAGAGATTTACTATTTGGCCCTTAATAAAAAAGTTTCCCAACTCCTGGTGTAAGCCATCAGTCAGATTTTTCCCAAAGACCCATATCCCATGATCTATGGATTCTCTTACAACCGCCTGATTTGAGGGATTACCTGGGGAACGTGAATAGAACCCAGGCACTAGGGAGGACAAAGTAACATTAATCTTGGTATCAGTTGTGAATTGGGCTTGATACTACCAGGAAGCTGACGATTAAACTTAACAAATTTTACTTACATCTTCCCAAGGACAAAATTCTTGAATAGTTTGGGTTCAAATAATGCTTTCATATAAAAAGATGGACTTGTATAATTGAAAGTACTTCAAGTCACACAGAAATGAATTTAAATTCTGGCTTTGTCCCCTACCAGTTCTGAGATTAGGGTTCCTTCTCCTCCTGAGAGGTCGGACTAAGTCTCATACCCCTACTATCCAGCAGGCTCTTTGTTATAGGATTTTATGCATCCACTTCCCTCAGAACATTTATCTCAGGTTGTTTTTATATACTCATAACTGCAATTATTTGATTGTCTCCAATACACTGTAACATTGATGATAATTATTGTAATATCCATTTCTTGCTCTCTAACACTATATTTGGGGCACAAAGTACATTCTCAATAAATACATTGCCTGATATTTGTTGTCAATCTAACAGCAAGCATTTTTTGCTGCATACCACCCACAATACTAAGTTGCATATTTCTATCTTTCTCAGAGTCTGGCAATGAGCCTTGCATTTATCAATAATTCAGTGACTGTTCTTTGGTAAAATGAAAGTCTAACTAAATTTGATCTACAATAGCTGACTAGAGCCACCATTTCTGGCACTCACTTTATAGATAATGATGTCACCTCGTGGCTCAGAGAAACTTGGTGATAGCTGTTATTTCACATAAGTGATAATATTTTCATCTCCTATACTTTTAAAATAAAGGGCCAATGGACTGTTTAAACAGCATGAACAAAACTACCACCAGATGGCAATTCTTTCTTCTCACCCAGGAATCACTTCTGCTATATTCCAACAGTGTTTTGCTTTTCTGAATGTGCTCTTTGCCGACATTGAGATTAGTCTGAGAATCAGAGTGGTAAACAGCATACTTACAGCAATTTCCATTATAATAAAGGTTAACAAAATAATACAACCTAATACCACCAAGGAGATTAGGAAATACGATGCTTACAGCTGCAGTGAGAAAGAAAATGCAGAAAATATCTCATGTTTATCAAAATAGACCCATAGAATAAGTAGTACTTTAAGATGCTCCATGAAGAAAGAGTTCTATGAGCAGATGATCTGGGTAAAACTGCAAAGGATGGACCCATCTTGAAGACAAAGTATGTTACCAGGTCTAAAGCTCCAACAAACTCTTGCAATCATAAAAATATAATACAATTTGACTGACAGTGGTAGGGATTGTTAGTGCTCACTCACATCTGAGTTTTCATACCTTTCCTGAGCAAATAGAAGATTCTCAGCTCCTTGTCATTAGTCAGGACCTTATGACTTGCTCCAACCAATGAGATACGAGTGGAAGACTCATAGGCCACTTTCATGCTGAGGCAGAGGAAAGCTTCTGTGTGACCTCCCAGCCCTCTCGTTTCCTATGGGGAGATCATGAACGCCATGCTGATACAATGATAGAGTCACATCATGGAAGTGATGAGGATCACTAAATCACCACATGGAAGCCAGCTGCTCTGGAAAGTCCTCCCACTACCATTGGACTTTGGATAGCAGCGAAGAAACCTTCTTCAAGTTAAGCCACTGAAATATGGAAAATAATTTGCTACTTCAGTATAATCTACCCCAATACAATGTTTCCTCAACTTATTTGACAACAGCTTTCTTCAGCTTTTTTTTTTTTTTTTTTTTTTTTTTTTTTGAGATGGAGTCTCGCTCTGTCATCCAGGCTGGAGTGCACTGACATGATCTCCGTTCACTGCAACCTCTGCCTCCCAAGTTCAAGCAATTCTCGTGCCTCAGCCTCCCAAGTAGCTGGGACTACAGGTGCATGCTGCCATGCCCAGCTAATTTTTTGTATTTTAGTAGAAACGGGGTTTCACCATGTTGCCCAGGCTGGTTATGAACTCCTAAGCTCAGGCAATCTGCCCGCCTCAGCCTCCCAAAGTGTTGGGATTACAGGCATGAGCCACTGTGTCTGGCCTCTTTATCCTTACAAAAAAATTAATATCACAGAAAAATTATTACAGGGAAACACTGTGGGAATCAATATACTATCTAAAATAGAGTTTTTCCAGGAACCATAACTGGAGCATTTTGAATTCTCAGCCACAGTGATTCATTAAACAAGCTAATATAGTCCAGCCTACAAAAAAGGTAGAAGAAGAATCCAGAAAACGTACTCAAAGGTCAAGAGAGGTACTAGAGGCCAGACAACTTGGTTGGAAATGCAAAAAAGTGAGTTTTCTCTGCGTCTGCTTTCCCCACTAACTTTTACAATCTTGTAGGCCAAATGTTGTCTCTTCCTTCAACATTTCATAGAGAAAGCATTTATTGAGGACATCATACAATATAAGCCACATTTGCAATTTACATTCTATTTCCTTCCTCCCCAGTCACCATTCCATTGGGGTATCTTCTCCACTAAAGCACACAATGCCTGTCTCAGTCTCTTGGCATTTACCTCAAGCTTCCCTGTGTTGATAGATATCCATTCACTTTTGCAGAAGAAAGGTCTGAAATGACTCAGCTTCCTATACCTCCTGGTACTTACACTGCCATCGTTGGAACTCCAGAACCTGCAGCCTTGGCCAGAGCTGACTAAATGATGATTACGGTGTAAGCTAAAGGTAGCAACAACAAACCACAGGAGAACTGGAGCCATCTGGTGACCTAAGAGCCTTTCTGACAGGGATACTCCACACTGGATTCCAACCAGAAATCCAACTAGACCTCTCTTGAGAAGCGTCAAAGTCAGAAAGCCAGGCAAGTGATAGCAAGGGAAAAAGCAATTGCAGAGAAGAAGGTGAGACCAAGTAAGAAGCATTAAGTACGGCAGATCTTCGTGAAAACTCTAGCTTGTTAGACAGCTGAAGATGTGTATTGAGCCAATAAAGCTACTGTGCATCTTGAACAATGCTCCAGGTACCCATAGCTCCTTGCTAGCATCACTGAGATAATTCTCTGAATAACCACCATTTATCAAGCTCCTACCGTGTGCCAGGCACCCTACTGGGTGCCTACACATGTGTCCCATTTTAATCCTCCAAAAGTTCCAAGACAGGGATGTCATCATTCATATTTCAAAGGTGAAGAAAAGGAAGTTCAGAGTTTCAATGATTGCCCAAAGAATCACCGTGTGGGTCACAGAGTTATAATGCAAATTCTGTTTTTCCTAGCTCTTTCTAAGTTTGTTCTCTCCCCACTGTGCTACACTTAGAGAAAAAAGATGAGCTTTTTAGCTGGGAAACAAAGAAGTGACAGCTGGGTGGAAAAGCACACTGTTGTACCATATTTTCACTCTGTGCAATTCATAGTAATCTGACAGCAGAAGATTATTTTCCAGGGTGAGTTTCTCATATAACAATGAGAGAAAAGTAATTACTATCAGGTTCTACTCCTATCTTTTTATTTTGGCATAAGGAAAAGGAAAAGGAGAAAAGAAAAAAGAAAAGGCAAAATGACAATGAATATTGTGTTTAAAACAATTAAAAATATTTAATGGAAAGTAACTTGTCTCATATATTCCTTTCTATAAAAACAGGCCCAAATATTTGCCACAAAAATATTCCCTACATACCATCACTAAAACCAATTTATATCCATTATGAGGAAAATAGAACAAATCTATGTCAACTTGTTTCTTCTATAATTGAGGTTATAAAATGTGTTACGTTTTCATGCGCTGATAATGTTGCAAAAATTAAGCATTGCAAAATGCTGGAATTATTATTTCTTCAAAAAAGAAACTACATGTTATTCTATTTTAGAAGTCACATTTGAACATTTATAATAATTCCATGGCATGATATTTAAATGTTTTAAGAATAACAATGAATAATCAGGACATAATTTCACATTTCTACTGTTTAAAAGGCGAGCTCTTTCAGTACTTAAAGTCTGTGAGGTATTTTTAGAAGCTTATGAAATCACTATATAACAGCAAACACAAAATATTACCAAAATGTATTTGGCAATAAAATTCAGTAAGTATTCAGCAATAAAAAGGAGTGAAGAATTGATACATGGAGGACCTTGGCAACGTTATGCTAAGAGAAATAAGCCAGACACAAAAGTCATGTATTGTATGATACTATTTATATGAAATGTTCAAACTAAGCAAATCTAAAAGTAGATCTGTGGTTTCGAGAAGATGGGGGCATGAGTAGGGGAAAATGAAAGTGATGGGTACTGGGTTTCTTTTGGGGGTGATAAAAATATTTTGTAATTGATAAAGATGATGGTTGTACAACTCTGAATACATTAAAAACCAATGAATTTTACACTGTAAATGGATGACTTGTATAGTATGTGAATTACATCTGAATAAAGATACTATGTTAAAAAGATCATTTACCACCAGGGCCAAATAGCAGCCTCTTCTCCAATCACTCTTCTCATGCTTTGTGCTTCTCACCCTCATGCTCCTTCCTCTGGCTCCTGAGATGTGCCAGGCTCCTACTCACACCATACCTCTGCTCTTCCCACTGTACACCCTCCCACCTCTGCTGCCTTCTCCAACCCACCACATGTTGCCCAGGCCCCAGTTAACTTCCGCTCTTCTTGAACATCACATTGCAGTTTTCATGAGACTTTCCTGACTCTCCAGAATCATCCTTGCAGAGCACTCACAATCACCCTACACACCTGCATATTTATTTGGACTTTTATTTATTTTATGAGACAGGCTCTAACTCTGTTGCTCAGGCAGAAGTGCAGTGCTGTGATCACAGCACACTGCAGCCTCAACCTCTTGGGCTCAAGCGATCCTCCTACCTCAACCTCCTAAGTAGCTGAGACTACAGGTGCATGCCACCATGCCTGGCTAATAGTCTGTTATTGTTGAAGGTGTTTCTACTCTTATCTTGTCCCTCCAGCTGGAAGTACAGCACCTGTCATATAATACATGCTCAATACATATTTGAAAAATAAATGATTTATTTAAACTTTTTTTAAAAATCATGAAAAGCACCTACACATCTCCTTTTCTCCCTGTTTTTTTTTTTTTTTTCTATCAAAGAAATATGGTGAGACTGTCTATTAAAAACTTGCATATAACTGTTAATTCAGGGGCATATTAGTGGAACCATTGGTATTAAACATAAAACCAATTTTTTTCCCCAATGATTTCTTTCAGAAGATAAATGTCCTCAAGGAAAATAACCAACAGAATTGCAAAGACAATTTGTGGATGAAGAAAGAAAAGCTTTTTTAAAAAGATGAACAATGATTGTTTTGTTTTCTGTGCAAGTTTTGTTCTGTTCCAGACATAATCACTGAATAAATATCTCCAGAAGGCCAGCCGAGTGCAAGAGGTCACAGCAGTTAGGAGGAAGTTCAAATGCAGCCTCATAAACTGCACATCAACTGTGAAATGAAAATAATCCAAAGTCCAAGGGGTTGTTATAAGAACTAAATGAGAAACACTTGTAAAACAGCTAGGGTAGAGCCTGACCAATACACACTAGTGATGGTGATGGTGATGGTAATAATAATTTGTTCTACCTTCAAGAAGCTTGCAGGCCTTTGGAGGAGAGGGTGGTGGTATAAAGACACCATTATAAATAGCTATAATTCAAGATAGAAAATAACCTCATTGCTATCAATCCTACCTTGCCAAGGTTCTCCAATATAAATGTGTAAGAGTGTTTTCTATTACAAACAGCATTGTTTTAACAGATTAAAAAAAAAAAAAAAAACTAGAGTCAACTTAAATATTTAGTTGATGAATTAAATTATAGTTTGTGCTCATATGATGTGATAAAATGTGGCTGTTAAAAATATGAAGCAGGCTATTTAAAAACCAAGGGACAGTATAGCCCTATACTCAGCCCCTCCAAATTTTCTCTAAAGCTTTTGGCTTTATCGTGAATTACAGAGAAAGAAGGAAGGACATTCTTTGTTTACTCTTCAAAATTATTCAATAAAGACATTTAAATACAAAAATGAAGAGAAGATACATGTTCTCAGTTGATATCTCAAGATCTTTCAGACATATCATTAAGTGGAAAGAGTAAAAATAAAACAACATGTGCAACATAAGCCCTCTTGTGTATATGAAAATATATAAAAGTAAGTACATGTAGTTGATCACATCTAGGTGGAAGGATCAGGAAATGTTTTACAGTTGATTTGTGCAAGTGACATGGAAAATCTGAGAAGGGAATTTGAGGCAGAGGAAGCAAGGGCTTGGAGGCAGAATAACGTGTGGACCTGCCCAGGGAGAGGTAAGAAGCAGCTGTCAGAAGAAAGTTTAGAGAAGGTGCACAAGTAGCAGGAGCTGAGATTGGAGACATGAGTTAGGCCATGGCACAGGGCTTTAAATGCTAAATCTAGGCATCTGGGTTTTATCCCATAGGCCTTGAAAAGTTGCCAAAGATTAGTTAAGAAAGAAATAATATGATCAGTACCACACATTATGGATGGTCATGAGAAAGGGCTTCTTGCAAAGAGTGGAGGGAGCAAAGAATGATGTCATGCTGGATGGATGCTACCACAAGTTCTCCAGTTCATTCTGAATTTACAGTGCCATGTTGATACAGCTTTAGCTGTCCTCCCTGATATAATGTGTATGCTGCTTTCATATAAAATAACTCAGATGAATGGAGTCGGTGATTTCTTTCCAAAATTCCTGACAGAGGTTCCACACATCCCAAAATTACTGATCTTTATTCAATAATCAAATTCTCAGCAGATACCATTTTCAAAGATATGTTATTTTGCCTGTTAAATGAAAGGAAGGGAGATCATTAACAGTTCTCTAAGTAATGCATTTCAAATGAAAGGCATTTTTTTTTCAGCCTTTGGAAAGAAGAATATCAAAAGTTAAACTGAAACATCCAGGGAAAACTCAAATTAATATGTTAATTCTGTCAACATTCAAGGTTCTAAGTCCAAGCCTAGAAGTAATGTAGCATATGGTGATTTACTGCTCCCTAGCCATCATTTTAACTACAGTTTTTGAAATCACAAAATAAATGTTTCAAGTGAAGTTTTCATCACTCTTTCAATGTGAAATATGTGAGTATTAGAATTTCTATGTTTTGTTTTAAAGATCAGTTTATTACACTAGGAGCCATCACTGATTTTCATTAAATATGTCAAATTAGATTGAGCTAGGGAAACAGATGATAGATTAATATACAGTAATTTTGTCTTTACAATGACAAATTTAATGTCTCTCTATGGACATTATGAATTTTCCTGACTGACAGTTTTTCCTATTAAAAGACAATGAACCTCTTGAATTATAGGTAAATAAAATTACATGGTTAAAATTTGATGAAAATCTGGGAAAAATTATGGAGTGTCAACTGCTAAGATTTAAGTTTCCTATTTATTTGTTACTATTTGAGAAATTGCCCTCAGTGCTTTGGTGAAGAAAAAAAGTGCCTATGTATGAATGCTGAAGTAGGTCCATAAAAAAGGAAATTTGCTATGAAAGACAAAATTGTCTTGTTGCCCAGGATTGCAGTGGTGTGATCATGGTTCACTGCAGCCTTGACGTCCTGGCCTCAAGCAATCCTCCTACCTGAGCCTCCTGAGTAGCTAGAACCACAAGTGCTCACCACCATGTCCAGCTAATTTTTTATTTTTTGTAGAGATGGAGTCTCCCTATGGTGCCCAGGCTGGTCTTGAACTCCTGGGCTCAAGCAATCCTCCAGTCTCTGCCTCCTAAAGTGCTGGGATTACAGGAGTGAGCCATTGCACCTGGCCTTTAACATTAATTTAAATGTCAACATGAATGTCAAAATAGGAGATGATGGTTCTTTTTTAAATTTAATACAATAAAAGCTATATAAATATATAATTGCTAATTAATAAGTGAAGAAAATATATAAAAACTATAAAATATGACAATATGATTGCATTCTTAGAAAAACATTTCCATTTTTGAAATGTTACAGTAATAGAGACTATTTCACAGTAGTATCGTAAATGTTTCTCAATAATTATATAAAATCATTGAATTTCTTATATATCAGAAATAACTAATAAGAAAAGCTAATGGATAAAGTTTTCCAACTATAATAATTAAAATGATAATATTTAGCAATGTCCTTAAAAGAAATAAGTAGAAATATTGTAGGAAAAATTAGAGAACTTGAATAAATGTAAAAAAAATGAAACCATATAAGCTAGAGGAAAACATGAATGAATTCCTCTATAACCTAGGTACACATAAAAGTTTTTATCTATGACTTGAAATTAAGTTGCAACTAAAATAATTGATAAATTTGCTTACATTAAATTAATAAATATAAAAATCTTCTGCATGGGGAAAAACACTATATAAACAAAGCTGGAACACAGATGAAAAACTAGAAAAAGATATTTTCAGTATCATCTCAAACATATAAGCAACATTTATATATTGAGGAAAACAATCTAGAAAAGCAGGCAAGATACTTTACAAAGATACTTTTAGATGGTTTTTAAACAT
The DNA here is from genome assembly GCF_009764315.1 of Trachypithecus francoisi. Classification (NCBI taxonomy): domain Eukaryota; kingdom Metazoa; phylum Chordata; class Mammalia; order Primates; family Cercopithecidae; genus Trachypithecus; species Trachypithecus francoisi. The sequence goes on from NW_022681465.1 coordinate 135,729,845, forward strand.
AAAAAGATGTTCAATTTCACTTACATTAAGAGAAATGCAAATTTCTCAACCATTTATTGGCCACATTCAAAAGTATAATGATTTACTTTATTGGTGAGGCTATTGAAAAATAGGCAGTCTCATATGTTGCTGGCAGGAATTCAAGGGTAAAACCCCAAAATAAGAGAATATGCACATGAGTAATAAACTCCTTATGCTTCCTTGTTTGATCCAGCAATCACATATCTAGGAATATACACAAACGTATACCTCCAACACAAACATACAAAAATGTATATGCACAAGGTCATTTATTGCAATATCATAAACAACTGCAAAGTATTGACAATTCTCTTAAATGTCCAAACATAGGTGATTAGTTGAACAAGCTATGGTACATACACAAAATGAGGAACCCAGCAACTACAAAGAAGAATAAGGAAGATCTCTACCAAGTGCATGGAGAGTGAGTTTCAAGTTACATTTAAATAAACAGAGCAAATTACAAGAGAGTATATACGACACGTTACCTTTGTGTAGGAAACAAGAGAAAGTAAGAAAACATACATGTATCTGCCCGTTTTTGTAAAAAAGAAATACAGAAAGAGTAAATCAGAAACCAACAAAATTTGTTATCTATAAAGGGGTGGAGCGGGGCTACAGGTTGGAAAAGATAAGGGATGGGACAACCTTTTAAAACTATACCTTTTTGGTATAATTTTGACTTTTGGAATCTTGTTAATATTTTATGCATGTCAAACAATTAAATTATTTAAATTAAATCAGCAAGAATGGGAAGAAAATTTTAAACTAAATGCAAACAGAAACAAATAAACCTAACTGCATTTAAAATGACTAACAAGACTGAAGGGAGCAAAAACAAACCCACTTTTAAACATAGTACTTTGAATATCTTCAGTCTAGTGGAAAAAAAATTAAATTAAATCTTGAACTTTTTAAAAAAGGTTTGTTTTTTGTTTGTTTTGTTTTTGTTTGTTTTGTTTTGTTTTTACCGAGGTATGGTTCTGAGCCTATTTCATGTGTACTGCAGAATTGAGCAAATGAGTAAATGTGCTGATGTTGGGATCAGGGTTCTCACTGTGAAAGAAGGGAGATTAAAATATGTGAAGTTTGAAAAAATCATAAGTTTTCTGTTTTGTTTTAAAGGTCAGGTTATTGTATTTTAAGACATCAGTGATTCATGAGGTAAATAAAACACTGAAATTGCATCAGTTTTGAAATGAATGAATGATATATGGATGATATAAATATAAAATATATGTGCATGATATATATATAATAATATATATTATATGTATAATTTCATTCATTAATTCTAAAACCAATGCAGTGCACTGTGTGTGTCTGTGTGTGTGTGTGTGTGTTCATTGGGAATGCATTGGTTTTGGAATGAATGAATGATATATGAATATCATAGATCATATATACATATTACACACATCATTCATATATCATTCATTCATTACAAAAGGGATAAGGATATATATAAAAGGATATATATATACACACACACACACCCATACATATACGTATATATGCACCCTTTTTCTGTCTGGTAAACAGGCTTATGAGAAATAACACCCCAGTAATAATGAGTCACCTAGTACTTAGCTGGTAAATACTATTCCCCAGTAAATAGAACCAGGCTTCTTGAAAAAGAAAAAAAAAAAAAAACATATATATATATGCTTCTATAGCTGGAACATCTTGTGCCAGACAGCAAGGGAATAAATGCTCAAAAGATAATGCAGATGTATAAAAAGGACAGAAGAATCCCCTTCAAGGGGCTCCTACTGGCCAAGTGTGGAATAAATTTAGCAGAAAAATAATTCAGATCTACTAAGGTATTTTAACCTATTGAATAAAAAAGAATCCATGGATCCATACTGAATACACATGGAAAATTTAGTAAGTAAGAAGAAAATGAGGCCTTTTCCTTACTTTAGAGAACCAACTAATGAATGTGGAAGGTATGCGGGAGTTAGAAAACCACCATTTTGCAACCAAGTGAAGGTAGGTTCAGGCTAGATAATGTTCTCGAAGTGTCTCCTCACAGACTGCTTCTTAGCTGCATGGCAGAAAGTAGTAAATATCCACTGGAGAAAAATGGCCATGCCCCTGACTAGTGTCACAATTAGCAATATCTACCAAGGGGAGATGCTCACAACATGCCTTCAGATGTGATGCCAGGAAAGAACACGGTGTCACTTACATGGTATTCTGACTGGAAATGCATAACCTCAACTTCCCTATGAAGAACCATTTTCAAACCCAAAGTGCAAAACACTATAGAAAGTAACTGCCCTGTATTAGTCAAAAACTGTCATAGTATGAAAGACAAAGAAAGATTGAGGGCTGTTCTAAATTAAGACACTAAAAAAACAGGACAAATAAAGTGCTCTTTGACAAGATCTTGTACACAGGAAAAAATGTGATAAAGAACATTACTGGGACAATATTGAGCAAACTCAGAGAAAAGCGGAATATGGACTGTAGATTACATAAAAATACAAGAAAATCCACTATGAAGTTTCCTGAAGTTGATAAATTTACTAAGATTGTATAAGAGAATATCTTTGTTTTTAGGATGTAAACATTGAAATATTAAGGGGTGTGTTATATACAAACCACTTACAAATGAAAAACTAATAAAAATAAATCTGACAATTTTCTCACTAAAAAATAAATAAGAATACATACATGTGGATGATAACGCAAATATGGCAAATGTTTAATAAGGTGAATCTGGGTAAAGGGTATGCAGTTGTTTGTGCTATTCTGGTAATTTATCTGCAGGTTTAAAATTATTTCAAAATAAAAGTTTAAAAAGAAGAGGAGTCTATATTTATTTGGAAGAAATAAACAGTAAGTGATTGCTAAGGAAACTGAATGAGCAAAGTACCAAGGAAAGTCATGCTCTACCAGATATTGAATCTCATTATAAAGATTTAAAATATCAGAATGTTGTACTACTCCAAGGATTGATGAACAGATCAAAGAAAGACAACTAAAAGCCCAAAAAGAGATTCTATAATTATATATGTTAAAGCCAGAATTTTCATCCCTTAGCAAAAGATTGATCTAGCAAAATGCTAAAATGATTTTCTAACTTTTTGAGAAAAAGAAAAGGAAGCTAGATCCCTATCTCATAAATAACCAAAACATATCTCAGAGACAAATAAAAAGCATGAACAAATAAACACACGTACACACAAAGACACAAAGTGGAAAGAAAATACAAAACAATAAATACCTAATTTAAGAATTAGGAGTGTCTCTTTAAAAATAAAAACAAATAATAAAACTATTATTCTGACATAGACATTAAAGATGGCTATATGTAGAAAATACCGTAAATAAAATTAAGGGCAAATAAAACATTAGAAAAAGTATTCATATCAGTTATGGAGGACAAAAGGCTAACTTTAACATTTAAAAGGGCAAACACTCTCAATACAAAATAGGCAAAAGACATAAAGAATCAATTTATAAAGAAGAAATAATAATGGTCTACAAATTCCTGAAGATATGTTCAAACACTACAGTAATCAAAGAAAAAAGTTTAAATACTAATATAATTTTCCATTATTAAATTGACAAAATTTTAAAATAAAAACTGATAGTGTCCCTGTTCCGAAGAGCAAGGGAAATATGCATTCTAAAATCACTAAGGCAAGGATAAGCTAGCACAAAGGCTCTTGCGTAAAATTTAACAAGAAGTATTAAGAGCTTCAAAATTTTCTACTCTCACTTTAATTTGAAATTCGACTTTGATCAAACCTGAAGGAAGATAGCAACACCTAGGCCAGGAGCAGTGGCTCAGGCCTGTAATCCCAGCACTTTGGGAAGCCCAGGTCAGCAGATCACTTGAGGTCAGGAGTTCAAGACCAGCCTGGCCAACGTGGTGAAACTCAGTCCCTATTAAAAATACCAAAATTAGCCGGATGTGGTGACGCGTGCCTGTAGTCCCAGCCACTCGGGAGGTTGAGGCAGGAGAATCGCCTGAACTCAGGAGACGGCGGCTGCAGTGAGCCAAGATGGTGCCACTGCACTCCAGCCTGGGCGACAGAGTGAGATTCTGTCTCAAAAAAATAAAAAAGAAAAAAAGAAAAACATCTAAACATCCAGCTATATGGAAATGAAAAGACACTACTTGTATATATTATATATATAAATGGAATGCTGTAAATCATTAATAAAAATTTGGTGGGCCGGGCGCAGTGGCTGATGCCTGTAATCCCAGCACTTTGGGAGGCCTAGGTGAGTGGATCACGAGGTCAGGAGATCAAGACCATCCTGGCTAACACGGTGAAACCCCGTCTCTACTAAAAATACAAAAAATTAGCCTTGCGTAGTGGTGGGCACCTGTAGTCCCAGCAACTCGGGAGGCTGAGGCAGGAGAATGGCGTGAACCTGGGAGGTGGAGCTTGCAGTGAGCCAAGATCGCGCCAGTGCAGTCCAGCCTGGGCGACAGAGCAAGACTCCATCTCAAATAAATAAATAAATAAATATCTCTGTGCATATATTAAACGATCTTAGTAAAGAGATAACTCTAGAGATAAAGACATAGATATGTCTGAACACACATATACCCTGAAGGATATATAAGGATAATCACTAAAATGTCATCATTGACATCACTGAATGGTGGGAGTTTGAATCATTTACATTTCCACCTCTATACAATTTTGAATCTTTCAAATTATTCTAAAATGACAATTATCATAGTATATGAAAAAATTCTAAAATAAATTTTCAAACATAGCCTTTAAAATGACATGTGTGGTATTGATTGCTACTCTGTAATAATACATAAGCGTGTAAGATAGGATATGGAGTCAAACATGCAAACTTTAAGTGGCATTTTTGATAACGTGGTGAGAATTTCTTTCATAATTATCTGCAATTTTGCTGCTATGCTGTCTGTTTGATTTAAATAATGACTATCTGCTAAAGTATATATGACACTTAAAGATCCATTGTTATAGGTACAAATAGAAATTAGAAACGAATGTATAAGCACATGCATTGAAGATATACTGTTTTTATAACATATACAGTCAATAGTGACACATCTCTCCTCCTTTAAATTACTAATGTAGTACTTAACTTCCAGTAAGGTTTTAAATATATTTTAGAGGGTTTATGTTTTCATATCCACAAATAGAATGGAACTTGCTTGGGAGTAGATCTAGTCTACCATAAACGAGGGTAGTATTTTCAAAGCTATGAATGTGCTTTTGTCCTGTGCCTTTCTGTGTACTTAACTTTTATCCTAGTCTGCCCAAAGCACGCATCTGCCTAGTGAGAGATCTGGATTTACAGAAAAAGTGCAGAGAAGAATCCAGGTATTATTCAAAGTTTTATGTTTAAAAATAGAATTCTGGGCCAGGCACCGTGGCTCATGCCTGTAATCCTAGCACTTTTGGAGGCCAAGGCAGGTGGATCACGAGGTCAGGAGTTCAAGACCAGCCTGGTCAAGATGGTGAAACCCTGTCTTTACTAAAAATACAAAAAATTAGCCGGCATGGTGGTGGACGCCTGTAGTCCCAGCTACTCAAGAGGCTGAGACAGAGAATTGCTTGAACCCAGGAGGCGGAAGTTACAGTGAGCCAAGATCATGCCACTGTACTCCAGCCTGGGTGACAGAGTGAGACTCTGTCTCAAAAAAAAAAAAAAAAAAAAAAATAGAATTCTGCAGATGATTTCTCATGTAGTATATCAAATACCAAGTCTAGAAAATCCTACCTGTATGTATCTCCCATGTTATAAGCAGAATTCAATAAACTTTTTAAGTTCCATATAGTAAGATGCCACTATATGCATACTGTAGTACCTTCCTATAATTTAAAAAATTCTAAGTTCTGAAAGACACTTGGCTTGAAGGATTTTGAAAAAAGTATTGAAGATTGCAAACCTGTACTATTTAATAACATAGAGCCATTATAAGGATTTAATATGTAAAGTATCTAGTTCAGTATCTAGAATAGATGTCCAAAATATATTCATTTCCTTGTCTCTACCTCTTATCCCTATATTCCTGTATGTGTTTTTTAAAAAGTCACCATGGTAAAGATGCATAAAAATGCATGTTTTTAATTCTCAAAACTTTTAATGTCTTTCCCTAAGATATTCAAAATAATCATGACTGAGTTTGACAAAGAAACAAAACAGAGCATAATAAAGTTATGTGAATGAGCTATAAACATGAAACAAGCCATAACAATATATATCAGTAATTATTTTCTGGAAAAAGCAGTAATGAGTAGTAGGTAAAACTGTGAGCTTTGGTATCAGATAGACCTGGATTCAAGTCCTGGTTCTGCTTCTAATCTTCTACATGGCAACTAGTAAGTTACTTGGATAAGTAAGTTAATTTCACCAAACTTCAATTTTCTAAGCTATAAAACAGATACTAGAAGTGCACCTCCATTCCAAGTTTGTGCCAAAGATTAAATGAGATAATGTATGTAGAGCACTTAGCATAATACTTGTTGAATTACTATGTGGTAATAGTAATAACTGAATAACAGAAGCTGTTGTTATTACATATTAAAGCTACAGTCGACTGGATACTGTAATTACCTAGATACCATAATTCATTAGATGTCAACTATCTGAAAAACTGTTTCAGTCCTGCATTTGTGCATTGAGTAACAATGTATTTATAAAGTTAATGTATGTATTAATTGGATTTTAACACTAACAAACAGGTTGTAAGATCTGCTTAACATGTTTTGACATGTTAACAGACATATTCACACACTAAATTATAATTTTGTAAAATTTAATCTGTCAAAACCCACAAAATAATTACTGTATTACATTCCCAACAGTAATATCCTAACCCAAAGATTAAGATGTTATTTAATCAACAGAGATTTTAACTGCTATTATATATAGAATTTCTATAATAGGCCTAAAGTTATGGTAAGTACCACTTATTCACTCCATCTAAACTTGGGAAAAATTAAGAAACCAATGACACACATTTGATTTCACAAATTAACACATTTTAATTAAATCTCTTAGAGTCTATAATAATATATGTGGGTCTAATTAAGTAACTCATCAAGCTTGTAAGCAGACCGAAGAGTAAAATATTTAAACTTGAGCAAAGCAAGATCATTAAAGAGGAAAATTTGCCAAACTTGTTTGAGTCTACAAAGAAAACTGGCCTTTTGGTCCATGTTGATTCTTAGCTTTTTATTTTGTAAAAATATCTATTTAGAGAGGCCTGAGGATGTGCATTTCAAAGGTAGTGGATTATCAGTAAAGACAGTTGTTAGCCTATGACTAGACAGCAATTCAGAAGTTCAGTGGCGTCACAGTGAGCCATAACTCAGAGGACAGATTAGACCAGTTCAAGTGAGTAATAAAAGCCTGCCAAGGAGAAGCTGGCCATTCTTTAAAATCTATGTAAAAGCTAAGAGTCTACAGAAGCAAGTGAATTGTTGGCCGTATCTGGGCCAGCGGTAACCTGATTGTTTCTTTATTCAAATATGTATTATGTATCAAATGTGTGCTGAACGTTATATTAGCAATCAATATCCAGTACATCTGGCAGCAGGGAATATGTGGACCGAGCCTTGGGAGCATGATCCAAAGAACACAAAGATTAATGTCCACAACAATCTGAAATAGGAGGACTCACAGTTGTGATAAGTACCCACCAGTAGTAAGAAAACCCACTGAGCCACTTGGCCAAGATCTTGACCAGGTGTAGGTATGTATATAGTACAGGTCAACAGAAATTGGCACCTCCCACTGTAGGGATTGGAGAATTAAGAGGCGGGGACATGGACAGTACAATTTGTAAACCTGGTTGTTTGGAACCCAAAGGGTCATTTTACCTGTGAAAAAATCCATAAACATATCCCATGATAAATTTTATGTAAAAATCTAAAGTGATGTTGTTAAGGGACATCATTGTGTCAATAAATGTTTTACAGAGAGGAAACCAAAGGACATGGCTGTCACCACCTGCTGAAATAACCTGGCAGTGGGACTGGAGACACCCCCTCCTTTGCTCCAGTCACTCTGGACAAAGATCAAATAACCATAAGAATTTCAGGCTGGTCTCATACCTGCCTCCATTCCAACTTTCTTTCTTTTTTTCTTTTTTTTTTTTTTGAGACGGAGTCTCGCTCTGTCGCCCAGGCTGGGGTGCAGTGGCTGGATCTCAGCTCACTGCAAGCCCCGCCTCCCCGGGTTCCCGCCATTCTCCTGCATCAGCCTCCCAAGTAGCTGGGACTACAGGCGCCTGCCACCTTGCCCGGCTAGTTTTTTGTGTTTTTTAGTAGAGACGGGGTTTCACTGGGTTAGCCAGGATGGTCTCGATCTCCTGACCTCGTGATCTTCCCGTCTCGGCCTCCCAAAGTGCTGGGATTACAGGCTTGAGCCACCGCGCCCGGCCCATTCCAACTTTCTTAATAACTTCAGATACTTCTAAACATAGTCAAGGTATGATTTCCAAAGCGTTAAAAATATGACTCTTGTATAAATATAGACTGAACATGTGCTGAAGAGTTTATTTAATTCATTAATGAGAAAGCAAATAAGATGGTTGTTATGAGTTGAATTGTGTCTCCTACAAAAGATAAACTGAGGTCCTAATTTTGAGTACCTCAGAATATGAACTTACTTGGATATAGGGTCTCTGTAAATGTAATTAATTAAAGTCAAGTCATATTGGAGTAGGATGGGCCCTTAATCCAATACAATTAGTATCCTTGTAAGTAGACAATGTAGGCTGGGCGCCATGGCTCATGCCTGTAAACTCAATGCTTTGAGAGGCTCAGGTTTGAGAATTGCTTGGGGCCAGGAATTTGAGAACAGCCTGGGCAACACAGCAAGACCTCATATCTATAAAGAATTAAAAAATTAGCCAGGCATGGTGGTCCATGCCTGTAGTCCTAGGAACTCAAGAGGCTAAGGAGGGAGGATCACTTGGGCTCAGGAGTTTGAGGCTGCAGTGAGCCATGATCATGCTACTGCACTCCAGCCTGAGCAGCAGAACCAGAACCTGTCTCAAAAAAATAAAAAGAAAGGAAAGAAGAGTAAGAAAGAAAGAAGACAATGGGAGTAGGGAGTGGGCAGATTAGAGCAAAGCAGCTGTAAGTCAAGGAACTTCAAAGGTTGCTGGAAGTCATCAGAAGCTAGGAAGAGGCAAATAACGGCTCCCTTACATGTTTCAGGGGCAGCAAAACCCTGCCAACATCTTGATTTTGGACTGTGAGAATTGTAATTTTGGACTCCAGACCTATGAGACAATAAGTTTCCATTGTTTCAAGCCACTCAATTTGTGGCAATTTGTTACAGCAGACATAGGACGCTAGCACAACGGGTAAAGTTGACTCAAAGAACATTTGAGAACGTGAATATTTATCATCACTATGGAGAAAAAAAAGAATCTTGGAATAATATGTTGGAGATAAAAACCTGATGTATGTCCTATAGGGCAGTAAAATCATTACCTTGTGGGAGAGAAACTATTTCTCCTGGACAAATGTCTGCAAATTAACATGCAACTTCTCAAAGCCTGGCCTTTAAATGTTTCAATGTGACATTAAAAGAATATATTCTGTCCCTCTTCCAGCCTGTTTGCCTTATTCCCAACATCTGGATAGTTTCTTTGTTTGTTTGTTTTTGTTTTTTAACAAGTCTTTACATGGCTGCCCCACTTAGATTTGGGGCTTACTAGCATGCTAGCTTGGCCATCCCCCACCTACTGGATTACTGTTTGCAGATAAGGTTTATCATTCTGTCCACTACCCCCAGAGCCCTACTCTGGTCCCAGTTCTGATAATGATTGAGCTCCTCCCCTTTTAATATGGATAGATGTTTAAGAATTTTATTCCACTACTCAGTCAGACTGGAGGCTTAGTAAAATGCAACACATTTCAGTAGAAAACAAACAAATAAGAAGGCTCTGTGACAGTATCTGGAAGGAAATTCAGACAATTTTAATGTGAAAACTTAGCTGCTTTGTTTTTCTTTGATGTACTAGAAAGATGAAATATTTTTCTTCACCTCTCAGGAGAGGTTGAAGACTAAATTCAACCTGCCTTCCGAGAAAGGAGACAGAGATCCTACCTTGTTAAAGATTTGGATTCGGGGTTTACTGGGCCATCAGAAGAAGGCAGGGGAATGGAGTTATCCTCCACACATTCATCACCCAGCGTGGCGAGGGTGCTTACCAAGCAGAATGGAAGCTGGTACTGCAGAACTGAAGCAACGGTCTGGGGAGCTCCCGCCAGCCAAGGGTCAACCCTTTACCCAAGGATTAGGGGTGAGTCTAGAGGATCCTGCGGAATACACCAGGGAAGTAGCAGGGGCACTTAAAGGGAGCTTCTTTAGAATAGAGGCTACTGATGAACACTGTGAAACGATTTCGAGGTATGCAGTTGAACCAGCATATATCTGCTAAGTATCTGTCATGTAAAAGATAAAAATTAAGCAGAAACAGAAAAGAAAATGATTTGGTGGAACAAAAAAGGGAGAAGGAAGGACTTCTTTGGGTTCCTCTAAAACAGCTAAGAATCCAAAAAAGGGGGATTGGGAATGGGTATTTGTAGAAACTCCCCCATCAACACATATATCTCGAGTGATTAGACGGCTCACATTTGATAACCCTTTAACTGGGAAAGTATTTAATGGCAACCCTATACAATAGATTTACATTTTAAAACTTAGAATAAAATAGAAACTATCCATTTATCTCCTTTCTTGCCCCAACCAGTTAATGTAGCCTAAATTGAGGGGTATAAATCTGAGAATGCGTTTTTATATTTTATCTAGGGGTGGCGGATGTTAGGGAGAAGGACTTTTTCCTTTATCATGTTCAGTGAACAAAACAAAATATTTTCTGGCTCTCGGCTATGGTAAATGATTAGATACATGGCATGGCTCAGTAAAGTGGTGCCCTTTCATTCCTGGGAGGAAGAGGTTTAAATCCACCAGACAATGCATTTGTAACAAGCTTACAAGTGCTTGGGAGAAAGCAATAGCTATCACCCTGTTTGAACCAGTTAATGAATTTAAAAAAGGCTTTTGACTTCAAATGAAAAATAAATAAATAAAAGGGATTTGTCATTTTGACTTTGGTACTGAATTCAAAATCAGTGCCAAGCTAGAAAGTGCCATAATGCATATAAATGCTGTCAGTGACCTTATTTAGAAAATGGGGTGAAATATTAGCAGTCACTGAATGAATCTGTGTTCAACATGTGATCAAAATGGTTCCTTCTTTCAAACAATATCATATAATGATAATAATAACAACAGCAACTCACATTGATTGAATGTTTACTCTCTACTAGAGATAGTGCTAATGCCTACAACTGTGTATTCTCATATGATCTTCACAACAGTCACCTGAGGTATATATCATTCTCACTCTGGTTTTACAGAAGAGAGAAGTATAGATCTGAGAGATTATGTAATTTGCCACAATAAAGGGGGAAACTGAAATTCAAACCCAGGCCACCCATCTGGCACTAAAGTCTATGCCCTTAAACACTGCTTGTGCCATCAGATCTCTGAATAGCCTAGAAAATATCAGAGGGTTGCCCATCTAAAGAAGCTTGTTGGACTGTGAACTCAAGAGACTGAGTGAGCCCGAAAAGCTGCCCTCATGGTTAAAAACAACACTTGACATTAAAACAAAACAAAACAAAAAAACTGAAGACTACTCTTGAAAGCGACCTAATTTTCATTTTAGCGTGATTTGATTTCCTCCTTTGCCGTCTTTCTCAATTCTGTTAGTGAAATCCTCAGTGAAATACAGACTTGGCCAAAGCTGTCCTAATGCAAGCTGGAAAGCAAGATCAATCAGAAGCCCATTAGGACTAGGATGAAGGGAAGTGCCTGAATGTAGCTACTGCCAAGAGATAATCAGGATCCTTCTCAACTGTTTCAGATGTTTTCAGTGTCAGTGGCTTCCTGAAACGCTGTAACTCTAGAGTTAATTTCCCATTATCCACCTGTGCATCTTTCACTCTGCAGATTTATCTTAAAGCTTTTGAAGCTTTGTGCCCAAAGTGGCTCCAATCTCCACCTACCCTACTTCAGGGAAGCTGCACCCTCCTGCCAACTAGTGCTTGCCACACTGTGGAATGCCAACTAACCAAGCTGTGGTGCCCCGAACTCACTAATCACTCTGCTACTGGCAAGCAATGGTTGTTCTTTTATCTATTTTTAGGTCTGTGCCACTGCTGCCCTCCCAGCCCCGTGCACTCCGGGAAACAGAGGCAGGAATGGGCTCAATCTGGGGAACAGGGATTAATTCAGTTTGGCTGGAGCCAAGAATGAGTGTGTTTATTTATTTAAAGGGGTAAGCTCATTTACCCAATTTATAGAGCACTTGTACTACATACAAATAGTTTATAATCCTTTGAAAAGGTAGCATGACAGAAAAGTATGAAAGAAAATCCAACACCAAACTTTGCTTAATGTAAGTGTTGTTTTTTCTTTCCTATTCGAGACACAGTGTGGAAGAGTTGAAAGCACTTGGGCTTTAAAGTGAAGCTGATTTAGATGTGAGTGTGGATTCCACCTCTAACTAGCTGGATGATCTGGTTACTAATGTCAGTGTTCTAGTCTGCAACAGGGAAAGTCATAGTATTTACCTTATGGGTTGTTGGCATTATTCAGTAATGCCAACAGGCATTCAGGCATTATTCAGTAAAACAATACATGGAAAGCACCTCAGATAATGCCAGGAACACCACAAGTTTCTCAGTAAAATAGGAGGGATCATCATTATCATTAATAATAGTGAAAACAGCAGTATTATTACTTCTACAACTAGTAGTAGCAGCAGTAGTACTGTTATAGAAAGAAGCATGTTACAAATGTTGGGTGCATTTTGGATAATACTTATCCACCAAACATAAATATGATGTTTAAGAATTATATATATTTGTATATTTTTAAAATATCGTTGCTGTTAGCTATGAATATCAAATAGCATCTCCCCCCAGAAATAAGGACTGGCATAACTAATTAAGGTGCTTTCCATTTATTTATTCTTTGAAGACACTAATTCAAGAATTGCTTAATTTTCTTCTTTCTTAATCTATTTAAGCATGCAAAATATGAATGGACTTCTCTGAGACCCTAATAACATGAGATGTAAGATAGGCTACTTGCTTTCAAATTAAAACAAAATCTATGTTTCTATCTTTGTTCCTAATATAGTGACTAATGGAGCCCTGATGCTTTGATCTGCTACTTGAAAAATATCAAAATATCTTTAATATGCAAATCAAGGCAGAAGCTTGTGAGGTCATCAGTAGCAGGTTTTCTCTCCCCTATAACAGTAATTGGAAAATCTATGGGGGTCCTGAGGATCATTACTTTCAAAATAATTCTACCACTAACGAAAATCCACTAGCTTATCCTTAGCCACATTTCAATATGAATTTTAGATATCAAGTAGTACTGATTTCAGTTCAAAAGCTGCTTTGACCACCTTTATATCAATCCTCCAGACTTGGAAGGAGGACTGGTGGAAACCATTAAGTCATTTATCTTGTCAAAAATCTCTGCAACATGGCCACATGTATCAAACACTGGACGAGGCTACTTTTAGTTTCCATTGCCACTGGTGACTTTCCTTAAAACTCTCCAGTCAGCCCCAGCCCAGGTGAGACAGCTCTGGGAAAGATTGAGAAAGCATTTGAAAATAAATTCCATTAAAATGGATGTTAAAGACCTTTAAAGATGAGGGATGTATGACCTCTAAACCATTGTTCACACTTCCAGAATTTTTCAATTCTTTGTCCATTCAATAAACACCTATCTAGCTTTAATCTTGTGCCAGGCACACTGCTAGATGCTAGGATTAAGTGATGAACCAGTAGAGAGGCAAGCCCTTATAGAGTTTAGAGGTTAGTGGGGAAGGCAGAAAGTAAACAACTAATTGTGCAAAGAAATATAGAATTTTATGTTATGATGCCTACTATGGAGGAAAATAAGAGTCCTATTAGAGGGACTGATTAAGTGGATGTTATAGAGGAAATGACATTTAAGCTAAAATTACAAGGTATGTGGGATTTGGGATGGCTTCATTATCCCATAATGAGGCTCTCCGGTGAAGACCCCTATGCAGAGGTTCCTTGACCATGGCAAAAACTGTGGAGTTTATTCTAAGTGCAATAGGAATGGCTTTAAGCAAGAAGGTGACACTAGAAACCTAAGAGGAGCATATGAGAATATTTAATTTAATTTTTATTCTTGACAAATTTCTAGAATGCAGCTTTTCCTCTTGCTGCATGTTATAAGGCAGTTTTTGTTCTGTTTTTTAATTCAAGGGTAGCTCCTCTGATCTCCTGCAACAGAATCAGCCAAGATGGTTGTTAAAAATGCAGACCCTCACTGTAGACCCATGAAATCGGAGTCTTTGGGTACAGGGAAGAGGAGTCTGCTTTTTGAAGCAACACTCTGAGTGAGCCCAACATACTTTAAGATGGTATAGACACAGAAGGTATACCATGTGTTGGATAGAGGAGTCACAATGAAGCAGGACATTTTCTGGATAGGCTGGCATCTGACAGATGAGAAAAGCCAAGGGGCGTAAGCAGAGAAAGACCACAGGCAGGGACCGAATGTAAGAGGTGCCTCTCTCTTCAATGGGCATGCCCATAGCACATTCCATTTTCAAAATGCAACCTCTAGAATACCCATCTATATTACTTGGCTAGGACTGTCATTATAAAATACCACAAGGCTGAGTGGCTCAAATAACAAAGTTGTGATTTTCTCACAATTCTGGAGGCTAGAAGTCCACAACCAAAGGGTAAGTAGGGCCAGCTTCTCCAGAGGTCTCTCTCCTTGGCTTGCAGAGGGTGTCTTCTCCCTGTGCCATCACGTGGTCTTCCCTCTGTGTGTGTTTGTTTGTCTATGTCCTCATCTCATCTTCTTATACAGATATCAGTCATACTGGGTTAGGACTCACCCAAAGTACCTCATTTTAACTAAATTACCTCTTTAAAGACCCAAGCTCCAGATACTGCCACATTCTGAAGTCCTGGAGGTTGGAGTCAGCATATGAATGTGAGGGGCAGACAATTCAGTCCGTAACATCATCTTAGCTTGCTTTCATTTCATTTCAACTTTAGTTCCCATAGAGCAAGAAAATCTTCTTTCATCTCTTTTGACCATGGCTCTCAATGTGAGGTAAATGAGTAATATTCTGAGACCTAACTTGGAGCTCCTTAGAAGTACATGTTTTTGAGGGCCTGACCAGCTGCTTGGGGGTGCTCTCCTGTCAGTCCTTCATCCTCAGTGGCCCTTCTGGGTCAGCCAGGAGGGTTAGGATTCTCCCTGAGTCCTGCACGCTACATTTATTTCCTATTTTAATTCAAATCAGTCACTTCTGTTTCTTTTCTCATAATCATCTATTTTTCTTCTTAATAAATTTCACTTAAAATATAATTTCTCTGGCCAAAAAATGCATTTATCTAACAGAAAAATAATACTCAGCTCAAGCAAATTAGATGTTCAGTAACACCTATTACAGAACTTAAGTATTTGGAAATTGGACTGTTCATTAAACAAAAATATTATTTAAATGGAAAACACTGGCAGTTCAAAATTGAGACAATGAGGTAGAGACATGCTATTCAGACCCAAAGTTGTTCTCCACAATATGAGAGCAAAATATGATTATGTCATTCTTTAATGAATCAATGGAATATAAAACACTGTTTTCTAACTGAAAATAAAATTCTAATGAATCACTGACAAGATTTTGAAATTTTGCCAGTTCCCCATAAAACAAATTAGTCTCTATTTTTTGACTTAAAAAGTAGTGACAAAAATCTTCTCACTCATTCACTTGCATTTTGTTTTGAAGGCTTTTTCAAAAATCTTCATTTCGTTAAACAGCTGTTTCAGATCTAAATACAGAATGTGGGAAATTGTAGCGACCTGCCCATAACCATTTATATATCAATTCTCAGAGCCTGTCCCACATCCAGAAACAAGATGATGAGATGAGAATGGTATAAAGATCAAGCAGGCAGTAGACCCCAAAAGTCACCCCACAAAGTCCTTCCCTCCCTATTCCTCTCTTTATGTGGCATCTAAATGATGGATATCCCTTGGATGGTCTCAGTGAAAGACAACAAGCCCCAAAAGTTCTTGTGAGAATTAGCTTGGCTGGATTCCTAGGCCTCACCCTTCAATCCAGCCATCCTCAAAGTGTGGTCCCTGGATCAGCAGCATCAGCAACACCTGTGAACTTACTACAAATGCAAATTCTCAGGCCCCATCCCAGACATAAAATAAAAACTGAAAGGGTGGGGAGGGCAAAAAAATATATGTGTGAGAAAAAAAAATATGTGTTTGAATAAGCCCTTGAGTAGTCATTGATTCCTCCTCAAGTTTCAGAACCACTGGTCTGGTCTAAAGGCAGAGCCCTAGGGTACCTCAGAGGGGCTTCTGCCTTGGGGTGGGGCAGGTGGAAGGAGGCAGGGGGAACATGTAGACAGGGAAGATGAAATGTAAGATTGTGGAAAAAAATAGGGCAGATTTTATACTACTTGTACTGACATCAATGGGGGCATCCTTCTTTTATTAGTTTCATATATTAGGGCTTCATATATGGGTTTATTTGAAAAAAATTTCTGCTAATTTCTTTTAAAAGTTGAAAGTCCAGGAAAGATGTCAAAATTGACACCCTAACATCACAATTAAAAGAACTAGAGAAGCAAGAGCAAACACATTCAAAAGCTAGCAGAAGGCAAGAAATAACTAAGATCAGAGCAGAACTGAAGGAGATAGAGACACAAAAAACCCTCCAAAAAATCAATGAATCCAGGAGCTGGTTTTCTGTAAAGATCAACAAAATTGATAGACCACTAGCAAGACTAAAAAGAAGAAAAGAGAGAAGAATTGAATAGACTCAATAAAAAATGATAAAGGGGTTATCACCAATGATCCCACAGAAATACAAACTACTGTCAGATAATACTATAAACATCTCTACGCAAATCAACTAGAAAATCTAGAAGAAATGGATAAATTCCTGGACACATACACTCTCCCAAGACTAAACCAGGACGAAGTTGAATCTCTGGATAGACCAATAACAGGCTGTGAAATTGAGGCAATAATTAATAGCCTACCAACCAAAAAAAGTCCAGGACTAGATGGATTCACAGCTGAATTCTACCAGAGGTACAAGGAAGAGCTGGAACCATTCCTTCTGAAACTATTCCAATCAATAGAAAAAGAAGGAATCCTCCCTAACTAATTTTATAAGGCCAGCATCATCCTGATACCAAAGCCTGGCAGAGACACAACAAAAAGAGAATTTTAGACCAATATCCCTGATGAACATCGATGCAAAATCCTCAAAAAAATACTGGTAAACTGAATCCAGCAGCACATAAAAAGCTTATCCACCATGATCAAGTGGGCTTCATCCCTGGGACGCAAGGTTGGTTCAACATACACAAATCAATAAATGTAATCCATCATATAAACAGACTCAAAGACAAAAACTACATGATTATCTCCATAGATGCAGAAAAGGTCTTTGACAAAATTCAACAGCCCTTCATGCTAAAAACTCTCAATAAATTAGGTATTGATGGGACGTATCTCAAAATAATAAGAGCTATTATGACAAACCGACAGCCAATGTCATACTGAATGGGCAAAAACTAGAAGCATTCCCTTTGAAAACTGGCACAAGATCGGGATGCCCTCTCTCACCACTCCTATTCAACATAGTGTTGGAAGTTCTGGCCAGGGCAATCAGGCAAGAGAAAAGAAATAAAGGGTATTCAACTAGGAAAAGAGGAAGTCAAATTGTCCCTGTTTGCAGATGACATGATTGTATATTTAAAAAAACTCATCATCTCAGCCCAAAATCTCCTTAAGCTGATAAGCAACTTCAGCAAAGACTCAGGATACAAAATCAATGTGAAAAATCATAAGCATTCTTATACACCAATAACAGACAAACAGAGAGCCAAATTACGAGTGGACTCCCATTCACAATTGCTTCAAAGAGAATAAAATATCTAGGAATCCAACTTACAAGGGATGTGAAGGACCTCTTCAAGGAGAACTACAAACCACTGCTCAACGAAATAAAAGACACAAACAAATGGAAGAACATTCCATGCTCATGGATAGGAAGAATCAGTACCGTGAAAATGGCCATACTGCCCAAGGTAATTTATAGATTCAATGCCAACCCCATCAAGCTACCAATGACTTTCCTGACAGGATTAGAAAAAACTAAAGCTCACATGGAACCAAAAAAGAGCCTGCATTGCGAAGACAATCCTAAGCCAAAAGAACAAAGCTGGAGGCATCACGCTACCTGACTTCAAACTATACTACAAGGCTACAGTAACCAAAACAGCATGGTACTGGTACCAAAACAGAGATATAGACCAATGGAACAGAACAGAGCCCTCAGAAATAATACCACACATCTACAACCATCTGATCTTTGACAAACCTGACAAAAACAAGAAATGGGGAAAGGATTCCAAATTTAATAAACAGTGCTGGGAAACCTGGCTAGCCACATGTAGAAAGCTGAAATTGGATCCCTTCCTTACAGCTATACAAAAATTAATTCTAGATGGATTAAAGACTTAAATGTTAGATCTAAAACTATAAAAACCCTAGAAGAAAACATAAGCAATACCATTCAGGACATAGTCATGGGCAAGGACTTCATGACTAAAACAGCAAAAGCAATGGCAACAAAAGCCAAAATTGACAAATGGGATCTAATTAAACTAAAGAGCTTCTGCACAGCAAAAGAAAGTACCATCAGTGTGAACAGCCAACCTAGAGAATGGAAGAAAATTTTTACAATCTACCTATCTGACAAAGGGCTAATATCCAGAATCTACAAAGAACTTAAACAAATTTACAAGAAAAAAATCAAACAATCCCATCAAAAAGCAGGTGAAGGACATGAACAGACTCTTCTCAAAAGAAGACATTTATGCAGCCAACAGACATACGAAAAAATGCTCATCATCACTGGCCATCAGAGAAATGCAAATCAAAACCACAATGAGATACCATCTCACACCAGTTAGAATGGTGATCATTAAAAAGTCAGGAAACAACAGATGCTGGAGAGGATGTGGAGAAATAAGAACACTTTTATACCATTGGTGGGACTGTAAACTAGTTCAACCATTGTGGAAGACAGTGTGGCAGTTCCTCAAGGATCTAGAACTAGAAATACCATTTGACCCAGCCATCCCATTACTGGGTATATACCCAAAGGATTATAAATCATGCTACTATAAAGACACATGCACACGTATGCTTATTGTGGCATTATTCACAATAGCAAAGACTTGGAACCAACCCAAATGTCCATCAATGATAGACTGGATTAAGACAATGTGGCACATATGCACCATGGAATAGTATGCAGCCATAAAAAAGGATGAGTTCATGTCCTTTGCAGGGACATGGATGCAGCTGGAAACCATCATTCTTAGCAAACTATTGCAAGGAGAAAAAAGCAAACACTGCATGTTCTCACTCATAGGTGGGAACAATGAGAACACTTGGACACAGGGTGGGGAACATCACACACCGGGGTCTGTAGTGGAGTTGGGAGAGAGGGGAGGGATAGCATTAGGAGATATACCTAATGAAAATGACAAGTTAATGGGTGTAGCACACCAACATGGCACATGTATACATATATAACAAACCTGCACATTGTGCACATGTGCCCTAGAACTTAAAGTACAATAAAAAATAATAACATTAAAAAAAGTAAAATAAAAGTTGCAAGCCACTCCTTTACAACAAGGAAAGAGGTGCCTTATGCTTTAGAAGTTCTCTGCTCAGCCCTTCTCTGATTATACCCCTTTCCACAGAGTGAAAGGAATGTATCCACCTGTGGCTCAGGTCATTCTAGACTATGGTTGTGTTTGGGGTGATCAGAACTGCCTGCCCAAACATGACCAAGCCTGTTTCCCAGTCCTGTGCTGCTGGCCTCTTGCCCAGGGCCATTCTCTGGAGGTTAAACTGTGCTACCTGTTCACAGACCCCAGGTCCACAGAGTCACTAAATGGCAGCTGTGTGGGGGTGAGAGTAACAGAACCTAGATACATGGACTGGGCTATTCACACATGGACTCACAAGGCCCCTCATAGTTTGAGAGAAGTGGGCAGCCTCGGTCCCAGTGCTGAAGCTATGTGCACTTCCATATTCAGGCTCCAAAATACATCGCAAAGGCTTCAAGAATCCTAAATTTAGATGTGGCCTTTCAAATCATTATGAAGATAGGAAGATAAAACCTACTCTAACAGTTGCTCACATGATTCATAACACTTAAATCTTTATACCAATAGTAGGTGGGCCTCCATTTGTACTTTTGCCTCAGGCACCACAAAAGTTAAGAAAGAGCCTGGTTACAGAATACAAAACGTCAGTGTGTTTTTGTAGGTGGCTTCTTGGTGCCATGTTATTTTACTTTGTCTATGATTTTATTTTATGAAGTAGAAATACACTCACCCATCTATCTTTCAGGCAGGGTGAGTATCCGAAGGAATGAAAACATCTCTGTCTCTGCCAATGCGTTTCTAAGGAAGACGAAACACACCTTTGTGTTGCCACAGCTTTGAAGTTAAGCTCTAATGAGGCCATCCGTTTTTCAGGGGAGCCATGAAATTCTATGGCTAGGGCAGGGACCTTGTTTGTCCTGTTTATCATTATATCCTCACTCAGGACCCAGCCAAAAGCCTGACACAGAATAAGTTCTTGATAAACATTTGTTGAGTAAGTGAAAGAAAAACAAATGATTGAACTCTCAAGTTTAAAAGGATCAGATTTGCTCAGTTATATTAAGTCCAAGTCCACCCTACTAATCATATATTGAGTCCCTGTGGGGTGACGGGCAGGGCACACCAAGATGGAGGGGACACCAAACCCATCCGTGTGGCATTTCTTGTTTAGTGGGGGAAACAAACATGTGAACACATGATTTCCAGAGGATCTGGCGAAGGCACGGCTCTTTATCTTGTCTGTCTGAGGCAGCTGTTTATCAGAGTCTTCATCTGTAATATCTACTGAAAACCCTGGGGTAACGTTTCCAAGAGAACAAACTGGGAAGGACCCCAGATGTTGGCAGATAGGTCCTAAAGAGCCTAAGGTCCTCCATGCAGCAGAAATCTGGGCTCATTTGCTTAATCCATTAAAGTGGGAGTTGGAGGTGTGGGGGTGTTAGTTGTAGGTGCAGATATCATAAAAGCAGAGAAATCATATTTCTACATGTAGGATTGATTTGGGTTTCCCTGGAGCCAATAAGTATTTTTGTAAGTGTGATCCCATACTGCAAATAAGACATGATCACTGCTTGGACATTTACTTCTAATGAGATCATCAGAGAAAATCTAACAAAGAACGTCTGTAATATGTCCAGTTCCCAGCCACCTTCCATTGTATGTCCTGTCTTTAGGGAACCCAGCAGGTAAGTCATAAACAGTGTGAGCAAGTGTTTCCACTAAGCTTTCTGCAAAATTCTTGAACTTAACAAGCTTTCTAGGGTAGAAAGAAATTTTATATACACTGGTTTATACATCACAGATATTTTCCTGCATGAAACCCCACAAGGTGCAGTCATCCGAATGGCCAGCCCTGCAATTTAAGGTTGACAACACAGACCTACACCACAGAGAAAGATGTGCCACCCATGGATAGCAACATAAATGGACCACAGTTTGTGGCAATACCATCAATGAAAATTCTTCACATTTTTTCTGATTACAATGTAAGCCAATAGAAGAACCCAGCAAGAAGGGAAAATAACCCTAGTCAGCAATTTTCTCAGGAAACACCCACACAGAATTTTAAATAAGCTTTGAATTGAACTAAAAATTGCCTTTTCCTAAGTTCCTTCCTTGCCTGAAAATAAAAGATCTTTTGAAAATTATTTTTCAACACAGACTACAGGTACGTAATACGCAAGATACATCATACCAGATCACATAGCTGATTAGCTGACTTTAGAATTCTACATTTGCCAAGCTCCATTATTACTTTAAGATAGAAGAAATTGTTTTTATGAAGTTTGATTATGCTAAACTGCAATAACTTCATTACTTTGTAAAATTGTTATGCAACACAGATCTTTATATTTATTAAAAGCATACAGCATCTGCAATGCCTGAGGCAATGCCTGTCATTGTAACACACTAGACAGTAGAGTCCTACCTGGAGACAGTCCCTGACACATGCACATGCAATGCTTGTATGTTTCTTTCCAAACATCATGTTCTAAGGATTCACAATTTAAAATAACCTATACTGTGAATGGGCAATGGGAAAGTTCAAATCCAATGTAAGATGCTGTGGAATGACTGACCAAAAAAAGGTCTCTCTCTAATGGAACTTCAAAGAGTCAACAACAAGTTGACAGTTTTTAAAAAGCATTTCTTCATAGTGTCTCCAGATGCCACTTGGAGAGGTAGATACATTTTTGATATCCATAATTTGAAATTAAAATATTCCTCCAATGGGAAAACATCTTCTGAGATTAAAAAAAAAAAAAAAACTGGCTGTTATCCTTGGAACACAGTGCATTTGTAGATTGAAGATGCACTCTAGTTATGTTCAGACTTCTCTGTGAAATGTATACAATTGCCTGTGGGGCAGGAAGAACAAATTCTTTGCCAAAAGCCAAGGACTCACTTAAAATAAGAAAGGAACAAAGTCCCATCCATTCTAGTTGTTGTTGTTATTTACATGTATGCCACGTTTAGCGATGTATTCCATGATGATAAACTCACTTTCAGGATCATTATTCGAATTCCTCTGTCCCCAGGCAGGCTTATGATAAAAATCTGAGGGATACTGTAGTCACTTATGCAAGTGTCCCAAGCTCACACTCAGATGTAGAATATCCTGAACTCTCATAGATTTGATAGATCAATAGCCTGGATTTTTCACTATGTTGAGAATTAGCATAGCATAAAAGAACAAGGACTCTGAATTTCGCCACTTAGCAGTGTGACACCAGCTTTCTTATGTGTGAAATGGGATTAACAGTATTTATCATCCTGTGTTTTGTGAAAATTAGTTATTACCTGCAATGTGCTTAAAATAGTACCAAGTACATAGTCACCACTAAATAATGGCTCAATAATAATTATTATTATATTTAGTAGGATACTTTCTCAGTCTTCTCACACAATTTCTCAATAAGAAAGATAAACTGAGAAGTTACAAATGTTAAGGCCTTCCAAAATCATGGCTAGAATACCTTCACTTGCTATTAATCATATGGAAAGAACATTAATGCAGCACTGGCAGAATGGAAATATAGCTGTCTGTCTATCTATCTATCTATCTATCTATCTATCTATCTATCTATCATCTATCTATCTTCCACAGAGTAGAAGATAGAGATATGTCTCTATCTATCTGTCTATCCATCCATCTATCTATCTATCTATCCAGATGTCAGATTTACCATTTGGCAGCCTTTGATTTTTTACAATTATTTTTATCTCTTTTTTTTTTTTTTTTTTGAAACAGAGTCTTATTCTCTCACCCAGGCTGGAGTGCAAGAGTGCTATCCCAGCTCAGTGGTGCAACCTCTGCCTCCCAGGTTCAAGTGATTCTTCTGTTTCAGCCTCCTGAGCAGCTGGGATCACAGACATGTACCACCATGCCCGGCTAATTTTTGTATTTTTAGTAGAGACAGTTTCACCAAGTTCCCTGGGCTAGTCTCAAACTCCTGGCCTCAAGTGATCCCCCAACCTCAGCCTCCCAAACTGCTGGGATCACAGGCATGAGCCACCGTGCCGAACCCTTTGATTTTTTTTCCTCAATGTATAAAATTAAAAACAATTAACCTATTAAGTGTTAATAAGCAAATACAAGAGAGAGGACACACTGCTGGCTTTGAAATTTTTGGAACCCGTTTCTCCTCATTGAATCCTTATACAGAGGGACAGGCATGACTTGCTGTCATGCAAATGAAGAGGGGAACAATAGACACTGGGGCCTGGGTGAGGGGAAGTGTCAGAGGAGGAAGAAGATCAGAAAAAATAACTACTGGGTACTATGCTTAGTACCTGGGTGACAAAATAATCTGTACAACAAACCCCTGTGACACGAGTTTAGCTACATAACAAACCTACACATGTAACCCTGAACCTAAAATAAATGTTAAAAAAAACAACATAATAAACAAAATAGTACAACAGTCTTCTCCCTTAGCCTCAACAACACCTTATATCCCATCCCTCCACTGCACACTGTTTCTTCTTTTAGTTTTTTTGATTTTTTTTTTTTTTGTGTGTGTGTGTGGTCTGATGTACATGCAATGAAAGCTCAAATCTTAGCTGTATAGTTTTGACAGATAAATGCATTCATATGAACTTCATCCTTTTAAGAATAGAGGTTTTCCATTATCCCCAGAAAATTTCCTCAGGTTCTTTTCCAGGCAATTTTTTCCTCACTCTGTTGGAGTGCTATCGCTGTTCCATTTTTTAAAAAACATTATGTCTGAAAACATATGAAGGAGTTTATTTTATTTTTAGCTGTCTCACTCAGTACAATGTTTATAGGATTCATCCAGGTGGTGTGTATCGGTAGTTCGTTCCTGTGTATTGCTGAGTAGTATTAGGATTGTATGCTTTACAACTTGTTTATCCGTTTTCCTATTGATAGATATTGGCTGATTCCTGCTTTGGGAAATTATGACTAAAGTATTTATGACCTTTCTTGAATAAATATTTGTTACATTCAATTTATTTTCTTTATTAGCTTTTAAATATAATCTCTGCATTTATTTAGTGGTTTCAGGGATTACAAAATACATGTTTAACATATCACAACTTACATAGGAGTTAATGTTGTACTATTTCAATAAATGTAAAATATAAAAAACTTCCTACAGAACATTCTATTTGCCTCCTATTCTATTTGCTATTGTTATACATTTTATATCTACATGTTATAAATCTCAAGAATATACTGTTCATAATGCTTGCTTTTTTAAAAAAATAGAAAATAAAAGAAAGAAATCATCAGACCCTTTCTCTCTTATATGGGTGCTGAAAAGAAATGTACTCTGGACCTCCTTTTGCAGAGATAAGGGGGCATTTTTAAGTCCTTTATTATGAAGAAAGCATTCTCCCTCATCTGAGTGCTGTCAGGTGATTTTCAGGTAACAGGGATGAAGTACAGTGACAGAGCCTAAGTCCTGCCAATGTGTACCTATAAGAAGCTTACCCAAAACCTAGGGCCCATGGGCCTTTTCAGGACTAGAAGCTGTGGTTTAGAGGATAAAGGTTGGGTACAGGGACAGACGACTGAGCTCAAATCCAGGTTCTATCTCTGAATGGTTGTGTGGCCTTTGCTAAGTTACTCTCTGTTCCTATCTATGAATGAGAGTGGTATCCACAGGAACACCAGGAAAATTCAACCTGAATCCAGCCACATGCTCAGCACAGCCCTTAACATGGAATCAGTGTGAATATGGGTTCTTAGGCCTCACCCAAGCTACTTCAGCTTGGCAACTCTATCATACCAAAAGACCCTTGACATTCTATGTTAACATAATTGCAAAACAATTGTAGAACCATTTAAAAATTGCTTCTATATTCACAGTTTATTTGAGGATAGAAGGATGTGGAAACAATTATTGATTATGTATTAAAAATAGGAAAAGTTAGGTGGTTGGTTTCCTGAGATGCCAAAGCTAGTAAATAGCAGCGCCAGAACTTGATCCCAAGCATTGTGACGAGAACTTTTTCTACTCAGAGTAACTTTCACTTTATAAAACCTGTAACATCACATCGTTACCAAATATGACCTTGCTTCCTGCCATTAATGGTAAGAATGATGTCTCATCATCTTTCCAAGTCCAAGTCCTAGGAGAGGTGAAATATAAATGTGACATTAACCAGTATAATAATAATAGTGTACACTTGCATTTGTCAGGTACAAAGCTAAATGCTTCCATGTGAGACCTCATTTAATGTTCACAACATCCCAATGAGACACATGCTGCTCAGAGGCCCATTTTCTAGACGAAAAAACCAAGCCTCAAGGAGGTTTATGGGTTCCCCAATGCCACACAGTCAGAACAGCCACAATGTTAAACCAAGTCCTTTTGGATGCTGGAATCTTCCACCAAAGTGTATGATGTATAGCATGTCTGTGGCATGCCTCTGGTGTGGGAGGGTCCTTTCTGTTTTCTGCTCTCAAGGATGGTCTCCACTAGCCCTCAGGAGAGATGCATAAGTAAAATCCTGGGGACAGATTGTATTTTCCAAAGATGATCACTACAGTATCTTTCATTCCACATGCTCTTTTTCAGCCTGACCTTGGTACTTTTCCCAACTAGTGGTGGAAACTATGTCTCTTCCCCTTGAACCCTGGTGGACTTTCATGTCTGTTTCAACTGATAGAGTAGGACAGAGTGATGTTGTGAGACATCTGTGGCTAGGTCATAAAAATGCTGTGCACTGCTGCCTCATTCTCTGAGGAAGCTGGTTCTAGGGCTCAGCCACCATGCTGTGAAGAAGATGAAACCGGCCCCCACATGGCAACCACATAGAGGGTCCATGGGCAAGATATTCTGACTAACAGATAATATCAACTACTAGATGTGTAAGTGAAGACTCATTCAGATTGTTCAAAAATGTCCCCAGGAGGCCAGGCACAGTGGCTCATGCCAGTAATCCCATCACTTTGGGAGGCTGAGGTGGGTGGATCACTTGAGGCCAGGAGTTCAAGACCAGTCTGGCCAGTGCAGCGAAACTCCATCTCTACTAAAAGTACAAAAAATTAGCTGGCTGTGGTGGTGCTGTCTGTAATCTCAGCTACTTGGGAGGCTGAGGCGTGAGAATCGCTTGAACCCGGGAGGCAGAGGTTGCAGTAAGCCAAGATCACACCACTGCACTCCAGCCTGGGTGGGTGTCAAAGCAAGGCTCTGTCAAAAAAAAAAAAAAAAAAGAAGAAAAAGAAAGAAAGAAAAAGAAAGGCCCCCGGATTTGTATCGATGAGGTATAATAAAACACATAGACATGGGAATGACTGTCATGAAGGAAGAATCTGATACAAACAGGTCCCTAGAAACAGGAGGCACAACAATGTGGGAGGATGGGGGCCATGCAGGAATGTTCCATGGTGGGGCAAGAGGCAGAAGGAGTGAAGGAAAAATGGGAGCAAGAGCCTTTATTGTGGTTTCCCAGGGAAGGAATAGGTGAGGCAGGGTAAACAGGCTTAGGATTGACTGGTTTGAATCATTTCAGAAGGATCTTGGGTGTAGGAGCTGTCTCTAGTTATGGCGATCCTGGCCTTGGGGTGATTAGGGTAGGAGAATAGTGGTCCGGAGTATAAGAGCCCAGAAAAAGGAAGTAGCTAGGGTATGACTCTGCATTGGTTAGTTTGCATATGGAAGAGGCACTATGTTTACTAACCATAGAAGGAGCAGTCCCTTCAGCATCAACAAGCCCCCAGAGGTCAAAGCATCAGAAATACATAAAATAAAAAGGCATAATTAATGCACAGATGATTCCAGTCATCAAGTCAACCCTAGCCTTCCGGTGGTCCTAGACAATATCTAGCAGAGAAAATGTATTCTTGCCATGCCCTTCCTGATTAATGGAACCATGAGCATAGTAAACTGGTTGTTTTATGCCACTAAATTTTGGATTTGTTTGTTATGCAGCAATAGACAACTTACATAATGCTTTTGGCTTTAGTGATGATAATTCCAATCAGCTCTAGTTCATTTTACCTCGTGGTAGGGGGAATTCCTGATTATGCTGTTTCTCTTGGCATTACATTTTCACCAATTAGTGCTCATGAATAATATGAAAATGTGTTTAGTTTATTTTTCCCTCTGCTTGCAGGAAGGGTTCTCATAGATTAGCAATGCTAATTTTTCAATGTTCTCATGAAATTTTCCCTATTAAAAAGAGAAGAGACAAGCTATGGTTTCCAAATCTGCACCACCCGAGGCAGCCCTAGTGAAAAACATGTACCCTGACCTTCCTCAGCAAAGAAAATAGAGTTTCAGTCATTTGTATAACTTGTACCAATCAGAAGGATAAATTCTCTAGAGTGTGCACAGAACAGTAAGAAAGGAGGAGGGAGCAAGGTTTCAAGGGGTTTATATCTATCTGAGTCAGTTTGCTTTTCATGATGACAAAACTCTGGTGTTAATTTGGAAGTAGTATCCAACCTAGAAGAGAAAAAAATTGTATATATTTTGTGGGAAGATGATGAAAATTAAAATTCAAAGGCATATGCCAATTTGAAAAGAGGATCTGAGAGCTTTGAAGATTCAACCACAAGGGAGGGAGAAAAGTGACAAATCAATCTCCACGTTAATATATAGACAGAAATAAAGAAAGGCAGAAAAGTAAGTAAGAGAGCAAGTTAAATTCTTATCCTTGAGTGCTATCAAAAAATATCGCCTTTGGCAAGTTTGAAATACAATGTCCTTTAGAGAGGGTAATTCTACAAAATAGGAAAAGAAGTCTTTGTGGAGTTTGCCTTAAGTAATCATAATCACAGGTTATTGAGACTTGAGTCAGAAAGTAATGACAAATATGCCATAATCTGCATCAATTTTTATTCTAATAATAAACTGAGATAATGTTGAAATGAAGGTAGATGACAGTTACAAATGAACAGAGTTCAAAAGAATGCTATCAACACACATCGAGCATCACCTGCAGGAAATAATCTTTATTCAAAAGCGTTTCTTTCTAGACATTGCTCCTTGTCTCCATTAGCATAACTTGTAATCTTTTTAAAGTATCTTGATCACAATTCCTCCTTCCTTCTGAGCTTAGAGTTATATCTGTGAAATAGCAATCCTTTTTGGCAGCCATCCATTTGTTGGCCAAAAATTCCCTTCAGTGTGATCTCTTTGAGTCTGAATTCACACTCAGTGCCATGCACCTCACTGTGCTATTTAGGAAAAACAGCTTCATACTTGAGATACTAACCCATCAATTACACAAAGATGCTCCATATTCCCCTAAGCACAAACAGGCTGTACAAAGCAGTGAAAGCCTTTAAATGGAACTTTGAAGTGGCATACCATTTATTCTTGTGTGTGTGTATATGTATGTGTGCACCCATGAAATGGCACTTGTATGGCTCAGATATTGCTCTAGAGAGAATAATGCTTTACATTAAGGTAGCATTTATATTTTCTAAGCATTTTCACAGATATTAAACAATTAGGCCAAGAGAATAATATCATTGACTTGAGAAACGTCTCAATGTATTGGCCTGGAAAAGCAAGCAGCATCCTTCACCTGGGAATGTGTTATAAACACAGATTCCTGACCCCTACCCCAGAACCACTGACTCATAAACCCTGAAGGTTTTACAACCTTCCAGGTGATGCTGAGAGACACTCAGGTTTGAGAACAGCTGACTCAGAGAAAAAAGTGTAACAGATTTAGTATGATGGTGATTAAACATATAGAAAATGGTCATTAAGACCCAGGGTTGAAACTTAGCTCCACCAATTTACCTTCAGCAAATTATTCACCAACATTATCTCAGTTCTCCCATATGAAAATGGAAATAGGAAAAATATTAATCACAAAGGGTTGCTACAAGAATTAAATAATATGATGCATGGAGTACTTGATGTAGTAAGTATTCAATAAATGTTAGTAATTATTAAATAAATCAAGCCCATTAAATATAGATTGGAAATTGGGAAAGGCCTTTGGAAATTGGGAAAGGGCTTGGGGCTAAAAGGACAGAAAAATTCAAATATTTTATATGACTAGAAAAGGATAGAAGCCAACAAGTAAATTTGTAATAAATGCATTCATCGCAATTTGAAGTCTTATTTTCATCCCCAATTCATGTGGAAATCCCATCCTGTCCCTGAAACATGACAACTGTCTACCAAAATATCATATAAGATCATGTATGTGGGCCGGGCGCCGTGGCTCAAGCCTGTAATCCCAGCACTTTGGGAGCCCGAGACGGGCGGATCACGAGGTCAGGAGATCAAGACCATCCTGGCGAACACGGTGAAACCCCGTCTCTACTAAAAAATACAAAAAACTAGCCGGGCGACATGGCGGGCGCCTGTAGTCCCAGCTACTCGGGAGGCTGAGGCAGGAGAATGGCGTAAACCCGGGAGGCGGAGCTTGCAGTGAGCTGAGATCCGGCCACTGCACTCCAGCCTGGGCGATAGAGCGAGACTCCGTCTCAAAAAAAAAAAAAAAAAAAGATCATGTATGTGCTTTCCTTACTGAAAACAGATAGGGGAAGAATAAGCAAAGACTGCTATATCTTTAAATCTTTATAAAAGCACTGTTACCTTAAAAAATCTTTGTATGTCATATTCAGAAATCCTATGACTGCCTTGTTTCAGTATCATTATTGACATTAAACATGTTGCTATATCTTCAGGAAAAACAAAACAGGTATGTTTCTGTACAAAACAGCTTAGGTGAGAGCAACACTATCTCAGAGCTGCTCAGAACTTTTAGTTTAAAAAGCGGTGAATCCTCTCAATTGTACAGCTTGCAAGCATGCTTTTTTCACTACATGGAAACAAGTCAAAGGCATCAAATGCTGGCTCTGACATAATGCTCTGGCTCTCATTTTCAACCTGACATAATGTGTTTCAAGACTTCAAGGCTGTTTCCCAGAAGTGGTAGAGGGGCCTGAGTAATTGGTTTGGAAGAGTGAAGAAATTGAACAAAAGGAAGGAACAACATGGTCTCATTTTTATTCACAAGCTATCAGTCTGGCATTTATTTACTCCTACTGGAATTCTATAAGTCGAACTACTTCTTCATGTTGCAATATATGCAAGGGCATTTTAGTCCTGTATTATCTATGCCCAGCCCAATGGCGATGAGATGAAGAGAATACACAGTTGTGGCTGATCAGATGAATGAGTCTTGCTTACCACCTGCTGAAGACGTGGTATTATTTCTTGCTTCCTCATAAACTCAGGACATTTACATTTCATTGAATAACATTTATTGAAAGCCATATTATTTATTTACAGAATGCATAATAAATTTCATTGCTTTTGAATTCTGTGCTATTATTCCAATAACAGCAGTTAGTAATTTGTACATTAAAATTCCACCTGGTAACACTCAAATCACAGTCTTTGATTGGAAAGGAGATTTGAGGGGTGAGAGAGTGAATAACAAACTTTACTTAATATGATAGACTAGATAAAAATGACATCTAATTTAGAACTATGATTGGCAAACAATAACCCAAAAGCCAAGTTAAACTAAAAACCTGTTTTTGTATAGCCCATGAATTAAGAATGGTTTTCACATTTTAAGTGGTTGAACAAAATATAAGAATAATATTTCATAACTCATGAAAAGTATATCAAATTCAAATTTCAGTATCCATAAATAAAATTCTATACATAAAACATATACATATTGTCTATGCTGTGTTGATACAATGGCAGAAACCACATAGCCTACAAAGCCCAAAATATTTAATATCTCATTCTCTATAGAAAAGATTTGCCAACCCTCGAATTAAGCAAATAGCAGCTAACTTCAGTGGGCTTTACTCATGCTACAAGTCCCAAAATGGATTTTTTGCTAAGAATTAATGAATCAACAAAATCCATGAAACTTCCAAATCTCACTGGAGGAAGAAAAGGAGCATCTTGGCAGACAATCAGTTGGTAACTACTTGATATTCTTACATCTTTAATAACAGAAAGGAAGAGACAGTTTCACTGGTTCCACCTTTCACAGTTAAACTTTCACTGTCCATTGGAAAGACATGGGCGTCCTTCAAAAACTGTAATAATTATAATAAAAGCAACAGCTAAACTTACTGAATGCTTCCAGTGTTCTGGTCAAACATGTATTAGTTCACTTAAGTCTCACATTTATCCTGTGGTGTCATTATTACCATTACCATTTTACAAAGGAGAAAACTGAAGTTTGAAGAATTTAAGTAACTTTCCTGGTTAACAATTTGAGCTTATTTTTACCTCTCACAAGCATCACTTAATCTTCAATATATCCTTCCATCTCTTATCATTTTAGATATCTACCTTTCCTGTTGGACAGTAGGACATCTGGAAGTAAAGCATGACGGAGCCTGGAGCATAAGTTCTGTTTGACCAATTAAGAATAGCATACATGCTGCAGCTGGCACTGTTAGTTGCCTATCTGTTCTGTCACTCTTCCTTTTCTTTGCTAACAAACCTGTCCTCAATCAAGCTGGGTCTGTGCCTAGGCTCAAGTGAGAGATGCAATTTCCAGTTCTCCCTGACACTCAGAGTGACCCTAAGACATGATTTTGGCCAATGAGAAGCAGAAGGATGTCTATGGGGTTGGGGGGGTAGTCTTGGAAAACATATTTTTTTTCTAATGAAAGGAAAGGGATGACTGGCACCACCCCCATTTTCACCTTCTTTATGTTTTAAAAGCACATGTGATGTTTGGGGTTACAGCAGTCATCCTGTGACCATCAGGGAATATACACAGGAAAACAAACAAACAAAAAGAACTGCAGAGATGTAAAAGAACTCAGAAAGCACCAATAAATAGTCTAATCTCTTGAGTCAAAAAATCTGGGTTTGAACTCATCTTCTGCCACTGACTGGCTATGGAATTTATAAAAGTCACTTAATTTTCTCATGAGCCTGTCTCTTCATCTGCAATGTGAAATAATAATATCTACTTCATATGGTAGACAGGCAATGAAGTGAGAGTGCAGTTGTGATGCCTGCATGGCCCGATACATAGTTGCTACAAGTTGTCATTATTACTATTGTTGTTATCAGCATAGGAGGATATGAACAATACATATTTAAATGTCAATGAGGAAAGGGTGTAGTGTGGGGGAAGGCAAATATGAACCACAGAAGGCCATCTGGAGAGAGTGACATTTGAGCTAGGAATGGAAAGAAGAATAGGAATTTCCTTGATAAAAATAAGAGGAAGAAAGGAGTTTTCAGTAGAGACTTAGCAGGAAAGTGCCTGGCAGGGAAGGCAGATGAAGGAGTAAAAGCTTCTGTGAGAACTGGCAGACAGTAAAATTGAAAGTCCAAGCTGGGGACAGATCGTGAAGAGCCTTAAAAATGCCATGCTGAGTTTGGGGCTTCATCCTAAAACAAAGAGAAGCCTCTGAGAGATTGTAAGCACGGCAGTGACATAATCAGGTCTCTGTTAGAGATAGATAATTGGCAGCAGACTGGGAGATGGGTTTCGTAGAAACTGTGAGTAACAAACACCATCAGGAGGCTATTTCTATAACCAGCCAGAGGATAATGAGGAACCAAATGAGGACAGTGAGCCTGGAACACATGGAAGAGCGTGGATTTTACAGACATTTTGGAGGTAGAAAGATGAATCTTAGACTCCAGTGGAATTTGAAAAGTTAAGGAAATCAAAGACTCATAACTGATTCTCCATTGTCTTGATTGAGGGGTTTAGGGGCTACTAAATGTCATTACCTAAGATAGGAGTGTTCAAAAAGTGTATTAATCAATGAAAGTTCAAATGATGAGAATATGGCCTTTTTGGAGGTAAGCTATTTCTGTCAAGGCCTTACTAAAGGCTCACCTAATTCTCCTTGAATGTCATTCAAGTCCACTTTCTCCTATGACATCAGTGCAAAGGAATAAGGATTGGCCGCATTCTGTCTCAATAAACCATTATATGCATTAAGACGGTTGTTTATGCACCTAAGTGAGAAATATGATTTCCAGCCCTTTTGCCAACAATTCTATAAGAGCTTTGCAGTCAGGAAACATGGCTTATACTAAGATCCACCCCAGTTCCTCACTGCTACCATGCCTACTGCAGGGCGTTTTAAATGGTAAGTGCTCAACAAATAGTTGTTACTTTGATTTGATATAAAATTGATTTGATGCACTTTAAAGGGTCAGCTTTGAAGTCATCAATGATTACTGCATAAACTCTGAAGAAACAGGTGTGGGAGAAGGTCTCAGAAGAAAAGGGCATGGAGCCATTTGCATGAATCACGTTCTAGGTGATTTATGTGCATTCTGTAGCCCAAGGCCTGTATTTTCCTCTGTCTCTACACATGATCAATCCTCAGCCTCTGACCCAAAAACTTTTCATGGCCTTCAAAATCCACCTCCCTCCTACCCCTCAAAATGGTACATGGGTTGTTCCAGGGCACTGGCTCACACATCAACTCTGACGAGCCTGATACCATGCTTATCCCAGGCTTCTGGAGTCCTTTTTGGCTTCCTTAGTATCCTTAACCTCATGTGTTCCGTGTTGTCACTATTTCCCACGTGCTCCCTAGAACCCATGCATGTGAATCAGCTGTCACATAGGCTGGAAGACTGCAGTAATAGAGAAATGAGTTTAGTAAAAAATTGGTCCTTTTTTTTTTTTTTTGAGATGGAGTCTCGCTCTGTCGCCCGGGCTGGAGTGCAGTGGCCGGATCTCAGCTCACTGCAAGTTCCGCCTCCCGGGTTTACCGCCATTCTCCTGCCTCAGCCTCCGAATAGCTGGGACTACAGGCGCCCGCCACCTCGCCCGGCTAGTTTTTTCTATTTTTTAGTAGAGACGGGGTTTCACAGTGTTAGCCAGGATGATCTCGATCTCCTGACCTCGTGATCCGCCCGTCTCGGCCTCCCAAAGTGCTGGGATTACAGGCTTGAGCCACTGCGCCCGGCCAAAAATTGGTCCTTTTAATTTGCTAACATGCACTGAAAATGTTCAGGAGCATAAGACCCTTCAAAAGATT
Source organism: Trachypithecus francoisi (assembly GCF_009764315.1). Taxonomy (NCBI): domain Eukaryota; kingdom Metazoa; phylum Chordata; class Mammalia; order Primates; family Cercopithecidae; genus Trachypithecus; species Trachypithecus francoisi. The sequence continues at coordinate 135,764,567 of NW_022681465.1, forward strand.
TCTGGTATCGACCTGCAAATGGATATTTTAAATGAGTACACCATTTCCAAGACAGATACACAAAGGAGTAAGCTAACTAAACATAATTACTAATGAAGTGTTTTCAAATCTTTGGTCATAGGATATAGGAAATGGATGAATGAGTGAACTAATTAATTATGCATTAATGAAATGAGTAAAATTAATAGAATGAAAGGTAACATTTATTTTTTCTCAGAAATAATTACGTTTCCTGGGGTGCCTCAATACTCTACACCTGAGAAGTGGAAGCATACCAAAAGTTTTAGACCACCAGGAGGAAATTCTGAAGAGTTCAAAGTAAACTTTCTTTTATCAAAAACCTATTGCTTTGTGCAAACACCTGAGAGGAGGCATTTCTGTGAAAGGGGAAAAGCATTTACAAGCGAGTGAGGGACAGCTCCAAAGGCACAGCTGTCCACCATGAAACACACTTCTCTCCTCTGTCCATTGGTGTGAACCCAATTCAATCAGCACTTCTGTTCCTCAGGAAATGGGTACGTTAATGGGAACTGCTATCACTCAAAGGTAATGGAGTGAGAATGCCATTATTTTAAATGGTTTGAGGCCATGCAGTCCGCAATTTCATTAGCTTTGTTTCTAGGGAATCCATCTACCAAATTCTGCGACATCTGCAGAAGTAGGGGAGAAATCCACACAAACTACATTCTACCATTCTCTTCCTTAATGTAAATCATATTCACATTGATAGGCACTTGAGCTTTATGGTAGACAGAAAAATGACTCTCAAAATATTCTATATCCTAATCCCTAGAACATCTCAATATGAGGAGATTATCCTGGAGTATCCTGATGGTCCGATGTAGTGATAGGAGCCCTTAAAAGAGGAGGCAGAAAGAAGAGGAAATTAGAGGATGAGGCAGAAGGGAAGGTAAGATTCTAAGCATAAGAAGAATTCGAGGCCACAGCTGAGGAATGTGAGTTCTAGGAGATGAGAGCTGAGCACACACCCTGGATAACAGCCAGAAAGCACATAGAATTGAGGTCTACCAACAACCGGAATGGGCCTAGAAGCAGATTTTCCCCCAGATGAGAGCCTAGGCCTGCCAACACCTTGACTTTGATCTCATGAAACTCAAAGCAAAAAACCAGCTGGACCATCCTAGGTCCAGACTTCTGACCAGTGGAAACAGAAAGATAATAAATGGATATTGGTTTAAGCTGTGAAATGTATGGTAATTTGTTACTTCAGCAATAGATAACTAATGTGGGCCTTATCCAATTAACCCACGGTCACTGAAGTTTTGATATTGGTGAGCCTTATTTCAATCCTTCCACCCAGTATCTATTTTTGGAGACCTCAACTACTCCACTAAGGTGCATGGTGGTAAGTTTTACAAGAATTAATCTCATAGTGATGAGCAAAAACAGGATCTGCTCCTGTGCTTTTAGTCCAGTTGGGGACAGAAGTATTCAACAAATAAAATTTACATAAATGCATATGCAATAGCAGACTGTGATCAATAAAACGGAGGGGGAGTACCTGGCACTAGGGGTCTATATCAGAGGGTCTGGTGGAGGGGTGTTTCCAAAAAGACCTTCCTGAAACACTGACATTCAAGCTGAGAGCTTGAGTACATGTAGGTGGGACATGAGGATCCAGAGATTTTTGAGCAGAAAGACCAGCAAAGACCTTAAAGTGAAAGAAAACCTAGGTGTGTGAGAAACCGGAATGCTGTATAGCAGATTAATGCCAAAGAGCAAAAGCTACATCACGAGTCTTTGAGTCTTTGTGAGCTGTTCTAAAGATTTTCCATAAAGGAAATAAAAACACGCATCATGCTTCAGAACGAAAGGAATTATTTATTGATTAATAATTATAGAAACTGTCATGTACATGAAATGATACTCAAGCTGTTCCTCTGGGCTATTAGCTTTATAATTTTAATCCAAGGCTTAGGAAACAAAGTACAGGCTCTCCTCCACCTGTTAGATGACCCACAGATTTAGAAAAAGCCCTACACTTGGTATTCTATGATTGACAGATGCAAAGAAAGTGATTTATCCTCTCTAAGGTTCAGTTTATTCATCTACAAAGTGGAGATGATAGTTTGATGCAAATAAGAGACACTATAAATATTTGCTGAGTAAATAAGTTAATATATTCCTGTCCTGCTTGACTCAGAGGATCAAATGAAAATCAAGTATGTGAATGTGCTTTGCAAAGTGTAAAATGTTTAGCAAATGCAAATAATCATTGTTATGATTAAGCCAACAAGGTCTTCATACAAGGAGAGATTGTTCATGTTTCTGAAGATAGAAATAAGAGTCATGCTAATGATACTGACAAATGGGCTGGAACAAGTCAGTGAAGAAGGTCACGAAATTTTCATCCACGGATGCACTTACAACTGGAATAGAAGCCACTGCCATGGACAGATTAGGGGGATGTCAGCAGAGGGGCGAAGAATTAGGCTAGACAAAGCATCTTAAACCCTAGATTTCTATATAAACTTGCTCTAAGTAGAGCAATAAAGAAGCCACAATCATAGGGATTACTAATGTAACACACGGGCTATTCTTTGACTTAACATCTACCAAAAATTACAATCAGTACAAATTTGTCATTCTTCTAAAATATAATTTTTACATATTCACCAGAACCCTTCCTTGAAAACCCAGGAAAATTCTGTTTCTCTGGGGCTCTCTTTCTGATATCCTAATTTTAGCTAAGCATTCCAACTAAGGAGTTTCATAGGCTAGGCATCGTGGCTTACTCCTATAATCCCAGCACTTTGGGAAGCCGAGGCATGCAGATCACTGGAGGTCAGGAGTTTGAGAGCAGCCTGGTCAACATGGTGAAACCCTGTGTGTACTAAAAATACAAAAATTAGCTGGGTGTGGTGGCACATATCTGTTATTCCAGCAACACGGGAGAATGAGGCAGGAGAATCACTCAAACCTCTGAGGTGGAAGTTGTAGTGAGCCGAGATCACGCCACAGCACTCCAACCTGGGCGATAGAGTGAGACTCAATCTCAAAGAGAGAGAGAGAGAAAGAGAGTGAGTATCATAGTGTTAAACATACATGCTTTGGTGACTAAGAGCCCTGTGTTTGAACCCTAGCTCTTCTAGCTGGTAGGAAAGTTACCTAACTGTTAAAACTCAGTGTTCTCATCAGTAAAATAGGAATAGTAAGAGGATCTAACATATATGATTATACTTTCTACAGTGCCTACCATACAGAAATACTTGGCAATACTATTATAATCACTGCTATTATTGATGTATATTCCCTGTGCAAACCTGAAAGCTTGAATTACTTCAAGACGGAAAAGAAAATATTTAAAAAACACAAGCATTATCTCACTAATTATTTAGCAGCCCATTTCTTTTCTCCTTGCTATTACAAAAGAGAAAAAGTAAATAAAAAGAACTGGAACCTGCCTATAGAATATTCCTAGCTATTTTTCTTCACTGAGGTTATCTGTCTAAGGCAGAAATGAAACTACAAAACTTAGGACTGTGTTAAGTAGAGAAAACCACACATCCTCTGTTTTGGAGCTCAATCTCAAATGCTGGCATTTGAAACACTTTGGAGATATGAACTGTCATAATTTCAAAAAAGCCTCACCCCCAGAAAGCAGCCCAGACCGAGCCATTCATCATCAGTATCATAGCTGAGGCCTCAGAGGGAAGCCCAGAGTTCAGGTATGTGGTAAGTAGGTCTCTAAATTCACTGTACTGCCTGAGAAACCTGTCAAAAAAATTCTTATCATGGACAGCGTTAATTACACATAAAATGACAGAGCAGGCACTCTGGGAGACAAACAGTAACCTGCAGAGAGCGAGCTGGCTGAGGAAGGGCAGCAAGGGACAGTGTCCAGATCAGGTCTCCGTGAGTACCAAACCCTACTGGCCCAAGCAGTACAAACAAATAGACTGAGATTGGAAAAGAATGTTTTCAAAGTCCAAATGGATTTATGTTGAGTTCATTCACAGAAAGCTCAAATATACTGCAAAACCAGCAACTGAGAACTTTCTAGCATTTGATTTACTTACAAAAATAAAAAGCTATTTATATTCTCCTATCATTTATTTGTTCAAATATGTGTTGAGAATAGGCTCGTATTGGATGCAGTACTTATCAGGGAAAAGTAGACAAAGCCCTGCCCTCATGCCCCTGACAGTCTGAATGGAAACAGGAATCAATCATCAAAAACACAGAGAAGGATTATTACACACTCTTGTCTCTTATAGCGCCTTCCAGTCACCTATCACAATGGAGACACAAACAAGGTCAAGGCAGGCCAATAATTTAAATTGGGAGAGAAAGTGAATGGAGAGGATATTTGAGCTTAGGACTAAAGACAAAATAGACATTTAGAAGATTACGAATGAGAGGAGGACAACTCCAGGAGAAGGAAGAATCTAGGTCTTCCCTTCTTGGTGAGAATAATCCATGTCCTGTTGTAGGTACTAAGGAGGATGCAAAAGATATGAAACTTTGTCCTGGCACCCTAAGAGGTTTTGATCTCCTTGGGGTAGTATGTGAAACAAATAATAAACCTATGGCAAAGACCATATGATAGATCACTAAAAGCAAGTCTCAAAATAATCCCAGAAGTAAGGAGAAGCTTGTGGAGGGCCCTCAGGATGGGCAGGATACAGTCAGATATAGCACAGATTCATTGTACGAATGGGAAAGCAGCCTGGGTAAATAAAGCAGGGGCTGGGCTGTGGGAAACTGTTTTGGTGAAGGGAGGTGGTAAAGAGACTAAGCTGACCACAGCAGTAGGAGGCACAAGGAAATAGACTGAAAAAAAGGGCAATCACCCAGAGTAAAGGCATGAATGTTGGGGCCACCCAACATTTCGTCTAAACATTAATCTAAGAAAAATTTGTGTGATAAGCAGTAATGGCAAAAATCAAAAATACAAGTAAATCCAGAGAGAAACAGAAACAATATGATTAAACCTGCTCTAGAGCCCAGCCCTTCCTCAGGCCTATACTGCTATAGATTCCAAACACCGTCAGCACTTTGACCAATTATACCCACACCTGCTGGGGTATTTTGAGCTCAGGTCCACCAGCAGACACATCTGGACGTAATTCCATGGCCCCAAGTCTGGGATTCAGCGTGCAGCTCTGAATGTTCTCCAGGTCGCCACTGAGATTGAAGTGAGCCACAAGCTTTGTCCCACATTGTCAAGGCCACACAGCTCCTCCCCTGTTCTTCTAATGTCCTCACTTAGATGCAGGTCCTCTTCCCAGCCCTCCCCTCAGTGGGCTGGAGTCTTTCCAGCTGGATCCGCCCTCCTCCATATGCTGCACTGTGGAGACTACCTCCTCCTGCTTCCACACCTCTCCTGTGAGCCAGAGAGAATCCTTCAGACATAGACAAGGATCCAGATTGAGCCTGAGTTTACGCTGCCCCTTTGGATTTTGTAAGTTGACCATTGGTTTCCCAGATGGTGCCAACAGCTGTTTGGTTCCCTGCAACTGAAAATTCTTCTTTCTCAGCTTAGAGACTATGTATTTCCCAGCATGTCCAGCATGTAGGACTAATACCTTTTGAGGTAATGATTTTGTTTTTTTGTGTGTTTCTTTGGGAGAATTATTTTTGCATTCTCCTACCAAAGATAAATGTGTTTAACATCACCTTTTAGGTAAAGGCTAAATAAAAGGAGTTACCAAAACAACGTTCACTTGTGTAGTCCATGTACTAACTGGCCTTCCAGAGGTGTCTATGCTAACAATAAGAACTCTTTTTTTTTTTTAAAGAGGAAGTCTTGCTCTGTCACCCAGGCTGGAGTGCAGTGGTGCGATCTCGGCTCACTGCAACCTCCAGCTCCCGGGTTCATGTCCAGCTCCTTGCTTCAGCCTCCTGAGTAGCTGGTACTACAGGCACGCGCCACCACGCCTGGCTAAATTTGTTTTGTATTTTTAGTAGAGACGGGGTTTCACCGTGTTAGCCAGTATGGTCTCGATCTCCTGACCTCGTGATCCGCCAGCCTTGGCCTCCCAAAGTGCTGGGATTACAGGAGTGAACCACTGCACCTGGACAATAAGAACTCTTTATTAGTCTATTTCAGTCATAATCACCTTGTCACGGTCATAGACACTCTGTCTTAGTGTGGGCTGCCACAGCAAAATACCATAAACAAGTGGTTTATAAATAATAGAAATGTATTTCTCACAGTTTTGGAGGCTGGAAATCCAAGATCAGGATCCCAACATGGTTGACTTCTGGTTAGGGCTCTCTTTGGGGATGCAGACTGCCAATTTCTCCTTATATGCTCACATGGAGAAGAGAGAGAACTCTGGTCTCTATATCCCCTTCTAACGGCAAAATGCAATTTGGGGAGGTGATTAGGTCATGAAGGTGGAGCCCTCGTGAATGGTATCAATGGCCCCACCTCCTAATACCATTCATATCAATGCATATGCTAGAATCTCAGCATGTGAATGTGGAGAGGACATATGCATTAAGTTCAGAACATACCATCATCTGAGCCAGCCCCAGTGGGTACCCCAGTGTCATCACAAGGTAGGCTGTGATGGGCACTGCCCAAACCCTCTTTCAGAAATGAAGGATTCATTCACCCAGCTGCCAGGAATTCTTCCAGCAGACAGCCCTCAGCTGTCAACCTTCTCTGAGAATCAATCTTGTGGGCCAGCCTACACCCAACAAGTGGGCCAGCAGGGGTTCAAAAGCCGTTTCCTCACCTCCACTAGGCACAGTTGTGGAGAGCCAGCCCAGCTTCATCACTCCCCATGGGGTCGACAGAGGCTCCTCTGAAACTGCATCCCAGCTCAACCTCTCTCTCTGTTCAATCCTTCTTTCCCTTCCCTTCCACATGTATTGATCCCAGCAGCTCTCCTTAATAGAAGTCTTGCATGCTAATCTCCATCTCAGAGCCCACTTCCTGGGAAAACAGATCTCTGTCAACCAAGAACTAGAAGAACGGTTGTACAGATTCTCCCCATGAGTTCACCTTATATCCTAGGCATTTACTGAGCACTGCTATGTGCCAGGTACTGTGTTCCCCTAAGAAGCTTATATATCTGATACAGAGCTCAGTCTTTCTTTAGGTATACGTACATTAAACACTCCCATCTACAAAGGCTAATGCACTCATTATTCCAAGGAATTTGATCCTTAATATTCAAGGTAGTTGCAATAATCCAGCATGGACCATCTGTTGTTGTGCCAATCTGTTCAGGCAAGACAGTTAAAATCCTGAGACAGTCTGGAATCACAAGTTTCTTGCATTCAAAAATAATGTGGCAGCATTTTCTGCCCAGCTGTGAAGTGCTGCATGACTAAGAAAATACAAGTCCCCAAGGAGACACTCTGTGCTACATGCTAATGAAATCAGGACCAGGACCCGTCCAACTTTATGATCTAATTGGTCATCTGAGAGGACAGTTTTTTAAAGCCAGATCTTTAAGTAGTGATTTTCTTGCTATAAATACACTGTATTTTTAGGGCAGCTTAGTAGCTCCACAATTTTCCACCTTAACTCTTTTTTTAAAGTAACTCCAACTTCCCCCCTCCCCTGCATTCTTTTGGAAGAAACGGTCCTGCTCCTGAAGGTTAATTTTATAAAAATAACATAAAATGAGTATATTTATAGGTTTGAGGACTAACAGTTTCTATTGTTTTAGAGCTTAATTAAGAAGGAGGCATAATGAAAGGCCACAGTTGATATTTATATCTGGCGAGTACTAAGTCTAGACAAGGGAAACAAAATCAACATTAATCTCTGTCATGTGTGACTTAAAAGCAAAAACCACCAGGCCCTGCAGATTAGTTAACTCATCTCATTGGTGTAATAATACTGCATGATCTTTCCTGCCTAAAGGCAATCCATTGACACAGTTGCCACACTGTCATCGAGACTTTCACTATGGCCTGTGTTTTCATTCCTTCACAAGGTTGTAAAAAGCCAGGTGTTTTCAAAACGTTTTTCCTTTTATTCTTTTCCCTCTCACCCTGTCCCACTCCAGCCATAGGTACTATGATGCTCGGGCCCTGGCCCAGATCTCCTGATTCAGAATTATTTTATAAAGATGCTCTGGAATCTGCATTTTTAGCAAGCACAACGTGATGATTATGTACAATAAAATTTTGGAACCAATAGTCTTGACAAGTAAATTCATAATTGGAACCCCAAATATACATGGGCTATGCCGTATTCTGGTCTTTTCAGAGATGCATCCATTCTGACCACTTTATTTTTATTTTATTTAATTTATTATTTTTGAGACAGAGTCTTGCCTGTCTCCAGGCTGGAGTGCAGTGGCGCGATCTCGGCTCACTGCAACCTCCGCTGCCCAAGTTTAAGCGATTTCCCTGCCTCAGCCTCCCGAGTAGCTGGGACTACAGGTGTGTGCCACCACCCCCGGCTAATTTTTTGTGTTTTAGAAGAGACAGGGTTTCACCATGTTGGCCAAGATGGTCTCAATCTCCTGACCTCGTGATCTGCCCACCTCAGCCTCACAAAGTGCTGGAATTACAGGCATGAGCCACTGCGCCCGGCCCATTCTGACCACTTTAAATGGGGCTACCCACTTATGAAAATATCCACCATGACCTTCCAGTTCCTCATTCTTCACTTTCTTGGTTTCCTGGCCTGTTTGGTTCCACATTTTGACTACCAATAGTAACCTGATGCCTCCCCTCATGAGTGACTATTCTGGGCTATCTTTTTCATCCTTCAGATGCATGTACCATGGCATAGGTAAGAAACACACAGAGGCCATGAAGGGTGAAATAGTCTAGTCCTCTTCTTGTCTAGTATCACATTAATAGGGAAATATGTATTCACCCAATCATTCATTTATTCCCCATATATTTATTAAACACCATTCCATGTCAGGCACTGTACTATGCCCTGAGGATACAATGACTCAAGAAAGACCTAAGGCCAGCGTTATAGAGTTTATAGTCTATCAAATATTAAGGTAATTGCAAAATTAACTGTTTAAACTTGTGAGTATTATGAAGAGCAACTCATTCACTCCTTTTGGAGTTTTACAAGGGTAAGTACCAGTGGGTCTAGTCAAGTTTGGAAGACACAGGAAAGTTTCCCTGAGAAAACAATAAGTGATGTGAACACTAAATGGGCGGCAGAAATCAACAACTCAGCAAAGGTAAGGGCATGAGATCTGGGTAAACAAGGCGCCAGGGCGATGATGAGGTGCTTCCCTGCATAGAGGAAGCTTGTGCAAAGACCCTGAGGTGCAAAGTGCTTGGCCCAGTGACTGGAAAGCAAAGAGGATGTGGCAAGAAATGGGACCGATAAGCTAGATCATGCCGGAATTTTAACTACATTCAAGATACTCTTCTTATTCTAAGAACCTGTGAAGCCCCAGGGGAGGGAAGTTAGGGGATCCAATACACATTTCAACCAGTCTCCTGGGGTTTAGAAAATGAATAGGGGACAAAACTAGCAACAGTGAAAGACAATGGTAACTCAGATGGTAACACAGCAGTTGCAGGCTTGGAGAGAAGTGGGCAGCTGAAGGGTTCAGGAGGATTTCATCATTGACGAAAATGTGGCATTAGGTAAAAGGCAGTGTCCAGGATGATGCCTGGAACCTGGACACACCCATTGCTTTTCATTTGGTCCTTGTGAATCCTAATTCACAGTCGCTCCTCTGAGGAGGAGGAGGAATGAATGGAACTAAATGAACAAATTCCAAACAACACACGCTCTCCCTGTGCCTCAGTGTCTTCATCTATAACATGAAGAAAACAATAATACTTACTTGGTGAGATTGTTTGAAAGACTCCATGAGTGAATATGTGTCAGCTACTGAATACGGTGCCTGGCACACCATGAGCCTGTGTTACTTTCATGGCATGCTGGTTAACAGCTTTGGTTCTGGAGAGAGTTATATATAACTTGGAATCCTGGATCTGGCATTTAGTTACTCTTCAGGATTTGGTCATTGATATCATTTTAACTCTAGTTTTCTGTTTTTGTGTCTCTTTTTCTAAATATGAACAATTTCAAACATTCAAAATATGTGAAATAATGTAGCAGGTACCCCTGCACACTCCCTTCCTATTTAGCAAACACTTACTTTGTGCTTCAGACCTATTTTTATAGAGATAAAATGGTATAAGACCCCTTTAAAGAGCCCTTCCTAGTGATTTCCAGTTCTTTCTTTCTCAGAGGTAACCATCATTCTGAAATCAGTGTGCATCTCTCTTACAGCTTATTTTTTTATGCTTTTACTGCATATATAAATGTCCATAAAAATATATAGTATTGTTTTGTATGTTTAAAATTTGCATGCTGACTACATGTTCACTGCTACTGGCCGTCCATTGGGAGTTGGACCTATCTGTGCCCCAGATATCGTTGGATACCCCGTGGATTGTGACCTGTGGGAATACCCTTCCTGGACATGATACCCTGGGGAAAGAGGGTATGTGAAAGAGAAACTCACCGTGCTCCCATACCTCACTCTTAGATGGAATACAACAGAACCAGCCCAGGACCTTCTTGTTGCCTTACAATTTTGTAGTAGTTGCATTTTATTATTATTACTAATATTTGATGCTGGGCAAGTCATGTAACTTGCCTGGGTCTCAATTTCCTCTACTGTACGTGAGACTGAAAGTCACTCAGCTCTAAAATTTTATGATTTTCCTCTCTCTCCTTTTCCATAGATTAACTGTTCTTCATAAATATGTAGTAACTGCTTGAAAAATATTCAGATGTCATCAGTTTTAAGTCGCGGAGGATTGAGATGTAAAAGATAAAATAAAAATGAAAAGTTGGGCTACTTTAACAGACAGCATGAATTGACTGCCAGAGAGAACTTGCTTATAAAATGCTAAACTAATGGCAGTTTTAATCAATTTTTATTCACTTCCCTTACTTTCACCTGCTATGGTTTTTAAATAGCACCTGCATTGGAGGCCAGAGCATACTGGAGTTAAAACAGATCACTCATATTTATATAATTTTATAAGGTTTTGGGTTAAATGAATTTCAGGAACGTCAAAATGAGTGATTTTTAGGTGATGGCAGTTGCAAGCACTCTCTTCATTTTAGAGAGAAAGAAACTGAGGCTTTGCAAAGTTAAATAACTCTTCTCATTTAATTATTAACTGGAGAAGCCAGAATTCAAAGCCAGGTATGTAGGATTTCAAAGTCTACCCTGATAGTTGGAGAACTCATGAGTACAGATTCTGTAAATTTCATTCTGTGCATCATTTATATTCATATGGCCCCACTAACTTGCAGACTTAGGTAAACGGCCAAGCACCAAGGCATTTATTTTTCTTACTTGCCTGATCATTTTCATTCCAATCCCCTTCATTTAGAAAACTTATCACCATTGACAAGTTTAAGTTGAACCTTAAATTTCATTCATTAGAGAGAATATTTGGGCAAAACAGAAGCATGAAACTTTCTAAGAAGTTAACACTTGTGCTGGCACAACTTAGCCACATTCTCCTTAAAAATCTTCTCAGCGTAGAGCTAAATTCAAAGGGAATATGTTTAAAAATGAGTCATTCATCTTTCAGGACTAATTTTAAATGGTTAGAAAATGAGAAAGTCTGTGCAAATATGCTATGGGTTATTAAATCCTGGTTTGGACTTCACTGCAAATGGGTGTGGGTAAATATCAGCCACAGAATGATAATTACTCAAGTCTGACTAGCTTCCATATTGCAAAGTTCCACTCGGAGTGGATTTCCAACCTGAAATATTGTAAAATCAGACTGTTTCGGACTTTTCTTTGCCTCGCGGTAAAGCCAGAAACTAAGAAAGAAAAAGATTGACACATTTGTCTATATAACAATTTTAAAATTGGCATGGCACAAGATATCATTAAAATGACTAACAAAGGAAAAAACAAGGGGAAAAATAATGACATATGTGACATATCTAGGGTTAATATCTAAAGAGTTTCATCTGAAGAAAAACAACCTGATTGAAAAATGGGTAAAAAGCATAAAGATGTAATTGACAAAGGAAAATGTGAACAACAATCATATGAAAAGATTCTTGAAATCACTGTTTATCCAAGAAATGAAAATTAAAATAGATACATAAAAATTGTTTTGTCTTTCAGATTAATTAGAACTAAAACTGCCTGATACCTGGTGCTAGTGTAGAGTGTAGGGAAACAGACACTCTCAAACACTGCTGATGGATGGTAATTCTGTAATTTGTATAAGATTTTAATTGTGCCCACTGTCTAATTGATCAATACCACTTCAGAAATTTTTCTTATGGAAATAGTTAACATACGCTTAAAGACACTTATCATGAACATTTACTAACACATTAAACATTTAGAAAAACTAAATGACTACCATTAAGGGTTTGACTACAAGAGTAATAATTCATGGTTATTTTAAGTAAAATACCATGTAGTCATTAAAAATAATTAGTTAGATGTAGATATACCAGTAAGGAAAATGTTCACAACATATTATTAGGCAACAAAAGTCACAAAACACTATCATATCCATTAAAGATGATAACAATAATTATTATTCCAAAAATAAAAATGACATTTAAAAATGCCTGAAAGAATATAAACTAATCTGTTAATGCTGGTTGTCTTCTGAAGTTCGGACTAAAGAAAAAATTCACTGCCGTAGTGTACATTTCTCTGTACTATTTGACTTTTTGACAATTAGCATGTATTATTTTTTTCTTCAATTAGAGATGGCCAAAAAATATTCTTAAAAGACTTGATGGCCTCATCTGTTCTCTTTATTTTATTTTATTTTATTTGAGACGGAGTCTGGCTCCGTCGCCCAGGCTGGAGTGCAGTGGCCGGATCTCAGCTCATTGCAAGCTCCGCCTCCCGGGTTCCCGCCATTCTCCTGCCTCAGCCTCCGAGTAGCTGGGACTACAGGCGCCCGCCACCTCGCCCAGCTAGTTTTATGTATTTTTTAGTAGAGACGGGGTTTCACCGTGTTAGCCAGGATGGTGTCGATCTCCTGACCTGGTGATTCGCCCGTCTCGGCCTCCCAAAGTGCTGGGATTACAGGCTTGAGCCACCGCGCCCGGCCATCTGTTCTCTTTAAAAGGCTTTTGGCATATGCTAGAGCAAGTAAATAGATGTGTATTTTAAGAATGATCATTCTATTCCTAATCAATAGCAGTTCAGAATTTCTACATAAGATGGAACTTGGGGTAGTCATTTGTTTGAAGGGGAGTAATCGAATCTGCTTTAGAAGAGTGCTTTTCAAATAAGATTGAGGAACCCATGATCAGAAAAGACTAAATTTGTTTTAGTATTTTGTCATTTAGTTTTTTCTAGGCATCAGTTTACCCATAAACAAAATTTATCCACAAGTAAAATGGCACGAATGATTCCTTCCTTATTTCCCAGGGTAGCCACCATGCAAAGCGAATGAATCAATGTAGGTGAAAACAATTATAAACTGTAGGACACTCAACAGGTTTGAAGGATTCGGTGACTTTGGACAATTCCCAGGTAATATTATATCAGTATTTCTTCTGAAGATATATTATTTACTTAGTATTTTCCCCATGACCCCATATCTAAATTGCATCTACAGGCAGGTTTGTGGTCTCTGGATTTGCAACGGATCATACATCAATTGTCTGCCAATCTTATGAAACAATAGGCTAATCAGAGGAAAAATTGGGCCAGACAAGTTTCAATTCCTGGAAATTATACTTAAAAGAATAGGGAATGACATTATCAGTATCAGCTATATGGGAATAAAAACTTTATTGTAACCTCCTAGGTGGTACTGCTGTTAGCAGCTGTTAGCATTTTAGTAGGAGCTGTCGCTGACATTAGTCGTCTTATCTGGATTCTGCAAAAGACAACGACCATACCAAATGTATCAGATAAAGATGAATTAGAGGAGAACTTTGCTGCCAGATAGACTTGGCTTACTAGACATGTTGAGCATGTAATTCATGCAAGGGCAACATTAACCCAACACTCACTTCCAAGTCTTCTCCCTTACTTTTTTTTTTTTTTTTTTTTTTGAGGCGGAGTCTCGCTCTGTCGCCCAGGCTGGAGTGCAGTGGCCGGATCTCAGCTCACTGCAAGCTCCGCCTCCTGGGTTCCCGCCATTCTCCTGCCTCAGCCTCCCAAGTAGCTGGGACTACAGGCGCCCGCCACCTCGCCCAGCTAGTTGTTTGTATTTTTAGTAGAGACAGGGTTTCACTGTGTTCGCCAGGATGGTCTCGATCTCCTGACCTTGTGATCCGCCCGTCTCGGCCTCCCAAAGTGCTGGGATTACAGGCTTGAGCCACCGCGCCCGGCCTCCCCTTACTTTCTTTCACTATAGAAATTATAAAAACTAAATGCTTCATCAGTCTTCCTTCCTTGCAGCCAGGGGTGACCACAGATGGTAATCTTCCCAAAAATTCTAAAGAAAAAATTCATAAGCTCTGCTATCTTTCCTAATAAATGAGTCAGTTGAAACAGGTGTATCTCCTTGCTTGCTCTTACCTAGAATGCAGACATGCTGTCTGGATCTGTGGAAGTTACCCTAAGACCTTGAGGAAAAGGCTGAAAAAATCACAGAGATGCCAGCCTGGATGTCACTGAATTGCCTAAGCAGAGCTCCTGCAAATTAGAAAAATAAATTCCTGTTTGGTGAAATCGCTGTTAGATAGATGTCCTGATACTTGCTACTGTAACACCTCCCTCATATATTAGCCTTAAGCATCAATTTACTATCTGTAAAATGGGAACAATATTGCCTACCTTACAGTGATGCACACACAGATATGTAGCATACATGCATATACATTATATATAATATGTAAAATCTATGACATAGTCACATCCTAACAGCACTAATCAAATGACAGTCCTCAGACAGGTCCTACTTGACAATCTATATAATTAGCATTCCCCATCACTCTGTAGCCACTTTATTTTTTCACACTGATTTGTATTAAGAATAAAATGTAATGGCAATTATTTATTTATCTATTTGTTGTCTGGGACTCTTCACTAAAGTAAAACCTTTACCATGCCAGATATTTTCTTGTGTTTATTGCTACAACTCTAGCACCTTAGAATCATTTTTAACACATGATTCACATCGGATATTTATCAACAAATAAACAAGACTATATGTAAAATGCTTAGTATATAAATGCCCTAATAAACAAAAGTTGTTGTCATAAAGATGAGAGTGATAGTTATTGCACAAGCAATGCCCACTGGAAGAGACAGAGCTAGAAGGCAGCAGGAGAGATGCGGTCATCTGGACAGAGCATGAGTAAGCTGATGGGTGAAATGGGATGGGGGCTGGAAGAGAAGAATAGGAAAGTTCTTTTTGTGAATTACTTATTGTCCTTAGTAAAGGGGATCTCTCACACCCAGTCCCTCTAGATTGGGACGATCACTCTTTGACTGTTTTGAGACTCTGTCTTGGAAGGGCCTGAGGCTTATGGTATCATAAACCTAACTTATTGTTAGGTTGTGTGTGTGTGTGCGTGTGTGTGTGTGTGTGCTGTTGACTAAAGGTTTACGAAGACAATGAGCTAAAACTTTCATTTTTCAAAAGGAAAAATCACTTGTCAAGCTGAAAACAAAGCAAAGAGTTTTAGAAATTATCCAATTCTGCTTCCTCTTTTATCAAACGATTAGCAGACCTAATGAGATTAACTTGACCAATGTCATGACGACCATGGATGACAGTGAACATAGCAGCAAGATTTTCTAAACAATATTGATGACCCACTGGATGGGAGGTGCTGTGCTAGGCATTTTCCACACACTAGCCACGTCATGCTCAGGACATCTGCAAAAGGCAGTTTATAATTAACTCTGTTTTAAAGAAGCTTAGAAACAGTGAGCTATTGCAGGTCTCAAAGCTACCTATGTCAGACACAGGGCGCAGACGTAGGCTGCTCTGACTCCAAATATTCTGCACATTCTGCATGTTATTCTCACACCACATGTCTTCTGCCTAATGTGCTAAAACAATTCAAACTCAATGTCCCTGGGCCATTCTTCAACACACACTAATTTTCACTTTTGTGGGAGATGATCCAAAAGTTGATTGCTATGAATTATTTTATTTATTTATGTTTTAATGTGTGCAGTTCTCTCACATCTTAAAGTATGCATGTTCAGCTCTGTAGGATTTCTTACAGGGAAACAAACACATATAAATCACCATTACGCTTTAATTCTAATGGAATACCTTTGTCCAACATTACTCCATGGACCAGAACTCATATACCTTTGCATATTTGTATCAGTTAAGCATTGCCTACCTATGCCATGTCAGTCCTTTATGAGTATGACCAGTACACAGGTTCCAACCATGTAGTGGTGCAACAAAATGTAGATACGCACCCTAGAGATCTAACACACACATGCATAAGGAGACATACACATAAATGTTTACAGTAGTACCTTTTTTTGCAAGAGTAAACTAATGTAACTTAAATGTCCATCAATGTGAATTGTAGTATATACATAATAGAATAATCAGCCCTTAAAATGAATGACCTAGATGTGTATGTATTGATGTGGATAGATCTACAAAATCTAGTGTTTACTTAATAAAAACAAGCTACAGAATTAAAATATGATTCCGCTTAATTAAAACAACCACAAAACAAAACTATATATTGCTGTATGCACCAGTTAATGTATGTTCATTCCTGTAAAAATATCTGGAAGACACACCCACACACTTAACTAGTGTTTATAGAGCAGGGAATACATTGGGGGGTGGAGATGCAAGTGTACAATTCTTCTGTTCTTCTTGATTATGGGAGTTTTATAAGAATGTGTGGCAGTCCCTCCTTATCTGAGGAGGATACGTTCCAAGATCCCTCGTAGATGCCTGAAACCATAGTCGGTACTGAATTCTACTTACACTATGTTATTTTCTTATACATACGATAAAGCTGAATTTTGAAATTACGCACAGTAACAGATTAACAATAATTAATAAAAGAATAATTGCAACAATAGACTGTAGTAAAAGTTATATGAATAGGGTGGTCTTTCTCTCTGAAAATATTTTATTGTACTCTACTCACCTATTTTTGGACCATGGTTGACCGTGGGTAACTGAAACCATGGAAGAAGAAACTGCAGATAAGAGGAGATGACTGTATTTACACATACCCATAGAGTAAATAAAAATGACTCAAACCATAAGTATGTCAAGAAAGAGTCCAAAAGCACCCACGTGCCATATGTGACTTCAGCAAATTTCCTAACTAATTCTAAGATTCATTTCAAGAGCAATGTCTCAAGTACTGTTGATAGGCAGTTATCACTTAGAAAATTCAACAATTTTAAAAATTAGAACATCCACAAAACACACATTTTGATCAGCTTCCTACACTTCATTTGCTTAATTCTGAGAAAGTGATGATTACTTGAAGGTCTATTTCCTATAAAAATGACCACCGCCTTATCCCAACCACTCTGCAAATATTGAGGCAGTTTACCAAATTGTGAACAGTATCAGAGGGAAGAAATCCAAATTTCATAATTAAGCACACTTCTTCTTGAAAAGGAAACAATTGTGTTCCTTGGGAAGCTGAAATGTATTGAAGGAAGAAGGTGAGACATAGAAATCACTCCCAACGATGTTCAATTATGAGGAAGAAAAAAGGTGTCTCAGTGCTTTCCTCCTTAAGGCGTCTCTGTGGCTTCTGGTTCCAGGAGCTCCACACTATCTCTACCAAATTAAGAGGAAATGGGTTGAGGAGATCGAGGCAGTGAAAGCAAATTGTCCATTCACTCTTGGCTGCCTCAGAAGTCATTACTGAACGTTTTCCACAGCATAATAAATAAAACTGATTGGGTGTGTGGTTAAGAACATTAAAGAAACCGGGAGCGCCTTTAAAGAGCATTGTACTAAGAGAGGAGTATTAAAAAGTGAGGCATTTCCTTTCTTCACATTTAAATGTGGTAGCTTGGGGGAGAAACCATACTTGAAATGGATAGGAGTAATTTTCCATCATTATGGAAACCTTAAACAACCTCTGACTGCTTATACCCTCATCTCTTAGCATCCTAGTAAATTGCAGTTATTTGTTCCAAACAAATAGAAAGGCTCATGCAATAATGGAGCAATTTAAGACTGGAAGAATACAACACCTGTAATTTAATTTCATGGCAGCTGGTTTCACAACATGCTCCTCTACCTCTGCTTATGACATGGGGTACTTCCCTCCAAGTGCAACAATGCTCCCCTCGCTAAACCGAGGGATCAAGATGATTAGTGGACCTTAAATAGATGACACCCATCACAGGCAAGTTGTAGCTCAGCCTCAGTCCCCCAGGCAGCTCAGCATCTACTAGGTTCTCAGGCAAGCACGGAATTAAACTCTCCCAACTCTGAGGGTGAAACACTGAGGGATTCTAGAAGAAATAAATGCTTCAGAAAAGAAAATGCCTGCTAGTTATCGCAGTTGATCTCCAATATACAAGACAATAAAGGAGATGGACACACACACACACACACACATACATACACACACAAATACACACACACACGAAAACCTAAAGTGTCCTTGGTAAAAGAACTGAAAATAAAGCACAAGACTGCTAATAGCAACAGCTGCTTAAAATCTGATCAGTGAAATGGAACAATATGAAGTTCATTAACATTTGCTGATTGTCTGCTACCTGATACAAGCCAGTATTAATATTAACATTAGGCAACTCTGGGTGAGCACTTACGCCTGTGCTAACCAACTTCAGTGAATTCTCACAGCTCCAAGAATTTAAGACCATTATTATCACTTCCATTTTAGAAATGGGAGAAATGGGGCTCAGAGAGGTTACATCACTCACCCAAGGTCACACAGCTGGTAAAAGAAAGGTTAAAGCCAGAGATTCAAATGCTGGTAGGTGATTTGTACCTTGTGCATTCCCCAGTCTCCTGTAACTTATTGATGTGCCTGAAGAGAAATGCTGCCAAATGCCATCATGAAAACAACTTGACTTTCGCCTAGCATTTATGAAGTGCTATCTCACACATGGTCTTATTAATTTCTTGCATCAACCCTTTCAGTAAGAATGGGTATTGCCCTCATTCTATAGATGAGGACAATGTGACTCAGATAAGCCAAGGGACATGCCCAAAGCTTTATAATTATTAAAGGAAGACACAGAACCTAAATCTAGCACATGAAATCAAAATTTGCTTCCTATGTAGTTCTGAGATTGGAGTATATGTTAACATTCAGAATGCTGAAGTCAAGATGATGTGGTCTCACATTGACTGGGCAGGCATATATTAAAGGGTGTTGGTTCTATTGGATTTGACAAGAGTGTATAGAACGTGGGATTTCCAGATACTTCTCTTAGCATCAAGACACTCCTAGAGATCTGTGTTTTATTGAGTGCATTCTATTTTAAGAGGTTCACAGGATTTGTAATCTTTTAATGATGATTTTTTAAATGGCTTAAATCAAAGAAGCAAATTCATGAAGGGAACATCAAGCAGGGAAATTTTTTTCCCTCAAGTCCTACAACCCATATTATCAAACTCAGCTAAGAGACGTAGTGATGTGGCCCCAATTCCTGTTGGACTGAACAAAGGGGGATGAATATGGGAATAAAGATAAAGACAAAAGAGTATATTTGGAAGAAGGGGTTGGGGGTTCTTTGCTTCCAGTGAACAAGGGCCCTGAGCTTGTAGGGCACTTTGTACTTATTGAGTAAAGGAGATAGGGAGAATAGGGTGGTTGTCAGCCAGCTGCTTGACTTGGTGCAGGTCTGCACAACTGCATTCTCTGCACAGTAGTCTCCAGATGTTCCAGTAGATAACCTCAAAGAGCACAGCACCAGGTAGTGATTGCACTCAGCATACCTTCTGGCAGCAGATGCAGAAGTGAGTTTGCCCACATCCTGCATTCATGATACAGTTTGCTGTTTGATCACATAGTCTTCAGTGGAATGCTGAGTTGGTCACGATCCTCTATCTTTCGTCTCTCTACAATGTAGCAATGGAAAGAATTAAAGTGAGACATAAAAAAGAACCTCCCTTTTTTAAGGCTGCAGGCAGGACCTGAACCATGATTGACATAAGAGGCAAAGACAATACTTAGAAAGGAGCTGAGAGAGGACCAGGATAACAGATCGAGTGCCTCTGATGCTGCTGATGTAGGTTGAAGGCTAGGATGCATCAGAGGAGGCAGCTTTGAGACGTATGGTTGATGTCAGTATCATGTGCCATGGATATCTACTTAAGACAAAGAGCAGGATTCTGAAACAAGGTCAAACTTCAGGTATACAGAAATTAGGGAGAATGTTTAGGACCACCACACCTCCAACCCTCCTTGTGTACAGAGCAGAGATGCACCTAATAGACATCTGAAACTTGCAAGGGGAGGTAAGGAGGACTCTGGCCCCATCTTCTGAAAGTTATCTTCAATAGCCTTCATCCCCCTGCATTCAGGAAGCCATAAACAATTCCAGCAACTACTTGTCTGGCCAGAGAGGATGCTACAATGCCCCAGGGTTGAGTATCCTGGCACCCAAGAGTAATGCTAAATCTGTGTTGGCATTCATTTATACAAATAGCTGAGGCAAGTGGAGAATACATGCAGGGGTTGAATGACCTTTACGTAGCAGAGCTGGGCAAATACCCTAACTGCAGGCCCATCAGCAAAGATGTACTTGTTCTCACCACACAATGTAGGGTAATTGCCTGGGCTCTGGAGTTATAGCCCTGGTAGCCAATCTTAGCTCTGTCATGGATTCCCTGTGTACTCTTAGTCCTCCTTGGATGCCCAGCATCCTCATATATGCAATGAGGAACCTCAGTAGCATTTCTATCTAGATTAAAAACTTAGGGCCAGGTGTGGTGGCTCATGCCTGTAATTTTAGCACTTTGGGAGGGGTCAGGAGTTCAAGACCAGCCTGGCCAACATGGTGAAACCCTGTCTCTACTAAAAATTTTTAAAAAATTGCCAGACATGGTGGCAGGTGCCTGTAATCCCAGCTATTCGGGAGGCTGAGGAAGGAGAATCACTGGAACTCAGGAGGCAGAAGTTGCAGTGAACTGAGATCATGCACTGCACTCCAACCTGGGTGACAGAGTGAGACTCTGACTCAAAAAATGTTAGTAGGCTAAAGAATCATATAGTACAATATAGAGTATAGTTAAAGCAAAATAATATGTTAGAGTATATTACCAAATCATAATTTTGCTAAACACAAAAGCTAGCCCAACATAGATATCTAAAAAAAAAAAAAAAAAAGTATTCTCATCTTTCCTTCTCTTCGTACCTTCATGATATAAAAGAAGATGATAAAGCGTGTTTAAGTCAAAGAAAAACATCCAACTGTATTAAGGGGAAATGCCACTCTAGCCATAAGATCATGGAAAAGCAAAACAGATCTAGAATGTATGCATACGTTTTTCTAGCTATAGCAATAGGTAACTAAGAGAAAGTAGCCATTGACTTTTGCATGCATCTTCACAAACAGCTTCCAAGGAAATCAGGTTAGGAACAATGAATGTTGTTGAGGCATGAAATATGAACAAAAACTCAACATCTACAATGATTTGCACCAAAGCATCAAGTTTTTGATGCTTCAATTTCAGGTAATTTTTATTTTCCTGATTTTGGGAGGGGGTTCATTTTTAATACAAAAAAGATAAATTATAAAAAAAGTAAACCATTAAACTTTTGTTTTTAAAATAAGTCCCGACTGAATGCATCGTCCCAATAGCAAAGAGGAGAATAAAGAAGACGGGTTCTTTTGAGTAATGAGTCACCTTTATTGGTCATGGAATTTTGTAAAGGCCACTCTGCTCCCTGAGTCTTAGTTTTCTTATCTCTATAATGGGGAGATAAAAATAATTTTTTCCTTATAGGGTGGTTGTGAGGATTAAATACAGCAATACATGGAATAAAATTAGGACAATAGTATAAAGTGATTGCTCAAGAAATATCATCATCACTGCTGTCACTGTTCTAGATCAATTTGTGGGCCAGTGAGAGTAACTCTCAAACAAAAGACGAAGACTGAGAGAGACTCATAGATGGCTGTAGTGACTTTTTGACTCATTTTAATCCTGCAGTTATAATTAGGTAAGTGATATGGGGAGATTTCAAATAATTGCTTTGATAAAATTATAAATATCTATTTCAGAACATGTTGATGAAAAGATACTACATTATTCCAGACATGCTGCCAGTGTGTGGAATATGTTTTTGTTTCTTTTTTTCTCAGTTCAAGTTAAAAAAAGCTTTTTATTGAACACATACGATGGGTTGGCTGAAGAGCCGGGCAAAGTGGATACAAGAATAAGCTTAGGAACTGCTTTGATGGTACATAAGGCACTCTTGTCAATACCCATGGTGACAGAAAACCTTTGTCTCTGAATATTAGCATTGATTATTGGAAAGAGGTCAACATAGTTCAGAGCCAAATTCAGGTGACTAAACTGGATAATCAAATGGAGGCCTGCTTTGAATGGAGTCAGATTTTCTTATGTGCCTCAAAAGAATTCTGAAAGTAATTTTCAAAGGGCTTTTGCAAATGAGCACTAGCAGAGTTGCTGAAATGAGGACATGGATTGCTAAGGTGACTACTTTGAAGAGGACAGCTTATGATTTCAACACATAAGGCCTGGTGGTTTTATCGGAAATCAGTGTCTTAAAACATTGCCTTACAGCAGAGACCACATTTTCTGTTTCTTTTATGTCTTCTTGTGCCACTTAGTATAGTTTTGTGCACACAGTACAAGCTCAATCAGGCACCTATTCTACCGGCTGTGAAAGATGTTCCCAGGTGGTGACCCATGCCTTAGCCCTCCTAATTTCTCTGGATGATACAGGACCTTTTCTTATTTCAGTCTTGCCAGACTCAACTGAAGCATAGCCCATTGCTTTCTGCTGATATTTTTTTTTCCTGCTATTCCCGCTACTACCTGTGAATGCTTCCTTTGATGCAGGAGCTTGCAGAACTCTTAGGAGAAGCAGTAGCTATAGAGAAACCACTAGACAGTATCCAATCGAGGGTAATGCGAGTCCTCAGCATGACCCAGGTTAGTGAATGGACAGGAAAAGTCCAGTTAGTGCCATCTCAATGCGAAATCCCAAAAATATCCTGGACTAATAATAAAGATAGGGGCTCTGGGAGGAACGGCTCAGAACTATTTCCAAAGGTAAATATGAACTTCAGAGTTTCTGACAGATACCTGATAGAATGATTTCCTAAGCTCAGTAAGGCATCATTGGCTTATAGTGAGTAAAGCGTGATGATTAAGGCAGAAAATAAGCTCTTAATCAAACAGATTTGGGTTCAAATTCTGACTGTACCCCCTGATTGCTATGTAACTGCATAGATCATACAACCTCTTGAAGCATCAGGTTTCTCATCTGTAATATAGGGAATTTAATAGTTCCTACCTCATTAGATGTTGCAATGATTAAATCAATAAAGCATTTGACGCACAGCACTCAACAATTATTTTTAGTTATCACTAGTATTATTAATTAGAAAGTCTTCAGACCATAACTTTTTGCTTAATCCCCTCTATCAACCTGCATGAGTTCTTCTTCATGTGTACTTACCATATATCTATACAGAAAGCTTTTTTCCATACCAAGTACTATTCTGTTTTCATGCATTTTTTAAATATTACTTTTCTCAATGAGAATTGCATTACTCTGTAAAGGCTTGAATTAAAGTAAGGATTTAAAAAGTGATTCCATAGCAATCCAAAAAGTTAAAAAAAAATTCATATTTGGTTTCATAAATGCCTTATGTCCCTACTTACTGAAGTGGCTGATAACTCTGGCTCTTAATTTATGTCCAATGAAGATTAAGCCTTGCCATGTGATGGTAGGACAGCAACATACAGCATGGCTAATTGGATTTTTAATCTTCACTAGTCTTTAGCAATGAACACACACTATGTTTGTTTGTTGACTGAAATGTTAAATTGCCAGCCAATTAAATGCCAAAGGGAGCAACTGGTTACCTGGATATTTACAATGATTCATATTTCATTTTCATGAAACACTTAAAATTATTTCCCATCTAAAATATAAAAATTGAAGCTACAGTTGAATTGAAATGAGAAATGTAAATACTCATCAGCCAAGGAAGATTATTTTTAAAGACGAATTTAAATGTAATTGCTCAAAAATTAAAATAAAATATACAGAATAATAAGATCTAAAACGAAGATAAATTTTAAAGCAAATGGAGAGCAGGGTATAATTCTACAGATATTAACTATTTAACAGCAGAGATACATTAGAGGTAATAGTCTAAACCAAGTAAAAGGTGATATTTGATATTCCTAATATGTTGACAGGACATCAGAAACTTCAGTGAGGAGAACCAAGAGAAAAAAAAAGTTGTAACAAAAGGAAAGAGTGCTTCTGAAAGTTCTAGTTATTGAGTTCATTATTTCTCTTCTCTTCCAAACCATTCTTAGCCCCCATAATTCTGTCATGATCACATGATCAAAATGCTTGAGTTCCTGAAAATAAGCTGTAGGATTTCAAGTTACAGGAGTGACAGGGAGCCTGGCCTCAAGCGGAAGTTGAAAACTACTACTTATTATGTGTGTGTCAGTTTCAGAACACTGGCAGAGAAGCTGGAGTTTGTTCTTGAGTGGATTATAACATTTTCCCACAAGGAATTTCTTGTGTGAACTCATTGAGCTATGCAGATATAAAACAAGTGCTCATTTACAATCGCTGCAAAAATCTTAGATCTGTGAAACAACCAAGAAAGAAGGTGCTTCTAAAATGTTAGGCTTTCAACTTATCAAGGTCAAATGGGTTCATCTTTGAAAGGCCTCTCTTTTCTCAGGTGCATTTCATTTTTTTCTAAGTATAAGTTTATCTGGACTATCTTGAAAACAATTGCTTAGGGTAAGGTAGGGGTATGTGTTTAGGCTTTTACTGTTTTTGTCAAAGGATTTGCTCAGAGGAGACCATGAAGTTGGACTGGGCTAGGAGAAAGATACAGGCCCGAGCTCTCTTTGCCTCATACAGAAGACTGGCCTGGGCCTGGCGCTGGGCTAGGGAAAGGACTATTGGTGTCCTCCTACTCATGATGTGGGTGAGCAACCCAGAAGTGAATAAATGTTCTGTCAGCTCCTTTGAGTGCCTCCCCTGAGCCTTGGCAAGCCAGGACAACAGAGTAGCAGGGCCTCGGTTTCCCCTGAGAGAAACAGATGTTCTTGTTGCCAGTTATCACAGAGCAAGAAAAGAGTGGTGGAAAGAAAAGGAGTGGGAGAGGTGGAAATGAGGAGGAGAGGGAAGATGGAGGGGGACGGAGAAGAAAATGGAGGGAGGAGAAGACAAATCAAGTCTTTTGTATTATGCCCTAGCAAACTCTATGAGCCACAGAAATCACTGTTTTTGAATCTGCAGTTGGTAACTTTTATCGGCTTTCTAGTAAAAAACATTTTTTTCTCTGTCTAGCCCTGGGGTTAGGACAAGGGCTTTGGAGCCATATGCCATGGTATGAAAGCTCAAAGGACTTCTGAAAGCCTTCTGAAATCGGCTAGCATGTAACCTTGAGAAAATCAGTTAACCTCTCCAGGTTTCAGTTTCCTCAAGTTGAAAAAACGTGAGCAAATAAATTCACCTTTCCAGGAGATATTATGAGAATTAAATAAGTTAATATGTATTGTACTTAGCACATTGGCTAATGCATAGTACACACTTCTTGCTAAATGTATAGCTAACATATTTATAAAAGTACTACTAAAACTGGCAAGTGATATCTTTAAAAACTTCTAAAATATTGATTGTATGTATAAAATGTTACTTAGCATTTAATTGAATTCTAGCTACTCAAAGTTATTTTAAAGGCATCTCAACAAAATTCTCTCAAAAAACAAAAGCAAGGAAACACAATATAAGGCTTTCCAAACCATAATGTTGGGGGGTCTTAGGATAATTGGCTAAAGACTATTCAAAGACAAAGATTTCACAAAGAGAAGCTAGTATGCCTAGCACATACTATAGAAAATTTGGGACCTACTAGGAAAAGTCCCTTGGCAGGTTCTCCAGCTGAACTCAGCCTACAGACTTGGAGAAACCATAAGGAAGGAACCTGAAGAGAGGGATGAAAGAGACAGCTCAGCACTGGCCCAGGCCTCCTGGCTCAGGGCCTGGCTTATAAATATATGTGAGATAAAGGAATGAATTAAGATACAGGAAGAAAAACTGCAGGTGACTGTGGACGGCTATTAATGTGCTAAGCTATGTCACGTTAAACTGAGAAATTATGCCAGGTACCTATAAATGACCTCACTGTAGCTAAATGGTACCAGAAGATTTCCAGTTTGTAATAAACTTGTGTTTTGCATGAATTATATTCATGCAAATTATATTATAATTTGCTTGAATTATATTCATTGATGTCCTAATGTGGAAAGAAAATAAAACATAGAGAGGAGGAAAGGGTGATGGGTATGGTCTTTGGACAATAAACCCCCAAATTTGGGGGACACTGGGGACAGGAGGTCCCTGGTATGGGATTATGTGAAGAGTTTTGCTTGGAGTTAGGTTGATAAATCACCCCTACTGCCTGACCTCAACACAGTAACCACTTAGCAAAATAGCTAGTCGCACTTACTATGTGCCTTCTAAGTGAGAGGCAATGGGATTCTTGTATGCATAACTTCAGGTTATCCTCACAGCAACCCTTTGCGGTAGGCATTATTGTTATCCCCATCTCACAGATGAAGAAAGCGATGCTTGGACTTTCTAAATGTCACAATACGTCTAGTTAAACGGTCAAACTAGAACTCAAATACTGTTCTGACCCTAAGATTTATCTATTTTTTAATTGTTACTACGCTTATATTCACTCAATGGATGCTCACTGTCTCCCTATATTAGGTGCAATGAGTGACATTCTTTTTCTTTTAAGCAGAAGATGCTAGTTTCACTCCTTGTGGAACACAAAATCTGGTTGAGAAATGAATACATGAAGTAGACAGCAGAACAGATTGATGATAAAGAGTACAATCTCTCAGTTCAGATTAACTGGGTTTACATCCCAGCTCTGCCAGTGCCCAGCTGAGGAACCTTGGGCATTTCACGTCTTTAGGCCTCAATTTCTTCATCTGTCCAATGGAGGTAACAATAATGATATCTACCTCCTCGTCTTGTTCTGAGAATTAGTTTAGTTCATATACCTAAAACACACAGAACAGAAACTATCACAAAGTACCCAATCAATGAAAGTTAACTAACTTTCATTAATACAGTGCTTTAGAGTTTCAAAACTACTCTTATAAGCATCATCCACGGCAACCCTCACAGCAACCCTGGGGTAAGTAGGACAGATGAGAACCCTGGGTACTGCTGAGCAAAGCTGTTATACTGTCATGGTAAACTCATCCCTTATACTCAGAGGACATTCATAACTTTTTCTCTCTTTTCAAGTCCTTGGCACCTCCCAGCTGTTGATTTTCCTTCTGCCCTTACTGAGTAATCAGAAAAGAACTTCCACAAGTTCCCAGCACTACCCACCTACGACTCTGCACCTGTGCCCACTCTGCCTTCTGTGTTCCTGTGGATGACGTATTCATGTTCCCATCTGTAGTAGGCAGAATAGTTGCCTCCCAAAGATGCCCATGTCCTAACCTGCAGAACCTGTGAGTAGGTTATATTATATGCATAGCAAAGGAGAACTAAGGAAGCAGATGGAATTAAAGCTGCTGTTCAGTTGACCTTAAAATAAAGCTGGTTTATCTACACGGGCCCAATGTAATCACAAGGGTCTTTAGGTGTGCAAGTTGGTGGCAGAAGGGTCAGGTCAGAGTGATACAGTCTGAAGAGGACTTGGTCCACTGTTGCTGTCTTTGAAGATGACAGAAGAGGGCCATGAGCCAAAACCTGAGAGTAGACATTAGAAGCTGAAACAGGGAGGATATAGATTCTCCCCTAGAGCCTCTGAAAGAAATGGAGTCTTGCTGACACTTTGACTTTAGCCCAGTGAAACCCATTTTAGATGACTGACCTTCAGAACTGTAATCCTGCCTTGAGGAATGGGAGCCAGGCTTTATACTCTCATAAGGACTAGTCATTCTATATCGACTGCCACTAAGGAGAGAGTGTGACCTTCGTGGGGGCAGCTCTCTTCAGGTGACAGTAATTCCCAGAGAAGGATTCAACTGAACATCATCACCTGTCCATGCTCCCAGGAGCCTCAGTACTGAAGGGAGATCTGAGCAGCGCATTACAGTATCCACTACACAGACTTCCCCCCTTCTCTTTCCTCCATCCAAAACACTCCTCCCCTAGACACATGCAACGCTCTCTCTTTTCCAACTCCTTCAGATCCTTATCAAATGTCACTTCTCAGTGAGGTCTTCTTTGAACACCTTATTCAAAACTGCATCACTTCTGCACTCCTATCACCCTCTGTCACCTTTCTTGATCTATTTTCCCCATAGCACTTACCTGATACACTTCAGGATTTTATGATTTGTGTATTTATAATCTTTTTCCTTATCTTAGGTTGAACTCTCAGAGGGTGAGGGCTGTTTGTATTGTTCACTGCTTTGTGTTCAACACTTTGAACAGCACCTGGCTTCTAGCAAATACTCAATAAACATTTGTCAAATGGACACATGTATGAGAAACCAAAAGATGAGAGACTCTGAGTCCTTGCCCAAGGTAACAGAACAAGTGTGAAAAACTAGTAAGATTCTGGACATAAGCCTAAATTTTTGAACTCTAAGTTCAGTGCTCCAAGATTTTCTTAAACAAAGGGGTTATCCTTGTTGACCTTTCTCTTCATTACATTATAGTTAGAGAATAAAACTAAATATGAGGTAACGATCAAAATGGTACTGTTGATCCCCAAATGAAGAACGAATGGAGGGGTGGACAATATTGGGGGTTAATCAGCAATAAGTAGCTACATTTTGACTTAAAATATATCATTTAATCCATTAAAAATACGATCTTCACAGAACATGATTCATTCAACAATGGTACACTGTATCTACTATATACCACACACTGTAATGAGCTCTGAAGAGAAAGTTAAAACAAGGTAGACACATCTGTCACCTCCTGGATTTCTGATAGCTATCCTGCAGGGTACATTTAGGCAATAAGATACATGTGTGTGTCCCGCATGTTCTCACTCATAAGTAGGAGCTGAACAATGAGAACACATGGAAACAGGGAGGGGAACATCATACCCCAGGACCTGTCAGGGGGAGGAGGGCAAGGGGAGGGAGAGCATTAGGACAAAGACCTAATGCATGTGGGGTTTAAAACCTAGATGACGGGTTGATAGGTGCAGCAAACCACCATGACACATGTACACTTATGTAACAAACCTACACGTTCTGCACACATATCCCAGAACCTAAAGTAAAATAAAAATAAATAATGATACATGTGTGTATCAAAATGGAAAAATGCTACTCATCTAAAATCTAACTTCGTCTTAAAGCTTGATATTTGATAGAGAGAAAAGTATGTTTCGCAACTCATGTTCTAGATGGTATCTGAAGCAATGAAGAGAACTAGCATTTTGGAGAAAGTAAAAAACCACTGACTATCTTGATAAAATGTTAATTTAACGGAAGTTATTTCAATTATAAAGACAGGGAAATGCTGATACTTCTCTTGTTCCAGGTGGTCCTTACATGGAAGCCTCCCCAGCAATGGAGGAATAACTAATGTAAAACGTTCAAAACTTATTCTGAAAATTACTCAGTCAGATCACTCACAGTTCCTCCCAGACATACTCCTTGCCTTTGGGTCTCAGCAATACCATGCTAGCAACACTGCAGCCCTTCCCAGGGTCTGAATGAATCAAGAGGCAGGGAAGGTAAGTGAAGTGGGTTGAATCGTAGCCCCAAAAAGATGTATCCAGTTCCAACCCTCGGTACCTATAAACATGACCTTATTGGGAAAAAGGATCTTTGCAGACATAACTAAGTAAAGGATCTCAAGATTAGATCATCTTGGATTAACCAAGTGGTGCCCTGAGTCCAATGACAAGGTCCTTATAAAAAGAAGAGAAGACACACACAGTGAAGGCTACATGAAGGTGGAGGCAGAGTCTGGAGTGATGTTGAATGCCTGTTGCCACCACAAACTGAAAGAGCCAAGGATGGATTCTCTAAAGCCTTCAGAGAAGCATGGCCCTGCTGACACCTTGACTTTTGAGTTCTGGCCTCCAGAACTATGGAAGAATAAATTTATGTTGCTTGAAAACACCAAGTTTGTGGTAATTTGTTATGGCAGCCCTATGAGACTAATAGAGTAAGTATCCTCAGGGTGATGAAAATAAACACCAGCACCTACGTTATTATCTACCCAAGCTCAAGGTGTGAGCAGCCATCATCTGTCAGAGAAGAATCTCCATGCATTCGTAATTTTGATTTATTCTCCTCAGAGTTGATTACATCTATTCTGATTTTTTAAAACTCAGTGTTCCATTGGTCACAAACGTTCCTAACTTCAGAAATAATCTAGTTTTAAACAAGTCAGCTGCCAAGTCAATAAAATCACCTCTTGCAAGCTAGTAATATCTGTGATTTACCAGAAACAGCAGGAAGGGTCTAAATCATGAGCACGGATACTTCAGCCAGAGGCACACCCACCACAGATGAACCAGAGAGAACTTGGAAGCTGTGACAGGTGGGAGAGGTGGAAAAAAACAAGAACAGCAAGAAAGCAATTTCAGTGGGATACTGGAAAAAGCAATCTAAATTTTTAGAGTGGAAATGCAATGATTTCAATGTCTGCCTCCTCCACCTATTACAAGTAATACTGACTCCTTCTCCTTTGAATTACATTTGTGCTCATCTCCAGTCTTACACACTTTACATTTAATTCCCTATGGTTTCACTTTACGGATAACTCAGTAATCTGTTTGAGGGTAGGGACTATGTTGAATTTTCTTTTCTCATGCCCTCAGTTTCTTTACAGAGCTAAGTAAATAATGAGTCATTAAGCGGCAACTATTAGTTGACGTATCTTTGTTTTTCTGTTCATAATCTGTTACTCTAATATAACAACTATTTTGACTACCAAATACCAAAGTATTGGCATATCAGAGTAATGGCAGATGTATAAAATATACAGGCATCATGCTCATATGTGTATCCACACAACCCACACACAAACACGCAACAGAAATACTTGACTCTAAATCAATTTTGGCATCAACTATCATCACATATGAGAGTTCTAATAATATGTTAGATAATTATTTTTCACACACAAAAAACGAGAAAGATAAAAGTATCTCCAATATAGCCTGCAATGAAATGTTTGCATAGATAACATTAGAACTGAAAGGCTCCCGTCAAATGCCCAAATCTGAACTATTTCATGCTGTGTTATATGTGATTAACTATAAGCCAACCCTAGTTCAAGAATACTTCAAATAGCTTTGAGAAAATTAATAATAATATATATTTAACCCTTACTTTAATTCAGCCACTATTCTAAATACTTCAAATTTATTGAATTCATTTACTTACTAAGTCATCAAATACTTACGGAGTGTGTCATGGTTACTTTTGTGTTTCAATTTGACTGGGCCACATGGTGCCTGGACATTTGACCAAACATTCTTCTGAGAGTGTATGTGAGGGTATTCCTGGATAAGATTAACTTCTGAATCAGTAGACTGAGAAAAGCAGACTACCCTCCCTGACACGAGTAGGCCTTCTCCAATCAATTGAAGATCTGAATGGAACAAAAAGGCTGAACCTCATGCAAGTGGAATGGAACGCCTCCTTCCTGGCAGCTTGAGTGAGGACACTGGTCTTTGCCAGTTTTCAGATTCAAACTAAAACACTGGCTCTGCTTGGGTCTCGAGCCTGTCTGCTTTCAGACTGCAACCTGCACCATTGGCTCTTCTGGCTCTCAGGCCCTTGCACTTATACTGGAACTACACATGAGCTCTCTCATGGACCAGTAGCTTGCTGACTGCAGATCTTGGAATCTGTAACTGTGCATAATCGTATGAGCCAATTCTTCATAGTAAGGCTCTTCCTGGATATACATACATCCTGTTAGTCCTCTTTCCCTGGAAAGCACATTCTGTTAGTTCTTTCTCTGGAAAACCTTTACTGATAGAACAAAGTTGGTAAAGACACTACTCTAGGTCCTGGGGCTACCTCTATGAACAGAACAGACAAAAAAGTCATGCCTTGCAAGTTTTATGTTCTAGTCATTTAATCTGAAAAAAAGAACCCTATAAACTGCCCATAATGATAGCTTTTTATCCCTGTTGTACAGATGGGGTGCTAAGAATTGCTTTAACCCCAGGCCCAGATCACTAATCAAATGGATTCAAGTTGCTATTGCAGTATTAATTTTATTTTTGCTTTTATTGATTCATGTCTCATCAGTTTCGCTACTGCACACTCTGTGTGCATGTGCTGCTTTGTGTGAAGTGTGCATACTTCTGCAAATAATTCAATCGAAAGCTAATTTATGACCTAAGAAGCAAAAGTGTGCCTTTTCTTCAGGAGTCAAAGTTCAAGAAGCAATAGAGAAACTTGCACAGAAACCTGTCTATAATTACTGATGAGACAAATACACTTTCGAAAACTCTTTGAAATAATGCTTTGTTTTCTTTTACAAATAGAAAAACAGTACAGAAGGTCTTTAGATCATATGATGGAAAAGAGTCAAGTTTTAGAAGTCAATAGACATGATTTTAGGTCTTAGTTTGACAGGAATTGTGAAATTGGTCTATTTGCTTAGCCTAACTATGCTTCCATTTCTGCTACGAAATAATAAAAGTATCTGTCTCCGAGGCAGTGGATGTAAAGCCCTGAGCACACTGCATGGGACACATTAAATTCTCAGTAGGTATTAGGTAAAAATAATGAGTAGAGATCTTTAGGTTAAATTTTAGGATAAATTGGATATTTCAATGCACAACTGAAAAATTAATATTAAGTCTGGCAGACACGAAGAAAATGAATTCGTTGGAAGAAATACAAGATGACCTAGTTGCCTAGGTCTGAGGGAAGGAATTCTGAGGTCTTTTAGTGAAAGCAAACAAGTTTTCACTAAGTGCCTAATTTGTACAAAGCACTTAACAGACATCACAGCTCCATCAGCTCACTGAATTCTCACAACTGCAATATGCAATTGGTACTTTCTAAGTAGCTTCTTTGTATCAGACTTGTGTTTGATGCTAGTGAGTTAGTGGTGAGCAAAATCAAAAGTTACTGGCCTCATGGAGCTTCCAGGCACCAGCAGGTGATGACTGATTGAATGAACAGCTTATCTGCCCAAACTTTTCAAGGCTTTGGAGGCCATGGTTTCTGTTGCAGCTATTCAACTGTGCCATAACAAAGTAAAAACAGAGATAGACAATGTGTAAATGAATGAGTACAATTATGTTCCCATAAGACTTTACTTACAAAAGCAGGAGAGAGTCAGGCTACAGTTTGCAGGTCTCTGGATATTGTAGAGCTCAACTAGCTCCCAGTCTAGGGAAATTAAGAACTTCAATAAACGGAGGAGGGTATTAAGCAAATTGTGTTTTGAAGAAACAATAAGGATCCCTAAAAAGGCAAGAAGTAAAAAGGGAACTCCAGGCAGAAGGAACAGACGGCTAAAATCATGGAAGCATTAAAGAACACAGCTTGCTCAGGAAGAGTAAGCATGAGGAGCCTTGATAACTGGGTGAGTGAGGTCAGAGAAAAATGAACAGAGAATTAAAAAAAAAAAAAAAAGCCTTTCTGTGCATATTTCTGTGGTGGTTAAAAGCAAAGTTCATATTATCTTTCAGTATTTCTAAAGGTCGAGCTGCGTTTCCCCTCCCAAAGCTAAATGATAACACGATGCAGTTCAAAAGCTGGTCATATCAAATTGCCATCTAATCATTTAATTAAAGCCCCATGCTAGCACCAGCCATCCTCAGGGCCCATTTTTCATTTGGGCACATTTCATTACACTTTTCAAAGCAAATTTGCCTTTTCAAAGGCAAAAAATGCAAATGACTAGGTTTGAAAGGAAATGCATAACATTCTGCATAATGACAGGGATTTTCTTGGAAAGCAGTAATGCACGGGCAGAGCTATCTTTAGGGGCTGAGGGTGGCTTATCAGCCCTATGGGAGTTCGACATGATATTTCATTACAGCGCCAGGGTGCAAACGAAAGTGAAATACCAAACACTAGGATGCAAACAGCCCTCCCTATCACTGTTTTCAGCATCACAGCAACCACATTTTCAAACAGGGTACGTCTTTTGGACCGGCAAGACCAAGGTAGACATTGACAAGTGGAGGACATTTATAGTGTGACCAAGAAAATGATGAAGAGCTAGGAGGAACTGACCTGTTCTAAGACAGGAATAGGAATATCATACCTAAAGGCCAATTAACATAAAGCATTAATAGGCAAATTCAGTCAC
Organism: Trachypithecus francoisi; assembly: GCF_009764315.1. NCBI lineage: Eukaryota > Metazoa > Chordata > Mammalia > Primates > Cercopithecidae > Trachypithecus > Trachypithecus francoisi. The sequence goes on from NW_022681465.1 coordinate 135,798,909, forward strand.
ATTAAAAAAAATTCCTCAGGAGTAGGAAAACATCCACTTTGAGGAAGTATAATGCATGTTGGTAGTATTCACAATAAGGGAATGAAAGTGACCTTAACAATATAAGTCAGCATCTTCCTCCTTGGGGTTTTTGAAAACCCTCAGAAGCACTGCTCCCCAATTACTTGTGTCTTTCTCCTTGAAAGATGAAACTCCAGCATAAATTTTAAGAATCTATAGACCCCAAGGTCAGAGGCAATTAGCCCAGAGAACAAAGAGTGGTACATAATGAATATCTGTTTATTCCTTCTTTACCATCAAGGAGACAAGAAAAGATTAACTTTAGGATGTTAGATAAGCCCTTTCATCCTGTGAAAGAACCTCCGGCAGCTAAAGTAGCAGCACCAGGGTGAGGTTGAGAATCCAGGCAAAGATCATGTCACAGGCTGTTCTGATTTGTGGTCAGAGGACATGTGGGTTCATTAGTACATTAACCATTGCTGGTTAGCTCAACTAAGGCCTCTGCCTTGGGTAAGTGGAAGACCTCATTCTATTCCCTCTACAGAAAGGATCCCAATCCATGCTATATCCAGGCAGGTCAGACCCTAACCCAAATGTATCATTCAGTTCAGAGCACCACCCACCTCAGAGATATGGAGAAAAGCAAGAGCACAGTTGGGCATTTGACATAGCCTATCTCCACTTTTATTTTTTTTTCGATTTCAATATTATATCAAAACATACATACAGAAAAGTGCACATATTATAAATTTACATCTTGATGAATTTTCACATGAGCACACCTATGTAACCAATAATTAGGCACACACACAAAATAACATTAACAGCATCCAAAAGTTTCTTTCCTACCCTTTTAGGATAACCACTGTCTTGATTCCTAACATCATGGGGTAATTTTTTATTTTATATAAAAGGAATCACATAATACATTCTACTGTCTGAATTCTTTGGGCCAACATCATATTTTTGAGATTTAAACATATCATTGGGTCTAGTTACAAATTGTCACTTCTCATGGATTTACAGAGTTCCATTATATGAATGTACCATGGTTTATCCACTCACTCTTGATGGTTGCCTGTGATATTTCCAGTTTTGGGCTATCAGGAAGAGTGCAGCTATAATGATGCTGTATACGTCTTTCAGTGAATATGGCAGATATTTGGATCTTGCTACTTTGATGTGAGAAAAAAATTGTGGTGCAGCATTTGACACAGCTTGTCAAATTCATCATGCTAAAATGTGAAATCCCCATCTTTTGTTTGGAGTATGAAAGAGATGTTCCTGATTTCTCCTCTGTCTCTGACCTTCTCACTGTCCTCAACACTGCTCCTGGCCCTGACCATCCTATGAAGTTCAAGACTGTGTTTGGGAGAAGTGAGCAGCACATTAAAGGAGCCTCCCAGCTCACATGCAATATTAACAGCCCTCATAAAAGGGACAACAAAACATGCTTTTAAAACCAGGTAAGGAGGTAAGGATTCTTTAAAGGAGGATTTTTAGGTGAGAGGGTTTTCTGCCTTCAGCACAGGAATCAATAATTATAACAGACTCCAACTATTTGAAGATTATCAAGTGGTAGCAGTTGTTGAGAGAGGGAATATATACAGCTTGTATAATTCAAGCCATCAAGTGGGAAAGGCTGGGGGAGTACAAAATAAAGGAAGATAAATTCTGCCAGGAGCAAGCTCAGGTATACAGGGGCCTGGAAGTTTTTGGGGAATAGAGATGTACGGACATTTGTTGTGTCCTTCCTAGCAACAATTCTCTCATGCCTGCTTCTTAATCATATCTGAAATTTCCCATCCATATTATTGGTATGGTGCTCATCCAACCCCTAACTTTAGAGGTGGATATTAATGGATGTAACCATTAATATCCATTTCTTTATCCATAGTGAAAGTTCAGGGATGGGTTTAACCACTTCTGAGCTAATCAGTGTAATTCCTTTCCCTTGCCATAGACATTAGGTTGATATCAGGACACAGGACCTGACAGTCCAATTATTGTGAGACTTGGTCTTTTTGTGAAGGCGAGACAGAGACTTTCTTGACTGTTTGACTGTTTCTAGGCTAGGTAGTATGAAGCAGAAGGTCTGGAGAGAAACACTAGGTCTGGAGAGAAACACTGGACAAAGCAGGTGGGGGGCATAAATTATACAGACATTGAGAACTGGATTAATTCAAAGAATGGAGTATAGACACAGGTTCTGATAATATTGTTTACGTCCTGGATGAAGCCATATCTTAACTGAGATAAACTCCTAGATGTTTCTTACACAAGCTAATAGATTCTCCTTTTGCAAACATCCAATTTGAGTCAAGTTTTCTATTGCTTGCAATAAAAACTTTCAAAACTAAACTGAATGATATCAGACCTGGGCTTAGAAAGTATAAGACATTCCACAAGTTGAGTTGCCATTACGTTTTATGCCAGGAGCATGCATGGGAGGAAGGAAGGATGCAAAGAAAGGTATGTGGACACACTTTCAAATTAGAAAGGCTGTAACATGATGGGAGGTAGTATTATACATGGGTTACGATCAATCAGTAATCCCCAAACTTTTTCTGTCAAGGGTCAGACTGTAAATATTTTCAGCTTTGTGAGTCAGGTGATTTCTGTCACAACTACTCAGCTATGCCACTGTAACACGGAATCAGCCATAGACAATACAAAAACAAGTGTGGCCGTGTTCCAATAAAACTGCACTGATAGACACTGAAATACGAATTTCATGTAATTTTTACCTACCATAAAATATTGCTCTCAATTTGACTTTTCCAATTATTTAAACATGTAAAATCTATCACTGACCTCTTAGAGCGAACACAGAATTTCTAGATTCAGCTTCTTTCTCCAACATACACTAGCTGCAAAACATTGAACAAATTACTTAATCTCACTAAACCTCATTGTCTCATAGGTAGAACAGGGAACATTGTAGTGCCTAATGCACAGTTTTGTTCCAAGAATTAAATAATTTAATCATGAAAACATTGAGCAAAGTATCTGATACACTACACTCAATAAAGACTAGCCATCATTCTTATGATTGATTATGAAGGTTCTTTGACACTAGTCTATGTATCTTAATAAAAGAAAACCATCTATGTTTTCTGAGCAGGAAATTTGCTCAGATCTGTGCCTTGGAGAGTTTACAAAGGCATCTGTTGGAAGAATACATTGGAAAAGGGATCTTGGTTTCAATTGACCTAATGTGCCACCGATTTAGCTTAGGAAACTTAGATGTCTTTCTGTATCTTGCTTTTCATTTCAATGTGCCAACCAGTATTTAGGAGAAGAAGGAGTGTTTTGTTTTTTTGGTGGGGAAGAGGGGCATGTGCCCAGTCCTGTGGTATGCATTTCTTTAGAAATGAATTTTTTCAGAGACTCAGGTGAGCTGATAACAATTTTAAAACTCGTGGTCACTTCTGGGTTGAACTGCATTTGTCGGTTTTGATAGTTTATTCATTGACTAATTAGTTCAGCCAAATCTTATAGACTATGTCTTTTTCTCTGAGACCAGATGGTACCCCAACACACAGGTGATAGGGAATAAGACCCCATACTGTATTTGTCAGACATCCCACTGGGTAACTGATAACCAAAAAACAGTTCAGTAAAGATTTGCATTTAAAGTCTCTTAAGGTCTCCTGATTCTCTCCACTACTCCCTTCTTCAACACACACTAAAGATCCTAACCCTATTTAAGATCATTAGCAAATCCCAGGCTTCATAAATATCACAGGGGAGCTAATGAGATGACTTACAGAAGAATTGCCGCTTACTGTAGAAGAGAGCACCAAGCTGGTTTGATTTTTCTGGTCTATGCTACAGGGAAATCAATTAGAGTTTGCTTTTGCCTGAATGATGCAAAGAAAAACCAGTATAATTTGGATGAATAAATCTGTTAAGCAAGAAATCTGAATCCATATTAATAACAATAAACATGGGCAACAGGAGATGTGGATTTTTAGCAAATACCTGCTTTTGACTTGGCCAGCCACCCAATAAGCAAAATGTATATGTTGAGTACCTACTGTGAGTAAGGCACTACACTAAGAACGTTACTTACTTTCTATTATTATTATTATTATTATTATTGAGACGGAGTGTCACTCTGTTGCCTAGGCTGGAGTGCAGTGGCACCACCTCAGCTCACTGCAACCTATGCCTCCAGGTTTCAAGCAATTCTCCCGTCTCAGCCTTCTGAGTAGCTAGGACTACAGGCATGCACCACCACAACCAGCTAATTTTTTGTATTTTTAGTAGAGACAGGGTTTCACCATGTTGGTCACCTGGCCTTGAACTCCTGACCTCAGGTGATGTGCCTGCCTCAGCCTCCCAAAGTGCTGGGATTACAGGAGTGAGCCACCGTGCCAGGTAAGAACTTTAAACATATGATGAAATCTTTATAATCACTATATGAAGCAAGTCCCTTTTTTTCACTTTTATAGATGAAAAAATTGAGGCCTAGAGAGATCTAGTATCTTACTCAAGTTCATAGAGCTTATAAGGTTGTAAACTCTGAAACCTCAATCTCTCTCTCTTCAGTCTCTCTTCTGCTGAGTCACTGAATCAGAGTGATCACAGGAGATCTCCCTGCTCAGGACAAACATGTGCTTGCTGCAGTTAGAGGACAGAGAGTTGAATATGGGTCCCACCTTGATGTCTGTCATGCTTGTTCTTTAACTTACTTACCTTGATTGCAATCATTTTCAAAAGTACTTCTTTAGAATGTTTCTCTCCCTCTGGACAGATGGATACTCTAATACCCATTTTATAGACAAAGAAACTGAGCCTGGGAGAAGTCAAGTAACCTGCTCAGGATCAGAAATGAGTCAGAAGTCAGAAATGAGTGGGTGAACAGGCCTTATTCTTATCCAGGTCTGGGTCCAAAAATCATGGTATTTCTAAGACTTTGAGGAAAGTTATTAAGGTTTCCTCTGTAATCTCATTCTTCACCAAGAAACTTCCATCTTTTTTTTAGGAAAACTGTATAGACATTAATGTAACTGTTAAGCAATTTCCAAGATCTTTAAAAAAAAAAAATTACACTACACACACACACACACACACACACACACACACACAGAAGTGTTTATGATAATACCAAGCTAATAATGTGAGTGTCAATTTCCTCATCTGCTAAATGGGGCTAATAATAACCATATCACTAGATTGTTGCAAGAATTAAATGAAGACAAAATACAAGTAAAGCATCAACGCCATAGTAGCTAAAGGGAAGACATTTGTCCATCTATCATTCCTTGAATGTCCATCCATGCTTTCACATATCTCCCTCCCCATCTCTCTGCCTGTGAATCACAGAAGTTTGCTGGCAGAATAGGAAGAGACACAGATTGGAAACCTGGGTTCCTGGCCCAAAACTATTACCAGACCTATGCTACTCTTGACATCTTTCCTGCCAGGTTCTATGATCCCTGTCCATAAAATAAGGGGCTTTGCTGAACTGCCTTTAAAATGTCCAATATTCTCAGAGTCCATATGACCTCATCATTGTTATAACGTGCCATCACCCTATATGATGGCTACATTCAGTTTCCCAGAGCTACTGGCCAAAGGAGGAAAATTATATACAGTTCTGTCTCAATGATCCAGCTGGTTTGGACAGCCACACAGTTTGGAGATATGCTATAACTAGTCTGTTTAGTGGCTGATGAATTTCATAAGATTATTTTATTATGGTTACATAAACAGTAACTTTTGAACTACTGAGACTATATTGCTTTTGGCATGAAAACTTACTTTGATTAAGGTAGGAGTATCAATCTCTGACTATTTAAATCTCTAGGAAGATTGAGAAGGAGATTGGGGACAGCACAACCCTATTTGCATTAATTTTTTTTTTAATGATTCAAAATACCATTTGGAAAATGGTCTTCACATTTATCAACCATATAACTACTTGGCAAACATTTAATTAAATTAAACTCTCATCAAGAAAAGTACAGTAGAAACAGAAAAGACTTGGGAAATCAGCTAGATCTGGTTTCAAATTCAGTCTCTGCCTTAACTAGCTATATTACTTTGGGCCATTAACCTCATTTCTATGTACCTCAATATCCTCAACTATAATATGAGAAAAATGTTATCTATCTTGCAAGGTGGTTATGATAATTAAATGAAATAAAATATGCACAACACCTAATACATTGCCTATGACTCAAAGTGCATGAAAATCAACATGCTTCTAAGAGGAATCAGGAGTTTTCTTCCACAGATCAGCTGTTTGCAGTCCGGCATTTCTTACCCCAGTGACCACCACCAGTCACCCGGGGGAATGTAAATATTTTTAAGAGTCACCCTAGACACCTTCCAACTGCATGCACCCTCAGTTTCCTATCCATGTTTCATCACAATGCTCTGCCCATTTTACCTCCCATATCTCTCTGATCCATCCACCTCCCTTCATGCTCCCACCCTGTCACATTTGAACTGTACTGTCGCACTTGAACTGGTTCCTTCACATCCACCCCTTCAGGCGACTCTCTACAAAGCAGCCACAGTGATATTTTAAAAAGCAAATTACAGAAAATTGCTCCTGTGTCTAACTCCTCCAGGCTCCCTAATCCTCCTATGGTGAAAACTTCCTCACTGTGGTCTTCAAGGCTCTGCCTGAGCTGGTCCCTGGTCACATCTCCAGCCCCATCTTATCTCGCCATCCACTTCCTCTTCTGGGCTTCAGGAACACTGGTCTTTCTTGTATTCCTTGAAGGTCCCTGGCACAACCCTCCGGATATACAATCTGCACTTATGCTTGGACACTCCACTAGCCAGCTCAGCAGAAGCCTTAAATCATGAAAGAAGTCATCCCTGAGGCCTCAGACTAGTTCCGCCCTCTGCACGTGCTTTCACAGTTCTTCAGGCTTTTCCCTTCCAGAACCTACCATCATTTGTAGTTGCATGTCAGTATGATGTTTTCACTTGGTGTTTGTCTTCCCCATTACACTGTAAATCCTAATGAATGGGAGGGATTATCTTTATTGTTCTTACCATTGTTATCCTGGTGACTAACACAGAGCCAGGCACAGAGTTGACGTTCAATAAATATTTTTGAGTGAATGACTAAAAGTTATCTCTTCCTTCCCTCTTGTCCCTTGTCCTTTGTCCTCTCCCTTCTCTCCTTCCATCCCTTCTACAAATATTTACTGAATGTCTATTCCATGCCAGTCACTCGATTTGGCAGTATTAACACGGTTTTACAAACTCTGCTTGAATGTATCCAATAACACAGACCTCATTGGTTCTTAAAATCTTCATTTGTAGACATTTCTGATATTAATTCTTCTTGAAAACAAGTGGAAATTTATCTGTAAACTTAACTTCTACCTATTTGTTGATGTGGTTTATTTTTTGTACCCAAAATCAGAAACAAATAAAACCACTGATATCTAGAAAAACTCTCGGTATGTGTTTGTTCACTTGGGCCACCATCTATATGGTGAGATTTACACTCTTTTTTTCTCTTTCTTTTTTTTTTTGCACGGCTCTTACATCTTCAAAGGCATGTCTTTGGGAAGACAAAAGATCATGTATTTAAACATTAGCCTAACTTCAAAAAGATACGCTAAAGGTTAGTTTACAAAGACAAGAAAAGGAGAAGAAAATATCACCAGAAGTTGGAGACAAATTCAGTGCAATCATAAATTTACCACATTTTTTGTCAGATTATCTGTCTTTGCCACTAGATAATGAGTTTCTTGAGGGTGAGGTTCATATCTTCACACTGTATGTTCTTATTGGAGCACTTAACACAGTATGTCTTCAATACCTATTTGTTGAACAAATAAAACAATTATGACTGTAAAAACAGCCCTGATTCTAAGCTAAATAATTAAAAGGATGTTGTGTTTTGTTCTCGACTCTCTATTTTTGATGCCATATGACCCAATAGCTTAAGGTAAAACAATGTCTATCATAGATTAAGCTTTTAAAAGCTAGAGAACAGTACAATTTGAATGGGAAAAAAGCACGTGTATATACAGATAAATGCACAGCACATGCCTAGTCACTGTCTGGAATGGCATCTGCAAACCTTTAACCACCACCGTTCATAAGAATGTTACTTGCCTAAGTAATGCACATATACACATTTAATTCGCCCCCATATAAAACCATATAATTTTTCCTTTGTTTAGGTTTTGGTTTGATCTTAATTTACAGTAAGTATATATTACTGTGTGACTAAAGGAAACAACTCACACAGCTAGTGCACAATTAGAGGAAGGCAATCAGGCTGCTAAAGGGTCTGCATCTCACGAGAAATGAATAGCCACAGAAAGAAATGGAGACATTCAGCCCAGAGAGGGCCAATGCAGAACAAACTATCTTCAAATACTTGCAGGGCTGTGGTCATGCAGAATGGTGCAGGCTGCCCTCTGCAGGACAGAAGGAGGACCACTGAACAGGTGGAAGGTTCAAAGATGTAAATTTCAGCTCTGAGGAAGTTTTTTCTCACCTGTGAGTTATTTGACAGTAAAGGGGCTGCTTTACAGTAAAGTGGGTAACTTTGAAGGAGCCAGTTTTGCATTAGTAAAAGTAGAGGTATCTGCCATGGAGAGTCTGTAAATAGAGTTTGAGAATCAGTAAATTCCTACATTTGAGTTCAAAATTGCATTGGTGTGTACATGTTTTCAGAGGAGTGGCTGTATAACTTGCTTCCACTTCCTGTAGGGTTGAGCAACCCCCAAAGAGGAACTGGATGATTACTTATTATTGACATTAAGGGGATTATTACACCTGTGAAAGTTTAATCGTCTCATCTATACCAACTATGAAAAATTAGAAAAATATAGTTCTGGAGTTTATTGGTTCCTCTTTTATGCAAATTATTTAATTTTTAAAATTAGTTGTTATGGTCCATTGATAACAACCATTATGTCTTATATATGCCTATGGTTCTCCTAGATCAAGCACAGTTTCTTGTACAAAATAGGTGCTTACTGAATTTTAAATAAATACATGAAGAAATAGACTTCCAGGGTAGATTCTTCCCTTTTCACTAACTAACATAGTAATTAAATTTCACCAATAAAGCAGAATTCTACATATGAATATATGATGGCATGATAATGATGATGACAGTTCTTGTAACAAAAATGTTATTGGGCACTATGTGTCAAACACTTTTGTCAAGCATTTTATATGCAATAGCATGTGTGATTCTCATAGCAATTACTTAAGGAAAAGGAAGCTTAGATTAGTTAAATGTATTAATACAGCTAGTAAGTGATTCAAACCAAGACAGATACACTATGGCATCTGAGCTCCTAACCTCTATGGAAAATCTACTGAGGGAGTAAGATTACCTGGACTTTGTCCTCAACTCTATCATAGCTGTACAAATAACTTAGGCAAGACACTTTTCTGTCCTTCACTTTTTAAATCTGTTATGTGGAAAACACACTAAGAAAAATCTAGAAGGCATTATGGAATGTTAATGAAGAACATAGACTATGATGACTCATTATGAACACGTTGTATTCTACATGGTTGAACATAATTGTAACACCTGCTTTAAAATCCTTGTCTGCTAATTCTAACATTTGGATCATCTTGGGGTTGCCTTGGTTTATTACCATAAGTATCTTCACATTTTCCTTTTGTTCATATGTCTGTGTCTAGGAATTTTGGTATGTATCCTGCATGTTGTACATCATAGTTTCTATCTGTGTTCTGTTTTGTTCCTCGGAAATGTGTTTCTGTCATTGTTATTTGTTTATTTTAGCAGGCACTTGACTTTATTGAAACTCCAAATTCTGTCTCCATTGCATTGGGCAGCCACTGAAATCTCTGTTCAATACTTTTAGCCTTCATACTTGCACAGTTGAGGGATCAGCCAGAGATTTGACAAGAGTTTATATGAAGAATTGGGGGCTTCTACTATTGTGTTGTCCTTTCTAGAATTCCCTCTCCCCTACTTTTCAACTTCTCAAGTTGCCCCAAATTCTGTTTTCAAATTCCTCTTGCCAGAAAGATTGAGAGTTTTAGCCCACATGACTGATTGATTAGGTAGGTAGGTAGATGATTGATTGATTGATTGATAGATACATACATACATACATACATAGACGATAGATAAATAATATACAAACAAAACTCATCCACTGCCATATCCCTCTTTCAAGTATTGACTCCCCTCCAATTTTGGTTTGCTTTGTTCAGTCTCCATTATCTTCATATAGTTCATGTGTGTGTGTATATATGTATAATACTGTATTACATATATAATATATTGTGCAGAATTTGCTATCTGTGGGAAGGTTGGTCCAATAGAAGTTATCCACCAGGAACATGGACTTTGACATAAGACAAACTTGAGTATCCTCCCCAAACTCTCCAGTAGATTTGAGCATTTTTTGCCATTGTGCTAATAATGGGTGACCTTCTCTGCCCTAGGAAGCCTTTTACTTCTGCTACATTTTACCCCAATGTACAATACATATATTTTCATTTTCTAAGTATGCTATAATATGAAATAGATTGTGAAACATTGTCTTCAAAAAAGCTACTTCACTTCCTATAGTGTAGCTTGACTTTTTTCATCAATTAATTGAATTATTATAAGGATTAAATGAGAAAATGTAGGTAATGCTAGGTACTATATGAGACTTTGAACATAGAGGCATTGAATGTATGAGACATTGAGCATAGAGGCATTCAGAAAAACCTTAGTACTATAGTGATGTCATTAAATTTTTAATGATCAATAAATATGAATGGCTATGTAATTATAATTATTTAAATAATATCAATGATTAATAGCAATATAATTATAACTGTGACAGAAGTTCCCACAAAATTATTATCCATAGTTTCCTGTCCCTTTACCTTGTAAGGAACATGTGCCTACTTGCGGGTTCCTGTACATGGCTCCTTGCTATGACTTAAATGTATCTTCAAAAGTTCATGCATTGGAAACTTAATCTCCAGTATAACAGTGTGGGAGATCAGGCATAATAAGATGTGGTTAGGTTATGAGGGCTGTGCCCTTATGAACTGATTAATGTCACTATCATGAGAGTATGTTAGCTACCTCGAGAGTGGGTTTGTTATAAAAGTCAGTTTGGCTCTCTCTTGTTCTCCTGCTTTCTTATACTCTTTTGCTCTTCTGCCTTCTGACACGGGATGATGCCACACAAAGAGGCCTTCATCAGCTGCAGTTTCTTAACCTTGGACTTCTCAGCCTCCAGAGTTGTGAGCCAAAAAAAAAAAAAAGTCTTTTCTTTATAAACTACCAGTATCTGGTATTCAGCTATAACACAAAATAGACTAAAACACTCCTCATGAAATGATCAGGATAATAACAATTGTAATAACACTAGTTAATGATTTGTGGGTTTTATTTATTTATTTATTTATTTTTTAAGATGGAATCTTGCTCTGCTGCCCAGGCTGGAGTGCAGTAATGCTCACTGCACTCACTGCAACCTCTGCCTTCTGAGTTCAAGCACTTCTCCTGCCTCAGCCTCCCGAGTAGCAAGGATTATAGGCATGCGCCACCACACCTGGCTACTTTTTCTGAATGCCTCCCAAGAAGCTAGGATTACAGGTGTGCACCACCACATCTGGCTAATTTTTTTTTTAATTTTTAGTAGAGACAAGGTTTCACCATATTGGCCATGCTGGTCTCAAACTCCTGACTTGTGATCTCCCCATCTCGGCCTCCCAAAGTGCTGGGATTACAGGCGTGAGCCACTGTGCCCAGCCCGTTAATGTTTTTAGTACTTACTATATTAGGTTTTAAGTGTTTTATGTGTATTAATTTTTTTAATCTTCAAATCAGCCCAAATGATGCAGATGTTAGTACATCTTCTCTGCCCAAGAGAATACTGAGGCTCAGGTTAGTCAAATACCTTGCCCAGGCTCACACATCTAGCATGTGTAGGAGCCAAAGTGTGAGTACAGGAAATCTATTACTAAAGGTCTGCTATCTCAACAACCACAAGTTAGAAGGTAAAGAAACAGAACTGGAAAACCAAAGAGGTTACACTTGTTTACACTAAAAGGAGCCACAGGATACTTGATGGAGAAAAAGCTGGATCTGTCAATTAAGAGGAGTGAGAAAAGAAAGGAAAAGCCCTGATAATAATGAGCTTTGAAGGAAGAGTTCTACGGAATCTGGAGCATGGAAGATGAGACATTTTGGCTGGGTGTGATGGCTCATGCCTGTAATCCCAGCACTGTGGGAAGCTGAGGCAGGTGGATCACCTGAGGTCAGTTCAGGAATTCAAGACCAGCCTGGTCAACATGGTGAAACCTCACCTCTACAAAAATACAAAAATTAGCTGGGCATGATGGTGGGTGCCTGTAATCTCAGCTACTCAGGAGGCTGAGGTGGGAGAAACTCTTGAACCCGGGAGGAGGAGGTTGCATTGAGCTGAGATGTTGCCACTGCACTCAAGCCTGGGCAACAGAGCAAGACTCTTTCTAAAAAACAAGAAAAAAAAAAAAAAAAGATGAGACATTTGGATATGAGCAGACTTGGAGATGAATGGAATAAGAATCTCTTCAGATAGATTGGTATACAGCATGCATTTTAGTCCTTTTTAGCCAGGTGTCAAGACCCATGATAAAAATGTAAATTGTTTTTTAATTATTTTTGATTTGCAGTGCATGAGATTTTTTAAATTATTACTATTATTATTATTTTGAGACAGAGTCTCTCTTGTCACCCAGGCTGGAGTGCAGTGGCATGATCTCAACTCACTGCAACCTCTGCCTCCCAGGTTCAAGCAATTCTCCTGTCTCAGCCTTCCTGGGTAGCTGGGACTACAGGCGCATGCCATCACACCCTGCCAATTTTTGTATTTTTTCAGTAGAGGCAAGGTTTCACCATATTGGTCAGGCTTGTCTCGAACTCCTGACCTTTGGTGATCCACCTACCTCAGCCTCCCAAAGCGCTGGGATTACAGGCGTGAGCCGCTGTGCCTGGCCTAAATTAATTTTTAATTAAGAAATAAAAATTATATATATTGTGTACAATATGATATTCTGAAATATGTATACACAGTGGAATGGCTCCATGGAGGTGATAAACATAGTCATTACCTCACATACTTATTTTTTTTTTTGTTTTGAGAACACTTAAACTCTATTCTCTTAGCAATTTTTCAAGAATACAATCCATTGTTATTTATTATAGTTGCCATGCTCATAGATTCATAAATATCTTGAATTTCTTCCTCCTAACTAGAATTCTTTATCTTTTGACCAACATTTCGCCAAACCCTCCAGTCCCTGGTAACTGCCAGTTGACTCTCTGGTATTGTCTTTTACTACGTTACAGCATGTTGACAACGGTTGGCTATTAGTGCAGCTTCAGATAGGTGATAACGGTAATGCTTGATGACAAGGATGATAAAGGGGAGAAAATACAGGATTTGATGTTTAAATCCCAACTTTGACTTCTATTAACTAGTTGGTTTCAGGGACAAATTACTTAAACTCTCAGTTTAACAGTTGTCTTATCTGTGAAATGGGGATAATAATGTCCACTTCGCAGGTATATTGGTAGGATTAAATGACATAGTGCATACATATGTAAAGGACTTAATATACTGTCTGGTGCTGCAGGGGATGTAAAACTGTTAGCTCGGTTTCCTCATCCTTTCTCTTCCTTCTCAAACTCTCAAGTCAAAACATTCACAGTGGGGAACAGCTACTAGCTTAAGGGAAAAACCATTGTCATAATATTAGCACTTTGATAAATGGCCCAATTAAGAACATTCCTATTAACTTCATCTATATTTCAATACACTGTACATGATACCCAGGCCAATGGAAGAGAAGAAAAGGACAGGGTGATTAATGAAACACCAGTAACAGCCAGCCTGACACCTCATAAACAGCCACATGTTTGTTTACCCATCTATAATTTGTTTATTTTTCCTTTTTGAGGCCCAAAACTCAGAAGGAGCTGTCAGATGAAAAATTCAAACTCAAGTGATTCCCTAAGCATTCTTATCCTGGGGCAGATCCCAGTTTGTTTCAGACTGACAGCTGGCACCTGTGGCCTGCAGTGAACTACTCTCTGACACTGATGGAAAGAGACAGGTGGCAGGGCTGCCACTAAATGCCGTATTTGATTGATAAAGTGATCTAAGTATCACAGGCACCAAGAATATCATTAGCAATCACTGCTTCCTCTGTAGAAAGCACCCCCTGGGTCAAGAAGGCAACAAAGAACAGCTTTTGAGTGTCCGTATGTGCAGCAATGTGCATGCTTGTGTTCATGTTTGTGTGCGACCAGAGACAGTTTCCATCACTGTGGTGCAAAGAAAGGGCACAGGACCTGGAGGTCGGCATTCAAAGCTGGGTTCAAATCCTGACTAGCTCATTGACAAGCCTCAGGCCACAGGTAAATCATCAAATTTGTGAATCTCAGCTTTCACTCTTCTCATCTGTTTTGTATATTCTCAGCAGTGAAATGCCATTTCCTCAGGGAATCCTCCCCTGAACACCCCAATGAGGCAAGATTGAATCCCTTTACAATGCAGTCCAACACCACATTGCACAGTGTCCATGTCACATTTGTAGTCAGACATAGGTTTGTTACTTATCAACTTAACACCCATCTTCCCCACTTAATTATAAGCTCTTTGAGGTCAGAAACTGCATTTTTTCTTGTCTAAGTTGACCACAGTGCTCTGAATATCCATATTCCCCAAGTTTGTTCATCCCAGCACAATAGCTATCCCAAATATTATCTCAAGTATTCCCTTGAAGATCTTTGGACTCCCCGAAGATCTTTCTGCAAAAACACTCATTCCTTTCTGGCCTTTTCTCTTCCTTTCTACCTCCACTTCTTTGACCGATGCAGGCATTTCTTCAAGTATCCTTCCGTCCTTTTTAGTGTAAATAAGTTTAACATTCTGCTTTCTTCAGTTCTGTTCCTTTATTTCCCAAATTACAGTTTTTGAGAAAGTAGGCTTTAGGAGGAAGTTACCTGGAATCAAACCTTGGCTCCAGCACCACTTCAAAATGTGACCTTGATGGCAGCACTGGCCTGCCTGGAGCAGCTGCTGCCAAGATGCTGGCTGCACTGGAGGAGGCATGGCTTGGTGGCACACTCTATGGAGCCAGTGGGAACCGGGAACAGGCAGGATCCCCACCCTCCCAGGCACAGCTGCAGCCATCCAAGTCATGCCTGCAGATCCGGGCCTCTCTGTGCTCTCGGGGCTGGGAGCAGGCACCCAAGTCTGCATGCTTGGGGTCCTGGGAAGGCTTTCCCTGGCCCCGCAGGCTCGGACGGGTCTGCTACCCTTGTCTGGCCTCTCCCACTCCCTTAGCACTCGCTCTAATCTCGGAGTGAGGGTGGGCCCCCAGGTGCTGTTGCAGCCTGGCCAGGTGTGCGCACGCTCGGGGCCATGCTGACATGCCAGCCTCCTGCCACCTCAGCCCCCTTTGGACTTTGGCCACCAACGAGCACGGGAGGGAGGCTGAGTGAGTGGGGGCAGCTCAGAGCTGGCATGCAGGTGCCCCTGGACATGAACAGCCTGGGCTGTACAGAACAGTGGAAGGCAGACAGACTTCTGGTTAAAAGGGGGCGGGTCCCTGGTGAAGCCCTACTTTCAAGCTGGGCAGGGCCTAAAGCCTGGGGGCTGGACTGCCAGTCCCGTGGACCAGACTGGGAACTTGTGGTGCTTTTTGTGGGCCCGCCCATGGCCACCCATAGACCAATCAGCATGTATCTTCTCTCCTCTGAAGCCTATGAAAATCCCAGACCTAGCCAGACTTGAGCACTCAACCTGATGACCAGCAGAGAGGAGCCACACACCCTAGGGTCTCCTCTCTGTTGAGAGCTAAAAGTATCACGGGACGACCAGCTATGGAGAGGAGCTACCCACACCAGCGTCTGCTCTCTGCTGCGAGCTGAACACTCATTGGGACATCCTGGCTGCAAATAGGAGCTATCCACCCCAGGGTCTCCCCTGAGCTGTTCTATCACTCAATAAATCTCCTCTCCGCCTTGGTCACCTGCCACTTGTCCACATACCTCATTCTTCCTGGGCGCAGAACAAGAAGTCGGGACCCGTCCAATGGCAGGGCTAAAAGAGCTGTAACACAAACAGGGCTGAAATGCACCCCTTTCTCGCCACGTTGCAGGTGGCAAGAAGGAGAGAAGAGAGAAGGAAAGAGGAGCAGCGGCCCTTCAGGGAGCCCAGACCTAGGAGCTCCCTGAGCCAAGACTGTAATACCCTCTTTGGGCCTCTGTGATTCCTGGCATCTCCAAGCTTCCAGGCGCCACTGCATTCCCTGGTGCCAGCCGTGGAAGCTGCTTGTGGTACACCTGGTCCAGCTGTAGCCTCACAGGGAGCCAGCACCTGTGCCGGTTCCTGGAGCTGTCTGCCCTGCTGCAGCCGGTGTGCCTGACTGTGTGCAGTGGCCGGACCCCATACTTGCTCGCTCACACAACCCTGACAGCGCTGCTCACCCTTGGCAGGTGTTGGATCCATGCTGGTAGCGTGAGCCAAGTGCAGCCTGTTGGGCTGAGTGGTCCCAGTGGGCCCAAGCAAAACTCATGCAAAAGCACCACTAGTCACAGAGGTTTCCAGCTGGAAAAGCAACACCCCAAGGATCCTGTAACAACCTTAGGCAAGTGATTAGACATATGAGCGTTCCTTCTTGTCCTCATGCTAAGCTAGTTTGCACTTGCTATTCCCTTGCCTACATGCTCGTCACCTTACTAATTAACTGGCTGTTTCTTAAGGTTCAAATCAAATATGACTCCTTAGATAGCTTTCCCTGAGCCTGCCCCCTTCACTTTCTATCTCATTATTCTTTTATGTTAAAATCCAACATCATTTATTGCTGGCTGATATTATCTCATTTATGTAATTTTTTTAGCATCAATCTCCTCCCACAACAATGAAGTTCCATGAGGGCAGTGACCTCTCCTATCTTGTCAACCACACTATCTCAGCCCAGGGGAAAGAGACCAGAAAGAACCAGACATTCAACAAATATGTTTTGAATGAATGAATTCAGTAACACACTAATTAATGAATACATGAATAAACAAAAGTCACTAGGATATATAAAAATGCCTTATTTCAGTCAAGAGTCTTAATTGCAAGCAACAGAAACCAATTCTTGCTGATCTAAGCAGAAAAAGAATTTGTTCAAAGGGTACTAGTTGACTCACAAAGGAAGCAGGAGGATTCAGAATCACTAGGGACTTAGGGCCAAGTATATTGCCCCAAAAACTAGTCACAAAATGACATGCTGAGGACATCACTGTGGCCACCATCCCCAAGCACTGGACACAACAGCTTGCATAAACAGTTGTCTATTTGTGTACATTGGGTGCTGACTATAGCTCCAGGAATCCATCTTACTGCAGGAACTTACTTACACCAGGCACTGCCACAGCAGTTCCTCCATGTCCCAACTTCATCATGTCATTAGCCCACAGTTCACATCTGGGGTATGTACAATCAATGGGCAGACTGTAGGTCAGATGGCCCCCCATTCTAAAAATTTGGGGAAAGGAAGTAGCCAACATTTTCAGCTTCCATAATGGAAGAAAAGCCATAACATCCTAAATCATAGAGTGAGGAGTTTTCCAAACCAGGGAATAAGGTTCAGATGCTGAGCAATTAAAAATAATAACAAATTTCCACTACAATGCTTAATAAATATTAACCACAAAACAATACAAGTAACAAGAGCTTCTTCCTTGCAAAATAACTCTCAAGCTACTGAAAAAAGAGAAGACACAAAGAAAAACTACTGCTTAATTCTTTTAAGTTGTACCAAGTTGGAAACACTCATTTTATAACTTTTTCATGAGTTATTCTGTTTGTCAGGTAGTGGGATATTAAATGTGCTTGAGTATTGATTTGAGGGAACTCTTGTCCTGCATAGTTCAGTGCTACGCAAAAAAAGATCGTTAAAAAGGCTTCTTGCCAACGCAGCTCCGGGATGTGAGCAAGATGCCAACTAAGTCAGGCCATTTTCACGGCTTGCTGCTCACTAAGGAAAAGAAATCCTCAACTGCTTTTCAAAAATGCAGATGTCAAATACTCTTTACAGAGACAGCTGCTCACTTCATGTGGTCCTGCACCTGGCAACATTCTCTACCTAGGCCAGATGACATAGGAACTTTGAGGTTTGGATTCTAGTTGCAGCCCCGTCTCTAACGGTGGATAAAGCAACACACTAACCCTCTTGGTTTTGCTTCCTTATTTATAAATTGGAAACGTAATGTAATAGAGGCAGGAGCAAGGGACCTGAAAGGTCTTTCCCAGACCTGATACTCTATAATGAGATAAAGAATATGATGGATGACAAGGAAAAGGTGAAAACAGAATAATAAATCCAGCTTTTCGCAGTGGTCACCTTAAATGTCTCCATCTTTTTGCACATGAGTCAATGTTCTGGTTTATAAATAAAAGCACCTTTTCCAACTGTTGTAGACCCATCTGATAACTACTTTAGTTCATGATTCATTAAATGCAAAGAGATGAACCAAATGCTCCTAACATTTAAATCAGGGGAATTAAAAACATTTTACAAATCAGCGAAATGTCTCATCACACTGGTGAAACATTTTGATCCAATGAAGGGTTCAGTTTCAGTGATTAATCAGACACCTCTATGGACTGAATTTTGTTACAACAATAGCCCCAAAAACCAGTTATTTTGAGGATCAGTAGATGAAAGTATCTATGAACTAAAACACATCAAAGTAATACATGAAATGTTGTCACATGCAGAATATAAAGCTAACTTAAATATATTCCTTATGATTACCTCTATTGATATGAAATTTGCCTAGGAGAATGCCTTTGGATGACAACTGTTTGATAAGTAGAGGCCCAGATAATGTCCAGAGTCAAGTTTGCCACCCAGTGTATCCAAGCTCAAGCAAATCTATCTATTCCCTCAAGAAACAATTCAGGAAGAAAGTCTACAGTTGGGAAATAATTACTTAATTAAATATATAAATGAAAAGTGTACAAAGTGCTACACTAAAAGAGTATAGTGCTGTGGGAGTACATGACAGGCTATGAAACTATTCAACTGTTGGTTCAACCTGGAGAGGAAGTGACTTGTGCTATGATCTGAATGTTTGTCTCTCCCCCAAAATTCATATGTTGAAATCTTAACCCCCAAGGTGGGTTATTAGGAAGTGGGGTCTTTGGGAAGTGATTGGATCATGAGAGTGGCACCTTCATGGACTGGATTAATGCCCTTACAATAGAGGCCAGGGAGAGAATCTTCACACCTTCTACCACATGAACACACAGGGAGAAGGCACCATTTATAAACCAGAAAGTGGAACCTCATCAGACACTGAAAATGCCAGTGCCTTGGACTTCCCATCCTCTAGAATTGTAAGGAATAAGTTACTGTGGTTTACAAGCTACCACTTCATGGTACTTTGTTACAGCAGCCCAAATGGACTAAGGCGACTTGCATAAGAACAGACAGATAGTAAGCAGCTGAAAGCAAATCTGAACTCGGGCTTTCCAATTTTCAAATGAAATGCTAAGGATAGCTAACATACTTCCAGACTTAATTTAACCTGGAATTTATTCAGTTCCAAAATGCTAAGAATACTTGCTTATGTTATTTAAGAAAATGTATTAGTGGGATACCAGAAACACATGTTCAACACAACTATTGCTTAATTTATTTAATCGCCCCCAAGCACTTAAAAAACAAAAACCCCACAACTTTGAATCCTTATAGGAAACATTTGTATAAATGACATTAAATGAAGATAACTGCAAAGGATTTGCAATGTTTCGGGCGCATGTGTAACTGAATCTACTTAGGTTGAAATATATTCATAGACAAGTGCTTCTGATGTTAAAATAAAAAACGGGAAAATAATCCATTAAGACGTTGAAGCAATTTTCAACAAAATAGTTATTTGAATGGTTGCTACTTCTTTCAGTTTTCTTATAAACCCCCATGGAACTCAGAATATAGAGGCATATAATAGTAAGTTTTATTCACTGAAGATAACCCAGCAAGCTTTTACTTTTAAAAAGCTTTAAGAAAGCTAAAAATAATGAGAAGAGCTTTTCTTTTCTTTAGTGTTTGGTAAGTTTACCTTCTCTGTGACTTGGTTCAAATACCATATAATTATTCGGTTTAGGAACATATCTCATCAACATATTAAAAAACCCACACAACCATTTATAAATGTTAAGCTATCCTAACCATTATGGAAGATCAGAGTGCTTTGGCAACAATACATGAGAAGAAAGGAGGAAAAAAAAAAGAGTAACTTCAAAACAAGATTATATGAGGCTTAACATAAAACCTGGTACAAATGTCAAGGATTAAGATTACTATGATCATTCCCATTCAAATGTGACCTTTCATCATAAAGTCATTTCAAGTAAGGAGGGTAAGAATACTTTAATCTTAAAGTTTTTAGTGGTTCTTAACAGTTACAGATATGAACAATATTTGATAATTGCAAAATATTTTAATTGGAAAGAACCGTTCAGAGCATCTATTCCAGTTTCCTAAGTAATGACATTTGAGAAGAGTGCTAATTTCAGACTATCATACATAATAAATGTGGAATAGAACTTATTAATTATGAAAAATCCATGAGCTAAAATACGACCCTACTCCCAGACCTCCACAAGTCCCTGAACACCTAAGTCTACTCCATTCTTTGAGATATGGCTCACTGACTCAAAGAAGGAAGGGCTCAAAAGACCATTCACATTAGCCATAATATTCCAACAATATCACAGAACCTATTGTGTGTTTTTCTTTCTAATTCACTCTCTTCCTCTCTTGCTGTCCTCCAGACACAAGAGAAACATCTTGCTTGCATAATACAGTATGCTCAATGGATTGGATAAACTTTTGCTTCAGTTGTTGAAGTTGTTCAATCCATTCATCTCAGACCCATTCCATTTCTTGCACATCATATAAGCACACCCCATTGACTAAGAATAGTTTGTCATTATTTTTCTTATGCAAAGGACTCTTTAAGTTGTACAGAGGTGTTTCTAGATATCAGAGAGTTAATACACTGTTAGAGAAATACAATGATGAATAGAGAAATGAAAGAATTTCTTATACTCAAGAAGTGTTTGAACTTTGGCAAGAGGGGTGGAGAGTTGAAAAGCACATAGGGAAGACATATGTATCACATACTCTCAAAACAAGTGAGGCCTCATTGATGTTGTATAAGCAAAATCCTACTCAGCACAAAAAAAACAGGAGTTCAATCTGCAAGACCCTCTAAATTTTGCATAGAGGAGACATTTGAGCTTTAAAGGACACAGACTTTTCTGATGGAGAAGGGAGAGAATGAATTTCTGAAGAGGGATCAAAATGAGATAAGTAGATAAGTGCACAGTGAATATGGGAAGTTGTGTGGAAATGGTACATAATTTGGAATCATAGTAGGCACACGAAAAACTACTTGTGTGAATTATTATTTTGGTAAAGGCTGTGGAGCAGTGACCAGGGGTAAATGGAACTAGGAAAAGAGGTTGAGATTAACTTTTTAAAAAGAGCTTTGAAGTCTGTGCCATAATAGAGAGTCAGCACTACATCCTGGAAGCGATGAGACTCATCAGAAGTTTTGCAGAGGGGAAGAATTCAGATTTGTGTTTTAGAAAGATAACTTAGGGGAAAATGTGGGGAGAGATGGCATAGAAGAGATTAGTGAGTGAGGCTACTCTAAGAACTGAGCTATCTTAAGAGTGGAAGCTAAATGTGATGTGTAAATCAAATAGAGCAATGGCAGAGGAGGTAAAAATGGGAATTTGGAAGGGAACTATGAGGTCTGATTGCCAAGTCTGTGAGAAATAATAAGGGAGATATAGAAAGAAAGAATTTTAAAAATGCTCTTTTCTGAATAACTGAGTTTGCACAAAAGCATCTACTGAGATAAGGAATTCCTGCAGTTGTTCCCTCATTCAGACCTCTGAGCAAGTATGTACAATGCTAGCTACTGGAGATTATCCAATGAAGAGAAAACTCAGGCATCATTCCAGACTCACAGAACATGTCAGACTTCAGATCAGTATTTCAAGTATGAGAGTAAAATTATTCTCCACAATCGAAAACAGAAAAAAGTCAGTAAAACCTGTAACAAATTAGAATTGGATTAGAATTAGAAGGTCATTACTCTAGGGATTCAAATTAGAAAAAGAAAATATTTTACTTTTCACTATGTACCCTTCTGTATTGTCTGAAAGTATTATAATGAGAAAATATTACTTTTAACATTTAAAAAATAAATAAAGATTAAAAAGTAATTAAAAATACATGTAAAGTTCAAGAGACATCCCCTAACGTAATCTCAAAAGGATTCCGAATATAAAGGGAATTCATACATATTTAAAGATGTCCTTGGAGATGCTTGCTTTGGTTGTTGCATAAGATATGCTTAATTTATTTGTCCTTAATGTTACTGGAAAATTTGAAAGAGAGAGAATCCAGTTTTTAAGTTGTTTGCTATTGAATGTGAGATCCTAAAGACGTTCATATTTTCTTTCAAATGTGCTGTATTTTTTTTTTTTTTTGACTTGACTTTTTTGTTTTGTTTTGTTTTTTTGAGACAGAGTCTCGCTCTGTCACCAGGCTGGAGTGCAGTGGTGTGATCTTGGCTCACTGCAATCTCTGCCTCCCAGGTTCAAGCCATTCTCCTGCCTTAGCCTCCTGAGTAGCTGGGACTACAGGCATGCACCACCACACCCAGTTAATTTTTGTATTTTTAGTAGAGACAGGGTTTCACCATGTTAGCCAGGCTGGTCTCCAACTCCTGACCTCAGGCGATCCGCCCGCCTCGGCCATCCAAAGTGTTGGGATTACAGGCATGAGCCACCGTGCTTGGCCTTTTTTACTTTTCTTTTCTTTTTTTTTTTTTTTTTGAGACGGAGTCTCACTCTGTAGCCCGGGCTGGAGTGCAGTGGCCGGATCTCAGCTCACTGCAAGCTCCGCCTCCCGGGTTTACGCCATTCTCCTGCCTCAGCCTCCGGAGTAGCTGGGACTACAGGCGCCCGCCACCTCGCCCGGCTAGATTTTTTTTTTTTTTTTTTTTTTTAGTAGAGACGGGGTTTTGCCGTGGTAGCCAGGATGGTCTCGATCTCCTGACCTCGTGATCCGCCCGTCTCGGCCTCCCAAAGTGCTGGGATTACAGGCTTGAGCCACCGCGCCCGGCCTTTATTTTCTTTAAAAGAATAAAGACAAGCCACATTTATTTTGCTATAAATGAAGATTCAATTAATTGATACATAGTGCCATCCAAACGTGATATCCTCCTCTGAAGAAGCAACTCAATTTTCTGCATGTGTAATTAATTTAAAAATCTATGACTACAAAGGACCTTTCCTTAAAATTTCTGCATTAAAAAGGGCCACCTAGGAAGTGGGGTATCAAAAAATAGCTACCTCCCTTCTATTTTCCTAAGTTCATCAAGGGCAAGGATCATGAAGTATTATTTGGAAGAGTACAAATTATTCACTATTATCTTCTAATGCCTATTTTACAAACATGAGATTTCATTCTATTATGCTGTAGACCTGACATGTTTTCCCATGAGCATGCCTTTTATTATCTTTCAATTAGCATGCAATTTTTTTCTAATTACAAAAGTAATTCAGGTTCAAAGTAGAAAAATTAGAAACTATTCAAAAAAGTGTTAAGAAAACTAAAAGTACTCAGAAAGAAAAAAGAAGCAGCCTCTGACACTCAGAAGTTGGAATGCCACTCACAACTGACCATGTTATTCTCTTGTTGGACATAAACCATCTTACAAAACAACAATTTCAAAGATTACTCTGAGACCATGACAAAATGGGAGAAAGCAAGGCCACTTCATGGTTTTATTTAAGCACAAACAGTGACAAGGTCATTGTGCCTCTCAAGAAATATTAAACACGCCCTCTGTCAGGCAAAATGCATGACTGCTACTTCTTTGCCAATTATCACTTTATATGCACCCTAGTGTGCCCTCTCTATAAATAAGATTTATTAAGGTGCCTAATCATAGAGCTGCTCCCATTTTCCAATAGCACACAATCTAGAGTGAATCCCTGCTTCCTCACACCCTTCCACAGTCACCTAAGCAAAGCCCAAACCCTAAAACAGGTCATTTTTAACACCCTCTTGCTGAGACACCGCACGGTTCTCCATGGTGTGTGTCCTCTTTGGCTCCTTATTCAACTTATTCAACTACAGATATTTTTCAGGTATCTTTGATTGGAAGGCACTGACAGTACCTATGATATAATCACTATCACATTCCAATGCATTTCAGCTCTCTGCACTGTAACACAGGTAGTAATTCACAAAAACTAAAAGTTATTGAATGATTAACTGTTCTCCAGTCATTATTCTAAGTGCTTTACTTATATTAACTAATTTAATCATTTCTATAACCCTTAGAAATGGATACTATTACATTTCTATTTTAAAGATGAGAGACAGAAATATAAAGTCGTTATATGTTTGAAATCAAGTATTCTCACCTGTGGCAATATTGTCATTGTGGACTGGATAATTCTTTGTTGTAGTGAGCTGCCCTGTGATTGTAGGATATTTAGCAGCATCCCTGATCTTTGTCCACTAGATGCCAGAAGCACATTTTCCTGACTGTAGGAACCAAAAGTGTCTCTGGACATGGCCAACATACCACCCTGAGGGAAAAAATCACCCCTAGTTAAGAACTGCGGCTTTAAATGACTGGGATCATACTCCATATGATTTTATTTCTAGTGTTTTAATTTGAGATTTTACTGTAAATTCATTCCCACCAGTATTATATTTTATAAAAAATCAAAATTTTAGTAGGTATAAATTTTAATCAGTGCAGATGTACATATATCTCAATTTCTTTTAATATTCCCCACCATGGAATATTTCCCATTTGCAATTTTTTTTGCTGTTGAAAACAATTTCACAAGAAGCATCTTTACACACAAATTATTTTCTGTTTATCTAATTTCTTTCCTTGGATTTGATTAGCAAAAGGAATTATTGGACTATAGGATATCTTTAATTTAAATTGTTTAAAAAAAGATATATCTTTTTACTTTATATATCTATTTGTTCCACTAATTAAACAAGATATATGTCTCTCTACTAATTCTTTGAACAAGCTTATTAAGTTTCATTACCATTGTTTTGCTAAAGTATTTGTTAGGTCAATCTTTGCTATATTTCAAGAGCACCATATTTGGAACCAAAAGTCCTGCATTCACACTTGAACAGCCACAGGTGGCACAAACAAAGGGTAAATGGAATGCAGTGGTTGGAAGATGAGGCCTAAGAGACTGAAAACAGCAAACTTCCAGAGAATCTTTCATGCTAGAAATAGTGGGTTGAACAGTATCTCAAAAATTCCCATCCATACAGAACCTCAGGATTGGACTTTATTTGGAAATACAGTCTTTGCGGATATAATTAGTCAAGATGAGGTCAGACTGAATTAGTGTAAGCCACAGCCCAACGACTGGTATCCTCACAAGCAGATGAAAGTTGGGGCCCAAGCACAGTGGCTCGCTTTTGTAATCCCAGTACTTTGGGAGGCTGAAGCAGGAGGATCACTTGAGACTAGGAGTTTGAGACCCACAGGGTCAATAGAGTGAGACTCTGTCTCTACAAAAAAAAAAAAAAAAAAAAAAAGCCAGATGTGGTGGTTCACTTTTGTACTCCCAGCTCTTTGGGAGGCTGAGGTGGGTGGATCACTTGAGGCCAGGAGTTTAACACCAGCCTGGGCCACATGGCGAAACCTCATCTCTACAAAAAAGTACAAAACTTAGCTGGGTAAGGTAGTGTACACCTGTAGTCCCAGCTACTCAGGAGGCTGAGGTGGGAGGATCCTGTGAGCCAAGGAGTTTGAGGCTGTAGTAAGTTGTGATTACACCAGTGCATTACAGTCTGGGCAACACAGCAAGATCCTGTCTCAAAAAAAAAAAGGAAGACAGAAGTTGTGACACAAACAAAATGCCATATGAAGATACAGAAACACAGAGGGAAGTCAGCCATGTTAGAAACAGAGACAGAGTCTGACTAGAGTGATGCTGCCACAAGCCAAGGAGTGCCAAGGATTGATAACAACCACAGAAGCCAAGAAGAGGCAAGAAAGGATCCTTCGCTAGAGCCTACAAAGAGAATGTGGCCTTGGCTGGCACCTTCATTTCACATGTCTCGCCTCCAGAACTGTGAGAGAGTACATTTCTGTTGTTTTAAGTCACCCAATTTGTGGTACTTTGCTATGTCAGCTTGAGGAAACTAATATACTAGAAAAAATTACTCCCCCAATCAAAAGCAATGAA
This sequence comes from Trachypithecus francoisi, assembly GCF_009764315.1. Classification (NCBI taxonomy): domain Eukaryota; kingdom Metazoa; phylum Chordata; class Mammalia; order Primates; family Cercopithecidae; genus Trachypithecus; species Trachypithecus francoisi. Next base: position 135,825,200 of record NW_022681465.1, read on the forward strand.
AGGAAATTCAGCAGGAAGTTCTTAGCCCAAGAAAAGGAGCTCAGTAATCTGAAAGTGGGTTGTACTTTACTTCCAAGAAAGAAGATTAATATATCTATGTATTTATTATCCATAGTATTGCTTTTACTATCACCATCATTTTATAAGGGAAATGATATTTTAGTGCCAATGCAGAAATAATCTGAGAATATCAACACATTTAGGTTTCACTTTTACAAATTCTTAATTTCTTCATTTTGCTAAGGACAAGTAAAAAAATCAGTCATAGATTAGCACAATTCCACCCCGGATTCATTAAATCTTTGCCAATTCCAGTCTATTTGCAAGGATAATGGTCTTCAAATCTTCTTTTCAGAGAGTGACTGCAATATACATAGGAAAGTACACATGACAAAAACAGCATTTTACAAACCTTCTCCTAGAAATAAAACATTCTCTTATTTGCATTTCCTTAATGTGTTCACCTGTACAACTGATTTGTTTACTAATGAACAAATCATGAAAATTTAGTGCTAAAATAAAATCTGGAGACCCCAATTCAGTCTCCTCCTTATCCTAAGGACATACTGAGATCCTGAAAGCAGAGGGCATATTCTCGGATTCTCAATTAGCACAGAGCATATCTACCATTGTTTAAAACCAAATCCATTTAACTCCAAACTTACGATTCATTCCACTCTTCCCCTTTGCCTTTGTTGATTTGCTGCCTGTTTCCCATTTTCATGTTTTATCTACCCAACTAAATGCCATGCTCTTTAGGATCAAAGACCATTTCTAGGCTCTCCTTCCATGAGGCTCTCTCTGGCTAAGCACTCAGTGCCTGTTTAAAATAGATGTGGAAGAAAAGAAACAGGTGCCAAGAGACTGATGATCTATTTTGATGAAAGTTCTCCTGCTATAGCAAGACATCCCTTCCTCTGTCCTGACAACAAACTATTTGGTGAATTCAGGTGCCTTTGTCCCCCATTCAGGTCCTCCTCCTTCTTGTTCTGTCTTCTTTTGTGCATTAGTGATGAGTATTTCCTCCCAGGTTTGCTACGACTAGATATATTTGGGTTGGGTAAAAATTGTAAAGTTGTTCTGGGTTTCTTTCAACTATGTTTTCTTTCTATATCAAAAGGAAGACAATAACAAGAAGGACAAGGGAAAGAGGTAAGACTGCTGTGGAAAAAAAGTTGAGGTATTTATTTTTGGGGTCACCAGAGAGCACTGTATTCATCATCTAACTGCATTGCTCTTTCCCTGCAGTGTGAGACACTGAAAAACACCCCAGGCAAGAGCTCTAGGGACCTAGTTTACATCTAAATGAGGATCCTTCATTCTCGAAGATTCCATTTTCACACCCACAGTGTGGGAACTCTAAATTGACCCTCTTTAGCTAACAGGGTGTTTATGAGGGTCAAATATCACAAATGTGTTTTATAAGCTATATAAGGTGATATGTGAAAAACAAATAATTGTTGGTTCACTAGTTAAAACAGGTAAATAACTCCCTACTAGGGGAAAAACACAAAATGTTCATTAAATTCACTAAACAAATACCAAGTGTTCCCAGTAAAGAAATATTGCTGGCATTAGCAAAATCCATTTGTCCAATTCCCTTGATTCCTTTTCTTGCTTCTCTGTAACTCTGATTGAAAATGTGATGACATTCCTCAGTTGGTAGTTGCTGTCACATTAACATATTGATTAGGTGATGGTTTTTCCAAAGGCCTTGTGTGGAAATTGGAAATATCCATTCACAAGGAGCCTGTTATATAAAGAATATGAAATAAATAACTATGAACATTCATCTTTGCCATTTTTCAGCTCCCATTGCTAATGTAAGAAATCAGTCTTTGTGGTTCAGATTGACAACTTTTTATCTTAACCATTAGTATTAGACAAAAGATCAGGATGGCATTAATTTACTCTCAAAGCACAGAAAGGTAATCCAGAGATTTGTCTCTAAACCTTTTCGATAATGTGTGCCATTAACAAAATACATTTGAGCATATACCCCCAATATATGCGTTTTTGGTAAATTATACATGAATTAGTTTATCAGTGTATTATGCACTTTAGAAAACATACAGAAAGTTTTGTTAAAGGCCTTTTCTGCATCTATTGAGATAATCATGTGATTTTTGTCTTTGGTTCTGTTTATATGCTGGATTACATGTATTGATTTGCGTATGTTGAACCAGCCTTGCATCCCAGGGATGAAGCCCACATGATCATGGTGGATAAGCTTTTTGATGTTCTGCTGGATTCAGTTTGCCTTTATTTTATTGAGGATTTTTGCATCGATGTTCATCAGGGATATTGGTCTAAAATTCTCTTTTTTTGTTGTGGCTCTGCCAGGCTTTGGTATCAGGATGATGTTGGCCTCATAAAATTAGTTAGGGAGGACTCCCTCTTTTTCTATTCATTGGAATACTTTCAGAAGGAATGGTACCAGCTCCTCCTTATACCTCTGGTAGAATTCAGATGTGAAGCCATCTGGTCCTGGACTTTTTTTGGTTGGCAGACTATTAATTATTGCCTCAATTTCAGAGCCTGCTATTAGTCTATTCAGGGATTCAGCTTCTTTCTGGTTTAGTCTTGGGAGGGTATAAGAGTCCAGGAAATTATCCATTTCTTCTAGATTTTCTAGTTTATTTGCGTAGAGGTGTTCATAGTATTCTCTGATGGTAGTTTGTATTTCTGTGGGGTCCGTGGTGATACCCTCTCTATCATTTTTTATTGTGTCTATTTGATTCTTCTCTCTTTTCTTCTTTATTAGTCTTGCTAGTGGTCTATCAATTTCGTTGATCTTTTCAAAAAACCAGCTCCTGGATTCATTGATTTTTTTGAAGGGATTTTGTATCTCTATCTCCTTCAGTTCTGCTCTGATCTTAGTTATTTCTTGTCTTCTGCTAGCTTTTGAATGTGTTTGCTCTTGCTTCTCTAGTTCTTTTAATTGTGATGTTAGGGTGTCAATTTTAGATCTTTCCTGCTTTCTCTTGTGGGCATTTAGTGCTATAAATTTCCCTCTACACACTGCTTTAAATGTGTCCCAGAATTCTGGTATGTTGTATCTTTGTTCTCATTGGTTTCAAAGAACATCTTTATTTCTGCCTTCATTTCGTTATGTACCCAGTAGTCATTCAGGAGCAGGTTGTTCAGTTTCCATGTAGTTGAGCAGTTTTGATTGAGTTTCTTACTCCTGAGTTCTAGTTTGATTGCATTGTGGTCTGAGAGACAGTTTGTTATAATTTCTGTTCTTTTACATTTGCTGAGGAGTGCTTTACTTCCAACTATGTGGTCAATTTTGGAACAAGTGTCATATGGTGCTAAGAAGAATGTATATTCTGTTGATTTGGGGTGGAGAGTTCTGTAGACGTCTATTAGGTCCGCTTGGTGTAGAGTTGAGTTCAATTCCTGGATATCCTTTTTAACTTTCTGTCTCGCTGATCTGTCTAATGTTGACAGTGGGGTGTTGAAGTCTCCCATCATTATTGTATGGGAGTCTGAGTCTCTTTGTAAGTCTCTAAGGACTTGCTTTATGAATCTGGGTGCTCCTGTATTGGGTGCATATATATTTAGGATAGTTAGCTCTTCTTGTTTAATTAATCCCTTTACCATTATGTAATGGCCTTCTTTGTCTCTTTTGATCTTTGTTGGTTTAAAGTCTGTTTTTCAGAGACTAGGATTGCAACCCCTGCCTTTTTCTGTTTTCCATTTGCTTGGTAGATCTTCCTCCATCCCTTTATTTTGAGCCTATGTGTGTCTCTGCATGAGAGATGGATCTTCTGAATATAGCAAACTGATGGATCTTGACTCTTTATCCAATTTCCCAGTCTGTGTCTTTTAATGGTCATAAAAAAGGATGAATTCGTGTCCTTTGTAGGGACATGGATGCAGCTGGAAACCATCATTCTCATCAAACTATCGCAAGAACAGAAAACCAAACACCACATGTTCTCACTCATAGGTGGGAACTGAACAATGAGATCACTTAGACACAGGAAGGGGAACATCACACACTGGGGCCTATTGTGGGGAAGGGGGAAGGGGGAGGGATAGCATTAGGAGATATACCTAATGTAAATGACGAGTTAATGGGTGCAGCACACCAATATGGCACATGTATACATATGTAACAAACTTGCTTGTTGTGCACATGTACCCTAGAACATAAAGAATGAATAAATAAATAAATAAATAGAAAATATACAGAAAGTTAAAGGCTAGAAGTTCAAAATCTCTAAATGTAAATCTCTTAATGTTTTCCTACAGCACCTGACTAGTTTTGCTCACCTTTGTGTAGTATGAAACCCCCGTATTTGAAGCCACAGTTCTATCATATCAAGGATATATGCTGTTAACAGTGGTAAGAATCATCTGCTTGTACTGTGTTCTGTCTCAAATAATAACTATGCTTCATGCTATATGGTTATGCTAATAGGACTCATCAAGAAATCGATCCATTCCCCACTGTACACATTTGTTCATTACCCATTGGAGCACCAGGGCATTGCCTGATGTCCAAATTTTTCAGTGGGCATTGATTGGGCTGGAGCTTCTGGTGATTTATTGGTCTTCCCAGATGAAACAGTCAACCTCAAATGCCCTCTTTCTCCACAACTTTTCTTTGGGGGCTAAAAATACAGTTTGGTTTAATGCACTTCCAAGCTTTTGCACCAAAATACATGCACTAGTGGGGAAGAGGAAATAAGCATCCCCAGAGTCAAGTTATAACCTAAGAGGTTGTGCTGAAAAATATACCCACACACTCAGAAACCCTCTCTCAAGCCACTCAGAAATATTAACTATATATAACTTCATAAACTGCAAAATTCCTTTGAACTTTCACTTCTACTTGATTTGTATTCTGTTCTTAAGCCATTTTTTATTTTAATTTTAAAAAGTTTTAAAATCGTAGATGCCAAACAAATGAAGATCTTCAGGGAGATAGTTCATGTTTATTGCTGTGCATATTCTCATTCTACCCAGGGTTTTGCTCACCCAGTTAGAGCAACTCAAGTGTGAGGAATAAGGACTGAACTGGGAGATGGGGGTTCAGGCACATCCCTGCCACGTTGTTCACTGTCCACCTGTGGGACATTGACACATCACTTAACTTCCCTAAATCTCCTCTCATGGTGTCAAGAGACAATTCATGCCTGCCAAAACTCTTCCTTCCTGGTCACCTCAAAGATCCTGTCCTGTAAACCCACAGCGTTAAAACTCAATGGAGCCCTAACAATCAACAAACATGTTAAGGATGAAGAAACAGAGGGTCAGAAAGGTTGACCACTTGCCAAAATCATAGAGCCAGTTAGTATTTTCAGATACTAAAATGGTGATTTTTGTGTTGAAAAGAAAAATTACTTAAAACAAGAAATTAATTTTCCCTGAAAGTCCTAGCCGTATATCAAGAACTAAACCTGTGTCTTAAGGACAAGTCCACTGCCCTTTCCAGAGTACGTGTCTCTAGTCCTTACACTTAGTAGGTGCATTAAGCATTCTGGTAAGGATGAACTGAATTACTCTAGCCAAGATAGTACTTAGAAGCTACACTTGATTTCATTCTTATTACACCCTTTTAATGCCTAACATATTTGGTAAGTATTTTCTGATGGCCACAGAGAGAGTTTCTATGTGTCGGTATTTTTCAGCACTGCCTGTGATTATGAAGAGTTTGAATCAAATGCTGTCTGTTGACCAACGTTTATTATATAGTTTTTGAAAGTGTTGTTTTTCACCTGAGTTCAGGTTTCTTTCTATATTTAAGCAGCTAGAATCCTCAGAGGCTTCACATCCCATTTGTATTTTGAATCTGTCTTGCACCAACTCTTCAGCCTCCCCTTTCTTTTCCCCTTTCTTTCCAGAGAAGAAAGATTGTGTCCCCTTTCTTCCAGAGTCTCAGCCCACTACCTCTCTACTGCTACCCCCCTCAGCACTTATGCATGCATGCTCAAATCTTTCCCTTCTTAAATAAAACAAGGCAAAACATCTTCCATCCTATATACTTTCTCTACTGTACCCCAACTCTTTCCCCTAAGAGCCAAACTTCTTAATAGAGTTGTCTGTACACACTGTGTCCTATTTGATCATTTTGTGTTTTTTCTTCACCTAACAAAATCTAGTTCTGCCTCCTGACCTCCACAGAAACTGCTCTCCCTCAAATTACAACTACTCTCGTGGTTATTACCAAGAAATACCATATTTCAACTAATCCAGCTGACATTTTTGAGGCCTTTCTGCAACATTGGACACTGTTAACATTCTCTCCCTCCTTGGCTTTTGTGACCAACCTCCCTTGAGATTCCAACCTCCTTAGACACCGTGTTTTTGTCCGGGGCTCCTTTTCCTTACCTTACCCATTAAGTATTGGTATTGCCCAAGGCCCTGTTCTAGTCCATCTTCTCTTTTCACTGTTACCACCCCCATTGCTTCAAATTATCTCCTACATGGTAATGAATATCAAGTTCAGCACTCCAGCCAGACCCAAGTATAAAATGCCTCCTAGATAGCTTCACTTACCAGAGTAGTGGATTGTCTGAGGCTCCACACAGATTCCTTATTTGAGGCTGACCTATCCACCCCACTGTCCTACAGCCGCTTGGAACATAAGATGCTGACTGCTGACAGCTGTGTCCCTCGCTGGACATTGCTTTCATCCTCTGACGACTGCACCAAGAGTATGCCGCCTCCCAGAAGGCAGCACACAGCATATGACTGGCTAATATGGAAATATAAAGGCCAGATCCAAGAAAGCAAGAGTCTCAAATTTCAGACTCTGATGTGCCATTCAGAGCTTCATGTAGGGCTGGTTGGTACCTCGGCTGCAACTAAATACTGACTCTGTTTTTCTCTTTGCCAATTCCTCTCTCCTCACTTTTCTATAGGACTGTCTCCTTGAGAACTCCCTAATAAATCTTCCACATTCAACTCCCCAGCTCAGCGTCTCCATCACAGGGAACTACAATCACTACCTCAAGAAAACTCATCATACTCCCCTATAAACTCCTTTCTTCTCCTTTTCTTCTCCACTAATATTCACCATCTCAGTAAGCCACACCATCATCCTTCTAGTTGCTCAAGTCAGATATCTGGGACTTATCCTCGACGTCTTCCCCACAGTCTACTCAACAAATATTGTCAATTCTACTTCCTAAATGCTTCCAGATTAATCTTTTCTTTGTTCTTATTACAACTTCATCAGTTTAGGAAAAAATCTCCTCTCCCAAGACTATTGCAGTGTGTCCCAACCAGGAAGCCAGGGATAGATGTTGATCATCTCATTGCTGAGGTGGCTGAATAGGGTGTCTGAGGCAGCCAGGACATGCCACTCATTGCCTCTGTCCAAGAATAATTTTCATTTAGGGTTCTAAATCACCACAAATGTCCTACTATGTGTCATGCAATATTTTCATTTTGTAGGTATGCCATCCTATGAGAAAGGCTAGAAACACTGCTATTGCCACAGGGTCCTAATTGGTCACCCTGTCACATGTCTCTCCTCCCATGCAAAGTAGAAATTTCCTTCAAGACAGGGAGTCTGTTTTCCAGTGTTCAGCCTAAGACTGGCATACAGTAAGCACTCACCAAATACTTGTTCACTCAATCAGTAAATGAATCAATCCATTTCAAAAGAAGAAATGAATTAAAGGGTGAAAGAAAGGAAAGAAATACTGAAAAGAAAATAGGAAAAGGGAAGGAAACCAGTTTCTCATCCTTCCAAGGGTCTTGTCCTTGATGTTGAATGGATTGCCATGATGAATGATCTATTTTAGAAGGTAAAACGGATGTTGGCAAGGGTCTGGAGAAGAAGGTTTTAAAATATAGCTGCATTTTGGTTTTTTTTTTTTTTTCAGTTTGTAATCTCCAGGAGGGCTTATAATACCAGTTTTTGCAATAATGCAGTTTACCCAACAGAGAGGAATCAATAAATACTAATTAATGATAATAATTAAGGAGGAATAAGTAGGTGGAAGACTGAACTAGAATGACTAAGTAGGTTTCTTTCATCTGAAGCAAATCCCTCTCTGTAATGAAAGTTTTGTACCATTGGCCCTGCCTGTTGCATTATAATTATTTTCCATAGTGGAAAAACACAGGCCAATAAGTAGAAAAACAGATGTTCATGTCGTAACTCAATCATGCACTAGCAATGTGACCTTGGGAGAGGCACTTAATCTTTTTGAACTTGCATATCTTTGTCTATAAGAAGAAAAGGTTGGCATAGATGATGTTCATGTCCACTTCTAGCTCTAAAATTCTATTCTCTTCTGTCGTATGTTATTTTTAGTTTCTTGATGCCTGTCAATTCAGTGCTTTCTACAAACTGGAAAAGGAATTCAAACTGGCTAGTGTTTTATTAGAGTTAACTAAAAATAAGCTTTAAAGCAAGAGACAGCAAACCGCTCTGTGGAAACAATGCATATCAATCAGTAATCTGGAAGCTTTTTGCAGAAACGATTTTCAACCATCCTCTCTTTACCTCTCAAGGTATGTGCTTCTAACAGGAAAGAGGTCAGAAGCAGACACACATATACACATATTCTTTATGAAGCTGACATATGGAGGAGAAGGGGGAAGATAAAACATGAAAATTTAGGCAACTATTGACTGGTAGAGATTGCATAAAAGGGAAGTCTGGGAGAAAAACTGGATCAGAAATTGAAATCCAATGGTTATTGGCAGGCACTAATTGGATCTATGCATCTCTCGCCCATTGCTCTGCTTCAATTAGAAGGAAAAAACTATATGATAAAGTAGAGAGGTCAAGTTTGGTGTTCTAGAAATATGTGGCCCCACAGTTTCCTGGATGCATCACTTTATGGTATTTATTTATTTATTTATTTATTTATTTATTTATATTTCTTTTGAGATCGAGTCTTACCCTGTCCCCCACGCTAGAATGCAATGGCGCAATCTCGGCTCACTGCAACCTCCGCCTCCCAGGTTCTAGCAATTCTCCTGCCTCAGCCTCCTGAGTAGCTGGGATTACAGGTGCCTGGCACCACAACCGGCTAATTTTTGTATTTTTAGTAGAGACAGGCTTTCACCATGTTGGTCAGGCTGGTCTCAAACTCCTAACCTCAGGTCTTCCGCCCACCTTGGCCTCCCAGAATGCTGGGATTACAGGCATAAGCCACCGTGCCCGGACCCCACTTTATCCATTTTTAAACTGTTCTGGTAATCTTCATTTATGGATTAGCTTTCAGGATACCATTATTACTATTTTCTTTTTCTCTTGTGTAAACGAGAGAGACATTCCTATCAGAATTTAAATCTCATAAGCTAAATTATTTTCCATTTCTTTTGAGGAAGGTGAAATATGAAAAAGAATCAACTAAATAAGAAATTGGGCCATTGTCATATTTGGCCATCCAGCAAATTTCCTAAGGCACGGCAAATCGGGAAGCACAGTATGAGTTAGAGATCAAGAGAATTATAGCCAAAAAATAGAATACAAACATATGCTGTTCTTAACAGGGTAAATGAAACCATTAACTCCTACTTCAAGGGAATTCTCTCCTGTGGCCAGATCCACTAAGAGAAGCCAAAGGACTCTTTGAAAATTTCTTATCACTTGGTCACATTAGAACAGCTCTAATTCTGGAAGTTAAAAAAAAAAAAAAAAAAGTACTCCTTATTGGGGAACAGAAGATTTCAGCTAATCTTTGTAGAAATGGAAACTCTTGGCCATGTTTCCACTAGAGTGGGTTCTCTGCTCTGAGAGCAAGGTGAGCTGTCTCCTGATAAGCTGTCTTCCTGCCTGACATCTTGGTATTCCTGGGAGTAAAGTTTCTAGGAAAATGTTGTTTGCTATGTAGAAAAGTCTACTTTCTAATTGGTTAGGCTGTATGTTTTATTTCCACTGAAAACATATCCTTTATTTCTCAATCTTCAATTTTCAACTTTACTCACTCATACTATTCAAAGTACCAATAATGTATACTAAGAATAGCTAGCATTAAATTACTTACCACAGGCCAGATACCATCTCAGATGCTTTATATGCAACCAACTATCCATTCAGTCCTCACCACAGTTCTATCGGGTCAGAATATACAACCTTCAATCTTGTTTAACACAGGAGGCCACAGAGGCCCAACCTCACATACACTGAGCTATTCTCCTGCATGGAGTCAATGTAATCCCTTTTAGGTAGTAGTGAGTGAAAATGGTTTCCATTTGGCACTGATCAAATGGAGTCAGAGGTGAGAAGTGCAACCAAAGATCACTGGAAACATAAGAGTGGTGGATGTCTGGGGGTCAGATGAGAAAGTTAGGGCCAAAATATGAAATTCAAATGCAAGCTGCCTTTGATGCATAATGACTGGTTTTACTTTCATTGTATCAGACTCGGAAATGCTCTACAGATGTATTTTTTAACAAGACAGGGAGGAATTATAGAAGAGCAAGAGTGTCACAATTTAAGCAAAAGCAATTAGAAGAAAGCCAAGAGCTAGTCCATCTAGGTAATCTTAGGCAAATGGCTTCATCCAAGGCCTCATCTTTCACTGGGTCTAGAATGCACATAGCACTCCTCGCCCTTCTCACTTCAGTAGACATTTGTGAGAAGCACAGGAAGTAACCACACTGAAAGAATTTTGAAAAAGTTTGAATGTTCCATAATTGTTACTGTTACTGTCACTCTTATTTAAACTTTTCTTTGAGATTCTATGGCTGTAAACTGGAAAAATCACCATAGGACAATCTGATACACTTCTGAGACTTTTATCAAAAACAATGCAAGTTTTGTATCTGAGCTATATTACAGTCCTCCTGTAATATAAAAGAAACACCACATCAGGTTGGAAAAATGCAGGTCAATTCAGACCTGATGTTCACATTAAATCCGAGGACAATCTGGGACAATGACCCACTTCACACCTCTTTGATTATCAAACACCAAAAACAAGACTACCCCAGGCCATGATGATCAGGGTGCTGGGGCAACCTACAGTGAAAACTCAAGATTAGAGACCTCATGTCAAACTTATTAAAAAATAATAGTTCGTTATTTTTTAAGAACTTTCAAAGAAACCCTAAATGTATCCACTAAAACATAAGCAGAATAAACCCAAGACTTATTTCTGAAAGAAATTATAGTACAGATACCTTTTCTGTTTTTTTATGTTTTGTTACAAATCATTGAATTTTTCACTTGTCCCTAAAACTCTCTTAATGAAAACATCTACAAACAAGGCTCATGGGAAATAACAGGACTCTGCTATGAAATTGCAACAAAACATTACTTACTTTCTTTGCTTATACCTTGGGTCTATGTGTGTACGTTTGTGTTTCACACTTGCTAAGAATTCAATTTGTACAATGAACATATGGCCTCTGGGGCTTCTAAAAATGGCTGCTTAAGTGAAGATAATTATTTCTGTAAAGTATTTTTCTCCTACATATCTATGAAGACACCTACTGCTTAACTTCACAAGGAAGCTACCCCTCTCTCTCTTTCACACACCAATTTTGGTACATCGTACCCACTGGGCAGTCAAGAAGTGACTCAGATTTCACTTTCATCAGGAACCTTTCCCAAGCCTACATTTGGAAGTGCTGTGTGACATAATGTCACACATATGAAATGTACTCAAACACCAATTTAAATATAGTTTTTCTGCTGTAAACTTTTTGAAATGTTTCAAATAATTTAGGTTTTGAACTTCTTTGGTAATGAGTAACTCATTTGATATATGACTGCTTGAGAATGTGAGTCCTGCTCAGGTATTATTAACAAGTGAGAAAAACCTAAACCACAAATTGTTTTCAAATGTAAATCAATTTTTAAGAGTATACAATGAAACAATACATAAAATTGATACAATGCTATGTTTTGTAGACATTTAATTAAACATTAATTTTGATTTTATGGATTTCATCCTGCATTCAGTAGTCACCGATTTATATTTTTTCTTCTAGGTCCCATGTCTACTATTCTAGGGCCTTGTATATAGTTCATCCATCTTTCAGTTTTATCATTATATATTTAGTCATGGATTACTTTAAACCATGCATTTTCAGTGGGGGAAATGTCACCCCTAAAGGGAGGAAAATGAGTTCTTTGGGAATGAAAAACCTTACTCTAATTGTGTGTGAAGCATAGACACACATAGAGTACATAAACAGATATCCAGTACATCTAAGGAATAAAAATTTCCTGAGGTTGAGTCTATCAGGAAAAAATATCTCAAAAGTGTCCTTGTAGGGGTGACAATGAGGAAAAGGCTGAGAATCACTGCTTTGGGTTGTTTTAATATGCTTTATATGTATCCCTTTCATTTTCCCAACAGAATTGAAGCCACTTAAGAGCAGGGATTGCATCTTCTATTTCTCCTGAATGTTTACACCTCACACTCAAAGGTCCCAACATTATTTTATCACCCTCCTGGGAGTACACTGTGGTCTAGTTTCATGCAACTTTCAAAATTTAAAATAATGCAAATTTCTTCAAACTAAAAATTTCCCAAGAATTGCATGATTTCAAAGCTGGTAAGCCAAGTGAATTGTTAATCATCTTCACTGCCAGGTAATAGCATTAACAGTATAGAAATTCCTTTCACCTTTTGTAAGAAACAAATTATGTGAAGTCTCTAAGAACACTTCTCTCCAATAAAATGAATTGTCATGTGCTGGATCTGTCGAAGCATACTTATAGGAACTTAATATACGTTTTTAAAGTAGGAAGTTTGGAGGTATTTTTTAAAAATTGTTTATTATACATGAAGGTATTCAGCAGAAAATAGGTTAGCCATTGAATTATCATGTCCATTGTTCTTTATTGCCTGTGATCAAGGATACAGATATCACAGAGGCAGGGCTATCTATCATATGGAATGCTGAATTAAATAGACCTTATTACACTTCTAGTACTGGGAACAGCCAGCTGAGGTAGGAGCCAAGAGACATATCTCAATGCCATCTAGAGCACTTGGCTCTCAGCATCTGACCTAGAGCCTGGCACACAGTAGGCATGAAAATAAGTTATTTGTTAAATGGATGTAAGAACTTTGTCAGAGTATTAGAGTAACACTAGATGCTGGAAGGCAATCCAGCATCTATTGTGATGACAGTATATGGTTCCATTGGTTACACACATTCACAGCTTCATCAACATTTGATGGCAAACCTATGAAGGGCTCCTGGCACACCTGAACACCACAATAATAATTCAAGCCACAAAACTGTGAAAGGCGAGAGAAGATCCAAGTTTAAGGTTTCTTCCATTCACTAGCACTGGGAACAAATTTGGGCAATTTGCTCATGTCCCTGGACCTCGATTTTCTCATTTATAAAATAAGGGCATTGGATTAGTGATCCCAAAAGGCCAACATTCTAACTGTAAGCACAATGAAAGCTTATCAACAATTTCTCACAGTCAGCTTTGGGTTTCGATTTCTAGCCTATATTCATGAGACTAATAAATGTTAGCGGCAGGGAAGCTGTTTCCATGGTCTTGAAATCTCTGCTTCTGGATTTTCAAGATGAGCACAGACTACGCAGAACTCTTCCACTCAAATCAGGCCATGCCTGCCAAAATCAGCCACATTTCCACAATATTATAATTTTAGAACTTTTTTTAAAAAAAAAAAATCCTACTTCAAATATAATTTAATATAATGAGTACAAGTTTTGTCTGACATGGTCTGAAGAAGAGAATGACACTTTTCTGACTCTCAAGGTAATTATAATCTAAAAACAGAAACTAGAACTATAAAGCAATTAAATAACAAGGAGGGATAATATATGTTAACATTTTTAATTGAATATATTCAACAGCAAAGATTTAAAGAGTAGATAATTAGTGCTATGAATGGTCAGACTGTGAAGAGGTTGATGTTAAGTGGATTTCCCTAAAAGGTTCAGCAAAGGAGGCTTGCCTTGGAATAATAGGATCCTAGTCTAAAGTTGATTTTTTTGTCATGTTCTTCTAATTTCCTCCTCCATATTTTGCTCTCTGGAGTCACAAAGATCAATTGAAATCCCTCTTTCAGATGAAATCACGCAAGTCATTTGCAGACAAGGTAATCCCCGGCTTGTCCCTTCACCTGGTGATCATTCTCTGTTCCTCCAGCATTTTTTCGCGAAAGAATTTGTCTAGTCTGTATCCATCTCATCTCCCATCACCATCCTTGTTTCTGCTCAAAAGGTATCCCTCTTTCCTAAGCCTCTTTGAGTTGAGAAACCCAAAGTTGAGTTACCAAAGAGTAGGAAAGACTGTCAGGAATCATCTTAAAAAGAGAAAAAAGTTTGAAAAGACATTGACAATATCACCACTGTAGAAAAACATCACAATGCAAAAGTTGGGAGAAATACAAGATTTAAAACACAGATTCAGACATGGACACGTTCTTAGAAGGAACATTGGTAGTAAGTTATCTTTCTAAAGACTTAAACGCCAAGAATGAAAGGAAAGTAGAAGAAAGAGAATTTAAAAGAGAAGAATTTACAAAGAAACCAAAGTAATTAAGAAGATAAGAAAACTAGAAATACAAATTTAGGAAGAGAATTGGGATGGAAACAAGCTAAAAAATACACAGATTAGAAAGAAAGAAAGAGAAGAGAAGGAAGAGGGGAAGAAAAGCCAGCCAGCCAAGACTAAAATGAATTGGCTATCACACTGGCTTCCAAAGAAAATTAATGTAAATAAAATGAAGGCCATGTAATGAGGAAAACATACATTCAACACAACAATCTGGCTCCCTAGTTGTGCTTAAAATATAGCCACAAAAAAATATATGAATTAGAACAAAATGACTTACTGTGTGGTTGCCGCACATGGAGCAGGCTGTGCCGCTTCAATCTGGCATTGTTTGAAGAAACTAGTCTCGAATGCCATTTGGACAGAACCCAAAGTGTTCATGCCCCAATAGGAAGCACAAATTGTTAAAAGAAAAATGTTGAAGGCATTTTCTCTGTTGGTGTGTAATTTCTCAATGTTATTGCCAGCACAAGAAATGCTTTGAAGGTGAACAAAAGCTAATGAAGCACTGTAACAAACACTAGTAGTGCTTGTTAATGCAGCTAACCTTTCTCAGGTTTCCTGAGTCTCTTTTTATTCCTCTACAAGTCACTCTGTAGAGCTGCTTGAGCACACGTTGGGTTCCACCGGTGAGGCATCTTTTCATCTCTTTAGTATGGTAGGCTCAAGAGCACACAAGTCATTTATTCACTGTGAAGTTCCAGAAACAAAGGAAGTATCAGTTCCACCAAAGTGGAGAATGAGTGAGTGACGTCACTGACCATCTTTTCCATTTAAGTCTAATTCAAGGAGAAGAAAGGTACCTGGAAAGAGGAAAGTGTTATGCACAAAATCCTAGGGCAAGAGATAGAGTGGGCAATGTGGTGAAGGTTTTCCAGCCTCCCAAATTGGGGCCACTCCTTTAGAGAGAGGGCTGCAGGTGGCAGCCGAAAAGGCTGTTTCCCCAAGAAATCTTGTGAGATGCAGTGTACAATGGACCAGGTATATATCCCAAGTGACAAAATGTAACACCGATTGGAGTGCAGGGCCATTCTCTTTATTTTTTCACGCCACATGCCTCAGATTTAAGTCCTCGACAATGAAATACTTTCAGAATTCTAGGAGATACCACTTTTGTAGCATTTGGTGTTCTCTTGGTGGGTTCTGGTAGTAGTGGAGGAGACAGGCACAAACAAATGAATTCAAAAAAGAGGATATCTGAGCCAGGGAAGCAGCAAAATAAGTAGAATATGGTGGTCATCACATGGGGAATGTGGCTGATGGAGAGGCAGCTCAAACACTTCCAGGACTCTGGAAAAGACTTGACAGTGGGTGGGATGCACAACACAAACAGGTGTAAATAGGAATCAGAGTGTGTGAAATACAAATACCGTCATGAACTTATTTGCACCCAGAGGTTATTAAGGCCAGAACGATGTTTAGATTTCATCCCATTTATATTTCCTTATGATTTGGTAATTTTATGTGAGTCTTGGTAAAGACTTATTCTGTGGGAAATATATATATACACACACACATATATATATATACACACACACACACATAGTATACTCATATAAGTTAGATAATCTTATATAAATTTTAACAATAAAATGTAGAAATGAAGCCATTGGAAAGGATCAGAAAATTCACATGCAATAAGCTATACTTGAAGATGGTGGTTGATATTTTAAAACCTGGATATTTTGAGACACTATTAATCCCAGATGATAAAGATTGATATGGAGCCATGACCTTTCTAAAAATGGCAGTATCATGTTTGTGATCATATACATACAATGCATTGGTATTCTGCTAACATTCACCCTACTCATCTTTAAAATGAGAGTCACTGAAGCTGGCTCTGTGATAGAACAAGCAGCTAAATACCAAGTGAGGCCCTGAAATCATCCTCTTACAATTTTCATGCAGAAGATATACAGCTCCCTTTTCTGAGCAACAAAGTCCAAATATTTATGCAGCTGATTATAAAGCAATTAAAGAAACAGAATGCAAACGAATCATAAGATTGAGGAATATCTTCCATTTTGACAATGCACTCTCCTAAAATTGGGATTTTTTTTGTGTGTACATGATTCATTTTCTCTTCTCTTTCTATTATTACCAAGTGACAAATTAGTTACCACTTACTCCTTTTTTATCCTCAAGGAGGAAAAGTAATTCTATCAGGAGGCAAGAGTGTACCCAGTCCTTTAGGCAGTTCTCTTGTACTGGCTCACTCAAATTTGCCGTTCTAGTGTTGTGCTTTTTCGTGGCCCTCTGTGGATATTTTTTACTATCAGGATTAACATGATGTGCAACCACCAAGCTACTACCTTGGCTAAAATTCCCTGTGCTGGGGGATCTAATGACCTTCTTGGGACCAAAGCCCAGGACTGGCTTTATGCCCTAATTCCACTTGTCTGTCATCTAACTTCTCACTGCTGGATTTCTTACACTGCTTCTTTTACTAAAATCTGTCACTAGAATCCTTCAACTTTATTATTTAAAAGAAGAATATGATGATTTAAGTCCTTTGCATTTTCCTATCAATAGCTGATTTTTAAACTTTCTTATTGAGTAAAGGAAAAAAATTTTAAAAGACATATTAGGTAGAGTGTCAACACATAAAATGGTAAAAAATAACACTATGTTAGTAGAGGACATTGGGGAGGGGGCTGGGCAGGTAGTGATGGCAGATCTAGGCCAGCTACACACATTTCCCATCCTCACCCAACTATGCACCTCTCTACCTTCCAGAGAACAAAATGTAAAAACCACAAACTCATAATACAATACAACGTCTGTCTTAAGGAATAGTTGAGTATTTTCCATTAGAAAAAAAAGAGCCTACAAGATATCATCAGCCTTCCATGAATATGGTTATCACTTGTCGTTTGCTCCCAGACTATTAAAATAGTATATTGTAATTTACTACCAACAATATTCGTTCTCTAGGAATAGTCTGTAAATTACAAGATGTTATCTTGAATTCTCTAAAAGAAACCCTGGAATGTTAAATTTTGAAAAGAAAAATTGGTCTTCATCTGTTAAGCTGTTTAGAATGTTCTGTGTCCAACACCAGGAAGAATTTTAATATATTCAGCTAAAGTCTACTACAAAAGATGCATTCAAAGTTCGCATGCCTCTTACTCACTTTAAGGGTTTGGCAAAACCTGGAAGAACTGCACAGTGATCTCAGAAGCTCTTTCCACGCCCTTGGAAGCAAATCCTATTATTTATTCAGTCCAGTCTAAAATACCCTGTAATCTCTGCTTTGGTTCTTGTAATCTTACTTTTCAAATGCATTCCATCCTAGAAGTGGAATTCTGGTGATCTGCAGACAGATATTTAACCAGCAGATAAAGCTTTCCCTCAAAAACCTGAGCATGCTCTCTGCATACAGGCATTGTGGAATAGCAAGTGAATAAAGGAGAAAATGATAGTTATTCATAGATATTTATAGCAGTGTTCCACCAGGACCCCCCTTGTCACAAAGTATTAAAGATCCCTTACAAAATGCATATTTTCCATCTTTGAAATGTTTATTAAGCAAACCAACTGTTTTTAAGGTCTATTGGAATAAAATAGTTTTGGGTATTACTGGCACTTAATGATTCAAAGGCTGAAACTAAAACTTCTTTTTAGATAAGCAAGAAGGAAGACACACTTTGTTCCTTAAATGAGTTCAGCAGGGGGCCTGTTTGGAGCACCTGTAGGAGAATTACAGACAATTGCAGACAGATTATTCCCCACCCTCTCAGAGTCTAACATTCACCAGATAATTAGCCTTGAGCTAATCAATGATTTAAAACATGAAATCATGCTTCCTGTGTCCTTTATGAATGAAAAAGCCACTAGTGATTTATCATCAGCAGAGCATATGTCCTATTACAATATGTTTAAAAAATAAGTTATCCATTCATTCCATCCTTTATTTCAGAAGTATTCATCGAGCACCTACTATGGTGCAAGGTAGATTGTGCTTTTTGAAGTCCATAGACAGAGGGTTGCCACCTGACAAAGCAGACAGACATGCTCAAGAGGGTCAATTCAGTTCATTTGTTATAGTCCAGGGTCAGGTCCCCAGCCCAAAACAGAACCGAAGTGTTGTCATCTAATTCCAGGGTTTATCTGCACTTGTCAATACAGGGTTACAGAAACAAAGCTCACAAGAAACTGATGTAAAAGCCAGTGGAGAAATAACTGCAATATTGACCAGGGTTTGACACGTGTACCTCAACCGCTGTGTTCTTTAGAATTACGTAGAAATGGATTCAAAAATCTCACTATCACTTGCTGTCTGGCTTTGTGCAAATCAGGCAAACTCTTAGACCCTCAGTGTCTTCATCTGTAAAACAGTAATCAAAACTTACTCAACAAAGTTGTTGCTACTAAATGAAATTACCTTTATATAGTGCTTATCATCATTCATTCAATAAACATTCATGAGTATACACCAAACTGTGCATCCACTATGCACCAAACATCATATGAAGAACTGGAAACATAAAAGTGAGTCAATCGGCCGGGCACGGTGGCTCAAGCCTGTAATCCCAGCACTTTGGGAGGCCAAGACGGGTGGATCACGAGGTCAGGAGATCGAGACCATCCTGGCTAACACAGTGAAACCCCGTCTCTACTAAAAAAAAAAAAAAAAAAAAAAAAAAAAAGTGAGTCAATCAATTGTCTGCATGGGCTTTTGGAGATGAATTGAGGAAAATACAAGCATACACTGAGATTTGGCAGGTTCCATTCCAGACTACCACAATAAGGCAAATTTGCAACAAAGTGAGTAACAACCTTTTTGGTTTTTCAGTGCATTATAAAAGTTATGTGTGTCTGTTGTCTACTAAGGGCATAATAGCAATATGTCTTAATAAATGTACATATGTCAATTAAAAACGCTTTATAGTTAGTAATTGCTAATGATCATCTGAGCCTTCAGTGAATTGTAATCTTTTTGCTGGCAGAGGGTCTTGCCTCAATGTCGATGGTTGGTAACTGATCAGAGTGGTAATTGCTCAAGGCTGGAGTGGCTGCGGCAGTTTCTTAAAATAAAACAACAATGAAGTTTGCAGCCTTGGTTGACTCTTTCACAAAAGATTTCTCTGTAGCATGCTATGCTGTTTAGTAGCATTTTACTAACAGTAGAACTTCTTTCAAAATTGAAGTCAATCCTCTAAAACCCTGTCATTGCTCCATCATCAAAGTTTTTGTACTATTCTAAATCCTTTCTAGTCATTTCAACAGTATTCATAGCATCCTCACCAGGAGTAGGCTCCATTTTAAGGAACCACTTTCCTTGCTTATCCATAAGAAGTAGCTGCTTATCTATTCAAGTTTTAGCATGAGACTGTAGTAATTCAGTCACATCTTTTGGCTTCATTTTTCATTCTAGTTCTCTTACTATTTTTATGACATCTGCAGTTACTTTTCCCTCTGAAGTCTTAAACTCCTCAAAGTCATTCATGAGGGTTTTTCCAAACTCTTAACATTGCTATTTCGACCACCTCCCATGAATCACAAATGTTCCAGAAGGTTTTTAATTTATTTTGCTCAGACGGATCAGAGAAGTCACTATCTATGGCAGCTATAGCCTTAAGAAATGTTTTCCTAAATAATAAGACATGAAAGTCAAAGTAACTCCTTGATCCATGGGTGCATAATTAATGTTGTGTAAGCAAGTATGAAAGCAACACTCATCTCCTTGTACATCTCCATCAGGGATCTTAGGTAAGCAAGTGCATTGTCAATGAACAGAATTTTTTTTTAATAATATCTTTTTTCCTGAGCAATAGGTCTCACAGCAGGCTTAAAATAGTTACCAAATCATGCTGTAAACAGATATACTGTAAGCTAAGCTTTGCTGTTCCATTTCTAGAGCACAGGCACAGCAGATTTTGCATCATTCTCAAGGGCCATAGGATTTTCAGTATGGCAAATGAGCATTGACTTCAACTTAAAATCACTAGTGCATTAGCCTCTAACAAGAGAACCAACCTGCCCTGTGAAGCTTTAAAACCAGGCATTTATTTCTTCTCTCTGGCTGTGAAAGTCCTATATGACATCTTCTTCCAAAAGATGGCTGTTTCATATGCATTGAAAATCCATTGTTTCATGTAGCCATCTTCATCAGTGATTTTAGCTAGACCTTCTGAATCACTTGCTGCAGCTTCTGCATCAGCACTTGCTGCTTCAACTTGCACTTTTATGTCATGGAGATGGCTTCTTTCCTTGAATCTCATGAACCAACATCTGCTAGCTTCTAACTTTTCTTCTGCAGCTTCCTTACCTCTCTCAATCTTCAAAGAATTAAAGAGAGTTAGGGCCTTGCTCTGGATTAGGCTTTTGCTTAAGGGAATGTTGTGACTGGTTTCATCTTCCGTCCAGACCACTCAGACTTTCCCCATATCAGCAATAGGCTGTTTTGCTTTTTTATCATTCATGTGCTCACCAGAGTAGCACTTTATATTTTCTCCAAGAACTTTTGTTTTGCATTTACAACTTGGCTAACTGTTTGGCACAAGAGACCTAGCTTTCAGCCTTTCTTGGCCTTCTACATGCCTTCCTCATTGAGCTTCATTTCTAGCTTTTGATTTAAAATGTGAGACATGAAACTCTCTTTCATTTGAATACTTAGAGGCCACTGTAGGGTTATTAATAGGCCTAATTTGAGTATGATTTCTGTCTCAGGGAATAGGAAGCTCAAGAGGAGGAAATGAGACGGGAAATGGCCTGAAGGTGGAGCAGTTAGAACACATAGAACATTCATCGATTAAGTTCTCCGTTATGGGCATGGTTTATGGTACCCCAAAACACAATCAAAAGTGTTAAAGATCATCGATTACAGATCATTATATCAGATATAATAATGAAAAAGTTTGAAAGTTGAATAGTGACAATTACCGAAATGTGACTCAGAGCACATGCTGTTGGAAAAATGGAACCAACAGATTTCCTTGATGCAGAATTACTGAAAAGCTTCAATTTGTAATAAACACCATATCTGAGAAGCACAATGTATTGGTTTGTTTTCATGCTGCTGATAAAGACATACCCAAAACTGAGAAGAAAAAGAGGTTTCATTGGACTTATAGTTCCACATGGCTGGGGAGGCCTCGGAATCATGTCAGGAGATGAAAGGCACTTCTTACATGGTGGCAGCAAGAGAAAATGAGGAAAAAGCAAAAGCAGAAATCCTGGATAAACCCATTAGATCTTGTGAGACTTATTAACTATCATGAGAATAACATGGGAAAGACTGGTCCCCATGATTCAGTTACCTCCCCCTGGGTCCCTCCCACAACATGTGGGAATTCTGGGAGATACAACTCAAGTTGAGATTTGGCTGGGGACACAGCCAAACCATATCACACAATAAAGGCAAATGCAATAAAAAGAGGTATGCCAGTAATGCAATGGTCAGACTCCACTGGCACGTGAGGACTTAGCTACATGCTTCACAGTGCCAGGCTCAGTCAGGGTGGGCATTCCCTGTCAGGTCATCAGGTTGGGTCTAAGAGTCCCTCTAAGACTTTCCTCTTTCTAAGCCTCCTTAGTTGTCAGATGACCTTTATGATTGACAGTTTTACTCAATATACATCTCCAAAAAAGTACTAGTAATTAATAATTTCTAAGGTTATACCATGTGCTAGATAAAATAGTTTTAACCTACAAATCTGGCTCTCTCCCTATCATGACTTTTGCATCTGCTTTCTTTAATCTATTCAGTGTTTATGGCATATTTGTAAAGTCAGAAGTTAGCTAAACTGGAACTATACTTTCCAGAATTCTCAGGTCTGCAGCATTGGCTACATGCAACATCTTGCCCGGGATTTGGTAGTACCCATTTCTCCTGTAAGTCACCCCTAACATTGAATTTGGAGGCCAACAACCCTTCAAGAAAGACAAGGAAGATGCTGTTATGTTCACAGTATCTGTAGCATATGAGTGCCAGACACACAGTCGTCTCTTTGTTGAATGGCTATGATCCATTCAGTTTATAGTAGAAGAAACTGAAACTCAGAGAAGGAGATTGTCATGCTCAAGGTTGTCCACTTATTAAATGGCAGAGTTTCCTAACTTGTGAGTAAATTTTCTTTATACTACAAGATTAAACATGGCATGACAGCAAATTAAAAGGAAGGATAGTGTTCAACAGACAAATGGTGCATATTAGGTCAAAAGATAAGATGGTACTTTATGCTATTTCTTTGAGACTCCTGTTGTATCTTTTAAAAACCCTATAGTTAACAAGTCACACATCAAAAAGTGAGGCCAGTGTCAACAGGTATATATCTGTCTGTCTGTCTATCTCTCTCTCAGCAGATCATAAGCACAATATTTTACATGAAAAGAACTGTCTAGAAAATCCCTCTACCTACATGCTATATAAGCATTGAGGAGGTAATTATTCTTTTCAAAAATATTCCATTATATATTTAAAAATAAAATATAGGAACAAATTAAAAATGATAGACAAAGTAAAATTGCTTTAGGTTACTTTAACCATTAGAAGGAAGTTACTGTGGTGATGGTTGTAGAACACTATGAATGTACTAAATGTCACTGGATTATACATGTTTAAATGGCTAATTTTATGTTCAGTGTATTTTGTCACAATTTTTTTTTTTTTTTTTTTTTTGAGAAGGAGTCTCGCTCTGTCACCCAGGCTGCAGTACAGTGGCACGATCTTGGCTCACTGGAAGCTCCACCTCCTGGATTCACACCATTCTTGTGCCTCAGCCTCCCCTTTGCCACAATTTTTAAAAATGAAGTTGAAATTCTGCAAAGAAGCCTATTACGCATTGCAGTGGTAAGTTCTATTCTATCAAGAATGGGCAAGGCCATGAGGGAGTGACTTACAATATGGTTGCCAGGGAAACTTCCTCCTCTTTGGAAGAAGATACCCAACAGCTACAGAAATATATCACGCATGTTTCTGGAAACCCTCTCCTCTGGTGATTTAAGTCAAGTCATGGTAAACAACAAAAGACATTCTTCCCAAAGGCATATGAAGATGCCTATTTTCACACTTCCTTACAGATGCGCACAGTGACACATCAGCACACACACGCAGTAGAGTGAGCACTTCACTGGGAATACTTCAGACGTCTCCTCTCTGATAGCTGGTGAGTACAGGCTAGCAGGAAGTCAGTTGTAAAAGACCTTCTGACACGCAGCCAAAGCTCTAAAGCCCTGCTGAGGAATTTGTCCTCCCAAAAGCCTGTGATTCTAGGAGAACATGCACAGTGAGTTGAAAGCTGTTTTCTCTTTAATCCAGAAAGAAACTAGGTATTTAACTGAAGCTGAATTAAGTTAGCGAAAATAAATACATTGTGTCTAGGATTTACCTTTCTCTACCACCCCTTTGTGAACTTTGTACATAGTAGGTGTTTTAAGAATATTTACTAAATTACATTTTATTCCACCAATACTGATAATTAGAAATTAGTTCATTTAATTAGCTAATCAAAGAAGCGGTGTATTTTTAATGTATATGTGTGTTGTCCATACCAGTCAGAGTCCCTACCACAGCCATTGTCCCCCATGTGGGAAGTTGCTTCACTCAGAGGCTCCTGCTCAGTAAAGAAGAACTTAGGTTTCTATTTGAATAATGGGTGGGCCTGGGCTGAACCAATGGAGTTTACCTTACACAAGATCAACAACAGATGGGTAGGCTAGATAGAGATCTATGAAGAGACCTTGTTGAAAACAAAACAAAATAAACAACAGCAACAACAACAAAAAATCTCTGCCCCATGAGAGCAACAATAATTAGCTGATCCAGAAAGATTCTCCCCTTTGGAATTTGTACAAGAATATGTGGAAGAAATAACCCAGTTGTCAATAAAGGAAAAAGGAGAAACTGAAGAAATTAGAGAGAGGAAAAGAAAAAGACCGATGGAACTCAGCACAGCCCATGGGAAACAGAGAAACACAGCAGCTTAGTAGTTGGCATTATGTCCTTACAGAAAGGCTGCCTGTGTTTCTCTCAACACAGAACACACAAATTCACACCATAAACAAAATCAGATTGTAAGAAAAATTCTCATTTGCATTTTCATGTTTCAGCAATGCTTAGCTGGCTCAAGTACATAAATAATCATTGCCCAAAGATTTGGTCAAAATTAACTGAAGTACAGACATAGGGCTCAGAAGAAATAAAATTGATTGCATGCAACTTGTATCTATAAAGTGCTAGCAAATGGACCAACAGTAAGTGGAATTTTCTCATACATTGGTTATGAACAACAAAATAAACTTGGGGATCTGTCTGCAGAATTCTACTGCTACAAATGCTTTGAATAAGCAATTGTAATATCCTTAATTTTTAGAAAACAAAGGAACAGAAGAACAATAGAGTTCATTGAACATGTACTATATACCAAGCACTACACTAAATTACCAAATTTAATCTTGATAATAGTTCCATTGGGTACAATAATCATCTCCAAATTGCAGATAAAGGTGCTGAGGTCAAGGAAGTAAAGTCAGCAACTGTGGTCACAGAACAACTAGGGGACCATGCTGGGGTTCCTGACCTGGTTTGCATATCTGTAAGATGATATTTCAATGTTATCACATCTGCCAATCACTTACCATATGACCCTGATTAAAAAAAAGTAACCAACCTGTGCTTCTTCAGTTATAAAATGATAATATTAGAGTAGATGATGACCATAATTGCTTCCAGTTTGAAAATGCTATTGTTTAAAGTACGGATAAATAACTTTTGAGTTCAAAGAGGGAACATCATTAACAATACCGACTAACATTTTACAGTTGAGTGCATAGTAAGTGACCACAAATCAGTTGAATTAATATTTTTAAAAGACTACCTTATTAAACACTTTATCTTATTTGATCTTCACACCTCTAAGATTTACTTACATGACTATGCCATTTTTATACATGCAAAAACTGAGAAAACTGAGCCTGAGAGTGGAAAAGTGACTTTCTTAAAAGGCACACAGTAAGTGTTAGAAATAGCTTCAACACAAGAAGTCTCAAATTAGAATGTGAGACCTCGACGGAGAAGATACAAAACTGTGGGAGCCTACAATTTCAAGTTGGTTAAATCTTTAGAATCAAATTGTTTAATTTTTAAAATACCAACTCACGAACAAACAGTAAAGCAGGGTAGGTTCCAGGAAATCTATGAATAGTTATGAATGAGAAATCCATATTTTGGGTAAAGTCCCACTAAGCCATCACCTTCTGTCATTTCTGTTCTTGATCTATGAAGTGGGGAGAAACCATCAGCTACAGGTAAGTAATAAGGTTAAGAAGTAAAAAGGTTAAATGTTAAAGTAGGCATGGAAGTCATTTGAAAATACAAGTGCAATACAAATGTAATATTTCTTTATCAATGTTCTAAAAGGTTCATCTTCTCAGCTAGATGCCAAGTAAGTGATTCCAGAAGCTTTCAGATATGTGAGGTCAGGCCAGTTTTAAAAAATAAGATTTTTTTTTTTTTCTTACCACGTGTCTTTATAAAAAGAGCACTAGATTTAGTGAACTTTTTCAAGAAATCCTAAGTGGTGTGTTCTTGTTTCATATCTGCCAGTTACTATCCAAGAGACACAGGCAAATCATTTAGCTTTTTCAGGCTCCATTTTCCCAGGTCAGAGCTCCTTCCAGAGGGGCCCTAGTCTTAGTCTCCTTAGGGCCCTCAGAGTTCCTGATTCATCTTCAGAATCTCAGCACCTTAATTTATATTTTATCTTTATGATTGGCATATGCACCTGGCTACTTAGAATCAACTCAGTTTTAGTACTACTTTTTTTCTTTTTCTTTTTTCTTTTTTTTTTTTTTTTTGAGACAGAGTTTCACTCTTGCTGCCCAGGCTGGAGTGCAGTGGCAGGATCTTGGCTCACTGCAACCTCCGCCTCCTGGGTTCAAGTGATTCTCCTGCCTCAGCCTCCCGAGTAGCTGGGATTACAAGCGCCCGCCACCAACACCGGCTAATTTTTTGTATTTTTAGTAGTGATGGGGTTTCACCATGTTGGCCAGGCTGGTTTTGAACTCCTGGGCTCAAGGAATCCACCTGTCTGGGCATCAAAGTGCTAGGATTACAGACATGAGTCACCATACCTGGCCCATTTTTAAAATCTTACATCAACTTTTGAAATATGAGACACATGCCAAAACTCCAGCATTTGGTGTTAAAAATTACACCTTTAAATACTTCCTTAATATGTTAATTACCTTGATTTTGGTGATAGTAACATGAGTTACACATATTTCTGAACTCATCAAATTGTTTATATTAATTATGTTCAGTTTTTTTTGATTACCAGTTATACATCAGTGAAGTTGGAAAAATCTTTATTGAATAATAAAAATATAATTTATTTACTACTTATATTTTCAAAGGATGATATGCCTTCAAAATACACTATGAAAAATCTTACTCCTGTATTTTGAGAATTCTTACTAGGACAATTTCCAACATCTATTAAAAAGCTAGTTGCAAAAAGATAAAAACTGTGTGTAGGGTTGGGGGAAATCATGGTTATCTTGCTGCTATTGTTTTTAATTTGTGTTGTTTTTAAGCTTTCTCTGTACTCTACTTTGTTATGTCTTTATAAAAATGATATAAAAGGGGGATGTTTACAAAATCCTAATTGCAAGAAACTTCTAGAAAAGTTTAATTAATGGCTTTCCAAAATTGGAATATTTCAGTAGTTTGATTATTTTAGAATGTAAACGCCAAATGAAAATCTTTACTACAGTGGAAGGAATGGGCTATATAATCATTATCATGGCATACAAATAAATCCAAAAAAATCACACAAATTTGCTTGTAGTAGATTATGTGTAGGTAGTCACAAAGCAGATATCATTTTTTGAGGAGTTAGGGAAAGCCAGCATAAATTAGTAAAAGGTGAACAACACATTTTATTAAAAAGCACAGTTTCGTCATTCAAGTATGAACAGAAGTTTAAGTCATGCTACATTTTTTCTTGTTAGGGCTTTTGGATAATCCTGATTTAATAATTAGGTAATAATTGTTTCTAAATTCCATGTGAACTGTCTGCAAATGGGAATTTCCAAAGCGTTTAAAACTTTATTTTCTTTGTATTTACAATAGCTCTCCTACAGTCTTCTGCTTATCATTTAATTGGCTATCAAATCATTTTCCAAAGGTCTTGAAAAGGTAAGTTTCAACCTCATTGCCCTCCATAAAGCAAAGCAAATCATAAATTCTAACTAATTGTGATGGGGTGGAGGGTGGTCTAAACAGGAAATTACATGCAGCAAAGAGCATTTTTAATATCATCCCATTTTATTTTTCTTGAGGTTTCTAATCTAAAGCATGCTTCTAAAATATCATTCCCAGCACATGGGAAGAAACACATTCTTTTAAGGTGGAAGTGTTAATTAATGTGCATGACACAGAAAGAACAAGGAAAAGGTTACAGCTGATGCGTCTGCTAATAGCATTTCTAAAAATAGAGGATTTTTGAAACAATGCTCTTTCATGTTAGTGAAATTTCTCAAAGGCCCAGGGTTAGAGCTAAGATACAATAATTTGTTAAAACAAAATCACCTGTCACATGGATATTATTTACATGCATTCTCATTTCACTAAATTTTATCATTTATTTCTCATCAAAGTTAATTTCCAGGGAAAAAGCTGTGATGGTTTTCCTCTTTCATATGACTTCCTCTTGTGGTTTTTCTGGGGTTACCAACAGGAGCAGGTTTCATTCTGAAGTTACGATCAGAATGGCCTATAAAATCATTAGCATGGCATACAAATAAATCTCCCTCAACCTCTTCAGTGTTGTTCAATGTCACATTCTTTCTAACAACTTATTCCATGGCACACTAAGCTTTCTTCTGGTCCTCAAACGCATGGAGCTTTTCCATAACCCTGTGTCCCTGCATGTCCCTCTATGTCTCTCTGCCTGGAATGTTCCTGATTCTCCTCCACGCAAGCCCTAGCAAGTCATTCAAGACACGGATCAAACATTAAGGTAGCCCGTGAGCCATGTCTAGCCAGGGAAACATGAGCGATACCTGGTTAGCAGCATTTAGGAGTCACTTTCCTCCCTAATAAAAGGAAAGAAGTGTGTTAAGAGAGCTTCTGTCTCTTGCCACTCCGACTGCCTGTCTTCTTCAAAAGCAACCTCATGAGCTTGTTTTTCCTGAGCTGCAGCAGCCAAGCTGTACACTCAGGGGATTGCTGACATGGTGAGGATGGCAGAGAGGAGGCGTGGGAAGAACCCACGTTTATGATATCATACTGGATAGTACACCAACCCTCGGGCTGTCTACTAAATGGGTCTGAATTGTTTAAGCATCATTGGTCAAATGCTTCCAAAAGCATCTAATGGATATTCCTAGCCAGGGGAAATTACTCACTGCTGTGGTTCCCAAAGCATTCTCATAATATCTCTCTCACGACATTTATTCATATTGTGTTGGTGTCACAATCTTTTTAAATATGTGCCTCATCTAAAAAACTGTGAACCCCCAATTCCCTAGTATACTATCCAGCTCAGAGGAGAAAACAAAAGTCTGTTGGATGAATTAATTAATGAATTAAATAGAGGCATAGGATGAGTTCTACAGTACTGCTCGTATCACTGCTATCACTCCATTTGATTTTGTGTGTGTGTGTGTGTGTTGTAATTTAAAGTTATTAACTTTTTAAAATTTTTTTTATTATACTTTAAGTTCTAGGGTACATGTGCATAACGTGCAGGTTTGTTACATATGTATACTTGTGCCATGTTGGTGTGCTGCACCCATCAACTCGTCAGCACCCATCAATTCGTCATTTATATCAGGTATAACTCCCAATGCAATCCCTCCCCCCTCCCCTCACCCCATGATAGGCCCCGGTGTGTGATGTTCCCTTTCCCGAGTCCAAGTGATCTAATTGTTCAGTTCCCACCTATGAGTGAGAACATGCAGTGTTTGGTTTTCTGTTCTTGTGATCGTTTGCTAAGAATGATGGTTTCCAGCTGCATCCATGTCCCTACAAAGGACACAAACTCATCCTTTTTTATGGCTGCATAGTATTCCATGGTGTATATGTGCCACATTTTCTTTTTTTTTTTGAGACAGAGTCTCGCTCTGTCGCCCAGGCTGGAGTGCGGTGGCCGGATCTCAGCTCACTGCAAGCTCCGCCTCCCGGGTTTACGCCATTCTCCTGCCTCAGCCTCCTGAGTAGCTGGGACTACAGGCGCCCGCCACCTCGCCCGGCTAGTTTTTTGTATTTTTTAGTAGAGACGGGGTTTCACCGTGTTAGCCAGGATGGTCTCGATCTCCTGACCTCGTGATCCACCTGTCTCGGACTCCCAAAGTGCTGGGATTACGGGCTTGAGCCACCGCACCTGGCCGCCACATTTTCTTAATCCACTCTATCACAGATTGACATTTGGGTTGATTCCAAGTCTTTGCTATTGTGAATAGTGCCGCAATAAACATACGTGTGCATGTGTCTTTATAGCAGCATGATTTATAATCCTTTGGGTATATACCCAGTAGTGGGATGGCTGGGTCATATGGTACTTCTAGTTCTAGATCCTTGAGGAATTGCCATACTGTTTTCCATAATGGTTGAACTAGTTTACAATCCCACCAACAGTGTAAAAGTGTTCCTATTTCTCCACATCCTCTCCAACACCTGTTGTTTCCTGACTTTTTATTGATTGCCATTCTAACTGGTGTGAGATGGTATCACATTGTGGTTTTGATTTGCATTTCTCTGATGGCCAGTGATGATGAGCATTTTTTCATGTGTCTGTTGGCTGTATGAATGTCTTCTTTTGAGAAATGTCTGTTCATATACTTTGCCCACTTTTTGATGGGGTTGTTTTTTTCTTGTATATTTGTTTGAGTTCTTTGTAGATTCTGGATATTAGCCCTTTGTCAGATGAGTAGATTACAAAAATTTTCTCCCATTCTGTAGGTTGCCTGTTCACTCTGATGGTAGTTTCTTTTGCTGTGCAGAAGCTCCTTAGTTTAATTCGATCCCATTTGTCAATTTTAGCTTTTGCTGCCGTTGCTTTTGGTGTTTTAGACATGAAGTCCTTGCCCATGCCCATGTGCTGAATGGTATTACCTAGGTTTTCTTCTAGAGTTTTTATGGTATTAGGTCTAACATTTAAGTCTCTAATCCATCTTGAATTAATCTTCGTATAAGGAGTAAGGAAAGGATCCAGTTTCAGCTTTTTACTTATGGCTAGCCAATTTTCCCAGCACCATTTATTAAGGAATCCTTTCCCCATTTCTTGTTTCTCTCAGGTTTGTCAAAGATCAGATGGCTGTAGATGTGTGGTATTATTTCTGAGGACTCTGTTCCATCTCATTGGTCTATATCTCTGTTTTGGTACCAGTACCATGCTGCTTTGGTTACTGTAGCCTTGTAGTATAGTTTGAAGTCAGGTAGCGTGACGCCTCCAGCTTTGTTCTTTTGAGTTAGGATTGTCTTGGCAATGAGGGCTCTTTTTTGGTTCCATATGAACGATAAAGCCGTTTTTTCCAATTCTGTGAAGAAACTCATTGGTAGCTTGATGGGGATGGCAATGAATCTATAAATAACCTTGGGCAGTATGGCCATTTTCACGATATTGATTCTTCCTATCCATGAGCATGGTATGTTCTTCCATTTGTTTGTGTCCTCTTTTATTTCACTGAGCAGTGGTTTGTAGTTCTCCTTGAAGAGGTCATTTACATCCCTTGTAAGTTGGATTCCTAGGTATTTTATTCTCTCTGAAGCAATTGTGAATGGAAGTTCATTCATGATTTGGCTTTCTGTTTGTCTGTTGCTGGTGTAAAAGAATGCTTGTGATTTTTGTACATTAATTTTGTATCCTGAGACTTGCTGAAGTTGCTTATCAGCTTCAGGAGATTTTGGGCTGAGACAATGGGGTTTTCTAAATATACAATCATGTCATCTGCAAACAGGGACAATTTGACTTCTTCTTTTCCTAACTGAATACCCTTGATGTCTTTCTCTTGCCTGATTGCCCTAGCCAGAACTTCCAACACTATGTTGAATAGGAGTGGTGAGAGAGGGCATCCCTGTCTTGTGCCAGTTTTCAAAGGGAATGCTTCCAGTTTTTGCCCATTCAGTATGATATTAGCTGTGGGGTTGTCATAAATAGCTCTTATTATTTTGAGGTACGTTCCATCAGTACCGAATTTATTGAGCATTTTTAGCATGAAGGGCTGTTGAATTTTATCAAAAGCCTTTTCTGCATCTCTTGAGATAACCATGTGGTTCTTGTCTTTGGTTCTGTTTATATGCTGGATTACGTTTATTGATTTGCGAATGCTAAACCAGCCTTGCATCCCAGAGATGAAGCCCACTTGATCATGGTGGATAAGTTTTTTGATGTGCTGCTGAATCCGATTTGCCAGTATTTTATTGAGGATTTTTACATCGATGTTCATCAGGATGTTGGTCTAAAATTCTCTTTTTTTGTTGTGTCTCTGCCAGGCTTTGGTATCAGGATGATGTTGGCCTCATAAAATGAGTTAGGGAGGATTCCCTCTTTTTCTGTTGATTGGAATAGTTTCAGAAGGAATGGTACCAGCTCCTCCTTGTACCTCTGGTAGAATTCAGCTGTGAATCCATCTGGTCCTGGACTTTTTTTGGTGGGTAGGCTATTAATTATTGCCTCAATTTCAGAGCCTGCTGTTGGTCTATTCAGGGATTCAACTTCTTCCTGGTTTAGTCTTGGAAGAGTGTAAGTGTCCAGGAAATTATCCATTTCTTCTAGATTTTCTAGTTGATTTGCGTAGAGGTGTTTATAGTATTCTCTGATGGTAGTTTGTATTTCTGTGGGGTCCGTGGTGATATCCCCTTTATCATTTTTTATTGCGTCTATTTGATTCTTCTCTCTTTTCTTCTTTATTAGTCTTGCTAGCGGTCTATCAATTTTGTTGATCTTTTCAAAAAACCAACTCTGGATTCATTGATTTTTTGGAGGTTTTTTGTGTCTCTATCTCCTTCAGTTCTGCGCTAATCTTAGTTATTTCTTGCCTTCTGCTAGCTTTTGAATGTGTTTGCTCTTGCCTCTCTAGTTCTTTTAATTGTGATGTTAGAGTGTCAATTTTAGCTCTTTCCAGCTTTCTCTTGTGGGCATTTAGTGCTATAAATTTCCCTCTACACACTGCTTTAAATGTGTCCCAGAGATTCTGGTATGTTGTATCTTTGTTCTCATTGGTTTCAAAGAACATCTTTATTTCTGCCTTCATTTCGTTATGTAACCCAGTAGTCATTCAGGAGCAGGTTGTTCAGTTTCCATGTAGTTGAGCAGTTTTGATTGAGTTTCTTACTCCTGAGTTCTAGTTTGATTGCACTGTGGTCTGAGAGACAGTTTGTTATAATTTCTGTTCTTTTACATTTGCTGAGGAGTGCTTTACTTCCAATTATGTGGTCAATTGTGGAATAAGTGCGATGTGGTGCTGAGAAGAATGTATATTCTGTTGATTTGGGGTGGAGAGTTCTATAGATGTCTATTAGGTCCGCTTGGTGCAGAGATGAGTTCAATTCCTGGATATCCTTGTTAACTTTCTGTCTCATTGATCTGTCTAATGTTGACAGTGGAGTTTTGAAGTCTCCCATTATTATTGTATGGGAGTCTAAGTCTCTTTGTAAGTCTCTAAGGACTTGCTTTATGAATTTGGGTGCTCCTGTATTGGGTGCATATATATTTAGGATAGTTAGCTGTTCCTGTTGAATTGATCCCTTTACCATTATGTGATGGCCTTCTTTGTCTCTTTTGATCTTTGATGGTTTAAAGTCTGTTTTATCAGAGACTAGGATTGCAACCCCTGCTTTTTTTTGTTCTCCATTTGCTTGGTAGATCTTCCTCCATCCCTTTATTTTGAGCCTATGTATGTCTCTGCATGTGAGATGGGTCTCCTGAATACAGCAGACTGATGGGTCTTGACTCTTGATCCAGTTTGCCAGTCTGTGTCTTTTAATTGGAGCATTTAGTCCATTTACATTTAAGGTTAATATTGTTATGTGTGAACTTGATCCTGCCATTATGATATTAACTGGTTATTTTGCTCGTTAGTTGATGCAGTTTCTTCCTAGCCTCGATGGTCTTTACATTTTGGCATGTTTTTGCAATCGCTGGTACTGGTTGTTCCTTTCCATGTTTAGGGCTTCCTTCAGGGTCTCTTGTAAGGCAGGCCTGTTGGTGACAATATCTCTAAGCATTTGCTTATCTGTAAAGGATTTTATTTCTCCTTCACTTATGAAACTTAGTTTGGCTGGATATGAAATTCTGGGTTTAAAATTCTTTTCTTTAAGAATGTTGAATATTGGCCCCCACTCTCTTCTGCCTTGTAGAGTTTCTGCCGAGAGATCTGCTGTTAGTGTGATGGGCTTCCCTTTGTGGGTAACCCGACCTTTCTCTCTGGCTGCCCTTAAGATTCTTTCCTTCATTTCAACTTTGGTGAATCTGGCAATTATGTGTCTTGGAGTTGCTCTTCTGGAGGAGTATCTTTGTGGCGTTCTCTGTATTTCCTGAATTTGAATGTTGGCCTGCCCTACTAGGTTGGGGAAGTTCTCCTGGATGATATCCTGAAGAGTGTTTTCCAACTTGGTTCCATTTTCCCCCTCACTTTCAGGCACCCCAATCAGACGTAGATTTGGTCTTTTTCCATAATCCCATACTTCTTGCAGGCGTTGTTCATTTCTTTTTCTTCTTTTTTCTTTTGGTTTCTCTTCTCGTTTCATTTCATTCATTTGATCCTCAATCTCTGATACTCTTTCTTCAAGTTGATCGAGTCAGTTACTGAAGCTTGTGCATTTGTCACGTATTTCTTGTGTCATGGTTTTCATCTTTGTCATTTCGTTTATGACCTTCTCTGCATTAATTAGTCTAGCTGTCAATTCTTCCACTCTTTTTTCAAGATTTTTAGTTTCTTTGCACTGGTTGCTATTAAAGAAATGTATGCTCCACGTTGTAGCTTGCATTGGTTCCAAAGTCATTTGATATTCACCTGGGACAGCAGAGACAATTTACCGAAAGGTAATTGCTGAAAAGTATCCCTGGCACAAATTTCTTAGAGGTTACAAACTGAAAAGAAGGAAGAAGGAGAAAGGGATATAAAGTGTCAATGGAAAAGAAGTTTGATCTCCGAGTCCAAACCAAAATAATCTGGATAGGGCTCATGTATTCATTCATATACTTATTTGTTAATTCATCTAGACTTTGTTGAGCATCTGCTATGTATTATGTTATGTCTAGATGCTAGCAATTCAGCATGATTCAGACAGATGAGATCCTTGTGCTCAGGAAACTTACAGTGTAGAAGGAATAAGTCATTTTGAGTACAGTCATGTGCTGCACAATGACATGTTGGTCAACAACGGACTGTGTTTACCACAATGGTCCCATTTTAAGATTATAATAGAACTAAAAAGTTCCTATAACATAGTAATATCTTGATGATTTTGATCCTGTGTGGCCTATACTAACGTGTAGTATAGTATTTAATTAGTTTTTAATTAAAAAGTTTAAAAAGCAAAAAAATATTAAAAATTTTAGAAATAGGAAAAAAGCTTACAAAATCAGGGTTAAAGAAAGAAAACATTTATATACAACTGTATAATGTGTTTGTGTTTTAAACTGTCATTTCAAAAGTCAAAAAAGTTTTAAAAAATTAAAGTTTGTAGAGAAAGAAATTATAGTCAGCTTAATTTATTCATAAAGAAAATAAATACATATGTTTTTAAAATTATAGTGTGGTCTAAGTGGACAGTGTTTATAAAGTCTACAGTAGTGTACAATAATGCCTTAGGCCTTCACATTCACTCAGCACTCACTGACTTACTCAGAGCAACTTCCAGTTCTGCAGGTTCCGTTCATGGTAAGTGCCCTAGACAGGTGTGCATTTTTACCATTAGACCGTAATTTTATAGTACATTTTCTGCTTAGATAAATAAATACTTCCCATTATATTACAGTTGCTTATAGTATTCAGTATAGTAACATGCTCTACAGGTTTGCAGCCTAGAAGCACTACGCTATACCATATAGCCTAGGTGGCTGTACCATCTAGGTTTATGCCAGTACACTCTGTGATGTTTGCATTATGATGAAATCATCTAACAATAAATCTCTCAGAATGTATTCCCATTGTTAAGTAACACATGAACATATCTTATCTTCTAGAAAATGCACCAAACATCATTATGAGCATTATACTGTAATACATACCTGAATGCCAGTAAGTGGTTTTGCTGAAAATTATCTTTATGAACAAGCAAAGAACCACATATATTACAGGATGTTGAACCTAGAAAAAATTCTTCTACATTATCTATGACACTGATTTTCAAACTTTAGTGTTGTTGTTTTTCCAAACATAAATTTGTGTGATGTGTAGAGGGAAAGACCCAGTCTCCTAGCTAGACTGGCAAACAATATGGTGATCCTTGAGGCGTCTCTGCAGAACCTTGAGATGCCAGGGAGCACATTTTGAAAATGACCGATTTATTCCAACTCCTACCTTTAATTTTATTTATTTATTTATTTATTTATTGATAAAATTATTATCTTTTTTTGAGACAAGGTCTCTCTCTGTCACCCAGGCTGGATTTCACTGGCATGATTATAGCTCACTGCAGCCTTGACCTCCAATGCTCAAGCAATCCTCCCACCTCAGCCTCATAAGTAGCTGAAACTACAAGTGTACACCACCGTGGCTGTCTAATTCTTGTAATTTTTTGTAGAGACAGGATTTCACCATGTTGCCCAGGCTGGTCTCAAACTCCTGAGCTCAAGGGTTCAATTCTCAGGTAAGGAATACTCTGGTGAAAGTTCTTGCCCACCTCAGCCTCCCAAAGTGCAAGGATTCACACCCAGCCTCCACCTCCTACATTTTAAAAGGGAGTTTCGTTTAAAAATCTAAAAGGCTAAAGTGTTAAAGTTAATACTACTTAAAAACTGGTGACAGGACTAGAACTAGAACTCTGATCCTTTGCCTCTCCATTCCAGCACATTCTCTCCTATTCCAGAAGCAAACAACTTACCCAAACTGAAAATCAAGGGAAAGATAATAAAGGGCTGCCTGTTATGGATGTTAAAACATTAAAATTTCTATTAATATTTCATAGGAAAAAATCAAATGGAATATAGGAAAACCTATCAACCCAGAAAAAGTCAACATACAAATGGTTGTCTCACCAGGCAAGTTCAAGTGTAAGATAGAGTGTGTGCTTATGGCAAAGGCCATACATCTCAGACAACAGTTGCAGATCACTTCTCTCACAGCAACAGGAAAGTTTAACTAAAACAATGTCAGCATTTTTCATTTTCTGGGCTCTATGAGGCTTCACTTTGCCTATTACTACCTGAGATATCACTTTATACTTGCTTTCTTGCAATGGGCTCCTGCTTTGTTGCATAAAAGCCAAAAGGGAAAGTAATCTCTAAATGGGTCTGCATCCCACAGAGAGTTTACTTAGATGACATTTAAATCTGTTTTTCTTGTTTTTTTTGTGTGTGTGTGTGCCATTACAAGAAATCATACAGTCATTACACTTCAAATTTGACAGTTCTTTCACAGCATGAAAGGCAGAAATTAGGTCCAAATGTATTTATTTAAATGCAAGGTTTCACTTACCACCAGGACATTTGTGAAGACTGATAGATGACAGCAGATTGCAATGTCTGCACTATTGTTATTTCATGAACCCCTGGCTGTGGATCACCAAGCTCAAATATTTTAAATTCAAACAATAAGCCCATTAAAGAGAACTTTCAACTACTATCTCTCTCTCCAGTTATTCAAAGAACTCCATTAAATTCATGTAACAATCACATTTGAGAATGAAATAAACTTTTGCTATGAACAGGCTTTGAAATATGTTTGGATCCTAGAGAGGGGCGGAGCAAGATGGCCGAATAGGAACAGCTCCAGTCTCCAACTCCCGGCGCGAGTGACACAGAAGACTGGTGATTTCTGCATTTTCAAATGAGGTACTGGGGTCATCTCACTGGGGAGTGCCGGACAATCGGTGCTGGTCAGCTGCTGCAGCCCGACCAGCGAGAGCTGAAGCAGGGCGAGGCATTGCCTCACCTGGGAAGCACAAGGGGGAAGGGAATCCCTTTTCCTAGTCAGGGGAACTGAGACACACAACACCTGGAAAATCTGGTAATTGCCACCCCAATACTGCGCTTTAAGCAAACAGGCACACCAGGAGATTATACCCATATGAGGCCGGGAGGGTCCCATGGCCACGAAGCCTCCCTCATTGCTAGCACAGCAGTCTGCGATCTAACCGCAAGGCAGCAGCGAGGCTGGGGGAGGGGCGCCCACCATTGCTGAGGCTTAAGTAGGTAAACAAAGCCGCTGGGAAGCTTGAACTGGGTGGAGCTCACAGCAGCTCAAGGAAACCTGCCTGTCTCTGTAGACTCCACCTCTGGGGACAGAGAAAAGCTAAACAACAATAGGGGAAGCAGCAAAGGCCTGTGCAGATGCGAACGACTCTGTCTGAAAGCTTTGAAGAGAGCAGTGGATCTCCCCACATGGAGGATGAGATCTGAGAACGGACAGACTGCCTGCTCAAGTGGGTCCCTGACCCCTGAGTAGCCTAACTGGGAGACATCCCCTACTAGGGGCAGTCTGACACCCCACACCTCACAGGGTGGAGTACACCCCTGAGACGAAGCTTCCAAAGCAAAAATGAGACAGGTACACTCGCTGTTCAGCAATATTCTATCTTCTGCAACCTCTGCTGCTGATACCCAGGCAAACAGGGTCTGGAGTGGACCTCAAGCAATCTCCAACAGACCAACAGCTGAGGGTCCTCACAATTAGAAGGAAAATTATCAAAAAGGAAGAACACCTATACCAAAACCCCATCAGTACGTCACCATCATCAAAGACCAGAGACAGATAAAACCACAAAGATGGGGAAAAAGCAGGGCAGAAAAGCTGGAAATTCAAAAAATAAGAGCGCATCTCCCCCTGCAAAGGAGCGCAGCACATCGCCGGCAACAGATCAAAGCTGGTCAGAGAATGACTTTGACGAGATGAGAGAAGAAGGCTTCAGTCCATCAAACTTCCCAGAACTAAAGGAGGAATTACGTACCCAGCACAAAGAAATTAAAAATCCTGAAAAAAGAGTGGAAGAATTGATAGCTAGAATAATTAATGCAGAGAAGGTCATAAACGAAATGACAGAGATGAAAATCATGACACGAGAAATACGTGACAAATGCACAAGCTTCAGTAACCGACTCGATCAACTGGAAGAAAGAGTATCAGAGATTGAGGATCAAATGAATGAAATGAAACGAGAAGAGAAACCAAAAGAAAAAAGAAGAAAAAGAAATGAACAAAGCCTGCAAGAAGTATGGGATTATGGAAAAAGACGAAATCTACGTCTGATTAGGGTGCCTGAAAGTGAGGGGGAAAATGGAACCAAGTTGGAAAACACTCTTCAGGATATCATCCAGGAGAACTTCCCCAACCTAGTAGGGCAGGCCAACATTCAAATTCAGGAAATACAGAGAACGCCACAAAGATACTCCTCCAGAAGAGCAACTCCAAGACACATAATTGCCAGATTCACCAAAGTTGAAATGAAGGAAAGAATCTTAAGGGCAGCCAGAGAGAAAGGTCGGGTTACCCACAAAGGGAAGCCCATCACACTAACAGCAGATCTCTCGGCAGAGAAACTCTACAAGGCAGAAGAGAGTGGGGGCCAATATTCAACATTCTTAAAGAAAAGAATTTTAAACCCGAATTTCATATCCAGCCAAACTAAGTTTCATAAGTGAAGGAGAAATAAAATCCTTTACAGATAAGCAAATGCTTAGAGATATTGTCACCAACAGGCCTGCCTTACAAGAGACCCTGAAGGAAGCCCTAAACATGGAAAGGAACAACCAGTACCAGCCATTGCAAAAACATGCCAAAATGTAACGACCATCGAGGCTAGGAAGAAACTGCATCAACTAACGAGCAAAATAACCAGTTAATATCATAATGGCAGGATCAAGTTCACACATAACAATATTAACCTTAAATGTAAATGGACTAAATGCTCCATTAAAAGACACAGACTGGCAAACTGGATCAAGAGTCAAGACCCATCAGTCTGCTGTATTCAGGAGACCCATCTCACATGCAGAGACATACATAGGCTCAAAATAAAGGGATGGAGGAAGATCTACCAAGCAAATGGGAGAACAAAAAAAGCAGGGGTTGCAATCCTAGTCTCTGATAAAACAGACTTTAAACCATCAAAGATCAAAAGAGACAAAGAAGGCCATCACATAATGGTAAAGGGATCAATTCAACAGGAACAGCTAACTATCCTAAATATATATGCACCCAATACAGGAGCACCCAAATCATAAAGCAAGTCCTTAGAGACTTACAAAGAGACTTAGACTCCATACAATAATAATGGGAGACTTCAAAACTCCACTATCAACATTAGACAGTTCAATGAGACAGAAAGTTAACAAGGATATCCAGGAATTGAACTCATCTCTGCACAAGGGGACCTAATAGACATCTATAGAACTCTCCACCCCAAATCAACAGAATATACATTCTTCTCAGCACCACATTGCACTTATTCCACAATTGACCACATAATTGGAAGTAAAGCACTCCTCAGCAAATGTAAAAGAACAGAATTATAACAAACTGTCTCTCAGACCACAGTGCAATCAAACTAGAACTCAGGAGTAAGAAACTCAATCAAAACTGCTCAACTACATGGAAACTGAACAACCTGCTCCTGAATGACTACTGGGTATATAACGAAATGAAGGCAGAAATAAAGATGTTCTTTGAAACCAATGAGAACAAAGATACAACATACCAGAATCTCTGGGACACATTTAAAGCAGTGTGTAGAGGGAAATTTATAGCACTAAATGCCCACAAGAGAAAGCTGGAAAGATCTAAAATTGACACTCTAACATCACAATTAAAAGAACTGGAGAAGCAAGAGCAAACACATTCAAAAGCTAGCAGAAGGCAAGAAATAACTAAGATTAGAGCAGAACTGAAGGAGATAGAGACACAAAAAACCCTCCAAAAATCAACGAATCCAGGAGTTGGTTTTTGAAAAAATCAACAAAATTGACAGACCGCTAGTAAGACTAATAAAGAAGAAAAGAGAGAAGAATCAAATAGACGCAATAAAAAATGATAAAGGGGATATCACCACGGACCCCACAG
Organism: Trachypithecus francoisi; assembly: GCF_009764315.1. NCBI lineage: Eukaryota > Metazoa > Chordata > Mammalia > Primates > Cercopithecidae > Trachypithecus > Trachypithecus francoisi. The sequence goes on from NW_022681465.1 coordinate 135,865,845, forward strand.
AAATACAAACTACCATCAGAGAATACTATAAACACCTCTACGCAAATCAACTAGAAAATCTAGAAGAAATGGATAATTTCCTGGACACTTACACTCTTCCAAGACTAAACCAGGAAGATGTTGAATCCCTGAATAGACCAATAGCAGGCTCTGAAATTGAGGCAATAATTAATAGCCTACCCACCAAAAAAAGTCCAGGACCAGATGGATTCACAGCTGAATTCTACCAGAGGTACAAGGAGGAGCTGGTACCATTCCTTCTGAAACTATTCCAATCAATAGAAAAAGAGGGAATCCTCCCTAACTCATTTTATGAGGCCAACATCATCCTGATACCAAAGCCTGGCAGAGATATAACAAAAAAAGTCAATTTTTGACCAATATCCCTGATGAACATCGATGCAAAAATCCTCAATAAAATAAAGGCAAACGGATCCAGCAGCACATCAAAAAGCTTATCCACCATGATCAAGTGGGCTTTATCCCTGGGATGCAAGGCTGGTTCAGCATTGGCAAATCAATAAACGTAATCCAGCATATAAACAGAACCAAAGACAAGGACCACATGGTTATCTCAATAGATGCAGAAAAGGCTTTTGATAAAATTCAACAGCCCTTCATTCTAAAAACACTCAATAAATTCGGTACTGATGGAACGTACCTCAAAATAATAAGAGCTATTTATGACAACCCCACAGCCAATATCATACTGAATGGGCAAAAACTGGAAGCATTCCCTTTGAAAACTGGCACAAGACAGGGATGCCCTCTCTCACCACTCCTATTCAACATAGTGTTGGAAATTCTGGCTAGGGCAATCAGGCTAGAGAAAGAAATAAAGGGTATTCAGTTATTAAAAGAAGAAGTCAAATTGTCCCTGTTTGCAGATGACTTGATTATATATTTAGAAAACCCCATTGTCTCAGCCCAAAATCTCCTGAAGCTGATAAGCAACTTCAGCAAAGTCTCAGGATACAAAATTAATGTGCAAAAATCACAAGCATTCTTATACACCAGTAACAGACAAGCAGAGAGCCAAGTCATGAATGAACTTCCATTCACAATTGCTTCAAAGAGAATAAAATACCTAGGAATCCAACTTACAAGGGATGTAAAGGACCTCTTCAAGGAGAACTACAAACCACTGCTCAGTGAAATCAAAGAAGACACTAACAAATGGAAGAACATACCATGCTCATGGATAGGAAGAATCAATATCGTGAAAATGGCCATACTGCCCAAGGTTATTTATAGATTCATTGCCATCCCCATCAAGCTACCAATGAGTTTCTTCACAGAATTGGAAAAAACTGCTTTAAAGTTCATATGGAGCCAAAAAGAGCCCGCATTGCCAAGACAATCCTAACTCAAAAGAACAAAGCTGGAGGCGTCACGCTACCTGACTTCAAACTATACTACAAGGCTACAGTAACCAAAACAGCATGGTACTGGTACCAGAACAGAGATATAGAACAATGGAACAGAACAGAGTTCTCAGAAATAGTACCACACATCTACAGCCATCTGATCTTTGACAAACCTGAGAGAAACAAGAAATGAGGAAAGGATTCCTTATTTAATAAATGGTGCTGGGAAAATTGGCTAGCCATAAGCAGCAAGCTGAAACTGGATCCTTTCCTTACTCCTTATATGAAAATTAATTCAAGATGGATTAGAGACTTAAATGTTAGACCTAATACCATAAAAACCCTAGAAGAAAACCTAGGTAGTACCATTCAGGACATAGGCATGGGCAAAGACTTCATGTCTAAAACACCAAAAGCAACAGCAGCAAAACCAAAATTGACACATGGGATCTAATTCAACTAAAGAGCTTCTGCACAGCAAAAGAAACTACCATCAGAGTGAACAGGCAACCTACAGAATGGGAGAATATTTTTGCAATCTACTCATCTGACAAAGGGCTAATATCCAGAATCTACAAGGAACTCAAACAAATTTACAAGAAAAAAACAAACAACCCCATCAAAAAGTGGGGAAAGGATATGAACAGACATTTCTCAAAAGAAGACATTCATACAGCCAACAGACACATGAAAAAATGCTCATCATCACTCGCCATCACAGAGATGCAAATGAAAACCACAATAAGATACCATCTCACACCAGTTAGAATGGCAATCATTAAAAAGTCAGGAAACAACAGGTGCTGGAGAGCATGTGGAGAAATAGGAACACTTTTACACTGTTGGTGGGACTGTAAACTAGTTCAACCATTATGGAAAACAGTATGGCGATTCCTCAAGGATCTAGAACTAGATGTACCATATGACCCAGCCATCCCACTACTGGGTATATACCCAAAGGATTATAAATCATGCTGCTATAAAGACACATGCACACGTATGTTTATTGCGGCACTATTCACAATAGCAAAGACTTGGAATCAACCCAAATGTCCATCTGTGACAGACTAGATTAAAAAATGTAGCACATATACACCATGGAATATTATGCAGCCATGAAAAAGGATGAGTTTGCATCCTTTGTAGGGACATGGATGCAGCTGGAAACCATCATTCTTAGCAAACTATCACAAGAAGAGAAAACCAAACACCGCATGTTCTCACTCATAGGTGGGAACTGAACAATGAGATCACTTGGACTTGGGAAGGGGAACATCACACATCGGGGCCTATCATGGGGAGGGGTGAGCGGGGAGGGATTGCATGGGAGTTATACCTGATATAAATGACGAATTGATGGGTGCTGACGAGTTGATGGGTGCAGCACACCAACATGGCACAAGTATACATATGTAACAAACCTGCACGTTATGCACATGTACCCTAGAACTTAAAGTATATATATATAAAAAAAGGAATCCTAAATCCTAAAAAAAAAAAAAAAGAAATGATCTCAAAACTTTAACCAGAGTGTTCCCTACCTAAGAATTGAACTCAAAGTGTCAATCTTACTTGTGGAAAGTACCATTTCATGTGGACATGTTATTCTTGTACCTTATTTTTTAGGGATAGGAAGACTGACTATTTTCCTGTGAAACATCAAAGGTCTTGTAGCCCCTGTACCTGTATCCCTCTAGAGATCAGAAGTAAGTCCATAGGCTTGGATAAGGCCTGGTTTCCTCTGTCTTGCCACTATATGGTGAACCCACACTGCAATCCCACCTCCCTTTATACCAGTGGTTCTCAACCTTTTTGACTTCAGGGACCAGTTTCATTGAAGGCAATTTTTCCATGGACCAGGGGTGGCAGGGGTTTGCAGGATGATTCAAGCATATTACATTTATTGTGTACTTTATTTCTATTATTTATTATATTATAATATATAATTAAATAATTATACAACTCACCATAATGTAGAATCAGTGGAAGCCCTGAGTTTGTTTTCCTGCAACGAGATGGTCCCATGGCGGGGATGATGAGAGACAGTGAAGAATCATCCGGCATTAGAGTCTCATAAGGAGCACACAACATAGATCCCTCACATATGCAGTTCACAATAGAGTTCATGTTCCTATGAGAATCTAACGCTGCCACTGATCTGATCTGACAGGAGGCAGAGCTCAGGCAGTAATGCAAGAGAGTGATGAGGAGTGGCTGTAAATACAGATGAAGCTTCACGCTCACTGGTCCACTGTTCATCTGTTATGTGGCCCAGTTTCCCATAGGCCACAGACCATTACTGGGAGTTGGGGACTCCTGCTTTGTACCATTAATAGGAGTCAAGAGGGAAGTCCCTTGATCTCAAAGGCTCACGTGACATACAAATTCCACATATAAAGTCACGCACCTCATAATGATGTTTCGGTCAAGGATGGCCCACATATATGGCACTGGTCCCGTAAGAGTATAATGGAGTTGAACAATTTCTATTGCTTACTGATGTAACCATAATAATGCTATAGCACAATGCATTCCTTGAGTGTTTTAAAAATTACAACTTTTTAAAAAGTTACAATAAGTAAGGTTAATTTCTTACTGAAGAAAAAAATGTTTTAAATAAACTTAGTGTAGCCTAAGTGGCCAATGTTTATAAAGGACATACAGTAGTGTACCGTATGTCCCAGGTCTTCACATTCGCTCACCACTCACTCACCAACTCACCTAGAACAACTTCCAGGCTTGTAAGCTCCATTCATGATAAGTGCCTTCTACAGGTATACTTTTTAAAACATCTTTTATACCATATTTTTATTGTACCTTTTCTGTTTTTAAATATACAAATATCATTGCATTACAATTGCCTGAACCATTCAGTACAGTAACACGTTGCACAGGTTTGTAGCCTAAGAGTAATAGGCTTTACCATATTGCCTAGGCATGCAATAGGCTAAACCATCTAGGTTTGTGTAAGTACATTCTATGATATTAGCTCAACACTGAAATTATCTAAGAGCACATTTCTCATAATGTATTCCTGTTGTTAAGTGGCACATGACTGTGTCATCTTATTTAATATTCACCTATGTCTACGATGTCTGAACTATTGTCCTATTTTATTAATAAAGAAAACTAAAGACGACAGGTAAGTGCCCTTGTTTGTTCAGTTAATTTATGGTCATCTCGACTTAAATTCGGGCCTTTTCCATTTTCATTATGCCTCTCTAGGATAACTAATCTAAACAAACAAAAGCAAAGATATTACTCAACCATTTATATAATTCAACTATATAATGCTGAGTATTCAGATAATTCAAAAGAGCTCTGATTTTAACATCACATATCTCAACATTTGGAAGGTTGAATGTTTTTTCCTTAATCTATTCTATATCTTAGTGTTCATTTACAGCAATTTACAATGGGTGACATTCAGACAATAGATGTGTATTATTTCAGCTCCAGAGCTTTATTTTCAGGTTGCAAAAGCAAGCTTTTTTCTAACGTTTAATTTTTTTAATTTTAATTGACACATAATTGTACATATTGATGGAGTACAATGCAATGTTTTAAAAATGTGTATATAATGACCAAATCAGGGTTATAGGCATATCCAGGACCTCAGACATTTATGATGTCTTTGTATTGAGAACATTTAGAATCTGCTCTTCTAACTCTTCAGAAATCTACAGAACATTGTTATTAATTATAGTAACCCTACTGTGCAATGGAATATGGGAAGTTATTCCTCCTATCCAATTGCAACTTTGTACCTGTTGGTCAATCTCTTCCCCATCCTCTTACCCTCAAACCACCGCCATTATTTTTGGCCTCTGGTAACCACTATTCTCCTCTCTACTTCTGTAAGATTAACTCTTTTAGATTCCACATATGAGTGAGATCATGCAGTATTTGTCTTTCAGTGTCTGGCTTACTTTACTTAATCAACCTTAGTGTCCATCAGTGGATGAATGGCTAAAGAAAATGTGGTATATATACACAATATAATACTATTCAGCCATAAAAAGAATGAAATCCTGTTTGCAAATTTGCAACACAAGTATAATTCTGCAGAACATTCTATTTTGCTTTTAAACAAACTAGTTGCCAACATTTAAAAATCAGAAGAATTTACACAAAAATTCAAAATTCTAGGTGATCTTGAAAAATCAGATGATGAAGCACTATAAGATCTGCATTCCCGAAGCGCAACAATTGGCTGGAGCTGATTCAGAGACATTCTTTTACATAGGGCAGGTGTCCTCCTTGCTACTCCCTATAGTGCTAATTGCTTCTTTTCTTTTCCTTTTTCTTTTTGAGACAGAGTGTCACTCTGTTGCCAGACTGGAGTTCTGTGGCGCAATCTTGGCTCACTGCAACCTTCGCCTCCCGTGTTCAAGCGATTCTCCTGCCTCAACCTCCCGAGTAGTTGGGACTACAGGCGCATGCCACCACGCACACCTAATTTTTGTATTTTTAGCAGAGACGGGGTTTCACCATGTTGGCCAAGATGGTCTTGGTCTCCTGACCTCGTGATCTGCCTGCCTCAGCCTCCCAAAGTGCTGGGATTACAGGCGTGAGCCACCTTGCCTAGCCACTTCATTCTTTCATTTCCTGCTTGATCCTTATAAGCATCAAAGTTTATAATGCTTCCCCAAGACAAAGAAGAGACTACATGTATAATTTATTCATCCAAAGAATTCAAAATACAATTCAAAATCAGCAATGACCACATTTAAAAACAAAAATGAGCTGACTAATGTTTTAGTCCCCTAGTAAATGTACCTTCTGCAGGAGGAATAATAAAATCAATTTCCTTTGTATTTTCCATTTTCACAGATTACTTCTATAATTCTCAAGAGAAACTCAAGAAGTAGATGTATGTCCCAATTCTGTTGCCACATTTTCACAGCCAGTAAAAGCTAAGGAAACCATGTTTAATGATTTTTCTCTTGTTAAATAGAAAAACGTAGGTAGGGCCTTACCACCATGGTAACTATTGGGTGCTATAGTCCCTAGGGCTTCTCCATTATGGGAACTCTGTGGGGCATCAGACATTAACTTCAATGTCATTTTTCTGCCAGACATGGTGCATGCAGGCCAGAGCACCCAAGCCTTAGCTGGGAACCCTGTAATGTTGTTTTCATTTCTATTTTCTAAGACAAATTGAGAGTTTGACCAAGTAATGTCACCAAAAAAAAAAAAAAAAAAGTATTTATTTTTCTCTGGAATTTGGCAATTAATTTGCTGCATTTATAGTCATCATCAACAGTGAGACAAAAGAAGAAAAAAGCAGGAATTGATTAGATGAGTACTACTGCTGAAGACATTGGAGACATAGAGAGTTTAATAAGCCCAACTTCTTTAATTCACAAATGGCAAAACTGAGGCCCAAGGAGATAGACACTTACTGCTCAAGACCACTCAGCTTTTTAAGACAGAACTCAAAAGTTCTATTTCATTTTTAGCCACAAGGAACTTGAGACAAACTTGGGTTGAATAAGTGCTGACCAGAACAAGGCACATATATGAGAAATAAGGAAAAGCTGAAAACTTGGGCCCCCAGTGCAGTAGGGCCCAGATCTGTATATGAAGTCCCTCCAGAGACCTGAGCAATAGGAGTTTGAAGACCTTTGCTCATTCATCTAATGCTCCCCATACTGTCCTTTCTCTTTCTCTTCCAACATATGTCATGTTCCTCCCTAGAATAGTCATTGTTTGGTGAATACCTAGCATCCTCTTTTTTTTTGCTTTAGGGACAACGCAGTCTTTTTTTGTGAATTTCTTTCCCTCATGGTAGGGAAACACAATGAGGCTGATAATCAGGTTCTTCTGCTCTCTCTTGAGAGCGGTATGTGCATATGACCTAGGCTAGGCCAACTGAACTCTTACTCTCCCACCACCACCACCCCAGACAATCAGTCTTGGGTAGAATGATGCAAAGATGGGAAAACACAGGTTGGGGTTCATGCATATCAACAGTGAAGCAGTCCTGGTATGACCATAGCTCTTGTTACTCCATAGCTACTCCGCACGTGCCCTGTGTCCTTTCTTTTTCTGAGCCTGGTTGTGCTATCTATCTATCTATCTATCTATCTATCTATCTACCTACCTATCTACCTACCTACCTACCTATCTATCATCTGTCTGTCTATCTATCTACCTCCCTACCTACCTATCTATTTAGAAACAGGGTCTCACTGTCACCCAGGCTGAAGTGCAGTGGCATGATCACAGATCACTGCAGCCTCAACCTCCCGGGCTCATGCAATCCTCCCCTTCAGCCTCCCAAGTAGCTGGGACTATGACTGGCTAAATTTCGTATTTTTTGTAGAGGCGACGTTTCACCATGGTGCCCAGGCTGGTCTTGGACTCCTGAAATTGAGTGATCCTGCTCACCTCAGTCTCCCAAATGCTGGGATTACAGCCATGAGCCACCACACCCAGCCAACCCTTCCCTTTTATGTTGCAGACTGTTTTATATCCTTCTAATGAATTTCTTGTCCCTTAAGGCTTGGCCATAATGAGTTTCCTATATCCAAACAATCTACACCAATAACTTGTGTTAGATGTTTGTCTGCCTGCACAGAGTTTTTGTTTCTTCATGGTGGCTGTTCTCTGGTACCTTTAGCTTGTCCATAGTTCATCATGGCTTTCCAAGCCTCAAATATAGCCATGAGTATTAAACCTTAGTGTAGGTAACAGGGAGCATGTGTCAACCATGAGTAAGAAATCTGGACCTGGAGCCTTAGAATCTGCACTTTGATAAGAATTACAGTTGATTCTGGTGCAGGTGATCCCTAAAATATGCTGCTTTATATCATGCACTCAGCATTTGCTCCCACCCTGCTGACTGCCTTTTTGTCTCCCTATTTCCCAGTTCATATTCCTGCAAGAGGAAGTTGGCTGGCCCCAGCCTTCTTCACAATTCCAGCCCAACCAGCCCAAGGAATAGGTCGGGTGCCCACAAGAGGTCCAATGGCCATAAGATGGGGCATAGTCACATGGACCACATCAAGTTGCCCCATATAGGGTCTGTGATATGATCTTACTCACAAAAGGCTAAGTGGTAGGCAATGCATTTGATGCCACAAGATCTGTGAATAAGACAGCAGGTCCCTGCTATCTTTCCAATCATTCTTCCTCCTACCACCCACCATTCAGAAGATCTCTCCAATTTGATTCACTCTTTAAAAATAAGATCTGAGAGCTAATAAAATTTGTTTAAATAAACAATTCTCCTTTCTAGGAGGTAGAGACTTCTAATGAATAATTGGTAAGCTGATTATTAACCACCCATATTCTCTTATTAATCACTTTAATTGCTACCTCCTGAATCTTCTATGCAGCAAAACTCAAAAAACTCTGCCTCTTTGAAGAATGATAGGCTTTCGTGTGGAGTCCCAAATTTCTTTATAGAAACATTAGGTCTTAGAGTACAAGAGTAGGTCTCCTTTTTAAAACACCATACAACCAAAAAAGTCCAAGCCTATAAAGATTATAAATGAGAAAAAAAATCATTTTTTGAAATTTATTTTTAAAAAATCTATCATATCAGGTTACTTAAACTTCCTCTACATGGGTAAGTTCATTTACTTGTTTCTTCCTAGAATCAATATATTTGAAAGGCTTGCTACAGGCAGGCACTTGGTTAGGGACACAAGATGTTTGAGACATGCTCTTTGCTCTCCAAGAACTCACAGTCTAGGGGTGAAGATACATATAGAAAAAGAGCAAACAATAATACATCATTTGAATTGATGTACAAATATATGAATACAGTGTTATGAGCATGGAGAGAAGGAAAAAGTCACTTTGTGAAAGCCATTTGAACTACATCTGAAAAGATTAGCAAGGTAATAAGCTGACAAGAGTGGAAGTCAATTAAGGTAGATCCAATTGTCAGAGCAAAGTCATAGAACTGAAGGGTGTGGACATTAGAAAAATCAAGGGGAAGGATGAGTTCAGAAACTGTTACTACAAAATATTTTAAGCTGAAGAAATTTGGGAAAAAAGAAAAACAGGAAGGTCACTCTGATCTTCTCCTACCCTTCTCATTGAAGAGATGCCTTTTCTCTACTTCCAAGAAAGAAACATCTCTTTCATCTGAAGATACAGAGACACAGAGAAGAATCTAAACAAATAGGTCTTGCTAAGTCTTCCCCCTCCCCCAGTTTATTACTATTTGATCATATTTTTTTTTTACTAATCATACTACTCTACAACTATTCACTTCTTTGTCAAAAACCTAAGCATTAAAAAATACACAGATTTATCTGCTTCTTTGGGTCTCTATTCCCTTATGAAGATTCTCATGTCACATCACATCTGTATTGGATAAATGTGTGTGCTTTTCTCTTGTTACTCTGTCTTTTGTTATAACAGGGGCCTAGTGATGGGTGAATAAAAGATATTTCTCCTCCTATACAGGAACATGAGAATACTGGACAGCAGGATAGAAGTTGGTAAGATGGCCTTGAAGGACCAATACATTTCAGAAATGAAGAACCACTGAAAGTTTGTGAGCCACTTACTACTTTCAAGAAATAACTTTGAGAGGGGATTAGAGGATGGTTTGAGAAAGGAGAAGCTGGGGACAAAGTGGCCATACAGGAAACTGCCTTAAGATCAGAAGAGAGATTTGTAGAAGCTGGGATAGACAGAAGGGAATTAATTTCACAGATATTTCAGAGGCAAAAAGACTGAATTTGGTTGCAGAATCTCATAGTGGTGAATAGAGCTTTGGAGTCGGATGAACCCGAATATAAATTATGGCTCTGCCATTCACTAATTGTGTAACATTGCACATGTTACCTCACCTCTCTGAGTTTCATATTTGTCATCTTTAAAATGGAAGTAATGTTATCAAGAGAGGATTAAATAAGCTAATAGTGTGAAGTACTTAGTATGAATTAAGGATCAGCATAAAGTGAATGCTCAACAAATGTTAGCTAGTAATTTTTACTATCATTGTTATTACTGGTATTATAATGAATAATTGATGGAGTGAAGGGAATAGGAAATAACTCTCTAGCTTAGAAGTCTGGTAAATGATTATACCATTAAACAGAGATAGGCAATAACTATAATAACTAGCATCTACTGAGAGTTTACCACATGCCAGGCAGGGCTCTAAGGGGTTCACATACAAAATGTCCTTTACTCCTCAGAGGAATCCCAGGTATTATTATTATCCACAGTTTACAGAGGCAAAACTGAAGCATAGAGAGCTTAAGTAGCCTGGGTCACACAGCTAAGAGATAAGAAAACACAGGCACTTCCAGAGCCTGCGTCACCTCCACTCTACACAGAAGAAGGCAAGAGAAGTTCCAGGATGGGTTAAAGGGACCTTGGTAAGAGGAGAGAAGTTTGCATAGTTTGAGTTTAATGTGCTCAGAAACACTTAAATGGAGTAGTGTAGTAATAATGTTGGAAATGTAGGCATATTCTTAAGTCATTTTTCTTCTCAAATGGAAGACCAAGGAACAGAAAACCCAAGACAGCAAATCATAAAGACTGATCATCTAATGGAAGATTGATCAGAAATGCAGAAATGTCTCAAAAATTACTCCAGAGAGAAAATATGACTGGAATGATATGTTTGATTTCCGCAGCTTCTTCGGAAGCAATCCCTGTGTGAGGAGGGGAAAGTCTTTGTATTACTCCATTCTATTGACATTTCACCCCCAATGTAAACCATGAGATACACAAAGTCCTAGTGTGCTTCCTTAAGCAGCACTATTGCCATGAAATAAAAGGAACACTAGGAATTTTCCTGCTGGGGATGTCCATCAGGAGGTTTCAGATGGCAGAGAAAGGGAGCATGCGGCTACCCTACCAAGGGCTTCACTATGGGCTTTTGGGAAATCTGCAGCTGGCATGCCCAATGTGGTTCTAAACCACAGCACTCACTTGGCAGCCCCTTCTGAGGGAAAATCCAGATTCAGTGAGCCTTCCTGCTGAGTGATTTTTGCCCCTGGGCATCCTCCTTCACAGAGCACTCACTGAAAGCTATAGGGAAGTTGAGTATCTCAGCTGCTAGTCCCAGAAGCTTGACTGGTAAATTCCTGCCCATCCTGAACTTGTCTTTACTCTTTAACCCCCAAGCATTTTGCTTCAATCTTCTACAGGAATATCCTTTTGTAACTACCTCTGGTATCTGAACTCTTTCCCTGTAGGGTGCATATCATCTGGATTATCTGCCCAGTCCATGACTGACTTACCCTTTCTGAGGCTGCACATGTACACACACACACCATGCATGTGTATACACATACACATACATTCCTCTGCAAAGTTTGTACCAAATAAACCCATTCTCCAGTTCTGACTGGACTATGAATGTACATATGACCCAGGATCCATCAATCAGATTCTCTCATCTGGACATTTGAATTCTCTGAATGGTGTGAGCTGATAGGGGCTGGAAGCTATGGAAACACCATTTTGCAGAGTTCCTTTTGACATAGATAGATAGATAGATACAGAAAGCAGATTGCCAGGGAGCTCCACATCCTCATTCCAGTCCCTTATAAGACCTAACTGCACGTACTGCTTTTAAATTCTATCCTATACCCCTGTATTTTTTCAATGTTAAAAAAATCTTTTTGTATTAAATTAGTTAGAATCAGTATCTATTACTTGCAACCTAAAGAGCCATCACGAAGACATGCAGTAAATAAATTCTACATAAATGTAAATATTGCTGGGAATGTCACTCTCTAAAAGCCTAAGATAAGGCAAAAGTAACCATTTTCTCACTAAACAAATTTTCAGCCAAAATAACAATGATGATGATAAACTGAGTTGTTTATACCTTTTTCGTTTCGAAGTATGCCTACGAGTTTGTGTTATTTAGTCAGGAAAGTTTGGACTGCATTAAAGATCCTGTCTGTAGATGATGAAACTGAAACACAGAAAAGCACTGTGATCTTTCCCAAGTGAGGCCTCTCTTCTTTTATCAACCTAGATCTTCTGTGTATTCATGTTTAGAATATGCAGTTTGAAGATTATTGTGTTATTTGTGATGGATAATTGAGATAGAAGGAACATTGATTTTGAAAAGCTAATCATCATTTGATCTTTTCTTTTTTGAAAGTAACATTGAAAGCTGAATTCCTCTGAATCTGCTTACTGTGAGAATAACATATATTCAAGTTCTCCTTTTGGGGAGTAGTTGTTAATGTTGTCAGAGAACAGAGCTATCTTTAATATGCAAGATTATTGACTACACAAAATTCAGAGTGTGAAAAATAAGCATTCTTTTCATAATACATTTGCAAAAGCACAAGACTGTATGTAGTGTATTTTCACTATTTTTTTTTTTTACTTTGATGATACATAGACATAATGCTGCACCTCCTAACTCAATAATCCGTTTTTAAGTGGTTTCTCTCTACCCACCAACTTCCCCTCCCTACTGCTCTGGGCTTTGGTAACACTTGATATTTTTATGCTTGCTTACTTCTGTCTCAATGCAGATGTTACATCAATATCTGTTTGGCCATACTAAGCTGTGAACTTATTAAAAGCAGGAACTCTGTCCTTTGTCTCTGTATTCTTTCTTAGCATCTCCTGCAACATCTAGTACCTAAGGAATTATTGACTGTTTGCTGAATGACCAAAAGTGAACATACTCCATCTACCCAAATAGACCATAATGATCTCTAACATGAAGAGCAGATCACCTTAGACTTTCTGGGTATCAATTCCTGTTTATTAAATAGGTACATGTTCTTTCATTCATGAAATGCATTTATGCTAAATGCTATGGGGAGAAGAATAGAAACACAGCATCAGACATTACTCTTACTTCAACAAATGTTACAGAGAAGATACTTACACAAAACACGTTATGGCAGTCATCATCATTGTCATTATCATCTTCATCATTAGCCTACTTATTGATTATTTATTATGTATCAGTCACTGCGTTAAGTTTGTTACATGGTTTTCATTTAATTATCACAAGCTCTTATAGGTCACATGCTATTACTATTCCCATTTTTATAGATTAAGAACTGAGGCTCACAGAGTTTTAAGTAATGTGCTCAAAGTCACGTAATTAACAAGTGGAAGAATGAAGTTTCAAACTCAAGTCTGCTCAGGTCTAGAGTTCATACCTATCCAGATGCCAGAAAGCAATACCAACACTAAGTATACTAAGAGGTAAGTCAAGGGAGAGAGTAATGAGACAAGATCAAGAAATTCTTGACAGATCTCAGAGGATTTCAACTTGAGTATCTTTACCCAGACATAAGGCATATATGGTACAATTACAGCAACTCTATGTAGTTTTTCAGGAAAGTCGTTAAGTAAAAACACAAAACTGTTTCTGTAGTATCTGAAAGCTTGGTGATGAGCCAAACTTACTGCTGCAGGTTAAATGGGAAGGCTCCCAGGCATCATGGCAGAGAATGGGGCAGGCCTTGCTGGGATTTATTGTTCCCTGAGAAGAGCAGCAACCCCAGCACCACTAATCAGATTATACATCAGCAGAGTAATCACTGTTGACTGTTCCAGACACAGAAAGACAAACTAGTGGCTTGAAAGTATACAAAAGGAGAGGCCTGTAAGCTGCCTCATCTCGCACAAGAGAGCTGTGAATCACCTCGGTAAAGGATTCATCATCATTAGGTGTCACCTGGGTCACAGCAGAGGTGTTAAGTTGTATACAGGATGGCTCGTAGCAAAGATACAAAAGGAAGAAGCCAAGAAAAACAGGGGTGTTAATAACATTTAAAAACTATTAGTGGGAGTGAAGTCTCTTTATGGGCATGTTACCTTAAACAATGTGGATTGGAGAGAGCCCTGAACCTGGAGTCTAGAAACCTGAAATTTAGTCCCAGTTCTGCCAATAACTACCCTGTAGGATTTTGCTGAAATGCTCTGAGCATTCATTTACCCATCTTTCAAAAAATGGCATACTTCATTTATTGCATTTCATATTATTATGCTTCCCAAATATTACTTTTTTTTTTTTTTTGAAAATTGAAGGTTTGTGGTAACCCTGCATCCAGCAAGTCTACAGGCACCATTTTACCAATAGTATTTACACACTTCATGTATCTGTGTCACATACGGATAATCTCAAAATACTTCAAGCTTTTTCTCTATTAATATATTTGTTATAGTGATTTGTGACCGTGATCTTTGATGTTACTATGATAATCATATTGGGGCCCATAGCAGAAGGCAAAGTGCATCCATGAATGTTGTGAACTGTTCTATCAACCAGCCATTCTTCCATCTCTCTCTTGGGGACTCACTATTCCCTGAGACATCATACTATTGAAATTAGGCCAATTAATAACCCTATAATGGGCTTTAAGTGTTCAAGTTTGAAAGAAAGTGTTGCATGTCTCTCACATTAAATCAAAAGCTGGAAATGATTAAGTCTGGTGAGGACAGCATGTAGAAAGCCAAAGTAGGCCAAAAACTGGGCCTCTTGCACCAAACAGCCAAGATATAAATGCAAAAGAAAAGTTCTCAAAGAAAATTAAAATTAAAATTGCTCCTCCAGTGAACACATGAGTGGTAAGAAAACAAAAGTCTTACTTTTGATTCGGAGAAAGTTTGAGTGATCAAACCAGCTATAACATGCTCTTGAGCCAAAGCCTAACCCAGAGCAAGGCCCTAACTCTCTTCAATTCTTTGCAAGCTGAGAGAGGTGAGGGAGCTGCAAAAGAAAAGTAGGAAATTAGCAGAGGTTGGTTCATGAGGTTTAAGGGGAAAAAAGCCATCTCTATAACATAAAAATGCAAGGAGAAGTTACAGCAAGATATTCAAAGGATCTAGCTGAGATCATTAATGAAGGTGACTGCACTAAACAGTGTATGAATTTTCACTGTATAAAAATCAGCTTTCTGTTGGAAGAAGATGCCATATAGGGCTTTCATAGCTAGAGAGGAAAAGTCAATGCCTAGCTTTAAAACTTCAAAGGGCAGGCTGACTCCCTTGTTAGGAGCTAAAGATGCTGGTAACTTTATATTGAAGGCAATGGTCACCAACAATTTCAAAAATCCTACTGCCCTTCATCTAGAAAAAGAAAGCTTAAATGATAGCATATCTGTTTTCAGTATAGTTTGGTGAGTATTTTAAGCCCACTGTTGAGACCTACAGCCCAGAAAAAAAATATTCTTTCAAAATATTATGCCTCATTGACAATGTTACCTCAGAACTCTGATGGGGATATTCAAGGAGATGAATGTTGTGTTCACGCCTGCTGACACAACAGCTATTCAGCAGCCTACAGATCAATAAGGAATTTTGACTTTCAGTTTTCATAAGAAATATATTTGATAAGGCTATAGCTGCCATGGATAGTGATTCTTCTGATGGATCTTGGCAAAGTAAATTAAAAACCTTCTGGAAATAATTCACCATGCTAGCTGTCATTAGGAACATTTGTGGCCAGGAGCAGTGGCTTATGTCTGTAATCCCAGATCTTTGGGAGGCCAAGGCAGGTGGATCTCTTGAGCCTAGGAATTTGAGACTAGCCTGGGCAATATAGGGAGATTCCATCTCTACAAAAAGTTTTTTTTTTTTTTTTAAAAGGTCAGGTGTGGTGGTGCATACCTGTGGACCTAGCTAATTGCGAGGATCATTTGGGCCCAGTTGAGGCTGCAGTGAGCCATGAGCATGACAGTGTACTCCAGCCAAGGGCAACAGAGCAAGACTCTGTCTCAAACAACAACAACAATAATAATAATAAGATTCATGGGAGGAAGTAAAAATGGCAACATTAACGAAGTTTGGAATAAGTTGATTTCATGCTCATGAATAACTTTGAGGGGTTCAAGACTTCAGAGGAAGAAGTAACTGCAGATATGGTAGAAACAGCAAGAGAATTTGAATAAGTGGAGCCTCAAGATGTGCCTGAATTGCTGCAGTCTCATGATAAACTTTCAATGAATGAGCAGTTGCTTCTTATGGATAATTAAAGTGGTTTCTTGACCTGGAATCTACTCCTGGCGAAGATGCTGTGAAAATTTGTTGAAATGACAACAAAGGTTTTAGAATATTCTATAAACTTTGTTGATAAAGCAGCAGCAGTATTCAAGAGGATCAACTCCAATTTTGAAAGAAGTTTTACTGTGGGTAAAACCCTATCAAACAGCATGGCATGCTATGGAGAAATCGTTTGTGAAAGGAAGAATCTACCAAGGAGGGAAACTTCATTGTTGCCTGAAAACTTTTATGCACTATCTCAACATCTGTGGGAAACAACATTCACTCAATAGTTAATTCAGAATACCAACTACCACTAAAACAATTCTAATTTTGAGAATAATCTTTTTTAAACATTTTTTAAAGCAGTGGTATCATCAGAAACTTAAGAGATACCAAGCATTTATGGAGATTCCCATGGGCCATGCTGTGTGCCAAGCACTATCTAAGCAAACATGCGTGACCATCATCCGTTTAGAGGGTTGATGTAAACTTATTCTCACTTTAAAGGTACAAAACTGAAATCAAGAGGGGATTTGCCCCAAGTCACACATGTATTCAGCTTCAGGACTGGCTTTTGAGCCAAGGTGTGGCTAACTTCAGAGCTCTTAAATTCTGTATAGCGGCTGTGCCCTTGAAGTTCTTGCAGTTCTGCTATTTGGTCACCAGACAAATAAGGATGATTTACTGTGAAACTCCTCCAATCCAGCTTTTTCAGCTAGAACATAGAAACAAAAAATGACAATAAAATCTGTCTTTCTTACTATAAAGGACAAGATATTAAGATCTAAATTAAATCAAACTACACCATGCCTATGAAAATGGAGGTAAGCCAATTTCCATTTTCACGCCTCGGTTTTCTAACCTATCAACTGGTTAAAACTGCCTTATTTTAGAGAGGTGTGGTGTGGAATAACTTTTTTAATATGAAATTCTTTGGAAAGTAATGAAAACCTTTATGATGTTATAATTATGTTCATTACTTTCATTATCATTTAAACATAAGATATCATGTAGTAGTTTAAGAAGAAAAACAATACCTTTTCTCCATATATTTTATTTTTAAGTTATCTTCCTTCAAACTGCACCTTATACAATTAGGTTTTTTAGAAGCCTGAAAAATTACTTGTTACAAGAGGGAACATTTGCATCCAAAGGAAATTCTATTGTTACTTAATCATTCCAACCACCTATCTTTGAGGATTAAATTTAGAGGAGACAACACTATCCAGGGAAGTTGTCAAGAACGTTTTCAGTCAGCATCATTTTGGCTCTGAGGGTGGTAGGACCAGCAATGTCTCATCCACGAAGCAGTAGCACAGATGGGAAGCATGAAGATCTGGCTGCACGAAAAGTGAAATCACTCTAGCGTATAAAATGCATTACAGTTTTATAAATATATTTTGCTGTTTTATATATGTAATTAAATACGGGCCACATCCACACGTTTCAACTTTGAAATTTACAAGGAATAGGACACTTGACGCTTAGAATGAAAAGTTCATAGGTTTTGGCTAAAAGCCAGGTAATTTTTCTGTGGCATGGCAAGGGGGCAATTACTAAATTCAGTCTGTCTAGCCTCCAGTCCAAATACTTTTGTTATTAAAAGCGTGCAGATGTGATGCCTGATCACAGCTATTTCCTCTTGAGTATTGACTGAATTTCGCTCTGTGGTATGAAATGCAAATCTTCACAATGTTAACCTTACTCATAGAAATTCAGACTCAGTTTTATTTGTTAGTGGACGCTAACAAACAAAGTCAAGTGAAACTAGCTAGAAGTAGCAAAGATTAACAAGTTTGGTTTAAATAATGAAATAAAGCTCAATATTGAATTTGTTTTTTTGCCTCCCCAAATGTGACTGTCCAATTTTATATATATTCACATGAATAGTTTATTCTACTGGATATGAAAATGGTACCAACAATGTTATATGGGTTAACAAAATCTGAGTTCTAGGCAACCGTGTGACAGACACCATTGGTTGGCAATCTAACAGTCATTTCTCCCTTTCTTCCTTGCTAAGAGGATCCCAATTACTCCAACCTCCTTTGGGTGACCACATCCTTCAGGGAGGCTGGGTTATTCCAAAAAGTCTTGAGTATTCTTACCAAGGTGGTTTTATTCTCCTAGGCTAATAAATTGCTCTAGGCTTAGACTCATGACCCAATTTTTGCCAATAAGATATTAAGTACAGTCTGTTTGGGGACTTGTAGAAACGTCTTCCCATTCTAAATAAAGGAAAAGAAAACTGGATGCCCCCATTTTCTAATTGGTCACCACTGTCTGGGCTGCTGCTTTGAACTGTTTTCAACTTGGTAGCTCATATAAGAGGACAAGCCAACATGCTAAGAAGGGTAGAGAGGAAAAATTGAAAGAGAGTTAAGCCTAAGAGCTAAGTCTATGATTCAAGTCACTGAACTGTTGGATTAACTAACTTTGGAACCTATCTCTAAACTTATTATAGGATGAGATAATAAATGTTCTTGCAGGTTATGCCACTTTTTGTGTTGTTGTTTTTCTGTAACTTGCTGTCAAAAGCGTCCTATTATATGCTTCCACCCTCAAATTTAAAATTCCAGTTCTGCCATAAGCCCACTGCTGATAAATAATGCAGTCACCCATACTAATGGCTCCCTCCCTCTGTGTTATATGATTGGAAGGAAAATTGGGTGTAGGAGATATAGTTCTTTCAGCAATTTTACCTTATCTGCTAAACAAAAAGTGGTGCTGACTTTATTGAGCTTTCAGGAAAGACAAATGGTATTAGACAGAGTTTGACCTTAACACATAAGTTCTGCATACTGACCCTTTCCTATAGTCATAACACATATTATCATATTCAAGGTTCGGAAAGGTTTGCAGCAATAAGATTTAACTTTATTGTACTTATCAGGGTTTGTTTCCCAAACATATTTAGACAAATAACTTTTTTTCTTTTTCACATAAAACTTTGATCAAGCAGAATAAATGCCCCTCAAAACACATTTTGAGAAGCATTACTTTACAATAAGAATTTTTACTGAAGTACATTGGGACAAAACATATTGAAGAAACTTCACCATTTAAGCTTGACTGTTTGTAGAAAAATGTTTTAAAATGAGAACAGTCACCAACTGTTGAATGCTTACTTGGAACTGGGCACTGTCATAACCTCTTCAACTTACCAAGTGCAGATACTGTTAGGAACCTCATTCAACATGTGAGGAAAATGATGCACATGGAGAAAGGCCCTATTACTCCAGATATAAACTGCTCACATTGTCCATATTTGCAAGAAGGAAGAGCTTTATCTTAAACTTCAAACTAACATCCAAATCCTATTGCTAGACATGTATTCTTCACACTGATTTAAGTTGGCCGTGAGTAACTTGGCAAACCCTATCAGATGACTATGCATGGGAATTCAGTCTCAACTGTCATCTTAAAACCTGGGCTTCAGGATGTGGCCATTTCGGTATGATTTGGAGACATTTCTAATTAAAGACACAGTTGGACTGAATTTAATACTAGCACAAACAGCTACCACCCTCCTCTTGTAGCATTTGCATTTTTAGAAATCCTCTGGGTTTTAATTTTTTTAAGGCCCATAAGACTTCAGTAGCTCTTTCACATATAAAAGATAGCTGATGTTTAAAATGTTTCTCAGCATGTCAGTACAACCATAAGTTCCCTGAAGATAGGGAATGTATTCCAAAATGCTGAGTACATAGTGGGCATAAAAATGAGTATTTATCAGTTGGTTTCCACTGTGCTATATTCTTATCAGTCTTTCTAATTAGTATATTTTTTAACCTAATATTTTCACATGATTGTAATGTAGAAATACATCTTCTCATTGAAGCACAGTGAAGGTCATCAAATAAAGGCAGAATATCATTGTACCTAGAATGCTTTAAAATATTTTTCATAGTTTCTTATTTGTCACTTGGCTAACAATTAAGTGATGAAATGCCATTTTAATGCCCTAAGTAAACCTACATAGAGAAACACTATGATAGAGAGGGGTATTTGGGCATGGACCTAGATGATCACAAATAGGGAACATCAAGGAAGAAAGACACTAAGCTTTAGATGAAGACACTATAACTCTTACAAATACAGAAATTTGCATCTAAGGTCAAAAGGTTTGGCCTACGAAGTGCATTATTTTTCAAATTAAACTCCAACATTCTCCTTCCCATAAAGTGTTGATTTGAGGCACTTTAGAAGGAAGGTAAATTGCTTATCAATATAACACAACCACTTCCATTCATGTGGTGCTTTGCAATGTGTTTTGCATTTATTTTTTATTTTTTATTTTTTTATTTTTTTTATTTTTTATTTTTTATTTATTTATTTTATCAAAGAAACTACCATCAGAATGAACAGGCAACCTACAGAATGGGAGAAAATTTTTGCAACCTACTCATCTGACAAAGGGCTAATATCCAGAATCTACAAAGAACTCAAACAAATATACAAGAAAAAAACAAACAACCTCATCAAAAAGTGGGGAAAGGATATGAACAGACATTTCTCAAAAGAAGACATTCATACAGCCAACAGACACATGAAAAAATATTTTTTATTTTTAAAAAGTGTCTTACGTTCCAAAATGGAAAGATATACAGATATTCTTGTACTGACGTTATTTCAAATATAGGTGGAGATAAAGAAGGCTCTTACCTACGTAAGCCTCAGAACAACTTTGAAAATTAAGCTGAAGGCTAAGGGTGCAGTGGAGATGAACAGATCCAATTTGCACAGGGTGTTAGGTATGTCTTCAATTTTTATTTGCTCAGCAATCCTCGCAATATTACAATGATATGCACTATTATAAAGCTACAATTCTACAACTCTAGCAGGTCCTCCAAAAGGTGTCATCATTACATCGGTACAACAGAAGTATTGGTCACAGTAGTGATTATCAGGAGATTTCACTCGCTCCTCAAAAGACTGTGGCAGAACTGTCATAGGAATGCCAGATGCTTTTGCCTCTGACCCAGGCAGTTGTTATTAAGGCTATAAAGAGGGGGTAAAAATACCATAACAACTCAAAAAAAAAAAAAAAAAAAAGTGGAGCCATCTTGAAAATGTGAATTCTATTAAAAACAACAACTGAAATGCCTTTAAATTGTCACAGCTTCGTGCAAGGCCGACGAAGGCCTAGAGAAACATCACAAGTTTTACATGAGTCCTTAACAGCAAATGTGCCAGGTTGCTGAGTTCGACATTAAGTTCCCCAAGTAAAATGCTCTGCAAAGTACTCATTTATATCATCTTCATTTATGCTGTTATAAAAATATTTGTTGAGATATAACTGACATATATGAAACTGCATATATTTAACAGGTATAGTTTTAGAAGTTTTAACCTATGGAATTAATTCTACCTATGGAATTAATTAATTCTACAAAGAGGATGATGAACATATTCAACAGATCCAAGAGTTTACTTGTATTTCTCCATAATCTGTCTTTCCTATCCCTCTCTAATCACCTCCTTCTAACCTAGGCAATCACTGACATGACATGTTACTATGGGTTAGCTTGCACTTTCTGAGATTCTATATAAATGGACTTATACGATATGTATTTATTTTTTGTCTAGTTTCTTTCACTCAGCATCATTTTGAAATTCCTCCATGCTATTGCTTGCATCAGTAGTTTGCTTTAGTGCCAAGCAGTTTTCCATTGTGTGACTATATCACAATTTGTTTATCCATTCATCTGTTGCCAGCCATTTTTGTTTGTTTCCAGTTTCGGCTATTACAAATAAAGCTGCAGTGAATATTCATCTATAGTTCTTTTATGTGGACATATGTTTTCTTTATTCCTGGCTAAATACCTAGGAGACCAACAGTTGGATAATAAGTGATTTTAAGTTTAACTTCTTTGAAAACTGTTAAACTGTTTTCCAAAGCAGCGGTAGCATTTTGTATTGTCACTAGTAGTGAGTGAAACTTCCATTTGCTCCACATACTCACCAATTCCTGGTATTTTCAGTTTCTTTCTTTAACTTTGGCCTTTCTAGGGGTATGTGATGGTATCTCCTGGTGGTTTAAAGGTGCATCTCCCCCAATGACTAATGAAGTTGAGCATCTTTTCTCATTTGCCATTCATGCGCATGTTCCTAGGTGAAATGTCTGTAAAAATCTTTGCCCCATTTTCACTGGATTGCTTCTCTCTTTGAGTTACAAAAGTTGTTTTCTTTTTTAATATAGCCTGGAGAAAAGTTATTTGTTTATATATGCTTTGCAAATGTTTTCTCCTTTTCTGTGCACTGACTTCATTTTTTTAACCAAGGCTTTTAGAAGAGCAAAAATGTCTTTTTCTTTTTTACTTTTGTGTTCTTTTTGTCATATTTTAAAGTCTTTGACAAAGTCAAAATTACTAAGATATTTCTCCTATTTTTTTCTTCAAAAAGTTTCTAGAAATCCATTAGCTTCTGTTGTTGCTGCTGTTATGTTTAATATATGTCTGTACTCATACGCTGGTAAGTTGTAAAAAATGCTCTTTCCTTTCTTTCACATCACCTGAAAACTTGTTCTCTGTAATAGAGTTAGGCCAGAAGGTGATGTTCATTTTTTTAAATAAGATGAGGAATTCTCTCATCCTCTTCTTTTGAAAAACTTACACAGAAAAAGAAGGGGGAAAAAGTGCAACATTGTATAAAACATGTATGGTCATAAAAATTGCTGCTCAATTCTAAGAAGCCCCCTGTTGGTATGAGCAATGGTATAAATGTTCAAAGAAGTCTATGGGATAGTGAACTGTTTCCCTGTAGTGTGTCAGGGCTATATAAAAATTGATTCTGGCTGAAAAGAAGGAAGATTTTAAAGATTAAAAATAGATGTCATATTAAATCTTCTGAGATGGTATTTAAAACTGAAGACTAAAAAATTTAAAATTTTGGATAAGTTGTTTCCTGCTTTCCTTCTAGAAGTACTTTTCCCCTGGTGCGTCATAAAATTATAACTGCAGAAGTGGTATGCTTTTTCAACTTTTTGAGAGATATCCTCTTACTGAAATATAAAAATTATGTATGTGTTCTTTGGGTAATGACTTTTCTTTTTTTAAAAAATAGATTTAGCAATCACAAGGGCAGTTTGGTTATGTGGATACACTATGAAGTTGGGAAGTCTAGGTTTTGAGTGCAGCCATCACCTGAATAGTGTGCATTGTATCCATTAAGTATTATAATTTCTCATTCCTCCCACACCACCCTGGAACCCTTCCAAGTCTACATGTCTATTATTCCACTTTCTGTGTCGATTATTACACTTTCTGTGCCCATGTGTACACATTATTTATCTGCCATTTATAAGTGAGAACATGCAGTATTTGGACTTTCTGTTTCTGAGTTACTTCACCGAAGATAATGAGTTATTTCACTTAAGACAATGCAGTATTTAGACTTTCTGTTCCTGAGTTATTCCACTTAAAATAGTTCCATTGAAGTTGCTGCATGTTAGTTTTTTAACTTTTTTTTTAAAAGGTATACTTTAAAAGAAGGATACGCTTACTGAAATAAAAAATTATGTGTGTGTTCTTTTGGTAATGACTTCTCAACGACAAATGTGGTAGATGATCTAAATATTGGAGATGAATTTCAATCAAATTCAACAAAAATGTTACTGGTTTCCTATTACATGCATAATGAAATAATATACAATATTGTATATAAACAATATACAACCAATTATGGCTATGGGGAGACAGAAAACTGAATAGCAAATGGATTCTGCCCTTAAACGTTAACTTTTTACAGGTGTTCCAGTGGTCAAAAAGATATTTAACAACATGCAAACTATATCTAAGGTAGAGATTAGGAAATGGAGAGATGATTTGCACTTGAAGGAAACAAAATAAAGCTTTTATATCAAGATGTAGTAGAAAGTTAGCATGGCTAGTGTAGAGATTATCTCAAAAGTAATCAAGAAGATCTTGGACATGAAGTGTTATGGAAAGACAGAGACCAAATAAGGAATTCTTGAACAGACGCAAGGTATCAGTGATAAAGAAGCACGGCATACTCACGCATGAGCCATTGTGCTAGAGCCTGGGTCAATAAGCATGGAGGAATACAGTAAAAACTGCCCTTAGATTATCCAAACAGTAGTAGAATTGCTCAGGAAAAGGAATAAAACAAATATATTTACAGAAACGTGAGGAAAGATAGAAAAAGAAGAGCAAGTAAAACTCAGAGTAAGGAGCGGAAAGGAAATAATAAGAAAATAAAATTTTAAAGGTAGGAAAGCAGTAAAGCAAACAAAAACCTAAAGGAAAAAGATAAAACCAAAACATAGTTTGTTAAGAAAATAAATACAATTTTAAAAATCTCCACCAAGATTGATCCGGGAAAAAAGAAGTTACAACTGACCAATACCATGAATGGAAGAACTGACATCACAACAGATTCTACAGATACTAAGTTACAAACAACTTTATGTCAATAAAATTGGCAACATAGAGAAAATGGACAATTTCCCTGAAAGATACAAATTATCAAGGCTTATTTAAAAAGAAATAGATAACATAAATAGCTAAATATCTATCAAAGAAATTAAGTTTTTAGTTAAAAGCCTTCCCACAAAGAAAACTCTAGGCCAAGATGTTTGCATTGGTGAAATCCACCAAACATTGAAGGAAGAAAAAAATGCCAAGTCTAATGAATGATTTCAGAAAATTGAAGAGGAGTCCACTAGTTCCCAACTCATTGTATAAAGCCAGCATTACTCTAATACCAGAATCTGGCAACAGTATTACAAGAAAATAAAACTACAGACCTAATTAATTAAACATATATTTTTGGATAGTACATCAAGATCAAATGTTACTTATCCCAGGAACACATAATTGGTTTAAAATTAAAAAATCAACTGATATAACTTACGAATTTATTATTAACTAATTTGTTTTTAAAAGTGTCATCATGTCAACAGAAGAAGAAAAATAGAGCTTGATGTTTCATTTCCAAAAATACTCTAGCTAACTAAAAATAGAAGGAAACTTTACAAACATGACAAAAGGTATATACAAAAAACATATGGATAGCATTATATCTATTGGTAAAAAAATTGAATGCTGTCTCCCAAAGATCAAAACAAAGCAAACATGTTCATTCTTATGATTTCTATTCAACATTGTCATGAAGGTTCTAGCAAGTCCAAAAAGGCAAGTAATAATAATAGTAATAATTAAAAGCATGCACATTAAGAAAAAAAAGAAACAACACCATTTTCATATGCAGACAACTTAATCACCTGTTCAGAAAACTCTATGGAATCTGCAAGAACTAATAAGTGATTATCACAATACTGGGATGGTCGGGGGCGAGAAAGATAAAGACATTATATATGGCCATGAGAAACTTTTGGAATTGATGGATGTTTATTATCTTGACTGTGGTGATGGCTTCATGAATGTGTGTGTGTATGTGTGTGTATATGTATATATGTGTGTGTATATACACATAGAATTATGTATTTTGGGGGTGGGCGGAGCAAGATGGCTGAATAGGAACAGCTCCAGTCTTCAGCTCCCAGCACAAACGACAGAGAAGACAGGTGATATCTGCATTTTCAACTGAGGTACCGGGTTCATCTTACTAGGGAGTGCCGGACAATTGGTACTGGTCAGCTGCTGCAGCCCAACCAGCGAGAGCTGAAGCAAGGCGAGGCATGGCCTCACCTGGGAAGCCAAGGGGGAAGGGAATCCCTTTTCCTAGCCAGGGGAACTGAGATACACAACATCTGGAAAATCGGGTAACTCCCACCCCAATACTGTGGTTTACCAAGGGTCGTAGCAAACGGCACACGAGGAGATTATATCCTACACCTGGCCGGGAGGGTGCCACACCCATGGAGCCTCCCTCATTGCTAGCACAGCAGTCTGCGATCTAATTGCAAGGCAGCAGCGAGGCTAGGGGAGGGGCACCCACCATTGCTGAGGCTTAAGTAGGTAAACAAAGCCTCTGGGAAGCTCGAACTGGGTGGAGCCCACAGCAGTTCAAGGAAGCCTGCCTGTCTCTGTAGACTCCACCTCTAGGGACAGGGCACAGCTAGACAAAAAGCAGCAGAAACCCCTGCAGATGCAAACGACCCTGTCTGACAGCTTTGAAGAGAGCAGTAGATCTCCCAGCACAGAGGTTGAGATCTGAGAATGGACAGACTGCCTGCTCAAGTGGGTCCCTGACCCCTGAGTAGCCTAACTGGGAGACATCCCCTACTAGGTGCAGACCAACACCCCACACCTCACATGGCGGGGTACACCCCTGAGACTAAGCTTCCAAAGCAAAAATGAGACAGGTACACTCGCTGTTCAGCAATATTCTATCTTCTGCAGCCTCTGCTGCTGATACCCAGGCAAACAGGGTCTGGAGTGGACCTCAAGCAATCTCCAACAGACCTACAACTGAGGGTCCTGACTGTTAGAAGGAAAACTAACTAACAGGAAGGACACCCACACCAAAACCCCATCAGTACATCACCATCATCAAAGATGAAAGGCAGATAAAACCACAAAGATGGGGGAAAAGCAGGGCAGAAAAGCTGGAAATTCAAAAAATAAGAGTGCATCTCCCCCTCCAAAGGAATGCAGCTCATCACCAGCAACGGATCAAAGCTGGACGGAGAATGACTTCGACGAGTTGAAAGAAGAAGGCTTCAGTCCATTAAACTTCTCAGAGCTAAAGGAGGAATTACGTACCCAGCACAAAGAAACTAAAAATCTTGAAA
Source organism: Trachypithecus francoisi (assembly GCF_009764315.1). Taxonomy (NCBI): domain Eukaryota; kingdom Metazoa; phylum Chordata; class Mammalia; order Primates; family Cercopithecidae; genus Trachypithecus; species Trachypithecus francoisi. The sequence continues at coordinate 135,892,875 of NW_022681465.1, forward strand.
AAAAGAATGGAAGAATGGATAACTAGAATAATCAATGCAGAGAAAGCCATACACGAACTGACAGAGATAAAAACCATGACACAAGAAATATGTGACAAATGCACAAGCTTCACTAACTGACTCGATCAATCGGAAGACAGAATATCAGCGATTGAGGATCAAATGAATGAAATGAAGCGAGAAGAGAAGTCTAAAGAAAAAAGTGGAAAAAGAAATAAACAAAGTCTTCAAGAAGTATGGGATTTTGTGAAAAGACCAAATCTACATCTGATTGGGGTGCCTAAACGAACAGGGAGAATGGAACCAAGTTGGAAAGCACTCTTCAGGATATCATCCAGGAGAACTTCCTCAACCTAGTAAGGCAGGCCAACATTGAAATTCAGGAAATACAGAGAATGCCACAAAGATACTCCTCGAGAAGAACAACCCCAAGACACATAATTGTTAGATTCACCAAAGTTGAAATGAAGGAAAAACTTTTCAGGGCAGCCAGAGAGAAAGGTCGGGTTACCCACAAAGGAAAGCCCATCAGACTAACAGCAGATCTCTTGGCAGAAACTCTACAAGCCAGAAGAGAGTGGGGGCCAATATTCAACAGTCTTAAAGAAAAGAATTTTCAACTCAGAATTTCATATCCAGCGAACTAAGTTTCATAAGTGAAGGAGAAATAAAATCCTTTACAGACAAGCAAATGCTGAGAGATTTTGTCACCACCAGGCCTGCCTTACAAGAGACCCCGAAGGAAGCTCTAAACATGCAAAGGAACAACTAGTACCAGTCACTGCAAAAACATGCCAAAATGTAAAGACCATCAATGCTAGGAAGAAACTGCATCAACTAATGAGCAAAATAACCAGCTAATATCATAATGACAGGATCAAGTTCACACATAACAATATTAACCTTAAATGTAAATGGACTAAATGGTCCAATTAAAAGACATAGACTGGCAAAGTAGATAAAGAGTCAAGACCCATCAGTCTGCTGTATTCAGGAGAGCCATCTCACATGCAGAGACAAACATAGGCTCAAAATAAAGGGATGGAGGAAGATCTACCAAGCAAATGGAGAACAAAAAAAGCAGGGGTTGCAATCCTAGTCTCTGATGAAACAGACTTTAAACCATCAAAGACCAAAAGAGACAAAGAAGGCCATTACATAATGCTAAAGGGATCAATTCAACAAGAAGAGTTAACTATCCTAAATATATATGCACCCAATACAGGAGCACCCAAATTCATAAAGCAAGTACTTAGAGACTTACAAAGAGACTCAGACTCCCATACAATAATAATGGGAGACTTCAACACCCTACTGTCAACATTAGACAGATCAACGAGACAGAAAGTTAACAAGGATATCCAGGAATTGAACTCAACTCTGCAACAAGCGGACCTAAAAGACATCTACAGAACTCTCCAACCCGAATCAACAGAATATACATTCTTCTCAGCACCACATTGAACTTCTTCCAAAATTCACCACATAGTTGGAAGTAAAGCACTCCTCAGCAAATGTAAAAGAACAGAAATGACAACAAACTGTCTCTCAGACCATGGTGCAATCAAACTAGAACTCAGGACTAAGAAACTCAATCAAAACCGCTCAACTATATGGAAACTGAACAACCTGCTCCTGAATGACTACTGGGTATATAACGAAATGAAGGCAGAAATAAAGATGTTCTTTGAAACCAATGAGAACAAAGATACAACATACCAGAATCTCTGGGACACATTTAAAGCAGTGTGTAGAGGGAAATTTATAGCACTAAATGCCCACAAGAGAAAGCTGGAAAGAGCTAAAATTGACACTCTAACATCACAATTAAAAGAACTAGAGAGGCAAGAACAAACACATTCAAAAGCTAGCAGAAGGCAAGAAATAACTAAGATCAGAGCAGAACTGAAGGAGACAGAGACACAAAAATCCCTCCAAAAAAATCAATGAATCCGGGAGTTGGATTTTTGAAAAGATCAACAAAATTGATAGACCGCTAGCAAGACTAATAAAGAAGAAAAGAGAGAAGAATCAAATAGACGCAATAAAAAATAATAAAGGGGATATCACCACTGACCCCACAGAAATACAAACTACCATCAGAGAATACTATAAACACCTCTACGCAAATAAACTAGAAAATCTAGAAGAAATGGACAATTTCCTGGACACTTATACTCTCCCAAGACTAAACCATGAAGAAGTTGCATCCCTGAATAGACCAATAGCAGGCTCTGAAATTGAGGCAATAATTAATAGTCTACTAACTAAAAAAGTCCAGGACCTGATGGATTCACAGCTGAATTCTACCAGAGGTACAAGGAGGAGCTGGTACCATTCCTTCTGAAAGTATTCCAATGAATAGAAAAAGAGGGAATCCTCCCTAACTCATTTTATGAGGCCAACATCATCCTGATAACAAAGCCTGGCAGAGACACAACAAAAAAAGAGAATTTTAGACCAATATCCCTGATGAACAACGATTCAAAAATCCTCAATAAAATACTGGTAAACCGAATCCAGCAACACATCAAAAAGCTTATCCACCATGATCAAGTGGGCTTTATCCCTGGGATGCAAGGCTGGTTCAACATACGCAAATCAATAAACATAATCCAGCATATAAACAGAACCAAAGACAAGAACCACATGATTATCTCAATAGATGCAGAAAAGGCCTTTGACAAAATCCAACAGCCCTTCATGCTAAAAACTCTCAATAAACTAGGTATTGATGGAACGTATCTCAAAATAATAAGAGCTATTTATGACAAACCCACAGCCAATATCATACTGAATGGGCAAAAACTGGAAGCATTCCCTTTGAAAACTGGCACAAGACAGGGATGCCCTCTCTCACCACTCCTATTCAACACAGTGTTGGAAGTTCTGGCTAGGGCAATGAGGCAAGAGAAAGAAATCAAGGGTATTCAGTTATTAAAAGAAGAAGTCAAATTGTCCCTGTTTGCAGATGACATGATTGTATATTTAGAAAACCCCATTGTCTCAGCCCAAAATCTCCTTAAACTGCTAAGCAACTTCAACAAAGTCTCAGGATACAAAATCAATGTGCAAAAATCACTAGCATTCTTATACACCAGTAACAGATAAACAGAGAGCCAAATCATGAATGAACTCCCATTCACAATAGCTTCAAACAGAATAAAATACCTAGGAATCCAACTTACAAGGGATGTAAAGGACCTCTTCAAGGAGAACTACAAACCACTGCTCAGTGAAATAAAAGAGGACACAAACAAATGGAAGAACATACCATGCTCATGGATAGGAAGAATCAATATCGTGAAAATGGCCATACTGCCCAAGATTATTTATAGATTCAATGCCAACCCCATCAAGCTACCAATGAGTTTCTTCACAGAATTGGAAAAAACGGCTTTATCGTTCATATGGAACCAAAAAAGACCCCACATTGCCAAGACAATCCTAAGTCAAAAGAACAAAGCTGGAGGCATCATGCTACCTGACTTCAAACTATACTACAAGGCTACAGTAACCAAAACAGTATGGTACTGGTACCAAAACAGAGATATAGACCAATGGAACAGAACAGAGCCCTCAGAAATAATACCACACATCCACAGCCATCTGATCTTTGACAAACCTGACAAAAACAAGAAATGGGGAAAGGATTCCCTATTTAATAAATGGTGCTGGGAAAATTGGCTAGCCATAAGTAGAAAGCTGAAACTGGATCCTTTCCTTACTCCTTATACGAAAATTAATTCAAGATGGATTAGAGACTTAAATGTTAGACCTAATACCATAAAAACCCTAAAAGAAAACCTAGGTAATACCATTCAGGACATAGGCATGGGCAAAGACTTCATGTCTAAAACACCAAAAGCAACAGCAACAAAAGCCAAAATTGACAAATGGGATCTAATTCAACTAAAGAGCTTCTGCACAGCAAAAGAAACTAGCATCAGAGTGAACAGGCAACCTACAGAATGGGAGAAAATTTTTGCAATCTACTCATCTGTCAAAGGGCTAATATCCAGAACTTACAAAGAACTCAAACAAATTTATAAGAAAAATAGAAACAACCCCATCAAAAAGTGGACAAAGGATATGAACAGACATTTCTCAAAAGAAGACATTCATACAGCCAACAGACACATGAAAAAATGCTCGTCATCACTGGACATCAGAGAAATGTAAATCAAAACCACAATGAGATACCATCTCACACCAGTTAGAATGGCAATCATTAAAAAGTCAGGAAACAACAGGTGCTGGAGAGGATGTGGAGAAATAGGAACACTTTTACACTGTTGGTGGGATTGTAAACTAGTTCAACCATTGTGGAAGACAGTGTGGCAATTCCGCAAGGATCTAAAAGTACCATATGGCCCAGCTATCCCATTACTGGGTATATACCCAAAGGATTATAAATCATGCTGCTATAAAGACACATGCACACATGTGTTCATTGCGGCACTATTCACAATAGCAAAGACTTGGAATCAACCGAAATGTCCATCAGTGACAGACTAGATTAAGAAAATGTGGCACATATACACCATGGAATATTATGCTGCCATAAAAACGGATGAGTTTGTGTCCTTTGTAGGGCATTAGACCATCATTGTCAGCAAACTATCGCAAGAACAGAAAACCAAACACCACATGTTCTCACTCATAGGTGGGAACTGAACAATGAGATCACTTGGACTCGGGAAGGGGAACATCACACACTAGGGCCTATTATGGGGCAGGGGAGCAGGGAGGGATTGCACTGGTAGTTATACCTGATGTAAATGACAAGTTGATGGGTGCTGACGAGTTGATGGGTGCAGCACACCAACATGGTACAAGTATGCATATGTAACAAACCCGCACGTTGTGCACATGTATAAAATATATATATATAAAAGAATTATGTATTTTGTATATATATGTGTATACATACATATACATATACACATAAAACTATGTAATATGTATATACACACACATAAAATTATGCACTTTATATACACTTTGTTGTATGTGAATTATGCCTCATTAAAGCCTTTTAAAGAACTACTATCCTAAAAGAAGGTATCAAATGGCTAATATTTCCAATTCATATCTTAGTACCAAGTGTAAACATTAAACCCACACATAGTCTTTCTTTGCTATAGTATCCATGCAGCCATGTGAAACAGTTGTGGCTAACGTGATGTTTGCTTTCCTAATAAAAATGAAATATATCATAACAGAACAGCCCTTCCCTCTGGTCCTTTCTTTCACTTTGAAATTAAACACGATATATGGGAGTATAGCAGCCAAGTACCCACAAACAAAAGTTAAAAAACATTTTTAGAAAGTTTTATTCAGAGAACGACTTTTTAAAAATTGAAGAGTCACTGGCCCTAACAAGCAAACCAATGCCAGACACTGCCTACCACCGTAGATGATGTTTCTAACATGACCAAAATAAAGCTCAATTGCTTATATAGGTTTGTCAGGTTTCTTTTATTTGCAGCTAAATGAATTCTTGCACACACTTCCCATATTTCCAAAGAGGACATAACTCTGTTCTAACCTTCTTGACTTACTATTGCATTCATAACCTCCTCCCCATCTCTAGTAGAATCTTACTCCCCTGATTCTGAACTTTCCTTGCCCTTTTCTCAAAAAGTCTTAAATGTCAAAGTCTTTCTGGAAAATGTTGGTATTCTTTCACCAAACCATAAAAGCTTAAAAGTAACTTACTAGCTAATAACTACAAGAAATATGCTTAACAACATTACCCACCAGGGAAATACAAAGGAGACCACAGTGGGATACCACCTCACATCCTCTAACAATGGCGATAATCGAAGACAGGTAGATTCTTTTTGATGTAGAAAATGTGACCCTCAGCCAGGCACGGTGGCTCACGCTTGTAATCCCAGCATTTTGCGAGGCCAGGGTGAGCGGATCACCTGAGGTCAGGAGTTTGAAACCAGCCCGGGTAACATGGTGAAACCTCCTCTCTACTAAAAATACAAAAATTAGCCGGGCATGGTGGCACACACCTGTAGTCCCAGCTGCTTGGGAGGCTGAGGTAAGTGTATCATTTGAACCCAGGAGGCAGAGTTTGCAGTGAGCTGAGATCGTGTCACTGAGCTCCAGCCTGGGCGACTGACCAAGACTCTGTCTAAAAAAAAAAGAAGAAAATGGGACCCTCATACACTGCTTGTGGGAATGCAAAGTGGTGCAGGTCCTTTGACAGACAGCCTGACAGCCCCTTAAAATGTCAAATAGGGTTTCCATATGACCCAGCAATTGCACTCCTACACAGACACTCAAGTGAAAATATATGTCCACACAAAAACTTGTACACAAATATTCATGCCAGCATTACTCATAAAAGCCCCAAATAAAAACAACTCAAATGTCAATCAGCTGATGAATGGATAAATAAATGCATTATATTTATATAATGGAATATTATTAAGCTGTGAAAAAGAATTAAGTCCTGATACCTGTTAAAACATATGAACCATGACATTATGCTAACTGAAAGAAGTCCAAAAGACACCATAATGTATTATCCAACTTGTATGAAATTTTACAACAGGCATATTTGTAGAGATATACAGTAGAAGTGATTGCCAGGGGCTGGAAGGAGGAGGAAAATGGGGAGTGATTGCCAATGAATATGATTTTCTTTTAGGGGTAATAAAAGTGTTCTCAAATTGATTCTGGTGATGATGGTATGACTATCAATACGCTAAAAGTCATTAAACAGTATAATTTTTATTATGAAAAATAGCTTTATTTGTACAAATTTAAGGGGTACAAGTTACATGGACATATAGTAGTGACACGGACATATTACATAGTGGCAAAGTCTTGGCTTTTAGTGTAACCATTATCTAAATAGTATACATTGTGCCCACTAAGTTATCATTCCTCACCTCTCTCCTCCCCTTCAAAGTCACCAATGACTATTTTTCCACACTCTATGTTCCAATGTACACATTATTTAGCTTTTACTTATAATTGTGGGAACATGCAGTATTTGACTTTCTGCTTGAGTTGTTTCACTTAAGATAATGCCCTCCATTTCCATCCATGTACACTTTTAAAATGAGTGAATTGTATTGTATATGAATTAAATCTCAATAAACATTATATTTTTTAAAAGTAATTCAACATTCTTAGCAGAAAGGGTTTGGTTTATCTCCCTTACCAGGACCTACATCACTAAGTAGGTTTGCGTGTTTTCAATCATCTTCCTGTGGTAAGTTTTGCAAAAGAACCACTACCAGGAAATGTTCAAAAAGCGGAGCTCAGAATCAAGTGCAGAATTCTGCATGGCTTGGTGAGCCATGGCAGAAAACCACTTACCACTTACTATTTTGGTTTGATGATATGTAAATCATGGCCATGCCATAGGGATAAAGACAAATAAAAGTATCCCACATTTGTATCATGCTTATAACACAGACTTTGGAGCAAATGATCTCAAAGGTCTCTTTCAGCTCTAAAATTTCACTAGTTTATATAGCCATTTGCTCTCACAGCAACCCCAAGGAAAAAGCAGGCTTATATTATTATGTGATTATTGTCATTTAACAGATGATGAATCTACTGAAAAATTTAGACATTATGTTTACTCAATAAATATAAGGAAATCATGCATTTATACTGGAAGTTAATTTCTGGGCAATCCTATGGTTAAAGTATATAATGTAGAAGCTAGTGAAAGGGTCAAGATACACACACACACGCACACATACACATATATACACACATGCATATACAGATAGACACACAAAGACACACATAGACACATACACACATGCATATATACACACACATAGACACACATATACACAGGCACACATATATACACATACATATCTGTGCATATGTATGACTATGCACATGTGTAGATATACATATATATTCTGGATAGAAATAAAAATTTGTTTAGCTAACTATCTAGAATGTTTTCTTAAGAATTGATCTTGAAAAACAGAAAATCACTCCTGTGCAGATTATTTTTAACAAGCATTAGAAGCCAAACATAAATTCACAATTTTCTTTTAAGTATCTCTTCATTTACAAGCCCATGCTTTACATTCATTGAGATTCCCCAAACCACAGCTCAATCAGCTCACAGTTCTTCTGTTTTTCTGGGTTTTTTTCCTAATAATTTAATCATGTCACAAAATAAAGTAGTCTTAACTCATCTTCGTCTGTTGTCTGTTTGTCTCTTTCTTTCTTTCCTCTGCTATTATAAATTCCTAACACCTTAGGTCTGACCTGCCTTTATAGACTCTCAATTGCCCCTCTATGAAATAATATAAAGCCCATTTCAGAGCATCTGGCAGGAGGCAGTGCTTTATAAAACTGCAGTATACGGTAGGGAAAATACATCCCTTTTAAAGTTTAAAGATTTTTCCACCTCTAAAAAACATACTCAGAGGAAAAAAAAGAAAAAGCTCCTTTTAAAATGCTTGCCTTGTAGCTTCATTAATATTCACAGCTTCTCTTACACTGCTGGTGACTTCCTGGATATCTAAGCATGCTTCTACTGTAAGGGGCACTTTTTCCCTAGTTTTCTCATGGACCTTTCAAATGGTAGATCAATATTCGCTTGTTGGGTTTCAGCCCTTGAAGACACCTAATTGCCTTTGATTCCTCTTTCCTAACTATTTTGTTTTATGGTGGCCTTCCTTTGAATTCTGCTTGCTGAGGGATCAGTCTGTGTTTCCTCACCACTCTTTTTTCTCCCATTCCTTGTGATCATGCGTTCTTTGTGCTGATGGAATGCTGGTGGCACAACTGTGAAATCAGCTTTTCCCAGGCTGCTGTTTGCCCGTTGGGTGACTTTGTGCAAATTAGAAAATAGTGCCCTTCCCCAAAGCAGATGCAGCTCTGTAGGTGCCCCGCCTAGTGAGCAGAATGAGAGAGGATTCCACACCCATCACTCCATCAAGCTGGTGCACCTGGGCAGAGCAATTCATAACCTCCAGAGAGCCACTGGGAGCAACCACCATCCAGATCACTCTTCTATTTAGCTATCCTTCACAAGCCATTTATAGCATCTTGCTCCATTCAACCAAGCTACCCTGATCCTGGATAGCATCTCCAACCTAACCCCTGTCCTCAGGGTACTTCTCTCGGTGTGTTCTCTGAATGGAGCTTTATTTCAGCAAGCAAACAGCAGTGCCTCTTGACCGAACCTGAATCAGTAACAGCTCTGGGTATACAAGGTGGTGGTTCAGTACCTATTTTCTCAGAATCTCTGAGCCTCAGGTTTCTTATCTGTAAAACCAGTGTAAAGACAACCATCTCAGTGTTGTAGGGAAGAAAAAGTGAGAAGCTGTACGTAAAGAATTTAGCCCAGTGCCTGGAGCATAAAGAGCTCTCAAAAATGGCAGTTGCTGTAAGTGTTGTGCATGTTATTTTTAAGAACACTTACTGATGGATAAACTGCCAAAGATCAGCAAGATATTTCCACCACTGAATTTGTTGCCATGATAAGGCATTTTGCCTCACTAGTATGATATCTTGCAAAGCTGAAATTCTTGTAGCCCAAAGAGCAACTGTAAATGAATACAAAAGACTCCAACTCAACAGACCTATAAACTTTAAATTCAAGCTTCTTTCCAGAGAAATCCGACATTCATAATATAGAAGACTCAGAAAGGATATTTACCTTAATTCTCTAACACGCAAATTCTAGGCAAGAATTTAGTTATTTATTTTTTTCTTAGATGTAGTCTCGCTCTGTCGCCAAGCTGGAGTACAGTGGCACAATCTCGGCTCCCTGCAACCTCCACCTCCAGGGTTCAAGAGATTCTCCTGCCTCAGCCTCCCAAGTAGGTGGGATTACAGGTGTGCGACACCACGCTCGGTTAATTTTTGTATTTTGTATTTTTAGTTTCACCATGTTGGTCAGGCTGGTCTCAAACTCCTGACCTCGTGATTCACTCGCCTTGGCCTTCCAAAGTGCTGGGATTACAGACATCAGCCACTGCGCCTGGCCATTTCTTAAAATTTTTAATGAATCATTTGTTGAACAACTACTTTGTGCTGGACATTGTTCTGTAGCTCCTATATACACTGTCTCATTTAAATCTCCCCAAAACCTTGAACACTGAGCATCATTATCTACATTGTAGAGGTAATAAAACTGAGACTTAGAGGGGCTTGCCTTGACCAAGGTCATCAAGCTAATGAGTCTCATTAGAATTCAGGTTTTATGACTCTTAAATAATTTTTTACTATTACACCACTCCAATTTCCATTTCCATGAAATCCTGATTATCCAGGCAATACAGGGTGCTAAGAGAGGAGTCCCCAGGGGATGAGAGGGTTGGCATTAACATTTCTGAGTGGAGAAGCAGGTTGCTAATGGAAATATTGGCTAAATAAGGCATGCTGGAATGGTGGTAACTGGCTTGGACACCTACCAAATGAGGCTCAGGATTCTGCTGGGGAGGGAGGGTCCACCCTAGAATGCTTGAAACTATAGAAGATGCCCTTGGGGCACTGTAGCCTTGATCAGGTACCTGAAGGGGCAATAACAACATAGTGCCTTTGTCCAGAGTAATGACAAGGCTCTGATGAAGCTATAAGTTCTTAGAGATCTGCCCAGACTAGCTTCTGTGAAGGCGACATCCAGTTTGTTTTGAAAAAGATGCCATAGACCTTTACACAACATTTTTTTAACACACAAAGTTTTGCTATAGATTTGTTTTCTGATTATAAAAACATTTTATCTAACAACAAATACTGGATCCCAACATTTTCCCAGACTATGTTATACACCTAAATCTTGCCCACACCAGACCAGTCATGTTTTCAATTTTAATGGCAGTCTACTAACAGACCAAGAAAAGTATTTCACAGCTATGTCACTTAATTCCCTTAGTACAGAATCTGACATTATATGGTACTCAGTGAAGTATTTAATAAAAAATTTAGCACAATTTTTTTTAGGCAAGCTACTCAATAGTTGGCAAGAGAAATGTACACAGTGTACATTACCATTTCCTTACAAAAGCATAGCATCCTTTAACTTTCATCTACAATTCCGGGAAAGAATTCTATTCAAAGTCACTTGGCTGTTGGCTGTCTCTTTATTTTAACAGCAATGTTATTGGACTTTTAAAAGTATGTTTCTGGCATCAAAATATTATTTAATATCAGGGCAGGATTTCAAAGACTTCAATAGGCTATAGAGTTTTCCATGGGTGTGTGTGTGTGTGTGTTGGAGCGAAGACAACACCTGAACTGCAAGGCATTGTGTCCTGAGCATTGTTTCACACTGATTTCACATATTATTTTATTTAATCTTCACAACCTCTCTGACTGTAGATATTCTTATTCTCCTTGTATGGATGGAAACTAAAGCCGTTGCGGGCATTGTTCACCCAGGAAAGGGTAACTCATTAATTTCCTCTTCTCTCTTAAGTAACTGTACCATCAGGTGCACAAAGCTGTTGGTGCTGGGAAAGGCAGACAGCCCTCCACCTTTCTCAGTGGTTGTCGTGAATCCATTATCAAGTCCTGTTGCTTCAATCAAATGTTTGCTGCCCCTTGAACACAACCGCCTGGCTCACATTATTTCTTGCCTTGGCAAACAGTCCCATTCTAACTGGACTTTCTACCTCTTGAGCTTCTCCTCTCTAACTCATCCTCCATGCTTCTCTGAGTTATCTTTTTATGCCACAAATCTAATGATGTATTTCTTCTGTGTTTAAGCCTTGGATGGTTGCCTGTGAGCAGAATAATGACCCAACTCTTGTAAGCTTCACCTCCAGCCTTCACTGGCAACCCTCCTGTCACCAACCATTCGTTAAATGTGTTCACTTCCAGATGGGAATTTTCTGTCATAACTTATTTACCTATCCAATGCTCAATTCATCACATTTCTGTCCTCCTTTCAGTCTCCACTCCATAACACAGTACCTGCCACACCACTGATGCTCAAAAAGTAGCAATTTCTCCTCTTTTTACCTTCCTAATTTCAGTCCCAGGACCTTTTGCTCCCTAGCACTGGCCTATAGTCAAGTGAACAATGACAAATGTTCACTTACCTGGCTCCCTAGGCAGACAGAAATCCCTATCCAGGTTTTTCTTACCATCTTTCCATTTGTCTTATTGCCTGGCATAAAGTCTGGTACATCACAAATCTCTAATAAAGTTTCTGAATTAAATAAGGACTTCGGCAGAGAGGTTGCAAATCTTGAAGATTTTCAGACCTTGAATTTATTGGGTCACATTCTGGTAGTACTTGTGGAAAACTGCAGTTTTGGTAGTGGTCTATAACAATGTATCATCTCTTCAACACAGGACGACCCATTACATTAAAATCCTTTTGCTCCAAAAATGTTATTATTCTGTAAACTGGGGCCCCAAATATCAAGGGAGTTATATCACCTCGATTAGCATGAACAGCCTCTAATACTATATAGTGAGATTTTCACAAATGCCTCTGTTGGGTCCTCTGACTCTAAACCTTCCCCTTCCATTCCAAGTCTCTCTATAGAAAAGTTGCAAACAAAACTAAATCAACCATATGACACACTCATCACCCCCACCTTTGTTCCCTGCTGAGAATATTTATCTATTTTTCAACCCTGCAAAGATTTTCATCCTGAGTAATTTGCTTTGAAAGTAGCAATTGTGAGCATGGACTCTATTCATTCCGTTGATAGTGATAAGCTGACATAACGATCACATGTTTTGACCCGTGAGTCAAACCCACAGAGATGGAGCAACAGTCACCTGCAAAAAGATGTTAGTTAACCTGAGAGCATTTCAATAGGTTGTTTTCACATGTCTACACAGAAATCACTTTTGGTTTTGGGTTTTGACATGGGAGCAGGTTTCTTAGTATTGAGAATGGGGGGGCGGGGGACAGTTGGAAGAGGAGTCTAAAAAGTTGATATTCAGGAAAAATAATTCATTTTAAGAATGGGGCAGAGAATATAATCATCAGAATATGAAAATATTTGATTCTTCTATTTTTCTACTGATCACTAGACACTTTGAGGCTCCTTCTGGAAAACAAAGAAAAAACAAGAAATGAAAGAAAATGTAAGCCATGTTTATTAACTAGCAGATTCCTTAAAAGTGTATGATAAAAGTGAGGCAAAAGTAAATAATGTAAGTAAGATTTGGAGAGTTACCCGCTAATTCATCAATGCTCAAGAAGAAACTGGGGGACCACCCACTGATACTGTGACCCTCCCAACTTCAATAGATATCACCTATGAACAAACTCACATAGTACTTAATATGTACAAGGCACTGTTCTAAGCATTTTACATATATTAACTTGCTTAATCTTCATTATTACTCATATTTTACAGATGAGGAAATTGAGACACAGAAAAATTAGTGACTTGTCCAAGATCACACAGCAGCAATTAGGGGTTCAAATCCAGGCTCTCTGGCTCCAGAGTCTGTGCTCTCACCAATATATCACACTGCCTGAGTTCATATTTTGTGCTCAGCTTCGTGTTATGTAGTTTATAGCCACTATGGTACTTAATCTTTTCACTCATCGTGCAAGACGTTTTTGTTTGTTTGTTTGTTTGTTTGAGATGGAATCTCGCTCTGCCTCACCCAGGAGTGCAGTGGCGAGACCTTGATCTAGGCTTGAACCTCCACCTCCCGGGTTCAAGCGATTCTCCTGCCTCAGCCTCCCGAGTGGCTGGGACTACAGGCGTGCACCACTATGCCCAGCCAATTTTTGTATTTTTAGTAGAGATGAGGTTTCACCATGTTGGCCAGGTTGGTCTCGATCTCTTTACCTTGTGATCTGCCCACCTTGGCCTCCCAAAGTGCTGGGATTATAGGCATGAGCCACTGTGCCTGGCCCGCAGGACAGTTTCATATCTCTTTTGTACAGATGAGAATACTGAGGCTAGGTGAAGTTAAAAAAAAAAAAAAAATCTGCCAAAGGAAGACAGCTTAATAATGTGTCGTGTACATGACAGACCTGGCGCTCAGAATGGTTTATCTGACCACAATGCCTAGGCTCTAAACAACTACACAGTACTATAACCTTGGGTGAGGGAGTCAGTATCCACATCTATAAAATAGGTATAATGACAATGTTCCTAACTCACAGGGCCATTATAATGACTGAAAAAGATGAAAATCATTTTACAGGTTGCAAAGAAAAAAATCATTTATACAATTGTGAGGAGAAAGTAGAGTTAGCATAAAGAGAAAGTTAGTATCAAATGGCTGAGTTGAAGTATATTCATTAATTCATACAACAAATATTTTTGAACCCTTGCTATATATCAGGCAATTGGCTAGGTTCTGGGCACCCAATAGTGCCCAGAAACAACCAGCAGGGCTCCTGCTGCTTCAACTAAGGTTCCTTCTAGTATATAAAGAAAAGACAAGAAAGATTGATGAAATTCATGTCTATTAAATGACTAATCCCTTAAAAGTACATGATGGAATAATTCATCGTAATATAGTCGTATAACCTAATTATTGACATCTGAATCCTCCTCCAACCCAGAGATTTTCAAGCTTAGTTTTTAGCCTCATGACAAGAGATAATCCTAATATTTCTTTAATTCACCAAGACCACTAGCCTAGAATTCCCAGCCACTTTTCTATTGATTTTAGCAAATTCTAAATAATAGCCTCTATAATAATTACTGTTCACATTTCTTGATATTTCAGGGAAGGGCCACTACTTAAAGCTGAAATTGCTTCCTCCATCTGCACTCTGAATCCTATTTTCCCTGACCTGCTTCTCCCATATTCACTGCTCATCAAACCAATATGGAAATTCATTTCTTTTTTGTCACCTGACATCATTCCTATCCATTTCGGCTAACTTAAGCCTCTTTTCAACTAAAATTTAATCACTTCAGTTATTAACCCATATCTACTTTAAGCCATTTTAGTTTTTTCCTTTTACTCACAAATCTCTCCCATATACAGACTGGTTTTGCTAGATCCCTTCATTTCCTTAGGCACAGTCATCATTTCTTGCCAACTGCTTCTATCATCAATTTACTGAGACCTCACATGAGGCTACCAGTTTATTTGGTCCTACTAAAATGGTCTTCCTAGCCAGGCGCAGTGGTTCATACCTGTAATCCTAACACTTTCAGAGTCTGAGGCAAGAGGACTGCTTGAGGCCAGAAGTTCTAGACCAGTCTGGCACCCTGGTCAACATAGTGAGATTTCATCTTTAAAAAAAAAAAAAAAAAGGTCTGGATGCAGTATCTCATGCCTGTAATCCCAGCATTTTGGGAGGCTGAAGTGGGTTGATCACTTGAGGCCAGGAGCTTGAGACCAGCCTGGGCAACATGGCAAAACCCTGTCTCCAGTAAAAATACAAAAATTAGCCAGGCATAATGGCACACGCCTGTAATCCCAGCTACCTGGGAGGCCAAGGCATAAGAATTGCTTGAGTATGGGAGGCCCTGGTTTGCAGTGAGTCAAGATCGCACCACTGCATTCCAGCCTGGACGACAGAGCAAGATTCCATTTCAAAAAAAAAAAAAAAGATCTTCCTCAGTTCTCATACTCTACAACTTAACTTGTGAATTTTACATAGCCCTTTGTGAACATTTCCACTCCTTGGTTTCCCTAAGGCTGCATTAAGATGGAGAAGTGCTGGAGTCAGAAAGATTGGGGATCCAGGACTGACTCAGCCACTTCCTAACTGTATGACCTAATATCAGTTACTTAATGTTTCTAAGTCATGTTTTCTTCATCTGAAAAACAGAAACCTGTTCTCACTCATAAAATTGTTCTGAGAATTCAAAATCTATTGTATGTCAAGCCTGGAGAATAAGATCTCAGTAAGCATTAGCCATTATCATTATTCCTATTACTATGGCTCTGTAATGACTACAGCTACAATTGCTGCTGCTGCTAGTACTACGAAGGGGCATCTTCTGCCTCTTAAATCATTCCCCTTTCTCCTACACTGGTTCTTCTTCATTCCATCCTAACAGCAGGGATCTTTCATGATAAGCCCTCAGTCACCCACTCTCAGGGAATACATCTTTGCATCTACTATAAACTATTCAGTGCCACATGTGAATTGCTTTTAGAACACCTGCACTTCAGTTGGCTAGGTTGACATCACCACCAGTTCACCAATGTCAACAGCATAATCTCCTCCAGATATCATCAGTCTCTGCAAGATACCGTATCTCCCTTGGAGCCTCACACATGAAAGCTGGGAGTCCTTCAGGATCATATTCTTTTGCATTTCCCCATCACCAATTACCACACTTTTGGTGCTTTATCTTTGCCGTATTTTTCTGATTCTTCTCTCCTTTCACTCTGGCTTAAGCCGTTACTGCTTGCTGAATGATCAAGATTTTCTCGGGCCCTGTTCTCTTTTTTTTGGTGATACATTCACTACCAATGTCAGTCTAATGTAACTTTTATCATTTTGTGATCTGTTTAAAAATCTAAAACTATTTGCATTTGAATCAAGGCCAGACTCGTCACTTTGACATCAACTCACCCACCTTTCCTCTCTATCATTTTCTGTAGAAATGGCCAAATGGAGACTCCACTTCAGTCTGAGTCTTTATTTATTTGCCCCATAAATCATGTTCATTTCAGTCCTCATGGTTGAGCTTATTTTATTCTTCTCACCCAGATCCTTGTGTCCTTTTGAATAATCAAGTTTACACTTTCTCCAAAGTTCTCCATAAAGTCTACCATTGTGTATGCATGCGTGTGTGTCAGAAAGGGGAGGGGAGGACGGGAGACCAAGTTTCCAGACAAACTTTGGGTCACATAGGCCTGGGTTACAGTCCTGTCTTTTTCCTGACAAACCATGTGACCTTACACAAGTTGCTTAGACTAAGATTCAGTTTCTTCATTTGTAAAACACATATTACATACAGCAGCAGTTCTCAAAGTGTGGTCTATAGGTCTATGGAGCAGGAAGGGGGAGGAATATCCTCAGATCTTATCAGGGAGTCTGGAAAAACAAAACCGTTTTTACAATAACACTAAAGTATTATTTGGCCCTTGTCACTGTCTTGGCATTTGCATTGATGGTGCAAAAACAATGATGGATAAAACTGCTGACACCTCAGCCTCAGCTGGAATCCAGGCAGTGGCACCCAACTACACTAGGGATGATTGTATTCTTCACCACTTAATGCTTATAGTGAGGAAGAAACAGAAAGAGAGAGGTAGAGGAAAGAGATGGAGGGAGGCGGACAGTTCATTTGTGCTGAATAAAGGAGTAACAATGATTAATCATATTAAATCCTGTCCCTTCAGTGCTAATCTTTTTAATATTCTCTGTGATAAACTGGGTGGTATACATAAAGCACTTCTGCTGTTCACTGAAGTATTATGACTGCTTCAAGAAAAAGTATTTGGGCAATTGTTTGAGTCGTGAGCTGAACTACTGGCCTTTATCAAAGGGCACCAATTTTACCTGAAATAATGATAGAGATAAACTATGATTATTGGGACTTGGGTATTTGGTAAACATTTTCTTGAAAATGAAAGAAGAGACCCTGTCACTTCAATGATAGCAACTGACAGCATTTGTTGCCAAGGATAAAATTTGATCTATTAAGTGAAAATTGGAATTTTGGAAAACTTACATCCGCCAATGTGAGCAGCTTGACAGCTTCCTAATATGTAAAGGCTTTTCTGATGAGATTGGTGTTGACAGAAACACACATGACTTTTAAAACATATATTATATAATGAAATGTGTCAGCATTTGGAGATCTGCATAATTCAGTGAGCCAGCATTTTCCAAATGACCAATGTGTAATGTTACGACCTTAAGCATAGGCAATGTGCAAGATAATCAGTAGATTTCAAGTAAAGAGAGTAAAAAATGAATGTATCTCTGATTCCACAACTCAACTAACTTTCCAGAAACTTCTACATTTTGGATTTTAACTTAATATCAAAAGACAACATTCACAATTATCTGAAAAGGATATTAAAATGCTCCTTCCTTTTCCACTACATATCTACATGAGGCCAGATTTTCTTCATATACTTCAACCAAAACAACATATCACAACAGATTGAAAGTTGAAGTAGATACAAGAATCTAGATATTTTCTAAGTCAGATGCTAAAGAGATTTGTGAAAAATATTAAAACAATGCTGCTCTTGCCACATTTAAAAAATGTATAAATTACAGTATTTTTATAAAATATAGTTTATTTATTAACATATATTTTATATTATGGGTTATAGGTTAATTACTGTTATTTTAAATGAATCAATCAATTTTTAAATGTTTTAGTTTTAATTCTTAAAACAGTAAATATCTATCTATCTATCTATCTATATCTATGGTTATATATAACCCACATAAACAAAAGCTCTTTGAGGTCCTCAATAGGTTTTAAAAGTCTAAAGGGTTCCTGAAACCAAGAATTTTGATAATTGCTGTTATAGAGTCGTTTTGAAGGTTAAATGTGTTTCCTTATGTAAAATGCCCAGCATAGATCCTGGTAGCCAGTGGGTGTTCAATAAATATTAGTTTCTTACAATCAGTTAAGCATAATCTGTACTAAAAGATGGGTTCATATATTTTCTAAGATAAGCATTTAAGCATAATCTGTACCAAAAATATCTGATCAGCTCATATATTTTCTAAACTAGAATGTGTACACACACATGCAAATGTTGTTTTTGTAGTTTATCCAATGAGAATACAGTGACTTGTTCCAAAGTCTTTCTAGAATACCACCATTTAGCTGGATATTTAGTAGGTACTTAATTAATACTTCATGTAGTAAAATCTGTATACAAATTCTATTTTTGAAAACTTAAGCTGTCAAAATTGCAACAGTAAATCTGAAATATAGAATCATTTTCATTTAACATTAAAAATAATACTTTAAATCATTTCAATAACCTAGCCGTCCTGTTTTGTTTTGTTTTTTAATTTAATTAATCCAGGCCAATACCATCTCTTGCCTGGATTTTTTCACCTATTTCGTAAACAACCTCCCTGCCTCCACTGATGTCACCCTTTGGCTCATTTTCAGTTTTCAGTAGCCTTCCTGATAAACACAATGAGATTATGTCTCTTCCCTGCTCAAAACTCCCCTATCTTTGTGTCTAGCTCTGAGTACAGCCAACATCCTTACTTAACCAGCATACCTCACTCCATCACCTCTCTGAACTAACCTACTGTGCTCCCTCCTGGTCTGGTCACTTTGCTTTGGCCACCTGATTTTCCATGCTATTCTCCTGACACACCAGACCTTTTGCACTTATTTTCATTGCTGGAAAACCTTCCCCCAGAAATCCCTCAGTTCTTTCAACTATTAGGAGAAAATCTTTCCCTGGAAACCCTCTAAATTGCCATTATCCCTTGGGCAGCCCACATGGCCCTACACACACAAACAACGAGCCTCCCATTTCCATTCCTCCTCTCCTTAGCAGTTACAACTGTCTAACATACTTCCTATTTGATTGTTTATTTGTCTGTCCCCCCTACTGAAATGCAGTTTCCATGACAGTAGGGTCCTTGTCTGTTTTTTCTATTATGTGCCTGGCACACAGCAGACAGTCAATATATATCTGTTGAATGGATTAATGAATGAATAAACAAATGAACAATAATAGAAGCATTACCAATTCAGATTCCTTCTCAAGAACTTAAAGGAAAGAGATAACTTTCTGAGCAACATCCCTGGGATACATTTATAGGGAATCCCGACCTTCATCTCCAAATCTCCCATGGAGAGTACATTTCAGTACCCATGGAAAATGCAACAGTTTCAAGAAGATCGGCAATTTTCCTGGATGATGGTATGAATTTTCTTTGTTCTGGGAATGAAGATTAATAATACCTCAGGCAGAGGACAGTAATTGACTTAGGCCATCCCAGCAGGGAATGCAAAATCATTTGGGGAAATAAAGATCACGACTGCTCAAAATGCAGCATCTTCCAATTAAACCTGAAGGTAAGGAAATAATACATTTTTTTCTCATTGGGTTGGATACTTCATTTTACCCTGAGAACCTTTGCATCATGGCTGAATATCTTGAGGAAAACCCACCAAGAAGTCATTTAAAAATCAACACATGCTATGAAGGAAGCACATCTAATTCAATTTCAAGAACACATTCTCAAAAAAAGAATAAAGCATAATGAGAACCTGCTGCCTCAACTGCAGCTAGATGGGAAGCCAGGCTGCAGGGGCAGCCATCATTCAACAGCTCTGCATCTGGATGGAGCGCCCATGGCCTGGGAGAGTGACTCAGGCTCAGAATTCTTATAATTTATCTGGCTTCTGGCTTCAGCTGCCCTGCCTTCAGTCAAGCCACAGTATCCCAAGCATCCACTCCAAGATACATGGAGATCTCTCTGTTTCTTTCAAAGTTTCTCTCAAAACAAAGATAGAATGCATTGCTTCTCTGATAACATTTCCTAAAACAGTATCAATGGACACCTTCCCTTTGGATTTTCTCTCTCCAACAGTGTTTAAAGCAGTCTTTGTCAGGCTTCCAAACAAAACCTCAGGGCTCCTTAATAAATTGCTGACGACCAGAAAGATAGTGTCATATAGAACACATGGCGCATAAATCTTCATGGCACGTAAATCTTCACTACGTCATTTAAAGGTATGCGGACAACTTATTCAACTTCTGTTTCATTTCCACTGTCCCTTAAGATGGAAATCACACGTCTTATTCTCATAGAATGGCTGGAAGTTAACTGAGATAAGGCAAGTACATGAAGTATGAACAGCAAGGCTGCATTCAAAAGTTAGTTAATAAAGTGAAAGCTGGCTGGACACAGTGGCTCACCTCACCCAGCAATTGGGGAGCTGAGGTGGGAGGATCACTTGAGGCCAACAGTTCAAGAGCTGCCTGGACAACATAGTGAGATTCTGTCTCTACAAAAAAATAAAATAAAATAAAAAACTAGCCGAGTGTCATGACGCATGTCTGTAGTCTGAGCTACTCAGGAGGCTGAGGCAGGAGGATTGCTTGAGCTTTAATTCAAGGCTGCAGTGAGCTATGATCATGTCACTGCACTCTAGCCTAGGTGACCCTTTGATTATTTTCATCTTTCTTTTTTATAGTACTGAAATCCTAATTCTGGTATGGCTATCCAGTGGCTAATTATAATCACTACAGGAGAATATTTAGGAAAAGTAACTATAAATACTAAATATTTAGGAAAATATTTAGAAAAAGTAACTATAAATATTAAGTCTCTAAAATAAAAAATAAAGTGAAGGCTTGCATAGGGTAAAAAACACCATTTGCATCCTAGAAATCATACACAGTTGTTCTCAGCAAGATGCTCAAACTGTGAAAGTGCTACAAGAAATGTGTCAAGTCTCCTAAGACATAACTCTCTGGGACCAAGGTTCACTGAGAGGAACAGCTAGCAGCATCACCTATGCTGCTTACATCCTTCTTTCTATCTCCTTCTCTCAAGAGGGGATGGGGGACAGCAGCTAGTACGTAAAATGTGTATAGGATGGGACTTTTCTGTAAAGCACAGAACAAGATGGCTGGTAGAAAGTGAATGTTCCGTATATGGCTTCAATATTATAATCCTTCCTCACCCCTGGTAAAATCTTACAGTTCTCAGATGTTTTTCCCATGGAATTTTAAATCAGACACAGATAGAGAGGATGGGCAACTTCTTTTTTTTTTTTGAGATGGAGTTTTGCTCTGTTGCCCAGGCTGGAGTGCAGTGGCACAATCTCCACTCACTGCAACCTCCGCCTTCTGGGTTCAAGGGATTCTCCTGCCTCAGCCTCCTGAGTAGCCGGGACTCTATGCGCCCGCCACCACATCCAGCTAATTTTTGTATTTTTAGTTGAGACGCGGTTTCACTATGTTAACCAGGACGGTCTCGATCTCCTGACCTCGTGATCCTCCCACCTCAGCCTCCCAAAGTACTGGGATTAGAGGTGTGAGCCACCATGCCTGGCCAGGATGGGCGACTTCTATGCCACAAGAACAAAAAGCAGAGCCCTGAACTGCTCTCTGCATAGCTCTGCAAGCTGTTGGAAGTTAAATAAGATGAAGACATTGCACAATAATAATATAGTGAAACATCATTTCTTCAACCGGGTCTTTGGCCCCGAAATGAAACTATTTCCTCCTGATATATGTTTCTGTGCTACCAGGCACTACCGTAATCATATTTGTTTTAATTACTTAAGTTTTCCCCCACTAAACCGTAGGGCACGCAATAAAGGGCAGAGACTAGGCTTGGCACATCATAGGAATTTGGTGAATATTTATTGAACAAGTGATAAATGAGCTATGTATGCATGTACGGATATACACTGAAAAATATGTGTGTGTGTACCCTATTCAATACCTTCAAATTCTCTGCTTTTTCCTCAAATGAAGTTTTCAGATTAAAGCACTTCTAGGCCCAGAACTAATTTATTATATGCCAAAGAGTAACCTACAACTTGGAGTTTATAAAACCTTGCATTATACTTTAGAGCTCTAGTAGCTTTGTCTGTGACAGTCATCAAATTGTTTTTGTTTCAGACTTTTCACTTCAGAAGCTATATTCCCTGGATTTTATTTTTCTCTTTAAAAATATCTAATGCAGAAATGTTGAAAATCTTAAGTAAATCTCTTGAGAGCCTGCAAGTAAGCACACCCAAATACAGGAGAAAGAGTGATTCCCACGAAGCATGCATCTCATCAAGAA
Organism: Trachypithecus francoisi; assembly: GCF_009764315.1. Taxonomy (NCBI): domain Eukaryota; kingdom Metazoa; phylum Chordata; class Mammalia; order Primates; family Cercopithecidae; genus Trachypithecus; species Trachypithecus francoisi. The sequence goes on from NW_022681465.1 coordinate 135,915,520, forward strand.
TACTTTGCAAAGGTACCTGGTGAAATGAGACGCAACGGCTTGCAAAAAGAGGGAATTAATTTTTCGAAGGCACACCTGAAATTCAGTACCTTAATCATTTGCAAATCCTCTTTGATTATTTCCATCCTTCTTGTTTTAGCTCCTAGTTCTGATACGGTTGTCCAGTGGCTAATTCTAATCACTACTGGAGGATATTTAGGAAAAGTAACTATAAATAAAACTTTAGTCAAACCTGACTTGAGGTTTGACTCAGTTTCCCAACTAAAATTAATAATAAAAATGAGATGCAACCTTTCTAAAATGATAAAATATACCAATAGGTTTAAAAAGTTTAATTGTCAGGATTGTAAGTTAAAAGCAGGAAATAACCATTTGGGGTTTTCAGGTAACCTTCCAAAATAAATTCTATTAGAAACAAATTGTTCCAAAATTTATATCATGTGATGTTCTGAGTCATTGGCCTGATTTCCTCAGGTATCTCTACACACAGGTAGAAGGGAGAAGAAAAACAACTGGCTTTGCCCATAGGCAATAACATTAGAAGACCATTAGGCAAATATTCAGCAATTAAGGTAAATTGTTCTCTCTCTCCCTCCACACTTTGCTCTCCAAACGGCACTGTATTTATAGCAGGGGGAAGGGCTGTGCCTCTAGAGATGTCCTGATTGAAAGGGACAAGAAGATTTGCAAATTTTCAGGGAAATGTCTGGATTGTCAGGGCTCTGTGATAGAGTGGATGGGCTGGTCAGCATCCTTTTCTGAAGTGTGACTATCACCTGGATTTGGAGGGTAAGGATTCAACCACTAGAATCCACGTTTCCACCTTTTTGCCAATTTTTAAGGTCACAGTCATGACAGCCTCTGTACCACATAAGGTCATATCAGTATTTTTAGGCTCCCTGAACACCAGTCTCAGGCCTGCCTTCCACCACCAACTATAAGGTACCTCTATACAACGGAATACTATGCATCCATAAAAGGCATGAACTGTTGATATGACAACATGGATGAATCTCAAAAGCAAGTGCTAAGTGAAAAACAAAACAAAACAATAAAAAAAGATGAAATATGAGGTAATTCCATTTATATGAAATTCTAGCAAGGACCAAGGATTAGAGGAAAAGATTGACTGCGAAGGGGCAAACGGGAATATTTTGATGAAATAGAAATATTTTTTATCCTGGCTGTAAAAGTCATAGTTACAGGATTCTATACATTTATCAAAACTCATTGTCTTGTACACATAACATTGATCAATTTTAATGTGTGTCAATCATACCTCAAGAAAGCCTGATATGAGTCAAGCACAGTGGCTCACGCCTACAATCCTAGCACTTTGGGAGGCCAAGGTGGGAGAATCACTTGAGCCCAGAAGTTTGAGAACAGCCTAGACACCATAGTGAGACCTCACCTCTACAAATAACAACAACAACAACAACAACAACAACAATAATAATAATAATAATAATAATAATAATTAGCCAGGCATAGTGGCACGTGCCTGTAGTCCTCAGGAAGCTAAGGTGGAAGGACTGCCTGAATCTGGGCGGTTACAGCTGCAGTGAACCGTGATCATGCCACTGCACTCCAGCCTGGGCAGCAAAACAAGACCCAGTTTCAAACAGGAAAAGAAAAGAAAGAAAACCTGATATGAAAAATAAAAATTGTAACAGTAAAAAATATGTAAACAATGCCTTATTTGGCTGATGCTTGAAATTGAAGAACTCTATTTCCATGAGGAAAAAAAAAAAATGTATTGCCTAAGCACCCTAACACATTCAATTCTCAAAACTAGTAGGCTATTCCCGAAGAAAATATTTCTCAAACTTTAATGTGCATAGGAATCACGTAGCGAACCTGATTCAGTTAATCCATGGCAGCGTCAGAGATTCTAAGAAGCTCCCAGGTGATAGTGATGCTGCTGGCCTGCAGATGACACCTTAAATCAGGTTCTAATCAACCCAGAACTTTTCCTCCAATGAGAAGCTGGGATTTTTATCACACATTGATTGTGTTTGTTCCAAATACAGCATACGCCACTTTCATTTGCTTTCTTAATTATATTATTAATTATATTAATTAATATATAATATATTAATTATATTACATTAAACAATGTATTTTGAGTGTGAAAAAAAGTTGATTTGCTGAAAACTATTTGAATATTTTGTAAAGACTCAATAAAGATGAGTCTATAAAACCAATACCCTTGAATTTGATGTGAACATGACAACTACAAAAGATGGTATAAATTTAGAGGGCTTCTGCACAGATTCCTTCAAAATTATGTTTTTTAAAACAAGTTTTCTGAGTGATAATTGACATAAACTTCAGATGTTTAATCAGTACAATTTTATAAGTCTTGACATATGTGTGTATACATGAAACCATCACCACCATTAACATCACGAATCTATCCACCATACCCAAACAAGCTTGTAGAGATGGATATTAAAAAGTTGAAAATAAAAAATATAAGGCATGAGATTAATGTAACATTAAATGTTGCAGAAGAAACTATTAATAAACTTGAAAAGGTAGCAATACAAACTATTCAAAATGAAACACCAACAATAGACTGAAGGAACTGAAATAACATACATATACATAAATATACATATATGCTTACATGGTATATACACACTATACATTCTAAAGCAACCACTAAAGTATCACTATCACAAGTTATAGTTAATAAGCCAACACAAGAGATAAAATAGAATCAAAAGCATTCAACCCAAAAAATGCAGAAAAAGAGAAAAAGAATAACAAAGAACAGACAAATGGCAAACAAATAGTAAGATGGGAGATTTAAACTCAATCATGATAGTAATCACATTAAATGTAAGCTGTCTAAAAACTCTAAAGATATAGACTGTCCATTTGGATTATTAAAAGTAACATCTAAGTACATGCTGCCGATTTAAAACCACTTTAAATATATAGACAACAAAAGGACAACCAAAAAAAAGAAAACGGTAAATTAGACTTTAAGAAGTCCCTTTATAACTTATTTTGTGCCCCTAAATGTGCCCCTTTATAATCTGTCCTTCCTGCCTCCTCACCCTTACACCCCTCCCCTCCCCTCACTCATTTCCCAGTGACCTAATGGTTTGTGCTCAGGTACTATTAATTGCAGTAATTAGACTTATTTTTTATTTTTATTTTTATTATACTTTAAGTTCTAGGGTACATGTGCACAACGTGCAGGTTTGTTACATATGTATATATGTGCCATGTTGGTGTGCTGCACCCATTAACTTGTCATTTACATTAGGTATATCTCCTAATGCTATCCCTCCACTCTTCCTGCTCCCCACAATAGGACTTGGTGTGTGATGTTCCCATTCCTGTGTCCAAGCGATCTCATTGCTCAATTCCCATCTATGAGTGAGAACATGCGGTATTTGGTTTTCTGTTCTTGTGACAGTTTGCTGAGAATGATGGTTTCCAGCTACATCCATGTCCCTACAAAGGACACGAACTCATCCTTTTTTATGGCTGCATAGTATTCCATGGTGCATATGTGCCACATTTTCTTAATCCAGTCTGTCACTGATGGACATCTGGGTTGATTCCAAGTCCTTGCTATTGTGAATAGTGCCGCAATAAACATATATGTGCATGTGCCTTTATAGCAGCATGACTTATAATCCTTTGGGTATATCCCCAGTAGTGGGACAGCTGAATCAAATGGTATTTCTAGTTCTAGATCCTTGAGGAATCGCCACACTGTTTTCCACAATGGTTGAACTAGTTTACAGTCCCACCAACAGTATAAAAGAGTTCCTATTTCTCCACATCCTCTCCAGCACCTGTTGTTTCCTGATTTTTTAATGACTGCCATTCTAACTGGTGTGAGATGGTATCTCATTGTGGTTTTGATTTGCATTTCTCTGATGGTGAGTGATGATGAGCATTTTTTCATGTGTCTGTTGGCTGTATGAATGTCATCTTTTGAGAAGTGACTGTTAATATCCTTTGCTCATTTTTTGATGGGGTTGTTTTTTTCCTTCTCATAAATTTGATTGAGTTCTTTATAGGTTCTGGATATTAGCCCTTTGTCAGATGAGTAGATTGCAAAAATTTTCTCCCATTCTGTAGGTTGCCTGTTCACTCTAATGGTAGTTTTCTTTTGCTGTGCAGAAGCTCTTTAGTTGAATTAGATCCCATTTGTCAATTTTGGCTTTTGTTGCCGTTGCTTTTGGTGTTTTAGACATGAAGTCCTTGCCCATGCCTATGTCCTGAATGGCATTACCTAGGTTTTCTTCTAGGGTTTTTATGGTTCAAGGTCTAACATTTAAGTCTCTAATCCATCTTGAATTAATTTTCATATAAGAAGTAAGGAAAGGATCCAGTTTCAGCTTTCTACGTAATGGCTAGCCAATTTTCCCAGCACCATTTATTAAATAGGGAATCCTTTCCCATTTCTTGTTTTCCTCAGGTTTGTCAAAGATCAGATGGCTGTAGATGTGTGGTATTATTTCTGAGGACTCTGTTCTGTTCCATTGGTCTATATCTCTGTTTTGGTACCAGTACCATGCTGTTTTGGTTACTGTAGCCTTGTAGTATAGTTTGAAGTCAGGTAGCGTGATGCCTCCAGCTTTGTTCTTTTGACTTAGGATTGTCTTGGCAATGCAGGCTCTTTTTTGGTTCCATATGAACTTTAAAGCCGTTTTTTCCAATTCTGTGAAGAAACTCATTGGTAGCTTGATGGGGACGGCACTGAATCTATAAATTACCTTGGGCAGTATGGCCATTTTCACGATATTGATTCTATCTATTCATGAGCACGGTATGTTCTTCCATTTGTTGTGTCCTCTTTTATTTCACTGAGCAGTGGTTTGTAGTTCTCCTTGAAGAGATCCATCACATCCCTTGTAAGTTGGATTCTTAAGTATTTTATTCTCTGTGAAGCTATTGTGAATGGGAGTTCATTCATGATTTGGCTCTCTGTTTGTCTGTTACTGGTGTATAAGAATGCTTGTGATTTTTGCACATTAATTTTGTATCCTGAGACTTTGCTGAAGTTGCTTATCAGCTTCAGGAGATTTTGGGCTGAGACAATGGGGTTTTCTAAATATACAATCATGTCATCTGCAAACAGGGACAATCTGACTTCTTCTTTTCCTAATGGAATACCCTTTACTTCTTTCTCTTGCCTGATTGCCCTAGCCAGAACTTCCAACACTATGTTGAATAGGAGTAGTGAGAGAGGGCATCCCTGTCTTATGCCAGTTTTCAAAGGGAATGCTTCCAGTTTTTGCCCATTCAGTATGATATTGGCTGTGGGTTTGTCATAAATAGCTCTTATTATTTTGAGATATGTTCCATCAATACAGAATTTATTGAGAGTTTTTAGCATGAAGGGCTGCTGAATTTTGTCAAAGGCCTTATCTGCTTCTATTGAGATAAACATGTGGTTTTTGTCTTTGGTTCTGTTTATATGCTGGATTACATGTATTGATTTGCGTATGTTAAACCAGCCTTGCATCCCAGGGATGAAGCCCACTTGACCATGGTGGATAAGCTTTTAGATGTGCTGCTGGATTCGGTTTGCCAGTATTTTATTGAGGATTTTTGCATTGATGTTCATCAGGGATATTGGTCTAAAATTCTCTTCTTTTCGTTGTTGTATCTCTGTCAGGCTTTGGTATCAGGATGATGCTGGCCTCATAAAATGAGTTAGGGAGGATTCCCTCTTTTTCTATTCATTGGAATAGTTTCAGAGAGAATGGTACCAATTCCTCCTTGTACCTCTGGTAGAATTCGGCTGTGAATCCGTCTGGTCCTGGACTTTTTTTGGTTGGTAGGCTATTAATTATTGCCTCAATTTCACAGCCTGCTATTGGTCTGTTCAGGGATTCAACTTCTTCCTGGTTTAGTCTTGGGAGAGTGTAAGTGTCCAGGAAATTATCCATTTCCTCTAGGTTTTCTAGTTTATTTGCTTAGAGGTGTTTATAGTATTCTCTGATGGTAGTTTGTATTTCTGTGGGGACAGTGGTGATATCCCCTTTATCTTTTTTTATTGCATCTCTTTGATTCTTCTCTCTTTTCTTCTTTATTAGTCTTGCTAGCGGTCTATCAATTTTGTTGATCTTTTCAAAAAACCAACTCCTGGATTCATTGATTTTTTGGAGAGTTTCTTGTGTCTCTATCTCCATCAGTTCTGCTCTGATCTTAGTTATTTCTTGCCTTCTGCTAGCTTTTGAATGTGTTTGCTCTTGCTTCTCTAGTTCTTTTAATTGTGATGTTAGGGTGTCAATTTTAGATCTTTCCTGCTTTCTCTTGTGGGCATTTAGTGCTATAAATTTCCCTCTACACACTGCTTTAAATGTGTCCCAGAGATTCTGGTATGTTGTATCTTTGTTCTCATTGGTTTCAAAGAACATCTTTATTTCTGCCTTCATTTTGCTATGCACCCAGTAGTCATTCAGGAGCAGGTTGTTCAGTTTCCATGTAGTTGAGCGGTTTTGATTGAGTTTCTTAGTCCTGAGTTCTAGTTTGATTGCACTGTGGTCTGAGAGACAGTTTGTTATAATTTCTGTTCTTTTACATTTGCTGAGGAGTGCTTTACTTTCACTTTCAACTATGTGGTCAATTTTGGAATAAGTGTGATGTGGTGCTAGAAGAATGTATATTCTGTTGATTTGGGGTGGAGAGTTCTGTAGATGTCTATTAGGTTTTATCTGCCTTTGGTCTTTGATGATAGTGACGTACTGATGGGCTTTTGGTGTGGGTGTCCTTTCTGTTTTTTAGTTTTCCTTCTAACAGACAGGACCCTCACCTGTAAGTCTGTTGGAGTTTGCTTGAGGTATACTTCAGACCTCGTCTGCCTGGTTATCAGCAGCAGAGGCTGCAGAAGATAGAATATTGCTGAACAGCAAGTGTTGCTGTCTGATTCTTACTCTGGAAGCTTCATCTCAGGGGTGTACCCCACCGTGTGAGGTGTGAGGTGTTGGTCTGCACCTAGTGGGGGATGTCTCCCGTTGGCCTACTCAGGGGTCAAGGACCCACTTCAGCAGGCAGTCTGTCTGTTCTCAGATCTCAACTTCCCTGCTGGGAGATCCACTGCTCTCTTCAAAGCTGTCAGACAAGGGCATTTACCTCTGCTGAGGTTTCTGTTGCTTTTTGTTTAGCTATGACTTGTCCCCAGAGGAGGAGTCTACAGAGGCCAGCCAGCCTCCTTGAGCTGTGGTGGGCTCCACCCAATTTGAGCTTCTGGGCAGCTTTGTTTACCTACTTAAGCCTCAGCAATGGCGGGCGCCCCTCTCCCAGCCTCACTCTGCCTTGCAGTTAGATGTCAGACTGCTGTGCTAGCAATGAGGGAGGCTCCGTGGGTGTGGGACCCTCTAGGCCAGGTGTGGGATATAATCTCCTGGTGTGCCGTTTGCTAAGACCCTTGGTAAAGCGCAATATTAGGGTGGGAGTTACCCGATTTTCCAGGTGTTGTGTGTCTCAATTTCCTTTGGCTAGGATAAGGAATTCCCTTCCCCTTTGTGCTTCCCAGGTGAGGTGATGCCTCGCCCTGCCTCAGCTCTTGCTGCTCAGGCTGCACCCGTGGACCAGCGCCAACTGTCCAACAGGCCCCAGTGAGACGAACCCAGTACCTCAGTTGAAAATGGAGAAATCACCCATCTTCTGTGTCGCTCATGCTGGGAGCTGGAGGCTGGTACTGTTCCTATTTGGCCATCTTGGGCGCACCCCTGTAGACTTATTTTTTAATAAACAAAATCATCAAATATATCAAGTGATTCTCCTGCCTCAGCCTCTCAAGTAGCTGGGATTACAGGCATACACCATGATGCCTGGCTAATTTTTTGTATTTTTCATAGATATGGGGTTTCACCATGCTGACCAGGATTGTCTCAAACTCCTGACCCCAAGTAATCCACCCGCCTTTGTCTCCCAAAGTACTGGGATTACAGGTGTGAGGCACTGCACCTGGCCTGTTTAACTTCTTTTACAACTGCCAAGCTGTTTTCAAAGTGGTTGCACCATTTTATCTTCTCACTAACAGTATATGAGAGTCATGTTGCTCCACATCCTTTCTGATAATTGTTATGGTTCTTCTTTTTAACTTTAGACCCTCTAATAGAGGTGTAATGGCATCTCATTGTAGTTTTCATTTGCATTTCTCTAATAACTAAATTAATCATCCTTTTATGTCCTTATTTGCTTTCCATATATATTTTTGGTGTAGTGCTTGTCCAAATCTTTTGCCCATTTTTTAAATTCCAATGTTCTTTTTTTTATTAAAATTTAAGAAATGTTTATGTAGTCTATAAACAGGTCCTTTATCGGATCTGTGATTTAAATATTTTTTTTCCCACTCTGTAGCTTGCTTTTACACTTTCTTAACCATGTCTTTCAAAGAGCAAAATTCTTAAAGTCCAATTTACCTTTTTCTTTTTTTGGTTGTGCTTTCGGTATCTGTATATTTAAAGTGGTTTTCAATAGGCAGCATGTACTTTGATGTTACTTTTCATAATCCAAACTGACAGTCTATGTCTTTAGAGTTTTTAGACAGCTTACATTTAATGTGATTACTAACATGGCTGAGTTTAAATCTCCCATCTTACTATTTGTTTGCCATTTGTACCGTCTTTTCCTTGTTATTCTTTTCCTCTTTTTCTGCATTTTTTTGGGTCAAATGCCTTCTATTACTGCATTTTATCTCTTGTGTTGGCTTATTAACTATAACTCAGGTAGTGATATTTTAGTGGTTGCTTTAGAATGCATAGTGTGTGTATATACAGTGTACATACATATGCATATGTATGTATGTGTGTTATTTCAATTCTTTCAGTCTATTTTCTGTGTTTCATTTTGAATCGTTTGTATTGCTACCTTTTCAAGTTCAAGTTCATTAATAGTTTCTTCTGCAACATTTAATCTGTCATTAATCTCATTCATTATATTTTTCATTTCCAACATTTTAATATCCATCTGTACAAGTTTTGGGAAAATATATATAAGATCTTTTCCATTTCTTAATATAATCAATTTTTCCTACTGTTTCTTAAACATATGGAATACAGTTACAACTGTGTTAATGTACTTCTATGCCAAAAATCTCTGGATTATCCTCCTCTATGCAGCTCTCTCCTGTCCAGTACTTTGCAAATTCTCCTTACTTGACCTCCCTGAACTTCCAGTTCCATCCCTTCAACTCAAGAAGACTGTTGATTCCACCTGTTTTTGTTCTCTCTGAATCTCAACCTGGAAATTCACTCCAAGTAGTAAAGTGATAAATTTTTATAACATGAGAAATTCACTGTAATACATTAGTTGAAAATATGTGAACTGCTGGTCTACCACTCTACAAAAATGTAAAATTTTAAGTTTTTAGCTGATCAATGTGGAACTCTAGTATGGGTTCAACATCAACCATATATCAAGCAAGTTCTTCATCAAAGCACATTTTGGAAAGAAAACCGGCTTAGTTTGGATTCCTCCAGAAGCTGACCTTGAGGTAAGGATTCTACTACAAGAAGATTATTTGGGAAGTGATTCAGGAAACACTGGAAGGGGTAGGTAAATGAAACAGGAAAAGGAAGGCAGTTAATAAAGGGCATATTATCAAACAAATTCTCTATCATCATGGGCAAAAGGAGCTCAATGCTGATGTAGAATCTTGCAGTTCAGTATAGAACAGCCTCAGAGTTATCTCAGCTTAGGGTTGAAGGGGTTGAGGTATTTAAAAAACTCCCACCAGTCAGTAGTTAGAATTGCCAAGGTGGGTGCTGATTTTCTGGAACTTCTGACCTGCTCTGAGTGTGGGCAGGGCAGTTCCTAACACCAAAATTTCCCTCAGGCAGAGATTCAGATGTTGGCAGTTAAAGGTCGGTCCAGAGTGCACTACAGAGGTGAGCCTGAGGAGATGCAATAGAGAAGAACTGAAAGTGGTGGGAAGAATCCCACAGGAGTTGAAAGCAGAGTCTTTAAGAGTCAGAAACCCTTGGTTCAACTCACGGCACCCACCTTGAGTAATAGTTGACTTGTGTAGGTGATTGAACTTTTTTTAAAGCTTCTTTATTCTCTCTCTATGACATAACAGTAGTACCTGCTTTGAGGCCCTTGTAAGCATTAAGTGACTCAACTTAAGTGAAGCTTTGGTACATTACTAGGTACAGTCAGTGCTTGGCGAATATCTGCTGCTGTTATAATAATTTCTATTATTACTATATTTAAAACTGTGAGATTTGTATGACATGTAATATTTCTATTAAGAGATAAGGGTACATCAATATAGGAAGTTCCACACTACAAGAGTTTTATTGTGGGTCTCAATTCAAATATTATTCAAAGTCCAATACAAACATTTTCACCTTCTAGAAATAATTTATTGTTTTGTTCTTAATACCAGAAACATTTGGTCCAACAAGTTGAATCAGCATAATCCACCTGTAATCAAGAGGACTTAAACAAGATATAGGAAGCTGTAACGCAAGGCACATTTTCCATAGAAGTTAAAATGTAGTTTTTACATCCAAGAGAAAAGCTTCTTAGTGGAAAATTAGCTAAAATTTGACTACCTATGTCATAGAAACACGCCAAAGGGTAACATAGATGGGGCAAAATAATAAAACCTGTATGAAACAATGATTTAGAGTGTTGGTTCTCAACCCTCAGTAATAATTTCCCCCAGGGGACATTTGGCAAAGTTTGGAGACATTTCTAGTTGTCACAATTGGTGGAAAGAAAGGTGCTTCTGGCATCTAGTGAGTAAAAACCAGAGATGCTGCTACCCACCCTATAAAGCACAGAATAGCCCCTGACAACTGAAGTTGTGCCTTGATTAAGGAACCTTAATTTACAGTCTATGTTATAATGCCATAAACCTTTAGGATCTCTAAACAACAATACTTCTGTTGTGCAATATTGTTTTAAAAATAAGGTTAAATAGAGTATATCTTCTAAATGTTAAAAAACATAGTCTTCTTATGAAAAGAAGTATACATAAAGAAGGCTTTGAATGCTGGGCAGCCATTCCTACTACAAATTTGCTGTATTTCAACCTGCCACATGAAAGCAATTTCAACAAGCCATCAACAAAGCCAGATAATTAAAACATTGGTGTAGACATAACCTTGGTTAATTCACCCTGACATGTAATAGCTGAAATAATGACAGAGAAGAACCTGGGGAAACTAAGGTCAGAAATGTAGCACATGGGCTAAAATACTCATTTTGAAATTATTTTAAGCAAAATGATGGTTTATTACAATGACATATATTGCCTTTTTGTTTTCATTAACAATCCCTCTGGGAACTTTGACACAAGTACAAGCTAAACCTGATTACTTGGTTTATAGGACACAGAGAACATTATCAAAGAGCTAATGACAATGTCTATTCACTTAGAGCTCTGAGCAACCTGGCAACTTTTAATCAACTTTTAAAGGCACAAGAGCAAAACAAAAAATGAGAACGAATGTTTTTACTCCTAACTATTGGAAGGTAAAGAGGCATGTCAACAATTGTTCAAATAGCATCAAAACTGAGTTAGAAAGTGTAAGCAGAGAAGCAAACACATTTTCAGTATGGCCATTTTTTTTCCTAACTGACAAATTCTACAAAACCCAACAAGAAACTGTGATCCAAATCCATTTTTTCTACTGAAATTGCTTTCTTATAGCACAGTTGTACCAAAACTAAAGAGCCTGAAACAGAGTTTCCTCTGTAAGAAGCTAAAAGAGATAGAAGGGTGGGCTCTGAATTTTTAATTTATTAAATATCGATCAATGCATGCTAACAATCAACTGTTAAATAACAGTACTAATATTTTATATCAGTTATAATATAATGGATGTTTCTATACATTCTATTATAATAATGGATGTTTCTATGCATTATATTATAACTAAAACTCTTCCAGTCTTAGAGCTTGGATATTTAGCATATGAAAATGCAAAATGCAATAGTGAGTCAAGTCAGAGTAGAAGGAATTATTAGGAGCATGCCGCAATTCGTACAAAAATGTAAATGAGAGGAGTAAGAAGAAAATTGTCACTCAGAAATCAAGACTCAGACCACATGAGCTAGTACTTTTTCTCTATTACTTGAACAACTCTGTCTTAAGCACTTAAAAATGCACTGAGAGTTGATTTAGCATCTGTGATGTAAGACATCAATACATCAAGGCCTATAAACAACAACAAAAAGATGCATGCTAAAGCATATAAACCCACCACGTTAAAAGAATGAATTATACTTTTTTCTACATTTCTTTCTTCTTCAGTTTTCTTTTTTCCCCAAAGTCAGTATTCATTTACTTGACCAAGACAGTTTTCAGTGAACTATATGTTAACTTTTCTACTGCAGGAGAAATTCATATTCAGATTTGTTCCATCCTCCTACTTCTTTGACATGTAGTACTTAAAAAGGGAAGAAAACAATTCTTCTTTAAGATAATATTATTTACTATACAGAAATAATTACAAAAGTTAGGCTATTATCTTCAAGAAGTCTTCATCACAAATGTATCTGCCAAAATACATGAAGTATATCGGTTCACATGTTTTCAACTTGTCAAAAAGACCTTATCTGCACACACCAAAAAACCATTACATTAGTGATAGTAAGGCAACATCACCAAAGTTTCAAGTCTATTAATAGTTTCCAAAGGATTGAACTACCTTAAACACTCCACTCATTCAATGACCTGGGCAACATGCATAGCACATTTGAAAAAAATTACAAGAAAAAGGCAGCTTAGAAAGTGATAGGGTGGAAGGAGACATTGTTGTCTAATTTCAGATGAAAACTTTGTTGTATCAATGTTGATGGACATACAGGTGGAATAGGGAAAATGCCATGCCAGTGTTCCACAGCAAGACCTGTCACTATCCACAACAGGGGTTCCTTCATTTAATCCTATGAGCTCCTATCATGTTCCAGGCTCTGGGCTAGCAGCTGAAGTTGTCCACGTGAAAATGACAACTAGAGGAACTCCCAAGGAGCTCAGTCAATTGAGGAAAGATACAGAAAGATCAATACAAAGAACAGAGTATATCCAATACTGATGATGAGTGTGTGTACTGGGTTTAAACCCAGGAACTCTGGCTCTAGACACCATCCAGTTCTACACTATACTACACTGTTTCCCACAGATTCAGCTTGAGGGAGAAGAGGCTCTCCAAAATATCAAGATGTGGTACAGGAAGAGGAGGAATGGATTCTAAGCAGGCGAAAGTCCATGAGGCCAGGATGTATTTGGAAAAAGCAGAGAAGGGCCTTCCAGGCACAGAGAGAGCCTTTATTATGAACTGTGTCTGTATAACAGTATCATTAGGGCCACTCTTCACTGACACACAGGTAGCTTGCTAGCACCAGAAACCCAAAACTATCAAAAGTCACTACTACCCATAAGCACTGATCACAAACATCATATTCCTCCACTGGTTGGTGTGTTTTTGTACATAAAAGACCAAAGGCACTGATAACTCCTCTGATGATGAGTTGCTCGAGGAAGCCAGAAAATAAAGCAAAAACAAAACAAAAAAAAACACCAAGATGTCAGCTCACCATGGAAAGTGCCTTTGCTTTATCCCCACAACAACCCCTTTCTGTTTCATCCAAGGACGAAATAAACTCCCCAGGCCCCCTTGAGTTCCTCCAGAAAACTGAAAGTCATCTTTTCACCAACTCAGATCCTTCAATTGATGTGGATCTTCAAAATATTAAAGATTAATCCCAAAGAACACATTGCATTTTGCCATATTCATGTCAGATTTGTAAGTCAGAATCCTAAGTTGATATGTGTGACTAAGACAGGCAAAGACAGGAATGCAGATTAAATTTTTTCAGAAAGATAAAGATACCATCCACTTGGAACGTAATTAGTAAAGCTTTTAATTAACTGGCACTCCCAAAATAGAGGAAATCAGATATAATAGATGTCCTTTGACAGTAATAAAATTACCATCTCATTAATTAATGTAACTAGACTTCCCCCAACCCTATTGATTTCCTGTACTTTTATCAGAATCTGTTTTCAAGCAAAACAAAAAATACAGGCAAACATCGCCAATTCTTCTTCTGTCGCTTCCATCAGATTGAGACTTCCCTGAGGGCAGGAATTATGTCCCATGCATCTTTGTATCTCCCGGAATGTCCCTGACATAGCTCTGTCTTTGTGAAAAGAAAGAGAAGGTCAAGGGCAAGGGGAAAGTCAAAAGGAAAGACAAGGAGCAAAGCAAGAGACAGAGTGAACCCAGTCAGCATTATGGCCGTATCTACCACACCAACCACTACAGTTTCTACATAATCACTCAGCAAACGTTTGTGCAGCTTCTCCCTAGCGGATGGTGAATTCCGTGACTGATTGGCAGTAGAGTCTCCTTTGATATTTCTTAGTTGGCCCACAATGTCACTTTTGATCATTTTTTCAATTCACCATCCTTTCATCAGCCAAAGCAGAACCAGCCTACTCTCATTCTCTTATTTTGGCACAGACTTCCATGTGAGTGATTCATTCTCTCTCTCTCCCTCTCTCTCTCTGTCTCTCTCTCTCTCTCTCTCTCTCTCTCTCTCCCTCTCTCTCTCTCTCTCTATTTTGAGGTCACTACAAAAAAAATTTCCCTGTTTCTTCCTCCCTGCAGGACTCTTATCCCTCTCTGAGCTTTTTTTGAGTCTAGGCAGGTTTCAGCAGTATCACCAGCCCAGTAACAGCCCTTGGATAAAAGAGCTGTCTGCCTAAGCTCCTCAATTTATTAGAGCCTTCAGACATGAAAGAGTAAACCAATTCCTAGTCAGCAAAGTTGCATTACAGAAAAAAGCAAATAAAACCATCAAACAGATTACATACAAGCCTTGAATCCAAAATTAAAGAATATAGGGAAACAAGGTACTTAATCAATTAGGATGAGCCCTATGTTCCCTTTACAGCCAGGAACCAACCAATTAAACAAGCAGCAAATAACAAACAAGCTTTCAATTCCTGATATTTATGTAGCAAATGATATGGTCATTCATTCTAATGTCCCAGTTTAAAGTCTCTGACTTAATTCTTCAAATGTATTGAATTAGAATAATTAATTTCCTTAACTGTGTCAACTCATTCAAGGTCATTTTCTCCCATTCAATCAGGAAATAGTTTTGTACCTACACTAACATTTGTACTTCTGCCAGTTACGATATTTAAAAGGGAGAGTAACATTTGGGGTGTCTATTAATACATCTAAGCCATTCTGTACTGTCTGACATAATGGAATGATATAAACAGAATCCATTGTCATTTTAATGCAAAGACAATACATCTGATGCCTTTTTTACATATTCTACATCTCACACTATTAATTGAAATTGCTACTGAAATAAGAGTGGCATAGTTAATGCCATTACATTCTAATTAATCAATATCTTTCCAGAAACTTACACAAGAAAGAAAGTTTTAAGTTCAGCTACCAGTAAAGAGTTCACAGGTATGTATGGGGGAAATGTATTTTCACAAATTATTCATTTGGATTATAGCAAAATAGTTAAAATGTCTTTGTGTGTTTGTGTGTGGAGGAGGGTGTATGTGCCTGCATCACATTAAGGCATCTTACTGCATAAATTTTTTTCTAGATTTAAATTGGGCAATTTCAGCATTAAAAATTAGCATTTTTAGCTCATTAATATTTCAGTTGGTGAACTTAAATAGTTATAGGTTATGTTCTGATAGAGAAAAAGAAAGAGAATGAATATTAGCATCTAAAAATTCCTAAGTTACTTCCCAGAAGCAGCTTTCACACTGTGAGAATCTGGTTACCATTACAACATTAGTGTAGTTAAATGTACAGAACTTGAGGACATGCTCTAGTGACCAATTTTTACAATACCAGGTAATTTGGTTCCTTACGTACATTACAAAAAGTGTGCTGCCCAGATCATCAATGAGAACTACTCAAGTATTTGAAAAAAATACATTTGCCTTTAGAATTTAATAGGGGAGAAAATGAACCTATGACCAAAAATACTGAAAATAGTACCAAGGTACCCATGAATTAATTCATTCATATATTCATTCATTCATTATTTACAGAATATATTTTATGTGCCAGGTGTTTCTTACATAAAGAAAGTTAAGGAGGCATGGCCCTTTCCTTCCTTATCTCTTCCCTCTGTTTCTTGTTTTGAACAAGCATGTAATAAGCATCTTCCACTGCAATACATTGTACTAAGAGCTACAGTGGAGATGATGGGAAGACACAGATCCTTTACCCTCATTTATTTCACAAATAGCTGTGGGAAAAGCTATATAACAAGAGCTTTTATATTAGAGGGGATGAGCAAGCATTTGAGAAAAGTACTATTAAAACAAAAATCTGTAACACAGTAGAGGAAGAAATTTATCTGTCTGAGAATGGGACATTTTAACTTGATAAGAAAATGATTAGAGGGCTTGCAGTTGTAAAGAGCACTGCACACAGAAGGGATTACACTTGCAAGGATTTGGAAGAGAGAAGGCAGCGTATTCTGGGGATGGTTTTTGTTGAGTGATATCCTAATCAATGCTTTTTCTGCCCACACTTTTTGCCCTGGCACCAACCTCTTTTCAGGCCCTGAGATGTGATGCAGCCATCACAAAACTCAGGGGTATATGCACATAGAGAACATAGAAGCCAGATTCTTGGTTTTTAAGCACAAAAGTCAAAGTCCATGTGGCATGCAGGTACTAAAAGGCTCACTCAATTCCCTCATTCAGTCTCTGCAAAAATGTCGTCTTACTCTGCCTTGTTTTCCAATCATAGTACTCACCACCTCCTGAGAATGTTTATTTAAGTATTTATTACCTGTCTCTCCCTCACTCCATCTGGAACAGAAGCTCCATGAGACTGGTGTGCTTGTCTTCCCAATAGCTTCATTCCACTCATTCATTTATTCATTCAATCATCTAAAATTAATTGAGCTCCAATGACACAAAATGCTAGACATATAAAGATGAATAAGACATCATCTCTGTTTTCAAAGAATATATCACTCACAAATGTGGATGTTTTGGTTATCTCCTCCTCAGTAACAAGCAACTCCAAAGCTTAATGGCTTGACACAACAATTTATTATCATTATATTTCATGATTCCTCTAGTCAAGAATTAGGACAATCCATAGTAAGAATAAGCTAGCTTCTGCTCCATGAAGCTTGTGGCCTGAGATACAATGGCTTGAGCAGCTGGAGGGTTAGAATGACTGAGGGCTGGGACAGGTGGGACTGGCTGGACAGCCTTCTCTATCTCTACATGGCCTTTCCAAGTGGCTGGTTTAAGCTTCCTCTCAGTAAAATAGCCCCAGAGTATGTGGACTTCTTATACACTGGCTCGGAGTTCCTAGAAATCAAAGTAGAAGCTGTCAGTCCTTTTAAGGGCAAGGCTCAGAATGCCCCACCATTATTTACATTACACTCTATTAGCAAAGTAGTCTCAGGCAAGTCCAGAGTATAGGAGAGGGGAAATAGAACCTACCTCTTGATGGGAAGAGTGTCAAAGAATTTACAGCATCTTTAATCTACTACAGTGAGGAAAACCCATTCTCAGATAACTCTGCCATAAGGCAAAAAGAAAAGTACCAGTAAGGGAGCAATGCTGGCATCAAAAGCAAGACTTGGGTATCTACCCAATGTGATTTTGAGTTCTGCTGCTTACCAGGTATGTGATGTTGGGAAAATTACTTAAACATTCTGAATTTCTGCATCCTTATCTGTAAAAGGAAGATAGTTTTGCAGCCCAAAATTCATATAACTGTTTTAAGAATTACATGAGATTTCATTCATGCACATGCACTTGAAGACATACATGTACATGTACCTACTCATGTGCATACAGAAACAGAGCACACACATGGCCCAGGCATTGGGACATGGTAAAGAGTCAAGGAATATTAGCTGCAGTTATCACTAAGAATGGCATAAAAATGCTATTATGAATTTTCCCACATCTTGATAATCATATACTTCATATTTTTAAACACATGCTTTTGAAGTGACCACATCTACAGAGATGACTGGGAACAATGAAAATTCTTGTTGAGCAATGAATCAAACTCAGTTACCAGCAGCTCATGAAGGCAAGGTTGAGAGGTTGAATAAAAAATAAAGAAGAAAATAAGAGGCAGGAAATAATTACTAGCCAATACGACAGGGTCTTAGAAGAAATGAAATAGATCTAAGCAGGCAGCAGCATTAGAAGCAGAATATTATTTTCCATTATTTCTTTACATTGTGTTATACAGAGAATCGTGAGCAAATACATTTACAGATGAAGAAATTGCACGATTAGATGGCAGTGGTGGGTTTATAGTCTAAGCGAATACATACTCTGAGAACCAAAGAGAAATCTGGTGAGTCAAACCAATGGCTTTTAGAAATCATCTTTAGGTTTTATAGGGAATCAGAATATAACAGAATGTGAAGGGAAGTCTTTCCCTAACCACGAGTGATGACAATGAGTAACACACAGAAGGTAGAGCTAAAAAAGTCCCACCCAATCACCGAGTCCATCTGTTCACATCAGCAAACACATATAACTCAGAGTGAGGAAAAAAGTGTCCATCATTTGAGAATTTTACTAATTGTTCAACATCTATATTCCTGTAAAGCTAAAGGAAACCACTGCAAAGAGGCTGATTTCTGACTTTTTGAATGACTCCAGCTATAGGGGCAGTAAGTCAAGAGGGATATAATTTGTATGCTAATTTAAAAATTATAATAACATTAACATCAGCAACTTTCTATGTTTGTGAAAAATGCCATAGTAAAGGTGAATACACTAAGGTTTCCTCAAGTTACTAAAAGTTATCATCAATAAAATGATTAACCTCTGTTAATCATCTGTTAATAAGAAAGTTCTAGTCATTTTTTGTTGCTGGAGATGACCTCCAGAATGCTGGTTTCATCCATCACCATAATCTTCCATGGGTAGCTACAGAGCTGATTGCTTTGCCAATCATGAAAAACTCCCAAGTTCCTTTCTTCTCAAGTTTATATGTGAAATTTAAAAAAGGAAACCTATCCAGACCAAAGTACATGGGCAAAAGGACCAGAAAAATGAGCATGTGGCACAGAACATCAAAGATTAAGAGAGAGGCAGCAGTGCCCTGAAGAGACAGCATAATTCAGATAGCATTCTGTCCTGGTCCTCTGTGAGGTCTAGCTTGGCATAAAAAACAGGTTTACAGATAATGAATCACTTTTGCCAGAGACTCCTAGCCTCCACCTCCGAGGATGTTGTGTGAAATATAAAAAGCCATTTGATGTCTTCCTAAAAGTCTCCCACCTTTTCACCACCGTGGTTACAACTGTGAAATATCTCCAAGTTCTATTTCCAGCTGACAGTTAAGCGGGATGGGAACGTTGCATTTTTGGAGAAAGAGAGTTGTATTAAAATTTTTCATTGTCATGAATTCATTTGGACAAGAAGAAAATGAATGGAAAGGTAATTTGTAAAACCAGTTATGGGCCTTATAATTTGGCTCCTTCATTTTTCTGCCAAATCCATTGAGAAGAAGGTACATATCTCACTCCTTCCTACTGTCATCATCAAATGACCAAGCCACAGAGGTGACATGGAAGGCAGCAGGTACCCAGAATTTGTAGGTTAATATTTGGTAGTAATTATTATAAATGGAAAAAGGACTGTGCCAAGTGCTTCATGCACATTAGCTCATGGAAAGTAGGTAAACCCATTTTAAAAATAAGATGATGGTCATTCTCAGCAAACATAAGAACAGAAAACCAAACACTACATGTTACCACTCATAAGTGGGAGTTGAACAATGAGAGCACATGGACACAGGGAGGTGAACATCACACACCGGGGCCTGTCGGGATGCGGGGCTAGGGGAGAGATAGCATTAGGAGAAATACCTAATGGAGATGACGGGTTGAGGGGTGCAGCAAGCCACCATGGCATGTGTATATCTATGTAACAAAACTGCACGTTCTGCACATGTACCCCAGAACTGAAAGTATAATTTTAAAAAAAGATGGAAGCACAGAGAAGTAAAATAATGTTATCCAGTCCTTATATGGCATGCATTGGATGACTCAGAATTGGCCACTGTGCTATACCACTTCATATGCTACTGTTTTTAACTAAGTATGTGTCCTTAGGTGAGTCACTCACTGCCTTTCATCTCCATATACAGTATTCCATTCTATGGTCAGCATTTGTCATATGAGCAGGACAGCACCAAGCTTCCTCAATTAAGTTTTGGTGGAAAGCAATTAAGAAGTGACTGGAAAACACTTGATGTAAAGGTCAGTTCTTTTTCTCTTTTATTTATGATCTAATCTTTTCTTTCTTTCCATCATTGTAAGAACACTTCTATTAATAAATTATACTTCTTTCTAATATCCCTGAGTCACAACTTTCTTCTAACATGTGATAAATCGCCTTGTTTATAACACACACACACACATACACACACACACACACAGCCTTAGCAATAACCTCTGGTGGCAATGAACAAGCTTCCTCAGGATTAGTTTTTACTCTTTAAGTGTAAGGAGAACTTTATTAAGGAAAATGGAAAATTTACAACGAAGAAGGGAAATACAGCACAGTATAAATTTTATTTTTAAAAAATTCAAAATTTTAGGACTAGAGAAAGACAGAAAAGCAGAAAGCTGCCCCAGCCAATCAAAGAGGTGTGGCTCTGTGCAGAGAAGACACACTAGGTCAGAAGAAACAACACAAACTTCAGATAAGTGTGAGACATTCACAAGCTGATTGGTTTTTCTCCTTTGAATACTGACATTTTTTCTAAATTTTGTAGTAATTAAATGTTCAGTTTCAAAGTATCAGTTTTACTGGAAGATACTCATACCATTATAAGAGTAACTGGATGTGTTCGTTCAGAATATAGCACTGTATTAATCCAGATCTTTGGGATGTAACACAAACCCATTCCAAGTTAGTGTGAGCAATATTCTGTGGGGAAAGGGTGCAAAATTTATTAGAAAAAATATACAAGTGTCCAGTGAAACCAAGTCAAGGGAAGACGTGTTTCTGTGCTTTGTAAAATGCTGGGACCAAGAACTAGGCAGCTACTGGCGGTTCAAGGTGCAGGCCCAGCCTTGAGGCTTCATCATGTCCTAGCTGTAGCCCCCCTACTCCATGTTCAGGTTTTTATTCCCAGCTCTACATTTACAGGAAACAGAATCAGATTATCTTGCCTTGAGCCAGAAGTCACCTCTCCTGTTCTATATTGCTCTTGCCACAGGCAGAATGAGAAGGTCATACAGTTCAATTAACTCATATCGCCTGTGCATGTAAATGTTGAGCCTTCAACTGTACATACATGGCAGAAAGAGATATATAATCTTTAAAGTGAGGACAATTCAGCTTGACTTTAAAGTGAGGACAATTCAGCCTGACTGACCTACTCCGTGAGTACGTGACCTGGTGTATGCATAATTTGGAAGATATAAATCTGCTGTTACCTCCCTTTACCTCAGCGTGAGTATCAGTGCATGTGTGTGAGCATAAGTGAAAGTCATTCTAGTACTTAAAGCTATGTATTTTAGTAGATATGGTTTTTACCTTATGCCTAGACTTTCTAACATAATCCTCACATAAGATACCATTGCTTTGTACAAACATTTCTCTTTGACCAGCACCCGTTCTTGAGGGTGGAAGGTGATTATTTGAGAAATGGAATATGGAATAAAGATGCAGTTTCCAAGGTGTCTTTGAAGAATATGGCTTCATATAAACTGAAAACTCTTACATGGAGTTGATAGTCTTATAGTCAGGCTGGAGAAGAGTCGAAAAACAACTGATCAGAAACCATTACAATCAATGTCTTAACAGAAGTAGAATAGAGATGATGCCCTGATATTAAAAATTAAGTATTTTTAAGAACAGTTAAATATTTTGAAGTTTTTTAAAATTTTCAGTTATCTCACAACTGAATTAATGACAAAAATATTAAGACACTTTAATCCATTAATTATACAGAGAACTTTTTGTGATGCTGTGCTAATTTATTAAAATTCTATTTTGTTAGTTTTCATAATATAGCTGCTCATCAGAACTGATATGTGCCACCACCACTAGACACTAACAAGCATCTTTTGATCTTTTCAGCTCAAAGTAACTTCATTTTAGTCCGTTTTTGTTGTTGTTGTTGTTGTTGTTGTTGTTGTTTTTGGTGTTTGCTTTTTCATTGAGATGCAGTCTCACTTTGTTGCCAGGCTAGAGTGCAGTGGCACGATCTCACTGTAACCTCCGACTCCCTCCCTTCTCCTGCGATTCTCCTGCCTCAGCCTCCTGAGTAGCTGTGACTACAGGCACACACCACCATGCCTAGCTAATTTTTGTATTTTTAGTCGAGATAGGGTTTCACCATGTTGTTCAGGATGGTCTCTATCTCCTGACTTCGTGATCCACCTGCTTTAGCCTCCCAAAGTGCTGGGATTACAGGTGTGAGTCACTGTGCCCAACCAGTCAGTTATCTTTTTTTTTTTTGGCTATTAGAAAAACAACAACAACAACAACAGCAACAATCTCAAATAAGTTTAAGAAACAGCAGCAAAGAACTTTTCTGGCTTATATGATCAAGTAGTCCATTGAGAGGCATAGCTAGATCCAGAGGTTCAAATATTGCCTTCAGGAATCTTTCTCCCTTTCTTCCCCTATCTTTCTTCTCTTCTTTACTCGATATTAGCTTCATTTTCAAACTGAATCTTTCAAAGCAGCAGCTGACATTTCTCCCCACAGCCCAAGCTCATAGTGATAAAGTTAAGGTGGACTTTCTCCAGGCATCTATTTCACTTATTTCACTTAGCCCAAAAGGATTTCTATTCATCTAGTTGGGCCATGACCCACCCCACCACCAGAAGAATCATTGTGTCTAGAAAAATGTCCTATATGATTGGCCAGGACTGGGTGAGGGCCTGGGATAGAAATAACATAAATACATCTGGGCTTTTCTTCTTCCCCCTCAACCTTTGGGGAGGAAAGGGTAGTCACATCCTCCTAAACCATATGAACTGAACATGATTCTTATAAAGTGAGAAAAGGATAGTTTCCCTACGAAACCTATAAAATGGGGGAAAATCATATTTGCTATAAGCTTCAAGATAAACTTTCAGAAATGGCATACTAGAAAAACACATATTTGTAATACACCTGACAAATGTTTGGCATCACTAATATATAAAGAGCTTATAAAGTAGAGAAGAAAAAGACCATCAACCCCCCAAAATGGGCAGAGATATAAACAGAGTATTCACCAAAAAAAAAATGCAAATGGACTTTAAACGTTTGAAAAGATATGAACATTGCTCATAATAAGAAAAATATAAATTACAACTACAATGAGGGATTATTTCTCCCCTACTAAATTGGGAAAAATCCAAAAATTTGAGAAGGTTATTGGCAAAGTAGCAGGGAAACAGCCACTGATTAATATATGCATATACACATTCCCACTGTTGAAGTGAGAGTTCACCGGTAAGCAAGGGGAGGATCTAGAATGATCCATGTGGAAATGGATAAGAATCAGATACATCAGTATAAATTCATGTTTAGTTTGATATAGATTAAGCTCTGTGTTGGGGATAAGATAGTGACACCCCAAAATGAAGCCCTCAGAAGCAAAAGTTTCTCTCTGACCTTCTGACCTTTTCCTGCTCTTCTGTCTCTCAGTCTCATTCTCCCCTTAGACTAGCCATGGAAACTAGAATCCCTCTTCCCTAGAATGAGTCAGAGAACCAGAACCCCTTTTCACCAAGGCTAGCCATAAAACCTAAAAATATTACTCTAATGTGCTGTGTAAAAACTTCCCATAAAGGAATTATCTGACCTACCTTGTTTGACTGTAGGTTATCAGATCCCCATTCCAGAGAGGGTCCCACCCCATACCCAGAAGGAAAGACTGCTGCACAGAGACACCAAGAGACATCTAGACAGATAGTCCTTTCTGGGT
The DNA here is from genome assembly GCF_009764315.1 of Trachypithecus francoisi. Taxonomy (NCBI): domain Eukaryota; kingdom Metazoa; phylum Chordata; class Mammalia; order Primates; family Cercopithecidae; genus Trachypithecus; species Trachypithecus francoisi. The sequence continues at coordinate 135,939,435 of NW_022681465.1, forward strand.
TTCCCCACTCAGTCTAGAGATCAGACCCTTTTTATGCAATTATATTTCTACACGACTGTCCATATGTCATTGAATCCAACCATAAAAATGGTTTCCCCTGTATCTTTTGGTCTTCATTCTGAAGGCTCCCTTGTCATATAATCAAATACATTTGTACATCTTTTCTCCTATTAATCAGCATTGTGCCAATTGATTTTCAGTGACCCATCAGAGGACAAAGGGAAAGTTTTCCCTAGGCCTCTACATCTGTTAACTGAGAAGCCCTAAAAGAAACCATGCCCAAGTAGCAATAAGCACACCCAGTGCCCCAGTGCCCAGGTCTTTTTTTTTTTTGAGATGGAGTCTCGCTCGGTCACCCAGACTGGAGTGCAGTGGCGAGATCTTGGCTCACTGAAACCTCTCCCTCCGAGGTTCAAGCAATTATCCTGCCTCAGCCTACTGAATAGCTGGGATTACAGGCATGTGCCACCATGCCCAGCTAATTTTGTATTTTTAGTAGAGACAGGGTTTTTCCATGTTGGTCAGGTTGGTCTTGAACTCCTGACCTCAGGTGATCTGCCTGCGTTGGCCTCCCTAAATTTTGGGATTACAGGCGTGAGCCACCATGCTCGGCCTACGTCTTGATGTTTAATACCATTCTCTAATAAAAGAAGCCAGAGATCTTTGGAAAATTCTAGATTCTAGAACGGAGGCAGAAAATACATGCACCTGGATAATCCTATAGTAAGAAGTGCACACACACACAAAAAAGACAAAACAAAAAACACACCTTGAGGGGATGTGTCAAGGGACACAGGAGTCAACTGAAAGAACTCTCAATAGCCAAAGTTGGAAAAAGTTAAACAACAAAATACAGTATTGGATTATAAACCTAAGTATTGCTAACAAAAAAAAAAAAAAAAAAAAAAAAGACTGACACAAAAGTCAAAGGAAATAGCATTTCTTTGGTAAACCTATAAACCTATAATTGCAATTCTGGCACATTGAATCAGGGCAGCCCTGAGTTATGTCCTATACAGCAAGAGCAGAAGAGGTTTTTTACCAGGGATTTCCACAAAAAATGTTTTCAAAGGCAGATCATTGCTGTGTGGAAATCCTGAATCATAAACCCATTCTGATTGGTTAGCTAACCAGGGTTTGATTGGTTAGCTAACCAGGGTACACCCACCTGAGAGATGTTGAAGGCTGGCAGATACTGACTTCATCTGTTTATTCAAGTCTATTGGAATAGTCTGTGGTTTGACCCTGAGCAGGTGTGAGTGAAATCCTCTCACAATCTCCCAACTCCACTCTAATTAGAAAGCCTTAGCCTTAGTCATTTCATTTCCTTTCACAGTAGGAAATAAATAAATGAGTAAATACAAATATAAATAAACAACTGAATAAATTAAATGGGGGAGAAGGAGATATGTTAAATATTTATTTACTAATTCATTTTAAAATGACAAAAATGAGTCCATTGTATGTTGTAAAGGAAAATAAAAATCTCAGCACCCCAAAACTCCTTATGCCAAAGCGAAAGTTAAGCCTGGAGGCTGAGTCACACACACCCTCCTCCTAATGAGTAGCTATTACTAGCATTATACATTAGCCAGACCCCCCAGGAAAGGTAAAAGGCTTCAGGCATCTCTGAATGACTGGCCCCACAAATCATTTACAGGCAAATTTTTTGCTGGCCTCCCATAAACAAGGACATGAGAATTGTAACTTTAGGTCTACAATCTAAGTCTAGCTCCTAAAACTAAAATCTGTTTGATTCCACACTGATGATATCATTACAACCTTTTCTCTCCAGGTGCAGAACAGAGACAAGATCAATCATTCCTCCACCTACCCAGAAATGTGTGCATAATTGATTCTTCCTTTACTCTTTTTTCTTTTCTCTTCAAACATTCACCTTAATTTGATGTGAAATGTAGATTTGCTGGGCATTAACTAAAGTCTCACAAGAATGTTACCATTTGCTCCTACCCACCTCTTTCCCTACATGTCTTTCTCCCTTTAGGAAAATGTACAAATATAAACCTTCTGAAAACCTATTCAGAAAAACAGCAACAGATGCCTCTGTGGTTTGCATTTTTCTGGCTGTGCCCTAAAACTGGCTTAAAACTCCAATTGATTGAGATGCCTGCCTCAGTCACTCATTTTGGTTATCGATGTTAACATAAATAGCACATTTTTATGAAAAATAGCTATATTTCCCCCTAAAAATAAAAAGTAGATTGAATTGTTTTGCTTTTTGCAAATCTCTTTAATACATGGCTTAATGGAAGAGAGTTTGAGTTTTACATCTGCACTGCATTCAACGTGTTGTGATATCACATGTCAAATAGATTCTGGAAAACATTGTACACCTACAACAGAATGATATTTTTAAAAAGCAAACTATATTTTACTATCAGTGTGAAACTAGTCTTGATCTCATGGATTCCTTGAAAGTGTCTCAGAAACTCCCATGCATCCCCAGAACACACTTTGAGAACTGCTGCTCTAACCTAACTTCCAATTAACAAGATACATAGAGGAACATATTAAATGACACGGGGGCAAAATATATCATCAGCAAAATATAGAATGTGAGAAACCCTATGGAACAATGATCTCATTTCTTCAACTAATAAATTATGAGAAAACAGAGCAGGGAGAAAATTATAGACTAAAAGGAACTTAACAGGCTTATTTACCAAGTGCAATGTAAGAACCTTGTTGAATCCTAATTTGAACAAATTAATTTATTTAAAAAGGAATTTATGAGACAATTGGTGGAATGTAACCACTGATTAACATTAGTATTTGTTAACATTAAATAATTGTTAAAATCTTTTAAGTAGGAGAACGACATTATGGTCACATTTACTGAAAGTGCTTATCTTTTAGAGATACTTGCTGAAATAGTTACAGATAAAACAATATGATACCCAGGATATGCTTCAAAACAGTCTGTTAGAAGAAAGGACGGACCACGGGTAGGAGGTGAGGCTGTGTGACGATGGGTTCACAAAGTTTATTATGCTGTTTCCTCAAATTGCTTGTATGTTTTCATTTCTTCATAATAAAAAAAGAGTTAAAAAAGAGACAGAAGTCTCCAGATATGTCCACTGAAACTTGGCACTCAGCAGGCCAAATGCCTTTTGGAGGTCCCCAAATGCAATCGGAACAAAAGCTCATTAAAAGGCAGTTTCAACAACACCCCCACAGGATAGACTTTGCTTTTCAACTCAGAATGACTATTCAGGGAGCCGAGTAAAAACGGATTTTGCCGATTTCTATGTAAGGAAAGCAGACTGAATGATGTTAGTGCTTGTGTTCTGATTGTTTTTATGACAATAGGCTTTCTAGACATTTCTACTCTGTGCTACATTACAGGAGTAGGGACCTGAAGGGGCTTGTGCATGTGAGCGGAACAGGGAAGGAAGGAGGGCTATTGGATGCCATGACTTACGTCCCTCTTTGTGTAAATGTGGGGAAACACAGGCTTACAGACACGTTTTACGGTGCCCCTGGCAAACAGTAGTATATATATTCAAAAATTCTTCATGATGAAAAGTATCATAAATAATTTTTTAAGGTCGGGTGCAGTGGCTCATGCCAGTAATCCCAGAACTTCAGGAGGCCGAGGCAGACGGATCTCCTGAGGTCAGGAGTTCAAGACCAGCCTGGCCAACATGGTGAAACCCCATCTCTACTAAAAACAAAAAAATTAGCCAGGCATGGTGGTGGACACCTGCAGTCCCAGCTACTCAGGAGGCTGAGGCAAGAGAATCGCTTGAACCCTGGAGGCAGAGGGGGCAGTGAGCTGAGATCATGCCACTGCACTCCAGCTTGGGCAACCCAGCGAGACTCTGTCTCAAAAATAAATAAATAAATAATAAAAATTTAAAAAAACTAAAAATCCTAGTAGCCATTGAAATATATTCATACACATTGCTAAGGAAAAAATAACATGCCACAAACAATATGTGAAGTATGATCCCATTTATGCAAAGAGGAAACAAACAGAAACAAAACAATACGAATACAACACAAGTGTGCACATGTGCATTTGTGGACATGGATGATTCTGAGAGTAGTAAGTAAGTATGTTTTCACCCAAACTCATTTTTACCCTGTAACACCAACTTGGCTACGCCACTACCCTTAAGGTAAAGATGTCATACTAGAACCGGAGATAGAAAAAGACATCCAATTCTGGACACTTCTGTTTTCAAAAGCTGAGATCCACTTGTAAAACACTGGCAAACATTTTGTTTTTCTATGCTAGCAGGGGGAGAAAAATACCTCTCCCTGGGCAGAGAACAAGGAAAAATAAACAAGTAGTGTAAACTAGTTATATATCTGAAAAGAGGCCACATACTCTGCGCTCTCCAAGAAGGTTAACGTCAAGTGGATGGGAGAAATAGAACTCTCAGATCAGTACAGGGCTTGAGAGCAGAGTTGCCCATGCCTGCTTTCCCTCTGAACCCTGACAGCGAACTCTTCTGAGGGAGCTTCTCACTCTATCAAGGTATGAGAAAACTTGAAAAGAGATGGCTGGATTGAGTGGGGGGTTATCAGAGGTAGAGAAGTTCCAAGGTAGCCCCATAACTTTCCTATATCCTTGAAGAATCATTTTTCATTTGCAGAATTTTAAGGAAGAAAGTCTACACACCTGAAAGGCTCTTGGATAGACCAGTAGATGGTGGCATAATCAGTGTGGCCAAGAACCAAGTGAGATTGCCAATACCTCACTGGATGCCCAGAGAGGGCTCCATGTCTGGAACAGGGTGGAATGATGTACATCCTAGCAAATTCAATGGTGGACAGACCCCATGGAAGTCCAGCTGTCTCCTCAGTCCAGAAACCATGACACTCCTTAAATTCCCAGTATTTAAATACGTCCCAGAGAAGGATGAGCTAGGGTAGCTGAAACAGTCAGGACTGAAACTTGAAATAATTTTGCTAGGATTGACTATACAGTAGATCCCCGTTATCCACAGGGGATACTTTTCAAGACCCCCAGTGGATGCCTGAAACCACAGATAGTACTAAACCCTATACATACCATATGTTTTCCTAGACAGTAAAGGGTGGGTAGGATATAAGAGTGGATACCCTGGGCAAGGGAATGATTCGCCTCCTGAGTAAGATGGAAGGGAATGACACAGGATTTCACCACACTACTCCGAATGGCATGCAATGTAAAACTTATGAATTGTTTACTCCTGGAACGTTCCCTTTTAATATATTTGGACAGTGGGTAACTGAAACCATGGAAAGTAGAACTGCTAGTAAAGTGTTTTCTGTCATTAGGTGAGATGGGCAATCGAAATAATGATTATCAAGAAAAAAATGGCAAAAATTCCCAAATAGAATACTTTTGCTAAAAGAATTGACACACACACGTAACTATGTGAGATAATGGATATGTTAATATGTTTGAATACAGTAACCATCTCACTGTGCACATGTACATCAAAAATCATACTGTGTATCTAAATATATACAGTTTTTTAAACTGAAAGAGAAAAATATGTCATGTGTGTTATACACACATATTGTTAAATGAATAGGGACAGCAGTTCTCTAGCGGAACAGAGTAGGATTTAGAGAATGTGTGAAGGAAGAATCTCACTTTCCACATCATTTATATTTCTCTAAATTGTTTGCATTTTTCACATTGAGTCATGTTACTTTTCTGATAAAGGTTTTTGTTTCAAAAACAATGATTACAAGGCCAGGCGCAGTGGCTCACACCTGTAATCCCAGCACTTAGGGAGGCTGAGGCGGGCAGATGACCTGAGGCCAGGAGTTTGAGACCAGCCTGGCCAACATGGCAAAACCCTGTCTCTACTAAAAATACAAAAATTAGCAGGCGTGGTGGCGGGCGCCTATAATCCCAGCTACTCAGGAGACTGAGACAGGGAGAATCGCTTGAACCCAGGAGGTGGAGGTTGCAGTGAGCCAAGATCACACCACTGCTCTCTAGCCTGGCTGACACAGTGAGACTGTGTCTCAAAAAAAAAAAAAAAATAGCTGGGCATGGTGGCAGACACCTTTAATCCCAGCTACTCAGGAGGCCGAGGCAGGAGAATTGTTTGAACCTGGGAAGTAGAGGTTGCAGTGAGCCCAGACTGCACCATTGCACTCTAGCCTGGGCAACAAAGTGAGAGTCCGTCTCAAGAAAAATAAAAATAAAAATAAAAAAGATTACATTCCAAGTTTCTCACAAATGGTTTCCCAGACAACTGGCAGGGTGGGACTCTTTGCTACAGTGCATTTACCACAAGGCACCACGCCTTCACCACAAAGTTGGTATAGGAGAGAAACGCAGGGAAAGGCTGGGTGACATTTTCTTGTCACAAAGATGAAAAGATTAAACTGTGAAAAGCACGAAAGGATTGTCAAACGTACATGACACAAGCTATAACATAGTGTGTGAAATGTGGCAAGCCCCATCACTTGTGCAACCACCCAAACACTAATTTTTCATGAAAATGGAAAACATATTATTAATAATAAGTAAAACCCTTGAGTACAATCACATGATAAGGTCTACAAAACACCATCTCCTGAATTGGAGCATCACCTCTATGCCCACCACAAAATGAGTCACATTTCACTTACCATTTACTTTTCATCCTTTCAATTGTTATGGACATGTATAGTCAACTGCACTTCTAAAGAGCTCATAAAGCTGTGGTTTAGTTATTCTGAGTTCAATATTTACATGCAGTACAGTTCTCAGAAACACTCATTTCAAATCAATCAAGGTTTATTGGGCACTTTTTATGTGCAGGCTCTTACTGAAGGGTGCAAGGAGGATCAGGACACAGTTCCTTCCTTGGAGTATTTACAGTCTTAAAGGAGGGACACATAGGTAAGCAACTAATAATTACACAAGACGAAATAAAGCAAGTGACATTAATAATAACCAGAGCAGGAGAGTATGTGGGAATGAATATTTAACTGCATGGGCATTTGGGCTGGTCTTTAAAGGACGGTAAGAATTTAAAAGGCAGAGAAACAGCAAGGGCCATAACCACACCATGAGTAAAACTAAGCAGGTGTAAAAGGAAGGCTGATGTCCTTCTACGACTCAGTGTAGGGTCTCTAAGAAAACAAATTATCTAGACCTTTCACTGTGTCTATTCATCATTTTGCATTCTGTAGTCACTGTTCTCATGTAGCCAGAGGCTGAATAGGTTGACCTGATCTAAAATTATTAGAAAAAGAAAGTGAAATAGAAATGCACTCAGCAAATGTGGATTCCTTGAGAAGCACACGTACTCATACATCATACAGGGGTGACATGGGGGGCAGGGGGTGCTCTAAAAGCACAGCTCTGCTAGATGAACTATGCTTTCCACTGCTCACCTGAGAAGCGCTGGAACATTGCATGTAACAAGACTGGAGCTCACAAAATGAACAGGTAGACTTTTTCCCCCTTGGTTTCAAATTCTTCAAACTGGGCTACAGCTGAACATAAATCATAATTCCAAGTAGCCAGCTTTGGTACACTTAGAACAATTCTTTTGATATCTTCATCTGGTGGGGTCCCTCATAGCTTGTGGAGTAGCAGCACCCTCTATTGGAAAGGAGGTCTCTTGAAGGCCCATCACTACCAGAAAAACCTTTCCAATTTGCAAATAAAAGGGATAGTTGCTTCCATGGGATTCATAACTACTCACCAAATGGTGAAGAGATTTTCCTATCCATTATATTTAATGTAACAAATACAAAATGTTTTGTCTGTAGAAATAAGCACTACACAGTGATTACTTCTTTATACTGAACGTTAGAAGATATCAGTACTTCTGACTTTTTTTTTTTTTTTTTTTTTTTTTGAGAGTCTCTCTGTGTCACCCAGGCTGGAGTGCACTGGTGTGATCTCAGCTCACTGCAGCCTCAACCTCCCAGGTTCAAGTGATTCTGCTGCCTCAGCCTCCCAAGTAGCTGGGACTACAGGTGTGTGCCACCATGCCTGGCTAATATATATATATATATATATATATATATAGTATTTTTTGAAAAGACAGGGTTTCACTATGTTGACCAGGCTGGTCTTGAACTTCTGACCTCATGATCTTCCTGCCTCGATCTCCCAAAGTGCTGGGATTACAGGTGTGAGCCACCGTGCCCAGCCCTGACTTTCTTCAAAACCGAGATACATGCTCACTAACAAGTACACAAGATTCTTAGAAAGAGTATGGCTGAAAAGGTACATATAAGAGAAAACTAAGTACCATGAAACTTACTTACTAAAATTTAAAATTCTATTCAAAATGTTATTTTTAAAATCTATAATTCTCTACACAAAAGTAATCGAACATTATTTTGTTCCACTCATTCAACAATATTTTTTGCATGTCTATTAAATCTTCAATGTGTGATTTAATCAACCAATATAGTATTGTCATTGAGCTCACATCAGGGGGAAGGACAAGGCTGCCAGCAGTTATAACACAGGGTGATAAGTAAGCATCAGGAGCAGACTAGAACCCCTAACTCAATCCTAAAGATGGGGCTTGGTATAGAGCGAGGCAGCAATGCTTGCATTGTATCCTGAAAAATAGATTGGAGTCAACCATGCAGAAGACCAGAGAGAAGTTTCCCAGATTTAGGGAAAAGGAAGTACAAAGACATAGAGACACAAAAGATACTGAGGTATTAAGAGACCACAAAGTTCATAAATGTTACAGAGTTATACACTGCTACCATACGGAGAACAAAAAAGAGGTGAGGGAGTGGATCATGCATCTCAGGATTAGAAAGGGCATTAGAGGTCACCCAGTCTAGATTCCTGAATACCTCCAGTGACCTGCCACTCGCCACTCATAAAGCTACAAAGGATCTCATTTTGCACCCTGGGATCTCTTAATGCAAAACTAATTTCTCTTTCATTTGCGGAACTCAAATCAACTTTTTTGAGGTGAAACATGAAACTGAAGAAGTGAAGAACTGACTAGATCTTAAGATTTTTCCCTAATAAAAATAACCAGAACTAAGCTGACATTGAGCTAGAATATCCACAGTTAATATGCTTCCCTTTGCAGCATCTGTGAGTGATAACAACTAACCACATCTTTGAATTTATCCTGGTTCCAAAGAGGACACTTCCAACATCAGGGCCTTTAATGGCTTTGGTAAACACCACAAGATTTCTGAGTGCAAGTAAAGAGGGGACAGCTCTCTACAATCCCTAAGATCATTGCCTGAAGCTCCCTTGTACTCCCCTGGAGAACCTCCATTCTCCTCATCAGGCAGAGCACCACTCATATCCTCTCTCCCTACAGTCTCTATGGAAGCAATTGCTAAGTGAGATCATTATTGTACCGATCAGACCCGACTGCAGTACAAGAGAACAAAATCAACCATGTTAATTTCAGCTGAGCAAGTGAGCAAGTTGGGGTTTGTGGTGGCGGGGGGGTGGGGGTGCCCGGCACTTGCCAAATAGAGAAATCACAGCTGCTCACAGACAGTAATTCAATTTGCAAGCTCTAATTGTAAGCTGAAATTAAACATAATGGAAGGCACAAAGCAATTGCATACAAAAGTCCAGGTAATGTCAGTGAAAAGGAAAAGCATCCTTCAATAAGCAAGTGCACTTCTCAACCTGTTTTCTCCTAAAAATCTGACAATTATTTCTACATTTGCCACTATTTAATCAGCAAGAGGTTAAAAAAAGGCAATGCAATTAAACTTAAGAATAAAAGAGAGGTAAATCTCCCTCTTTCATATTATGTGCATTGTACAAGATGAAATGAACTAGGAGAGGGAGGCGCGGAGAAAGGGAGAGACCAAGATACCAAGGAGAGGCAGTCAACAGGAGCAAAAATCAAAACCGCAAGAGCAGGTGAAGAGCAGACTCCACAGAGTCTGCAAAAGCACAAATAACAGTTCATCTCAGTAGCTTAAGGACTAAGGATGCAGGCTTCGGAATCAGAGAGAGTTGAAGTCACATACTAGCTCCACCCCTTCTAGCTGACTGACTGAGCAAATTATTTAACCACAGAAAGGTTCAATTTCCCTATCTGCACAACCTTATAGGCTTATTGAAAGACTAAATCTGACTCAACGAATGTATGACCTTCAGACAGCTTCTGACACATAACAAGCATTTAATGAATTTAAGCTTGAAAAGAAGAATGCCTGGTGTGCATCAAATAAACAATAATTGTTTGCTGGAAAAGGCAGTAAAGAAGCAAAAAGAAAAAGTGCATTCATTTGCATTAAAAAAAAAGGGCCAATAATACCAGTGGAAAATGGTAATATCAGGGGGAAGAACTTATGTGACCCCCAAAAGAAATTTCTATGCCTCCCACCTTCACAACAGGTTGTATGAGAATCACCTCATTTTAATTTTATATAAATAGTGACAATTTATTATTAAATTACAGAGTATTAATTTTATAATTATATGGTTTTTAAGAGTTTTTAACAGAAGTCTTTAAAAACTAAATGATCAAATTGTCTTTGTTTTAGATCCATGAGGGATACAAGGCCAGAGAAGTTATAACTTTAACCAAAGTCCTACTGTCAGAGCAAGAGCTGAATACACTGGTTCAATTTATTGGCTCTTGTTATGGATTAACAGTCTCCCCTCAAAGTTCGTATGTTAAATCCATACCCCATAGAATGATTGCATTTGGAGATAGAGGCTTTAGAGAGCTAATTAAGGTTACATGAGGTCATAAGCGTGTGGCCCTAATCCAGTAGAACTGGAGTCTTTATAAGAAGAAGAGACACCACAACCCTATACACACAGAGAAAGACCTTGTGAGGACACAGCAAAAAGGTAGTATTCTGTAAGGCAAGGAGAGGGGCCTCAGGAGAAGCCCACCCTGCTGGCACTTTGATCTTGAAATCCCAGACTCCAATACTATAAGAAAATAAATTTCTATTGTATTGGCCACCCAATCTATGTTATTTTGTCACAGTAGCTTTAGAAGTCTAATACACTGTAATTCCCTGGAAAACACAAATGGGGCTTTCCATTAAGATTGGTCCAAATCCAGTCTTAACCACTTGCAATGGAGTGACTTGGGGCAAGTTATTGAGAGACTTTGGGCCTCCATCCCCTCATCTGTGACACAGAAATGATGTCATTTTCTACTACATATTGTTACTTTGGTTATTTGTATATTTAAATGAGGGATCTCTAATTAAAGATCTTAGCACAATGTCAGACATATAGTAAGCCCCTGATAAGCATTCACTTTCATTATGATTGTATGATCTTTGATTGGTAATACAACCTGAGACTTTTCATTTCCTGGTTTTCCCACCCAATCCTCTAATACTTTTGTATGAAACTATACCCACAAAGGTTACGTGTAATCTACGTTTTTTTTTCCAAACCAAGGATGTTTAAAACAGGGAACACAATGATCAATGGAAACATAAATAAATTGCTACTTTAGCTTCTTGATTCTATTCTATTTCCTGCAATGTGGATTTTCAAACAGACTCTGAGTTATCTTACCAAAACCAGTTGTCTTGCATTTGTTTCCCAGCAGCCTCCTTAGAGGCCCGAGGATGTGAATACTCTCCCTGCTTTCTTCTGATTTATTCTTCCCTGGAAATAAATACAACCATCACTCTCTGCACAGGGGTTCATTGTGTCTGGGGGGAATTTTCTTGTCAAGGCTTTGAGATGAGAGAAGAGCATAGTGCACCTTACAGGAATCGGCTATTTTCAAGGCATTATTAGCGAGACCCATGGCTGTAGCAAATTTCACAAAAGAAGATATTTTAAAACTTCACGAGTTTTCAAAACAACTTGACTCATTTCAAAATGGAGCAGGGTGGGAACTGTTTTCTGGGCTCTGGGCTCATGAAGACATGAATGCCAAAGAAAAGAGCTGCACTACATAGAATATTTATTGCCAAATGTCAAGAAAGGTGTATAGGTCATCCTGCCCCCAGGACTAGGAAATTTTCATCTCCTTAGAACAACTCATGGGAGACTTTTTTTTTTACCTCTTGATTACTTTTAGAGAGAAGGGTGAGAAATGACTTCATAACTGCCTTCTTGTGGCATTTAAAAAATTACAGCCAGGCCATCTAGCTCTCCCTATTAATAGAATAATAATAACAGACGTGATTTGAAGCCTGTAATCCCAGCATTTTGGGAGGCCAAGGTGGGCAGATCACCCGAGGTTAGGAGTTTCAAACTAGCCTGACCAACATGGTGAAACCTCGTCTCTACTAAAAATATAAAAATTAGCTGGGCATGGTGGCACATGCCTGTCGTCCCAGCTACTTGGGAGGCTGAGATAGGGGAATCACTTGAACCCAGGAGGCGGAGGTTACAGTGAGCCAAGATCTGGCTATTGCACTCCAGCCTGGGCAACAGAGCGAGACTCTGTCTCAAAAAAATAAAATATAACAAAAATAAATAAATAAAAAATTGAAGTCATTTGAGTCAGACTAGTAAGATAATGTTCTGAAAAAGAGAGTTCTTCAACATCAGAAGCTGGAAAGAAGAAGCGTTGTTCTTCAGAGTCAGCTAGCTTCAAGGTGACCTCAAATCATTTCCTATACACGTCTACCATAGATATTTTGTTGTTGTTGTTGTCGTTAGAGAAAACAAAGATATTTTCTTTACAGAATCATTGTGTTGGTTTATTTGAAAAATTTACAGGTCAAGCAGTTTATGTTCATTTCCTCATTGAATCTTGATAGCCAATAAGGTAGAAAGCAAAGTGTAATGGAAAGAATGGGGATTGAGCCAAACTGCTCTGCGTTTAAATTCTGGCTTTACCACCAATAGCTAAGTCTCACTCCTCTGATCTAAACAAGGATAATTACCTACCCTTTGTGGCATTATTGTAAGGGTGACCATATGTATATAAAATGCCTGACAAAGAGCAGAACCCAGTAGATACGCAGCTATTACTATTATTGTTGCTTGCATAACCATAATGCAGATGTTAAAATAGGCACAGAGAAATGAGACAACCCTCATAAGGTCACTAAGTTAATAAGTAGTGAATCTAGATGTGGCAGAAGATGCTAAGTAAGTGTCTATTACTCATCACCCCATCTCTCTTTCTTAGTAACAGAACTTCTTAATAAGAATTATTCAGGCTGGGCATGATGGCTCATGCTTGTAATCTCAGCACTTTGGGAGGCCGAGGTGAGTGGATCACCTGAGGTCGGGAGTTTGAGACCAGCCTGACCAACATGGAGAACCCCATTTCTACTAAAAATACAAAAAAAAAAAAAAAAAAAAAAAAAAAAAAAAAAAATTAGCCGGGTGTGGTGGCACATGTCTATAATCCCAGCTACTTGGGAGGCTGAGGCAGGATAATTGCTTGAACCCAGGAAGTGGAGGTTGCGGTGAGCCAAGATTGCACCATTGCTCTCCAACCTGGGCAACAAGAGCAAAACTCCATCTCCAAAAAAAAAAAAAAAAAAAGAATTATTCAGAGAAGAGGCAATGTGCCTGGCTGAAAGATTATCTCATATTACCCAATCTATCCTTTACTTACAGAAAGCTTGTGAAATACAAACAAATTTTAAATGAAACAGTCTTCTTAAGAGAAAAACAAACAGAAAACAAACAGAAAAGCAAATGCTTTTCTGTCCCTGTTTACTCCCTACCTGACTGGCTGTAAAGCATATGTCATAGCTGAAGGAGCTACAGCAGCCACATTGGAACATGAGGCTACTCTGAGATGAGAGTCACACACTAAGGATAGTGGACACCATACAAGAAACCTGGGTCACTGATGACCTTTCACATAAAATGAATTCAGAAGTGGATGCACCAGGACTGCCATACATCCCTGATGTCCCCACTCCTGAACTCATTTTACATGAAACAGTAAACTCTTACGGTTTAAATACTGTTATTTCAGGCTTCTGTTACTAGCACCTAAATATAATTCCTAACTGATCCATTAGGTTTTTCTGACTCTAAAGCGTGGAAGACATGTAGGGTGACCCATTAGTCTCATGTCCCCAGAAAAATCCCTCAGTACAAGGCAAACTGGGATAACTGGTCAACTAAAAAGCATGCTTTCTCTCAGAAGAGTGTTATCAAAACATAGCTTTAAATTTCTTCTTACACAGGGAACACTTCTCACTGAACAGAAAATCAAATGTTTTGGTTGAATCCAATTCAACAGATATTTCCTGAGCACGTAAAGAACAGCATAATGGAAACCAGCACAAGGCCCAGTTCCTGACCTGAAGATCCTGCAGACTGGTTGTAGTCCTTTCATGGAAACCAGTAGTCTAAGTTGTATTACTCATTCATTCAGCAAAGATTCTTGAGTGCCTTCTGAACACCAGGAATGGTAATAGCAAAAAATGAACATCACCCTTGCTCTCATGGAAACTGCATTGTAGTTAAGGGAGAGATAGCTAAACAAGTGAATAAATGAGTAATATAACTTCATTTAGGGTTCTTCAAATAAAGTTCCTTACACTGGACAGAAAGGGAAGATCTACCTGAAGAAGTGATATTTGGACTGAGACTTTTATGACAAGAAGGCTCTAGTCATTCAGAGGGAACACCAAATGCAAATATGTGTGCCAGAAGAAAGTCTGGCTGACATCAGAAAGATGGCCAGGGAGAGTGGATGATATGGAGTCACAGTGGGAAAAGTGAGAGATGCAGTCATAGACAGAAGGGTCAGATTCCATCAGGTCTTGTAGACCATGACAGTAAATTTGAATTTACTGTAAGTATAGTAAGTAAAATTGGAGACTATAGGAAGATTCAAAAGCAGGGAAGTAAGATCATCCCATTTATGTTTTTAAAAGATAACTCTGGCTACTGAGTAGAAAGTGGATTTTGAGCCTGAAAGAGTGGCAACAGGGAGACCAGTTGGGTGCCCAATACTGTAATCAACATGAGAAACATGTGTGACTGACATAGGATAGCAGCCCTGAATTTGGGAAGCAGTAGGCAGATTTGGTTGTATTTTAGAGCTAGAATCGCTTAACTTACTAATGGTTTGCACTTTACACCAGCAATAGGATTCACCTTTTCAGTGGAACTTCCTTTTGTGTTACTTAAAGTCAACTAGGCCAGGTATGGTGGCTCACGCCTGTGATCCCAGCACTTTGGGAGGCCGAGGCGGGAGGATCACTTGAGGTTAGGAGTTTGAGACCAACCTGGCCAACATGGTGAAACCCCTATCTCTACTAAAAATACAAAAATTAGTTAGGTATGGTGACAGACGCCTGTAATTCCAGCTACTTGGGACGCTGAGGCACAAGAATTGCTTGAACCCAGAAGGTGAAGGTTGCGGTGAGCCGAGATTGTGCCACTTCACTCCAGCTTAGGCGACAGAGTGAGACTGTCTCAAAAAACAAAAACAACAACAACAAACAAACAATAAAGTCAACCGTCTAAGATATATCAATTGTTTGCATTCCTGGATCCAAGACTAATCATAAAATTAGCAGTGTACAAAATAATCCCCACGGTATGAACAGGCAAAATTCTCACACCTCTCTTACATGCTTCTAGCAACTTTATCATTCACCTACATTTTTGTAGCATTTCACCTTAAAATCCTAGAACCATATGGAAATGAAGTACAAGGAACACACAGTCTAATCCAAAGATTCCCCTAAACCAAGCGTTCGTTTCACAATCAAAATGTTAATTCGAAAATTAGAAAACCTCACCAGGATGATATAACGCAGCGTGCCATTTACCCACCGAACACATGTTCTTGTCTTTCCTCTATTTTTATGGCTGGAACACCTAGTTCACAGCAGCAAAGGAATGAAATCATTATTTGGGACCCTCTCCCCTTGCTGTTTAGCTGCTAATGAAGTTTGTATGTTCTCTAAGTCTAGAGAAGTCCGCTTTTCTTTTTCTCCTCCTTTTTATCTTCATTCTCCTCATTGTCACTTCTTTCTCGCAAAAGTATTTTAATCATCATGAATGGCTGGCAAATGCAATCATGGATTACAGGAGATCTTGGTGCCACTAGAATCAAACTCTAACATTGGCTTTCATTGATGAAAATATTGATCTGATAAAAAAATGATAGTTTGGTACTATGTGTGGTACATTATCAACGATAAATGAAGGAGGACACTGCCTTTGCATTAACTACCATGGACCCAGAGCTGGGATAACTCCATCTCTGTATGTGATCTTTTTTTTTTTAAATGTATACAGCAAGTAGACAGAAGGCATTGTCCTCTAATTTTTACTGATATAAAATCTGAGATTCCATGAAACCAGGCAATTGCTCACAAAATGAACTATAGTAAGTGGTAGCGGTACAATCAAATCAAGATTCTAACAATAACGAAGCCTGTGTGTGTTTACAATCTCGGGCTCCCTCCACTCAGTGTAACAGCTACAGTAATGCATCTGGGTGTGAAGGCATGGGTTCAAGTCTTAACCGCTTGCCAATCAGGCACCCTGGATTAAATAACCAATTTCCCAGAGCCTCAGCTGTGTCATCCTTATGAGGCTTGGAGGAAGAAATGCATGTGAAGGGACTCTATAAACTATAAATTTTATGATAAATCATTATCAATATTAAGAAATACAATTTGAACAAGTTATGGTGCATACAAAATAAAATGAATTTATTTTCCCATTTAATAATATAAAGACTAATAAAGGGAGATTTGACAATGAATATATCCACCAATATCTGCCAACTTTTATCTGTTATAATAATGACAACAATAATAGTATCTCACATTTATTGAGTGCTTAACCCTTGCAAGATTCTGTTTTGTTACTATTCTACAAAAAGCCGTAGGAGGTAGATGTTATTACAGTCCCCATTTTACAGATGAGGCAACTTATCAAGTGAAATGTTAGGATGTGAATCCAAACAGCCTTGCTCCCCAGTCCACATTCAATTACTACGCAGGACTACAGTTCATACTGAAAATCAATCCTCACATAATTCATTATTCTTTTTACAGAAACATGTCGTTTATTGAAGATGGGATGCCTATCTCTGGTGAATGTTAAAATACTTCCAGGCAATGTTAGTGGAGTGGAAATATTCAAGATTAATATTTGAGGGCATTTATCTGGCTTTCCATAGCAGCTTAAGCCTTGCTAATCTGACTTTTCATCAGGTCCTGGTGACTCAAGACAGGCTAATGATTTCCTTCCCTCTATGAGTTTCTCTCTTTCGGTCTGTTCCAGCTGTCCTCATGCGGTAATCTGGGATTAGAACAAGAATGTCAAATATGAATTTGCAGCTGAACAGTTCTGAACTCCCTGGAGGAAAGCGTTAGGTACAAACAAACTAGTAATAATGACACTGTAAAGAAGAGCCAGGCAATGCTTTGTCTAACAAACTGAAGCCAAAGTTTATAGCTACTGCTTACTATTTAAACTTGTAGCAAGATAGTGAATGTGCAGCTAGTCACCAGAAGCTGTTCTGCCTCTCTTGGGAGCACCTTACAGTTTTGTCCAGAACCCTATGCTAATACACATTGTTTTCCCGCAGAGCCCCATCATGCGCCATTTGGCTCATGGGTGGATTCCCAACTTTGGAGAAGACAGATAACCATGATGGTTAATTTTACGTGTCCATTTGACTGGGTCATGTGGTGCCCAGATGAAATGTTATTTCTGGGCGTGTGTGTAAGAGTGTTTTCCTATGAAATGAGCATTTGAATCAGTAGAATCAGTAAAGTTGATTTTCCTCCCAAATGTGGGTGGCCATTATCCAATCCACTGAGAGTCTGAATAGAACTAAAGGTAGAGGAAAAAGAAATCCACCACCCCTCACTTTTTTTTTTTTCTTTCTGCTTCACTGTTTGACCTGGGACAGCTCATCTTGTCCTGCTGTAGGACTGAATTACACCATGACTTTTCTGGGTCTCCAGCTTGGAGAAGGCAGGATGTGGAACATCTCAGCTTCTGTCATCCCATGAACATATTCCTCATAATAAATCTCCTTTTAGATAGCTAGCCAGATAAATAGGTAGGTAGGGAGGTAGATGATGGATAGATAGATGATAGATAGATAGATAGATAGAGAGATAGAGAGATAGAGAGATATAGAAATAGAGATATATATATGGAGAGAGAGAGAAATACAGACAGAAACAAGGATACGTAAATATCCTGTAATGGTTCTTTGTCTCTGGAGAACTCTGCCTAATCCAATGGCCATGAGTTTGGGAGTGATAACTGCTCAGAGTTATTTAGCAGGACCTCAGTGAGGAAAACAAAACGTGAGAGGCAAGCACTATTCTATAACTTTTCAAAGCACAATATGTCTGTGGACATGATGAAACAAGGTTAATACTTGGATTAACTAATATTTAGTAAGCATTCGCTATGTGTGAATCCCTGGGCTTGATGCTTTTCCTTATATTATGCAATGCTCAAAAAAACAAAACTATCAATGTGTACTCAACTTATGACACTTACTCTTAAAATATAATGGAGACAGCTCTGCAGTTGAGCAGAAACACTTCAGAATTCTCTCACGTTTCCCATACAACACTAGGGATTATCCAGACAACTGCCTATAGATTTTTCCTTTGTTCCATCATTTAATCTAGTTCAGTGTTTCTCAAACCTCAGTGTGCAAAATAATTATTGTTCAAGGTTATAGACACCAAATCATATTTACTGTGCTTCACAGTCGATTTCAGGACATTTCAAGGGTATTTTCAGGGTCTCTGTGAACAGGTGAGCAGGCTGCACCCAGCAGGAATAAACCAGGAGAGGGCAGTAGGGGCTGAAATCCAGCCTGTACCCTACTGTGCAGCTGATTAGGCTGGGGGCAAGAGGTACCTTTCTATAATTCATTCTTAAAGAAAGGGGCCACCTTTTTAAAACTCACAAAAAGGTGCCATAATGGCTGTGCACCTGATTATTTTGATGATATGTGTTTCATGTCTTAGGAGCTGACTCTAGAATTTAAATAGTTCTAAGTCCACCGTTCCTGTTTATTTATATACCTCTCTCCTCACTGAATTGTGAATGTCATATGCTCAGTGTCCCTAACTAATCATTTCTGTATCCCCAGCATCTTGCTCAGTTCCTATAAAAGATTCTCATTAGTGTATGATGAAGTTTACGTAAAATTTAGAAAATAAGTTAAATTTAGCTAACATCCAATGACAAAGCTAACATGTATTATATGTCAGACATGTAGTAACCATCATATAATCTTCACAAAATTCCTCTAAGATAGGCATTATTGCTATTATTTTTATCTCCACTTTTAGCAAAGGAAATCTACTTAGTTCACATATTTTATAAATATTAGTATATTTAATAACATTAAAACCATAATATAATCTTGACTTTTCTCTGAAATATTAAATAATATTGCTCCTTGTGATTACGTATTTTTCTGAATCATTTTTTATAATCTGCAAAATAAATATCTCATTATAACAACATTGCACTCTATTAAAGCACTCTCCTATGGATGGACGTGTACGTTCTGATTGTCACTGTTAAAAATAACTCTTCAGGCCGGGCACGGGGGCTCACGCCTGTAATCCCAGCACTTTGGGAGGCTGAGGTGGGCGGATCACGAGGTCAGGAAATTGAGACTATCCTGGCTAACATGGTGAAACCCCGTCTCCACTAAAAACATAAAAAATTAGCCGGGTGTGGTAGCGGGCATCTGTAGTTCCAGTTATTCCAGAGGCAGAGGCAGGAGAATGGCATGAACCCAGGAGGCAGAGCTTGCAGTGAGCAGAGATTGTGCCACTGTAACCCAGAGCAAGACTCCATCTCAAAAAAAAAAAAAAAAAAAAAACCACAACTCTTCAATGACTCTTGTATGTAAGTCTTTACCTTAATCCCTGACAATTAACTTAGAATAGAATCCTAACTGTGAAATAACTGGGTCAAAGAGAATGAGCTTCTAAAGATTTGGGATACACAATTGTTTTCTTAAAATTTACCTTTTAATTTCAGTTTAGGTATATGCTGGGTAATTAGAGTTGTTCTATTGCTTTTTCTGGCTCTTGCTTTAGAATGGTGCTTCTATGACTATCACTACTGCTACCAATAAAAGTTAAGCTTTACATGTACTTTCTCATCCAAGCCCCAAAACAAGCTTACGGGGTCAGTGTGGATATCAATCCCATGCTCTCTCTGTGGTCTATGACATATGGAACCTTAAGAATTGAAACCCTGGCCTGCTTGGTGTCAAAAGCTGTGATCTTGATTGCTCAAACACTTCAACAGAAGAATTTCTCCGGTGGTGGTCACTGGAAATATAAATGTTCAGGGGATACAACTACAACTCTTGTATCTGTAGGGCAGTTAATAAGTCACAAAGCACAGTCACATACAGTATTTTATTTACCATTATTTTTATTTCAAGACAACATTTCACTCTGTCACCCAGGCTGGAGTGCGGAGCCACAGTCACAGCTCACAGCCACCTTGACCTCCTGGGTTCAAGCCATCCTCCCACCTCAGTCTCCCAAGTAGTTGGAACTACAGGCATGCACCACCACACTGGGCTAGTTTTATTTTTATTTTTTATTTTTAGCAGATACAGGGTTTCACCATGTTGCCCAGGCTAGTCTCGAATTCCTGAGCTGAAGCAATTCACCCCTCTTGGCCTCCCAAAGTGCTGGAATTACAGGCATGAGTCACTGTGCCCAGACAGTACATACAATATTTTAATTGATCACCTAATCACCTCTATAGATTGAAGACAAGACCTTTCTTTCCAACTCTGCCTGTCTGCTAGGTTGAGGAGCCAAACTCAGAGAAAACAAAAAGTAGTTTTTCTAAGGGATTATATGGGAAAACTATTTCTTAAAGAAAACTGGCAAAAAATATTAAGACTTTGATGAAAGCTTGACCTTTCAAAGAGCTGAGCTGAGAAATGCATAAAGGAGCCCTGGTTCCTCAACATGACCCAAGGACTAGAAAACCCAACTGGTTTTCCCTGTTCTCACAGCCACACTGCTTGGACATTCTGGTCTTGCAATATACTAAGAGCTCCAAATAACAATTTCATCTATCCACCTGCAAATTCCTCTAACTGAAATCAATGCATGCTAAAGTGGTATAACTATAATTCTACATTTTAAAACACAGTTCAGATAAGGGAAAGGCTAATATTGTTTTGATCAGTATAATGATACTTCTGATCATGACATTCCTGAGCAAAATGTTGAGGTCACAAGAGTGTTACTGGCACATTTGTATCTTCCCTTCTAAACCCTTGTACTCACGTCCCCTGGAGACTGAGATCTTTGTGTTTCTATGGACATAATCCAGTTCTACAGATGTTTCTCTCTGCAGACCCTTCAGAAAAAGTGCTGTGTGGTAATTAAACACATGGATGCTCAGTCAGACTCCCTGGGTTCAAATTCTGGCTCTGCCACTAATGAGCTGTGTGCCCTTAAGGAAGTAATTATATATCTATATCTCAGCATTCTCATCTGTGAAGTGGTGACTATAATACAGTAGTATCAATTTTACAAGGTTGTGGGGAGGATTATGTGATTTAATCCACATAAAAGTACATGGTAAGTGCTATGTATGTGGTTTGTATTATTATTACCATTATTAAGTTTTCCCTCTTGTCAATCATCACTTTTAACATGACACATTCCTACTCCCTCAGCTATCAAGTGAGAGAGGGTTAATATAATTAAGTTGTGCTGAATTCGCAACACCCCACTGATTTGCCATATTACCTTTGGGTTATTCTCATTTGGAAAGAGAACTACTGATGATTTAAAAGTTAAAATACAAAGAAATGACACCCTGAAGATAGAATTTCAAGGTTATAGAGAAGATATATAGATTTTAAGAAAATGAATCTTTAATGTATCTCAAAATATATTTGGGATTTCAGAATGTTTGAAGTGGAAGAAACTTTGGAAATACTCAGTTGATTCTCATTTGACACATGGGAAAGCTGAGTCCCAGAGAGGCAGATTTCCTTACCCCAAATAACCCAGTATGTTGACTGTAATCCAGTTTCATGATGCTCAGTCTAGTTCTCTTTCTGAAATGTGTTACTCTTTCTCATGTACACAAACAATTTACAGAAAGCTCTTGAAAAAATAAATGTGTAAGGATGGAAATTGCCAAAGAAAAATTCATTACTTGAAAGTTTATGTCAAAAAAAAGTTGGAAGTGAAGTAAAGGTAGTTTTAATCCTGTCACTCTCCTTCTTAAGTATCTCCATTCCCAGTCAAACATGGTGGTTCACACCAGTAATCCCATTATGTTGGGAGGCCAAGGTGGGAGGATCTCTAGAGGCCAGGAGTTCAAGACCAGTCTGGGCAGCACAGAGAGACCCAATCTCTACAAAATATTTAAAAACTAGCCAGGTTTGGTGGCATGTGCCTGTGGTCTCAGCTGCTCAGGAGGCTCACGTGGGAGGATCGCTTGGGCCCAGGAGGTTGAGGCTGCAGGGAGCCATGATCATGCCACTGCACTCCAGCCTGGGTACCAAAGTGAGACTCTATCTCAAAAAAATAAAGTGTCTCCATTCCCAAAACAAGGAGTCTAAAATCCCTAAGTCACACCTCTCAAGCTTGCACCCCTCTCCTCTCCTACGATGGTTTCAGCCTTACCCCTCTTACGTGAGGCAAGTCCAGCCAAATCTGAACTCTGCCCATTCCTTCGATCTCCTCCCCGCATACCTGTTGCTCTAACCTGCCTCTTGTTGACCTTTCTTTTTGGAATACCCTCCTTCCAACCCTGAATGCTGCCTACTAGAATCTCCTGTCAAGACTTTGAAATGAGTCCTGCTTGCCCCCCACTCCAATAAAGTAATTCTCCTTCTCCTCTGTATGTAATAAAATCTATTTACTCTTCAGTTAGAGAATGTTTTCATAATCCCATATCTTGTTGCTATTTGTGTATGTACCTTATCTCCTCTTCTATAGTGAAAGCTTTCTAAATCATAACCTAGCTGACTTTAGTATTTTTCTCGGCAATCAATATGTTGTTTTATAGTTTACTAAACTGAATAAGGAAAAAATGTATTCTGCATGCCTGAGTCTTAAAAAATCTACAGTGAAACTTTCCTTATAGTGTCATTATTCTAAAACAGCTTCGCTTTAACTTTAACTATTTTTTCAAGTATATGTATCCGCTATTGTAAAACAATGTTAATGTTCATTCTGGAGAGCTGTTTCAGCAGCCAGGAAAGTAAAGAGCCCAAGTAAGTGGACCCCCTACCTGCCATTTCAACCAGAGACAGCAGCAGCACATTTACTTATTTTTTTATGTATTAAGATATGCTCAGGCTTCACAGGGGAAGGACAAAAATATTCCCCTGGTTTGTTCTTGAGTGAATATTTTCCATTGGTCCTACATAAATCTCATGTCCTTTAAATAATTCTTATTATTTGGGAAAGAAAATAGTTTTCATTTTAGCTAAAAAGGCAAATGAGAGTAACATATAATTTACATGAACAGAAATACAAAAAAGAAGCAAATTAAGAAAATCATCCACACGAGAAAGTAAGAAACCCTAAATAAACCTATCTTAAAATAGCATTTTAAGCTTATAAAATTAACAAAAACATTTCTAGTAATTAAACCTATTGTTGGCATACATTATGAGAAAAGCAGCTCCCAGATACCTTGCTAGTGGCCAAGTAAAACCTGCAGGACCCTAATATCAGAATGGCAAAACAACAAGAACTATAAGAATGTTCTAACTCCTACATTCAATAAATCTATTTTTGTGAATTTGTACTCTAAAATAATTGGACGGAAGAAAAAAACAGTGCATGTACAGCAGTATTTATTGCAGCATTACCAAGAATAAAATAAAACCAGGAGGCAATCTAAATACTCAATATTAAGGCAATGATTTAGTAAATTGCAATAGATCAACATGATAAAACTCATACTGTTAAAGTTATTGTAACTACATAGAAAGGTAAAAAATGTTTATGATGTACAGTTAAATAAGAAATGCAAAATACAAAATGCTGTATACACTATGATTGCAACAATGTAAAATGTACATATATAGTGAAGGCTTGTAGACCCCTATATAAAAATGAAAACAGTTGTGCAGTAGTTGCATTTAGGCATCAGGCTAATAAAAAATTTACTTTTTAATGTATAATATCCTCAAAACATCATTAAAATTAGTAATTTTTACTATCCAGGCTACTTTTTTAGCAGCCATTTAGTTACCAACTGACATAGTTTCTAATTGTTTTTATACTATTACTGGGACCTGCATAGGACTTACTCATTCCAGTAAAACCAAGTCATGACCCTGCCTTGTCCCCACAAATCCATAAGCTCTCACATGTTCAACTTTTTGCTCAAAACTCACCCTCTCTAGGAAACTCTCCTTCAGTGCCTCTCACATCATTTATTCACTATCACTGTACCCAAAACTAATTACAGTTTACCCTTGAACAGTGCAGGTTTGAACTTCATGGATCCACTTATATGCAGAGTTTCTTCTGCTTCTTCCACTCCTGAGACAACATGAACCCCTCCTCTTCCTCCTCCTCAGCCTACTCAACTTGAAGTCAACAAGGATGAAGATCTTTATGATGATCCACTTCCACTTAATGAATAGTAAATTTATTTTCTTTTCCTTATGATTTTCCTAATAATATTTTCTTTTGTCTAGCTTGCTTTATTATAATACAGTATATAACATGTATTATACAAAATATGTTAATTGGTTA
Organism: Trachypithecus francoisi; assembly: GCF_009764315.1. NCBI lineage: Eukaryota > Metazoa > Chordata > Mammalia > Primates > Cercopithecidae > Trachypithecus > Trachypithecus francoisi. The sequence goes on from NW_022681465.1 coordinate 135,964,029, forward strand.
TCTATATTATCAGTAAGACTTCCAGGCAACAGTAGGCTATTAATAGTTAAGTTTCAGGGGAGTCAAAAGCTATATGAGGATGGTCATCTGTGCAGGGGGTTGGCGCCTCTAATTTGTAATTAAAGAGCATTGTAATTGATGTATTTTTATTAACTCATACGTCATGTTCCAAGCATTATTCAGATGTTAGATTCTATTTGCTTTTATCCTTCTGAACAAACTTCAAATTCTTGAAAGGCCAAATCTTCTCTCCCCACCTCCACTATTTTCAGTTGAGCCTAGTACAAAGGTTTTCATGCAGGGAAAGCTCAGTATATTTGCTCAATGGACCAAACCCTAAATTTTCTAACTTCAAAATATCTAATCAGGTTACTTGTAAACACGACCACCAGTAAATGTTTTCCAATGTGCAAAACCTGTGTACATTTGACTTTTTTTTTTTGTCTGTGTACATTTGACTTTTTTTGGTCTGTGTACATTTGACTTTTTTTTTCTTTCCAGCCTTTACATTTGATATATTTTAGAATTGGGTCCCCACCTGAATCTCATGTAGAATTGTAATCCCCAGTGTTGGAAGAGGGGCCTGGGGAAGGTGACTGGATCATGGGGGCAGTCTCCCCACTTGCTGTTCTCACGATAGTGAGTGAGTTCTCATGAGATCTGGTTGTTTAAAAGTGTGTGGCACCTTCTCCTGCTCTCTCTTCCTCCTACTCCAGCCATGTAGGATGTCTGTTTCCCTTTTGCTTCTGCCATGATTGTAGGTTTCCTGAAGGTCTCCCTAACCATGCTTCCTGTACAGCCTGTGGAACCACGAGACAATTAAACTTCTTTTCTTTATAAATTATCCAGTGTCAGGTAGTTCTTTACAGCAATGTGAGAACTGACTAATACAATACTTTACTGCTAATTTTGGTTAATAATTGACATATATGTGATAACCTAGGATAATGGATCACTCAAATGGATTCAGTTTTACTATGCATCATGTATATGCCTTCATACATTGTCTGACCAATATTCCACAGAGATCTTTTGGATTTCAGCTTTATGTTGAGAGTAGTAATTAGTCAGACTTCATAGAGTTTGATTATAATTTCCTCAATGAACTACCTTAAGAATACATAGCAAACAGGCAAATTGGTAAAGAATGAAAATGACTATGGTCATTATCAACGTAGATGGTGAGAGAATACAGAACCCTTAAATGTATACTCCAGTTAGAATATGATTTGACCTGGTATACAGCAACACAGATATGTCTGAAATAAAAAATAAGTGAGATAAACAATTTACAGCAGGCACACTAATACAAACTAGGACTAAATGAAGCAAATAATCGTGTTAATCTTTAAGAAATGTATTGAAGTTATTAAACCAGATAGTGGAATGTTTACTCAGAAAGGATTATATATAAATTGATCAAACATAGAAATAGCCATTTTTTATTATATAGAAACATGTCCATTAATTGAAAATGTGCTTATTTTCTTTTAGTTAAGATTTACATTAGAAATCATTTTGTTTTGATTTTTGTTGAAACTCTTCCTAAAATAGTAGTAACTTTTACTATCATAGTAAACATAGTCATTAGGGTTTAGTTTGTGGTTGATGAGTTAGGATCTTGAAGAGATACAGGGCATTATTTTGTGTATTAAGTAGATACTGGGTTTAAAGTATTGAGATCCCTGATCCTTCCAAATTGAGTTTGGTATGCTCATCCTGTGTCTCCATGCATATTCAACTGTTGCACTCACCACCTTCGATTTATTCATTCACATATTTTTAAAAATGTGTACCAAGTGCCCTTTACGGTCTGGTCAGCATACTGAAGTTACCACAGTGAATGCCTCTGCCACTCCCCATACTCCCATGAAGCTTAGAGTCTAGAACAGGAAATAGAAATTAACTAAAAAGTATGAAAATGTTCAATTCTCTTATTAATAAGTGCTATGAAAGAAAAACAGAAGGAGCAATGAGAATACATAACAAGAGGTGAATATCCAGTGTTAGAGGATAAAGAAAGTGTCTTCAGACAAGTGATAGTTTAAAGTAAATTCTGAAAAATGATGGAGGTTAGCCAGACAAATGGGAAATAGGAGAACATTCCTGGATACAGAAAGAGTAAACAAGAAAACTCTGAAGTGGAGAGGACCAAGGTAATGTTAGAAACGAGAGCCATGTGGGTGGTGTACCTAATGTGAAAAGAGTGAAACAAAATGTGCCTAGAAAGTACAGAGGGGCTAGAAGACCTGAGGCCCTAAGACTAGATGAAAGATTCGTGATTTTATCATAAGAGCAATGGTAACCAGTAATTAGCCATGTAGGTGTCCATTCCCCCACATTTGACTGAAAATTCTTGTTTCATAGTTTCACAGTGCCAATATCTCAGACAGTACCTGACACATAGAGGGCATTCAATGTTTACTGAAGGGCTGAAAGAATGAGCTGCCTTTCATCTCTCCATCAAAAGAATAACGAGATTCTGAGTTATTGAGGACTCTGATTTAATGGTGGTAGGAGAGGAAACATTTCATTTCAGTCACTACCATTTTACCATCTATCCTTTCATGTTGGCATTATATTGCAACTAACATTCAAAGGAATACATGAAGAGGCTACCAGACAAATGGACCCCTCTATAATTAAAGCAAAAGTCTAGTCAAGGCAGAATCTCAGTGCAGTCTCCCTGAAAAACCATCAAATCCTAAGCAAATATTCTGAGGTTACAGAGTCAGTCTACGTAAACCTTCAGAAGAATCCCAAGCAGGATGCCAAACTCAACAACACAAAAATATCTAGAAGAGAAGTGCTGTCCTCCAACAGTGACCTGGGAATATGATCACTTCTTAGTGATCATATTTAGGTCTTTGATTAAAATATGCTCACAGGGTGTTTCTCTGATCAGCAGGTATTTTGTTTTTATTCTCTAGCTAGCAACTAGTCCTTTGCTCTTGGTTGAATTCAGGCATGCACAGGCCTTTTCTTTTCATGCATGCAAGCAAAAATCTCTTGCAGTTTTAAACATACTGTTCTCTCCACTGTAGTCCACTTGATAGTTTGCCTTTCTTTCTTTACTTTTTCAAGACAAGCTTTGATCATCTGATTCCTCTACTCCACCTTCACTGACTTACCATTGCCTACAGAATAAAATTGAAAATTCTAAGCTTGCTACATAGCGTCCCATACCTCCCACCTATCCAATATGTTTGTCTAACGTCCTCTCGCTTCCCCTCCACATATTCACTGTGATTAAGCCCTGTTTTTGCTTACTGATGCAATGGCCAAGAAAACTAGCTTCCTGTATTCCTTTTTCCTTCCTTTCTTCTTTTTTTAAAAAATCCTATCATAAGATAATTAACTCTACAACTAAAAATAAGATGCCCAAAGACTCAGAAAAATATGCAAGGCTAAAACAAACATTCCACGTGTCTCATTTAAAGCATAACTTTGCTGCACAAAGCACAACTGCAATGATGCCTGGTTTTTTCCCTGAATGGCTGCCCAAACAGAACCACAGTAATGATGCTTCATGGGGAAGTTAACTTAACTTTATCTAGTTGAGGACCTTCTGGGAGAACCAGTTGAAAAAGTAGATTTTTGTGCATGCCCCCAAATAATGAGTGTAAACAGGCCATTGGGGTCTGGAAATCTGCACTGGTGACTGGACTCATACATGATTCTTATTCAAATGTCCCATCGAAGATACTTTGAGAAACTGATTTCCAGTGTTGAGGTGAACTTGCAATGTTTCAAATAGCCTGTTCTTCTGATTAATTATATTTCCCTATTCACATGCTGAAGGCAGAATTCAGCTGCATACCTATATTTGGTGACCAAAATTTTTCTTAAAGAAACTAATAACTGACAATAACTTTCTAGCATAAATGTATGGTGCTTTATTTTTGGTTTTTCATGTTCTGAGGTTGCTTGTCCCCAGCTTAATGCCTTCAATACAAAATTGTCACAGTGAGATCAGACTAACAATGGCTTTAGAGCACTGTTCTGAACAACGGACCATAAATGAGTGCTTCTTTTTTGGCCCATGTTATTCTCTAAGAAACATGTCTCTTCATAAGAATCCAGGTTTATTCTACAAACACCTTTTAACTGTATGCCAATTCCCAGGAATGGAACTGAGTGCTAGTTTCAAAAGCTCACAATTTGTTGTTGTTGTTCTGTGGAATAGATGACCTGTGCCACAGTTTTACATGTGATATCCAGTGTCAGTTGGGTGACAAGCAGGAAAGAACATTTTTTGGAAAACATAATAATCTATTGGTAGTTACTTGGGACTTGCAATCTTTCACTGAATGGAAATTATCAGTTAAAAGCAGACACTAAAGGAGGATTACTCAGAGAAAACCTCTCTCCTCCACAAAATCACGATTGATATTTTCAAACCAAATCATTTTTATTTACTCTTAACTGCAAAAGTTTTCAGACATCTACTTTACATCAAGTGAATGTTTTCTCATAATAAAAGATTTTGGATGAATTTTATCCACATTTAGTTCTTTATTTTATCTTTATTTAACTTAGGAAGATTAGTTGCAACTGTATTAAAGACAACTAACATAAATGATGCAACCAGTCAAAAGGAGCTGTCTAGCCAATTATGAAATAAATAAATAAATAAAAATGGTAACTATAGTCCTTTAAAATGCTCTAGAAAATTATCTGACATTTAGAAGAAGGGTAAAAATATTGAAATAACATACACAGCCTTCTAGAGGCAAAATGTCTTGTAAAGCTTTTGCTTTATTTTAAAAGAACAAGAAATTATTAAATTATTAAAAGGTGACTTGACTTCTGCATAGACATAAATGAACATCAGTAAAGACAAGAAATATTTTCTGTCAGAAAGACCATATGACAAGAAATAAAAATGAAGGAAAGTAGAGAAACACATATTTAGTTAGCTTAAAGCAACAAAATTAAAAAGTATAATGGCTCATTTTATTGGTGCTTGAACAACCTGTCAGTTAATATCCCCATTATCTTTAGTGAAAATAAAAATATCAAAGCACATGTGTTTTTTGTTAATTACATCTAATTAAAGTAATAACCCTACATCAATTATTGTTACAGCAATAAATGACCAATCTTTAAGCCCACAGGAAAGGAGCAGATGAGGAAATAATCTTAGCATTAATAAAAGAGGCTCATTTACTGTACTTTTCATTTAACACAAGAGATAACCGGGGCCATTAACTTGCTGGGATCACCCAGTTCAGTATATCTTTCATCAGATGATGACTATAGAACTGTCTTCATTTACTAGTCTTTTTGTATTAAAAAAGATGCTTTTAGGAAGTAGTCATAAATATCTGTTGCAAGGTTCAGGAGTATTTGATGTTCATTCAGGGCCCAATGTTTTTATTCATTTATTTAAACTTTTGTTTATTCTCCACATGATGCTCATCTCTCATAGTTATATTCAGCCCTTTTCACCACACACTTCCCTCCTCTCTTTCTCTTTACTCTTTTTTCCTGTCTTCACTTCCCTATTTCTACTCATTCTTCATGTTTTTCTTTCTTTCTTTCTCTCTGTTTGTCAATCTACAACTCATTATCATACATTCAGATATTAGGAAGGTAAGAAAGTCAGCAAGATCATTGGCTTACCCCAAGAATCAGTGATATAAGACCCTGGTTGAAAAAAAGCTAGTGACATAACTCTCAGTTTAGTGAGACATACCTCCAGACTAGTGTCCTTATTAACCCGCAATATTGGTCATCTCTTGGTTCATCTCAACGATTGTAAATACACAATGAGGATCAGTTCTGTCCTCACTCTGTTAGTTATCAATGAGATGGATAAAAATGCTTCAAGGTGTTATTCTTATTTTCCAGTGTGACCACTCAATTCCCAAAAATGCATCACATCACTTTCAGTGCCAGTCAGTGGATTTCTTGAGAACAACAGAAACTATGCACCTTCAACTCCTGACACTGCCTGGTCTTCTCCAGGTAATTCTGGCTTTTAGAAACAGTTCAGAGGCCTGAAGGGAATTGGCTAATTATCAGCTATAGACTTGTGTGTCCACAGCTGCATAGCTGAGTTCTCTTACAATGCACTTAATATGTTCATCTCATGTAAGACGTTGACTGGCAGTAGTTAATGCAATAAAAACACGTAATAATCTACTATATAAAGAAGTCTAGAAGTAGAGAGTTTCAGGGTTGGTGAAGGTGGTTCTACCACGTCATTAAGAAGCTAGATCTGTCTCTTTGTAACTATGTGACTTGGCACATACATCATTTCTACCATCCAGTTTCTTACATGAATAATGTAACTACAACATGAGAAGCACTCAATAAATTTTTCTGTCATCATCATCATCATTGCTGTTTTAAACACTACTATTTTATGAAAGGTTTTACTTGCTCAAGAGTTCTACTAAAGCCAGAATAATAATCCATTGGCTAGATAATCCCTAAAGTCTATTTCATTTTTACATAGATGGCTCTGTTGTGGTTTTGTGTTTTTGTTATTTGAATTCTTTTGGGTCCATTTCTCAGATGTGATAGTTTGCCCAATGCCATCCAATCTTCATTGGATTTTCCAGATGAGGAAAAAAATATGGGACAGAGAAATCACTATGCATCCCACAAGAAGACTACAGATTCTTCACAACAGCAGAGAGACCTGGTGTCTCTCTCTCTCATTGTGTTTCCTCCTCTCCCACTCTGCCAACAGGGCTGGGTGCAAAATTGTAATGAGAACAAAATGCAGCCAGACTGATTTGTTGTCCAGCACTTGCTTACACTACACAAGCACCTTTAAAAATAGCATTCTGGTGGGTGTTGCTTTTCAATGGTCAGAAATAATAAGATTTGGAAACAAATGAAGGTTTTTAAAATGCCAAAAGCAAAGCAAAAACAAAAAAAAAAATGGGTAAATCACAAGATCAAGACGCCAACTCTTTGTTCTCACTCCAAGTGGAAACAATGAGGCCCACACGGTATGTGGCCTGACTGCAAACAAGTTAGGGAGATGAAATCATAAAGGCAGGGCAGAACCCTCAGAACTCCTACTGGGGACTTCAATGCCAAAGGCAGGTTCATTTCATTCAAGGCTTATTTTTTTACAAGGTTGCAGATATAGCAATTCCAGTTACTAAGCATCCAGAGAGCCAGGTTTATTACTACTATAGGGTACTATTTCATCTCTAATAATAAATGCAGCCTCCTTTTCTAATTACTTATCTTTGTAGCATGTCATCCTCCTCCATCCTACCCCAAGATAGGCTGAAGAGACAGAAAAGAAAACTCTTGAGCAAGTAAAACCTTTCATAAAATAGTAGTGTTTAAAACAATGATGATGATGATCATGATGATAATGGCAGAAAAATTTAAAAAGAAAACTATCCTCTCTCCATAAAAGAGTCCTTCTTGGAGTGTTATGTGGCATTCCAAAGGTTCTGAAACAACTTCTTCCACTATAAGCAAACAAACAAATAAACACATATGCAACAGTTCCCCACAAGAATATACCAAATGCTTTGCATCATAAAACAATGAAAACTCTTTGGAACAAAGATATTTGAAATGACCAGGAAATATTTAATGGGCTAAACTTGGCAAACTTATCTAAGAAAGCTTGGAAGGAGTGTTTTATGGGATTTATGGACTTATCTCCAGCAATGGATCATAGTTCTATCATAAGAAACATCATTCACTGCCAGATTGGCATTTTGGGTTTGTTTTGATTTTTAAACACACAATTTACTGGCTGGCCCACGCTTCAACCATATTAACTACAAGTCAGAGCATCAGAGGAATTAAAACACAAGTGAATCCTAATTACTTTTCTAGAAATCTCACAGAGACACTGGAGGTGGCCCTTGCCTTCAAGGAGCTTCCTTACTTACTGTAGAAGGAAAAACCAACCAAAGAAAAGGATGATCCTAACCACAATTTATTATGTGCTATTATAAACAGTACCTGGTTCACTTTCACAAGGATTTAAATGCACAAGAGAGAATAAAATTCAGAGCTAAACCACGAGAACTAGTAGGCAAGTGATAAAGATTCAGTCAGAGAAGGCTGCTCTCCATTTCAGTCAACCCGTAAATCTTGGTAAAAAAGAAATTTCCTTGTAGGTATCTAAAAGGATTTTTTAACACTTAAAATAAGCTAAGAAGGCAAGTAATTTTTATTTGTGTATATAATAATTACATTTATGTATTATGCACATGTGTTATTATTTATCCATCCATTGCTCATTCACAGCTATTGTCTCAGTGTTGACATAGTATATGCCCTAGAGGTCAACCTAACTCTGAATATTAATAACTTCAACTTATAAACTCTATGGAGATTATTGTTTTCTGTTCTGAATTACAGTAGCTTAACAAATTAATCAGATCGCTTATAAGTGAAATTAATGCAACCACAAATGTTATCTAAAAGAAACAATGGCCTAAAAACCACAGGATTTGTATTATTTCATTGCTGTCTTTTCTGATTCAAAGTATTTATATCAAGTAATTCTAATGATTACTGCTGAATACTTAAACTGTTCATGGAAAAAACCAACATTTTTCTTATTCTCCAGGTATGTTACATAGATATATACAATTTCATCTTCATGATCTATAACAAATGAAGATTAAAATTATACTCTTACCTTCTCTGCCCCAAGATAGCATTAAATATATTTTCTGACATTGTTAATTCAACAAATCTACACATAACATCACTCTAGAGGGGAGGTGCATTTCCATTGAAAATAGTGAAGTCGGCCAGGGGCAGTGGCTCATGCCTGTAATCCCAGCACTTTGGGAGGCCAAGGCGCATGGATCACAAGGTCAGGAGTTCAAGACCTACCTGGCTAAAATGATGAAACTCCGTATCTACTAAATATACAAAAATTAGCTAGGCATGCTGGTGGGTGCCTGTAATCCCAGCTACTTGAGAGGCTGAGGCAGGAGAACCACTTGAACCTGGGAGGCGGAGGGTGCAGTGAGTCGATATCGTGCCACTGCACTCCAACCTGGGTGACAGAGTGAGACTCTGTCCACCCCCCTAACAAAAAAAGAAAATAGTAAAGTCCAAAATAGAGTTTATTTTAAAAATCATATGAATGTCTTCAAAGTCTATGATTCTAAGAATGTCTTTGTCAGTTTGAACACACTCAAGACATCAGTGGAAGGACCAAATTCATTTAAATGCTACTGGCTATGTATGCTGACCTCTTCTCCATCTTAGCTGCTACTGCCTGTGGTTAAGCCAGCCACAGTATGGTCTGCTTCTAATTGCTTCCCAGCTTGGTTTGTTTCTCACCTGGCATAACATGCGGGAGAATACCTTAATTCAGGTTTGTTTGCAAAACAACAACATCAGTCCTGTGGTTGTCCTACTATACACAACTCCACCAGTTTCTGTTGCTTACAGAATCATTTGCAAACCAGATGTCTGAAGCTCTTTGATATCTGGCTCTACACTCACCCACCTCCTCTCCGCTGACACAATCCTCCCATATGTCACAGCTGTAGCTTTCGTGCAACACTTCCTCTACAACAGAGGTTCTCAACCAGAGGCTATTTTGTTCTCTAAAGACTATTTCACAATGAGTGGAGACATTTTTGGTTTTCACAAATGGAGGCGGTGGTGCTACTGGCATCTGGTGGTTAGAGGCCAGGGATGCTGCTAAACATAATCCAATACATAGGACAGATCCTCAAAGAAAATATTCCATCCCAGAATATTTATTATTAATATATTATCTAGCCTGAAATAGTGCCCAGATTAAGAAACTTTTCCCTACCAGCTGCCTCTCTGCCTAGGCAATTCCTTCACTTCTCAAGGTCCAACTGAAATGGCTCCTCTTCCTTAAAACTATCCTCAATTTTCCAGACTGCTAGTCACTACCTTGCTTTCTACCTACCACATTTGCTTGAGACTCTATTTCAAACCATGCTTACAATGGTATCTATAGAAGTGTTTGTATCCTCCCTAGACTGTGAACTCCAATATGCCGAGTCTTACTCCTCTATCCCTTGATTAGTCCATTGCAGACACTGTAAATGTTAAATGTGTATCTTTCATTATAATTTCCTATTTTCCCTGTACACCCATATTTTCCAATATAGTAGCTATTAATCATGTGTAGTATTTAAATTTAAATTAATTAAAAGTAAATAAAATTTAAAATTCAGTCCTTCAGTCACATTAGCCACACTGCAAGAGCTCAGAAGCCACATGTGACTAGTGGCAACTGTGCTGGACACTGCAGAAAGATCTACTGGGTAGCACAGCATTTAGACTCTAAACCCTATGAGAATTACAGGCAACACCTATGTTCATCATACACATGTCTGGTACATAGTTGGTGTTTTATCAATATTTGTGTAAACGAATGAAGTTATCTTGATCCTAGGTATGCTAACTTCTGCTTACTCTATGTGTATGAGGAATAAAAGCACAACCAAGATAGATACTTTCTGAAAATTCCTCTTTCATGGTTAGTCCATGCAGAGAGCTCTTGGTCATGAGTAGGAAGGTATGGTCGGATTGAGTACTGAATAAACTGGAGGGCACCAGGAGAAACAGCAGGGTCACAAATTAGGAAGTTAACATTTTGAGGCCATGTGTTGCTTGCACAACTTGAGTCTAAACTGAATGGCTTCCTGGAGTAGGTTGGGCCTAAGCACCAGCGTCCACAGCAAGAAATGCACACAGAGGATACAATCATACAGCATAACACAGATATGAAGGGGAAGATTCAAAACCCAGAGATAGGAGGACATAAAAACTGGAACAGGGAAGTCTCAGAGCATACTGTCTAAGGATATGGGCTAAGAGTTAAATAATTTGGGTTCAAGTTCCTCCTCTATCACTTTCTAACAGGGTAATGTGGACAAGTCAGTTTTCCCCTTTGAGTCTCAGTTTCCCTATCTGCAAACTGTGGATAAATAGTTATCTTCTTCTCTGCTTTATTGAAGGAAATAAATCAGATAATGTGTGTATGCATTGAATACAGAGACTGGTACTGAACAGGCCCCAAATAAAAGTTGGAATTTTCATAATTATCAAAAACATTATTATAAAATCTTTAGGATGTGAGAAAACACAGAGGTCAAGTCCAACTCCAATCCTGCCTCTGTTCTCACTACCTTAGTTTCTAATCCTCTCTATAACATCTCTGCCAAAGATGGTCCAGGTGGAAATCCTTAAGTGATCGTAGATGTACTGGTTTTTGACATAATCCTTTCTATTTCAGATGATTGTGTAACATAAAATCACCATGTTTCTCAAAGGGTCACTATTGGCATTTCAATACAGTAGTTCTTTATTGTGCTGGGCTGCCCCGTGCATTATAGAACACTAAACATCTATGTCTCACCCTCCAAATCCCAAGAGTATACCCTATGCCCCATCACGAAAACCTGCCCTCAGATACACATATTTCCCAAGTCCCCCAGAAAGGAAGTACCACCACCTGCTAAAATCTTTTGCCCAAGCCAAAATCTGCCTCCTGGATTTGGCCTTGAGAGAGTATAATAGAAACAGTCAAATAACTGAAATTTCAAGAATTAGATAAACTATATGACAGAGTTTGCCTGCTTGCTCTCAGCTGTACCCCATTCCCTCTCTTTGTTCTGCTTAGCATCTTAGAGAGTTACATCTCCCAGGCTCCTTTACCCACTCCTTCAAGGTAGGCTCATCCAGCAAGAGGCTCTGGAGTGTAGAAGTCAGAGCATTTATTTCTCCTCTTACTCTGTCTTATGTAGTGTCTCTTCTCTGGCAGAGGCAGCATCTCCTTCATGATCTAACTCGTTCTCAAGAGGCCTTCTCTCCATGGTCCCAACTCCTGCCAGGGTAGCTATGCCCATATTCTCATTCCTGTCTGATGGCTCTGGCATCTTGACTTTGATGTTGTTTCTCCAACCCTTTAGTAGCCTCATGCTACTGGCTGCTCTCTCAACTTTTCCACTGCCTATGTAATGAATTATCTGTTTCATTAAATTCCCTCTGTTGAAATACATAGAGTGGTTTATGTTTTCTTGATCAGACACTGATAGACACAAACTGGGAGATGATGTTTTTTCCTATCTACATCTTGAAAGAATGCTTGAACAGAGTAGCTAGAGAAAGAGATTGTATCTGGGTTTTTCCCCATTGCTTGTGTGGCCTTAAAGTAGTAACTTTTAAGAAAACATATATTTTGTGATGTCTTCTTTTCAGGAATATAAGTTTAGATGAAACTGTCAGAGCAGCAGCTACTTTTTTTCCCCATGGATCAGCTTTCCTTTATGGAAAAAGACACCATTCTCCTAAAGGAGACTGATTCCTCAGATGAAAAATATCTATGCAAAGTAGAAAATGGAAGCTGAACTTCAAAGGACCAGCATGTTGGCCCCTTTTCCTATCTCTTCTCCAACTCTAAAAATACAGGAGAAAGAGAAAATAGTTTAATTCCAAAATGTGACCAATATCCAATGCAATTCGTTGCTAAAAAATGTTGCCATTTCTGAATGGAATGACTTAGATACAAGACTAATAACCTTGGTTTAAAGTGTAGGAGTTGTTAAAAACATATGTAGAACACACCAAAATTATAGATACACAAGCATATGATTTTGCTAGCAAAGCAGTAAGAACTGTGTCTGTATGATTCTGTTTTATTTTCCAAGACATTTTTTCATTCTCATTTTCTATGTGTATTCATTTTGCCAGCTATAAAGGTAAGTGTCTTAGGAATCCTCCAATCTCAAGCAACAGAAACTCACCCCAACTAAACTAAGTACATAGAATATAGGTAGAATTTGTTACCACGCAGAAGCAAGCTTGTGAATCCTAGGAAGAGAAAATTCAATAAGCCTATGGAGGAAGACTGCAGCCAGGAACCGGAAAACCATCAGGAACCAAGGAACGCTTCTCACTATGTTGCTCTCTCTAATCTGGGATTTATGTGGTCTCATATCTGTGCCAGTGGGCTCTCTGTCTTCTTTTCAGATATGGCTGAGATGGCTGGCTGCTTGACAACAGTCTTCTTAGCATCTATGTTAGCCTGCCCTTAGTTCAAGTGGCCTCCTGGAACTGACAAGGATCTCTAAACTCTCCATTCTGGGAAATCACTTCATCTGACCCAGCTTGGGTCAGGTGTCCACTTCTGATCCTATCAGCTGTAGCTGGGGAAACAAGGTCATATAGTATAGGCAGGACTGCATAGACCACCCCAGTTGGCAAAACAATTCTAAAAGACAAGATGGTGGGGAAAGGAAGAGGGTAATGGGTGACACAGATGCCCTTACAGTATCTAAACTCCAACAAGGAATTATGATTACAATTATCCTGATCTTCCAGACAAGTAACAGGCACAAAAGGGTTAAACCATCCATCCAGTGTTGCACAGTTCATTAATGTGAGTCAGTACTTGAATCAATCTCTAGAATTCTTTCTCCTCAATTCCAAGTTACTACCTATGTAACAGAATCTGTGACAGGCAGACGGCGGTAACTTACAGCTATTAATTATTAGATATTAATTATAGCTATGACTATTATCATTATTCCTAAGGAACTGAGCAAGTTTTCTAAAATATGACCACCTATAGCATTTGTTCTCCTTCACCAGCTCAGTCTTCTGCCTCTCTAAGGAGAGCAGCTACTATCACTTTTCCAGTAGAACTCAGAATCTATTGAAGTCCCTGAGGAGAGAATTTGAAACAAATTCTATGCACGGGCCGAGAGCTTCAGAGTCCTCTATAAAGTATGATAATTGCAGATCTATAAAACCCAGCAAAGTTGGACAAGAGGAGTTCAACATTAACCCTTTTGAGAATGCTGAGTCTCCCTGAGCTCTAAACAGCCAAGAGGGAGTAAAATGAATGAGCTGTGTCTTCTCTACTTTCAGGGCTAGGAGAGTGGAAGACCAGATGTAGAGTGGCAGTAGGAGAGGTTTAACAATCTGCTCTAAGTCTTACACTCACAAGACAAGAAATGTCTTTGTTTTTTACCAGATACAGGACTTCTACAATTAAGGATATTTCAACAACCAAACTTGAGTCCTAGTGAGTTAACAGAGAAAAATACCTGCCCTCCTTGGAAGGCCAAGAAGGCAGAGAGGTGGATTAGGTTCCAATCTTCCTCCATAGGTGTGACTCCACTCCAGGAAGAGAGATGAGCACCAGATAAACAAAATAATAAAGGCACTCATTATAAAGGTGATTCAAGTACAAAAGATGTCCTGGAACTTAAATGATTATACCAAGAAAATCAATGAAAGAATTAAAGACAAGCATGATTTAACTGTGGTGAACACAATTAGTGGCCTGGGAGGTCGAGCATAGGAAATATCCAAAGCACAAAACAAAAAGAAAAAAATATGGAAATCACAAAGGAAAACACAGACTAAGAGGACAGACTCAAGATAATGTAAATGGAGAAAAGGGAACAAATGGAGAAAAGGCAATAGTAACAATTATTCCAATACTAAGGAAAACAAAAATAAAAATTCCCCAAACTGAGCCAAGATCTGCAGCTGAAAATCGAAAGGGCTTGGGAGTTCTGGGCAGGAATGATGAAAAAAGACATACCTCCAGCCACATTCTGGTAAAATCTCTGAAGTTTTAAGATGAAAAAAAAAAAAAAGTGTTATAAGCATTCAGGCAAATAAACAAGTTTAGCTTCAAAGAAAGCAAAAATCACATAAATATCAGACTTTTCATCTGCAACACTGAAAGCCAAAACACCTTCAAACTAATACAGAAAAGGGCAGTAGCTCAAGAACATTTCACCAGTCAAGATATAATTCCCCAATCAGGATGAAAGAAAGACAATCTAGGATCTGCAGTAACTGAGAGAGTATAGCATACACCTGCCTAATTTGAAAGAAACACTTGGAAAAAATACTGCAAACCAGTAACAAATATGCACACAGAGTTTTAAGAGAATATGGAAGATGAACAAAAGAGGATACAGCATTAAGCAATGAAACAACACAAAAGGTTCCCAGGGAATGGGTAATACGAGTGCCAAGGAAGAACTGATGATGGCAACTGTAAAGGAGATTTATGCTATTAAACTGTCCCCCAAAAAAGTAAAAATAAAATGTGAATAAGGGCCAGGTGTGGTGGCTCATGCCTGTAATCTCAGCACTTTGGGAGGCAAAGGCAGGTGTATCACCTGAGGTCAAGAGTTCGAGACGAACCTGGCCAACATGGTGAAACCCCATCTCTACTAAAATACTAAAAATACAAAAATTAGCCAGGCGTGGTGGTGTATGCCTGTAGTCCTAGCTACCTGGGAGGCTGAGGCAGGAGAATTGCTTGAACCTTGGAGACAGAGATTGCAGTGAGCCAAGACCGCACCAGTGCACTCCAGCCTGGGTGACAGAGTGAGACTCCATCTCCAAAAAAAAAAAAAAAAAAAAAAAAGGAATAGGAAGTAAAAATAAGGAGAGGATAAAAGCATTTGAAACAAGTTACATTGCAGGTATGGAAGGGAGAAAAAAAACCAAGAGGAAATAAAAGTCGTTCTAAAGTCATTGTTCTTCGGCTGGGCATGTTACCTCATGCCCGTAATCCCATCATTTTGGAGGCTGAGGCGGGCAGACTACTTGAAGTCAGGAGTTCGAGACCAGCCTGGCCAACACTGTGAAACCCCATCTCTACTAAAAATTTAAAAAGTTAGCTGGGTGTGGTAGCACCCCTGTAATCCTATTCAGGAGGATAAAATGGGAGGATTGCTTAAACAAAGGAGGTGAAGGTTGCAGTGAGCCGAGATCATGATACTGCACTCGACCCTGAGTGACAGAGTGAGACTCCGTCTCAAAAAAAAATAAAGTCATTGTCCTTTGTAGGACATAACAGAAGGAAACAATGCATTTTGGTTGTGGTTCTATTTTGCTACCATATAACAGTAGGAACCTCTATTTTACTAAAATAGCAGGAAAAGGATTAGTGATTATTATTGGGATAAAATAAATAAAATTGAGCTTCTTCATTAACAAGACAATTGTTCAGATCTCAATTTTCATTCCCTTTGTATAAAAATGCATATTCAACAGATGTGTGAATCATTTGTTACTTATTTAATATGTAAGAAAAAAAGTATACCAACAGGTATTTTGACAAAGAGAGAGGCCTTTGTCCCTTGGACAATAATGAGGCATAAACTGCAATGATGCTTTGTCCACCAAATGACTATAAGAATACTTTAATTATAACAGGAAAAGGGACAATCTCTAAAGACCACTCAGGAAATTACCTGGAAAACAAGAGAAACTAATATTTAAACATTTGCACCAAGTTCTTCCCTAGGTTTCCTCTCCACATCACTTCATATGCATCTGGAATGAACATATGTATCATAGTAATGGTTTAGAAGCCATGGTAAAACAGTATGTTTTTCCCTAGAAATACCAAGCAAGGGTCACAGGTGGCAGATAAAGACACAGCCAGACTGTTTTCCCCAAATTTTTTTCTTTTGTTTTAAATGTACTCCTTCAAAAGCATCTTGGACACTGCTGTTTTGGGCATTCCCATGTCTAACACCTCCCACAAACAAAGGATGAGATCATTGATTTAAAAAGTGGAGCTAACATGCACCATTAGAAGAGAAAATTTGCCTAAGAAGGGCAACTTAGTAATATGTATTCTAATTATGGAAGAGCCCCTAGTGTAATCTGGTAAAAATGGTTACAACACATACCATACAATTACTACTGTTTTAAAAGACTGACATTAAAAGTTATGCAAATTCTTGGCCGGACACGGTGGCTCACGCCCGTAATCCCAGCACTTTGGGAGGCTGAGGCAGGCAGATCACGAGGTCAGGAGATTGAGACCATCCTGGCTAACATGGTGAAACCCTGTCTCTACTAAAAATACAAAAAATTAGCCAGGTGCGGTGGCAGGTGCCTGCAGTCCCAGGTACTCAGGAGGCTGAGGCAGGAGAACAGCGTGAACCTGGGAGGCGGAGCTTGCAATGAGCCGAGATCACGTCTCTGCACTCCAGCCTAGGTGACACAGCAAGACTCCGTCTCAAAAAAAAAAAAAAAAAATTTATGCAAATTCTTCTATAGAAATACTGTGATAGATGGTATTAATCAGAAGGTAACTATTGTACTAAAGCTTAAAAAGCGTGAAGTTAGTCTGTCAAATCTTTCTGCTTAGCAGTTTCATAAAGAAAAATGTATAACCAGGTGGTTATGATATATTTGAAGATACTTGGTGTCACTTCATTCAAAACAAAGTATCCTCAATCAGTAGAACTGGGTGAACATTAGTCAGAATCTGTGTCTGGCAGCAAGTTACTTGGAGATATCACCATAACAAAAATGAAAAGTTTCAATAATTTTAACATTCTTATGACAAGAAGTAAAAAGGAAGAATGGTATGGAATCTGTGTGGTTTATAGGCAGGAAAAAATGACTTAGAACCTGTGGAGAGGGGTTCAAGTAAACAGGAAGTAGCTTGAGATTGTGACCTAGAGAACGTGGTGCTTTGGGTGCCTACCCGTTTTCCCAGTGGGTGAGGAACAACTGAGTAAATCAAGAGTTTGTGAAATTGCACTTTTTCTCCAGGTCACATGTCAGCATCATTGCACAGAAGAAATGATCAGCAGTCTCACTGGTATGATGACTTTCGAGTTTTCTTGGGTTGCTAATTGGGACAACTCAATACCTGGAATAATCTCTTCAAATCTTGCCATTTGCAAAGGTGGTTTATCCTCTCTCAAGGAGGTAGAATGGAAAGAAAACACAGATGTCATCTTATTTAACAGGGGTCTTAAAGATTTTCTGGCCCAACCCTCTCGCTGCACAGATGAGGAAACAATGGGTTTTTTTGTCTAGAGTCACAGTAGTTTGAGCCAAAATTAGAACCTGGGTCTTCTGAATTCCAAATGAATATACTTTCCAGTTGTATACATTTATCAGGAACTCGGCTGAAATGCAACTCGGTACTTCTGTCCACTTATATAAAACTTTACTAAAATTCAATAGCAATTATATTGGCCTTTTTTCCTACAAACCAGTCTGTCTTGAATACAATGGTTATATACTTAAAATGTATATAATAAAAGTTTTTATTAGAACTCCTTTTAAATTAGTTTATAACTCAGGATAATACCTAGGTTCTCAGCTTTACCAAAGTTCTAGAGTCTTTGCAACTTATTTTGATGATTCTAAACAAGATAAAGAGTATTCCACTAGCCATTTATCCAAAACATATTGTAAAGATTCATTATTTCTACCTTATATGGTTGAAAAAATATCCTTGGTGAAATTATGTAGGCGTGGAATTTTCTGTATGGGAAGATATTAAATAACAGATTCTATCTTTCTATTCTCCGTCTGCTAGTTTTGGTAGGTTACATTTTTCAAGGAATTGTACTTTTCAGTTTTCATTATCAAATTGATTAATGAAACATCTTTGTAGTATCTTTAGAATGTGTAGTGTTGACCCTTTTTATTCCTAGCATTGGTGTTTTTTTCCTTGATTAGTTTTGCTATTAAATTTATTAATCTTTGTAAAGAAACAACTTCTGGTTTTGTTGATTTTTTTCTATTATACATTTGCTTTCTCTTCAATCAATTCTAGCTCCTATTTTCATCATTTCCTTTTGTCTACACTTTGTGGTTTGTTAATCTTTTTCTAGTTTCTTGAGATGGAGGCCTGAATCATTGATTTTTAAGTGTTTTTTTTTTCCTTATATGTGAATTTAAGGCTATAAATTACCATCTATTCACTGTTTAGCTGCATCCCACAAGTTTTGATAACTCATCTCTTCATCAGATTTAGATAAAAAGATTTTAAATTACCAGTGTGATGTCTTCTTTGACACACAGGTTATTTAGAGAGTAAGGTTTAATTTCCAAGCAATTTGTATTTTTTTCTACCTATCTTTTGTTTTTTTATTCTATGTCAATTCTTTGTAACCAAATTACATAACCTGAATAAATGACAAGTCTTTTGGTATGTGATAAGGCTTGGTTTAAAAGCCAGTATATGGTCAGTTTGGGTAATGATTTGTACACACTTCGAAAAAATATAATTTCTGTCACGATTGTATTCAGTGCCTCATATCTGTTAATCAGGTGAAGTTATTGTTCAGATCTTCAATATTCTTATTGATTTGGGGATGCCTGTTCTATTGGTTGTAGAGAAGGTTTGTTCAAGTCACTCACTATGATTATGCTTTGGTCTGTTTCAGTTTCCTTTTATCATTCATTGCTTTAAATATTTTAAAACAATGGTATTGAGTGCATTCAAATTTAGGCTGTGATACCTTCTTTTTTTTTTGGGTTTTTTTTTTGAGACAGTGTCCAGCCCAGGCTGGAGTGTAGTGGTGCGATCTTGGCTCACTGCAAGCTCTGCCTCCCGGGTTCACACCATTCTCCTGCCTCAGCCTCCTGAGTAGCTGGGACTACAGGTGTTTGTCACCAGGCCCGGCCAATTTTTGTTGTATTTTTAGTAGAGACGGGGTTTCACCGTGTTGGCCAGGATGGTCTCAATCTCCTGACTTTGTGATCCGCCCACCTCGGCCTCCTAAAGTGCTGGGATTACAGGCATGAGCCACCACGCCCGGCCAATACCTTCTTAATAATTATGTACTATTCCTCCTATGCATCTTGCTTTAGAATCTGCTTTTCTAGGATTAAAAAACTCCAGCAGCTGTCTTTTGCTTACACTGTAGATGACATCTTTCATTGTTCTCCTTTAAAATGTGTGTCTATATATTTAAAGTGAGTCTCTCATAAGCAGTACATACTTGCAATTATCTATAATAGTAAGACAATTTTAGTCTTTTAATTATTCTTTAATTGGAAAAATACATTTTCTATGAGATTATTGACCTATTATTGTTAATATACACCATTTTATCATTCATGTTTTATTGTATTCAATTGTTCATATTTCTTCTCTTTTAAATTAATAAAATATTTTCTATTTTTTTATCCTCCAGTAAGTTATTAGTGTAAATTTTAATTAGTAAATTAAAAAATAATTTACTAGTTTGTTCGTGGTTACTCAAAAATATGCATTCTTTAATAATTACAGTCAAAAACATTACTTTTACTACTTCTGATAGTGGTAGAACATACAATATCAATTTGATTTATACTCATCCAAGAATGTATCTGCATTAGTGTTGCTACTGCATTATTGATTTTAATCTATATGAACTCCTAATCTATTTAACTCCATAGGACATCATCATTGCTTTGTACAGTCAATATTTAATTATATCCAGTCATGTATTTCTCATTCTACTTTATTTCTTCCTGCATCTCTGTGCTTCCTTCTCCTTGAGGAAGAACTTAATCTATATTTTGTTACAGATGCCAGTGATACATTATTTCAGTTTTTGTCTAAAATGTTTGTATTTTACCTCCATTTTCACTCAGTAAAAAGTTTACTTCTTCAGTTTTAAGATGTAATTCCATTATCTTCTGACTTCCATTGTTCTTGCTAGCATGTCAGCTGTCAGTATTATTGTAGCACTTTTGAAAATAATAAGTCATATTTTTCTTGGCTACTTTTCTCCATTCCACTTCCTGGCTGCTTTTATGATTTTCTCATTGGTTGTTGTCAGTTTTACTATGATGTGTTGAGTTTTATTTTCTTTCCAATTTTTTCTACTTGTGATTCATGGAGATTCTAGAATTTGTGAGTACATTTTTTATCATATTTGGATCATTCATAGCCATTATTCCTTTGAATATTGATTCTGCCATAAATTACCTTTTTTCTCCCAGTACTCCAATTACTTGTACATTAGACACTTACCTTATGTTCCATATCTCTTATCTTTTTCCGTTTGAGATTCTCTTATTTCCTCTCTGTGCTGCAGATGGATAGGTTCTACTAAGCTGTCTACTGGTTTTTTATTGCTCTCATCTACTGCTGTATTCAATTTGATGTTAAACTTATTTATTGAATAATTAATTGGTTATATTATTTAATTCTACAATGTTCATTTGATTCCTTTTATAGATTTTACTTATCTGAAGAAATCCATGTTTTTATCTATTTTCACACAGTTCTTCAGTTTTCTTGAATGTACAAATCATAATCATTTCAAAAACTTTGTCATACGATGCCATTTTCTTGATCCCCTGTGAATATATTACATTCTATTCTACTGACAGGATGCTTTTATCTCAAATTTTTTTGGTCAGTAATACTTAATTTAATATCAAATATTGTAATAAAAATTGCAGAGGCTCCAGAGTATGTTATCTTCCTCCAGTCAGATTTGGCCTTTTTTCTGTTAGGCAAAAAATTCGAGGTGATCACCTTAATTCAACCAGAGACTGATCTGCTTTGAGGCTGGACTAAACTTGTAGGAATGCTCAGTTTACCTCCATAATGTGTACTCCTCCTACAGTGTAGTCCTGTACAGCTTTCAGCTGAACATCTGCTCTGTTCACCATGCTCATTATCCCAGCATGTCTTGAACACTAATCTTTGTTTCTTCAACACTCCCTCCTAGGTATTTAGACTTTAGCTTAGCTTTATTCTTTCTCTCTCCTTTTTTTTTTTTTTTTTTTTTTCATTTTTGCTTCCCACTTTATTCAACTTCAGATTTCAGCAAATGTGTTGAGGGGAAAACAGGCAAACAGGCTTTCTTTGTTTTTCTCTTTAAAAACTAACATTTTGGCTGGGCATGCTGGCTCATGCCTATAGTTCCAGTACTTTGAGAGGCCAAGACAGGCAGATTGCCTGAGGTCAGGAGTTCGAGACCAGCCTGGCTAACATGGTGAAACCCTATCTCTACTAAAAATACAAAAATTAGCCAGATGTGGTGGTACATTCCTGTAGTCCCAGGTACTTGAGAGGCTGAGGCAGGAGAATCGTTTGAATCCAGGAGGTGGAGGTTGCAGTGAGCTGAGATCACATCACTGTGCTCCAGCCTGGGCAACAGAGCAAGACTCCATTTCTTTAAAAAAAAACAAAAAACAAAAAAAACAACAAAAAAAAACCTGACATTTTATTATATAACCAGAAGGCCGTTAATATAACTACCAACTATCAAAAGTAAAAATAACTGCTTGATATTATAATCTACTATCTAGTCCATATATTTTATTTTGGATTCTTCATAATTATTATTTTGGTTTCAGGGGTACATGTGCAGGTTTGTTACATGTGTATATTGCATATTGCTGAGGTTTGAAGAATGAAGGGTCTCGTCACCCAGGTGGTGAGCATGGTATCCAACAGGTAGTTTTTCAGTCTATGCCCCTGCCTCCCTAGTAGTCCCCAGCATCTATTGTTCTCATTTTTATGTCCATGCATATTCAATATTTAGCTCCTACTTATAAGCGAGAATATGCAGTATTTTGTTTTCTGTTGCTGCATTAATTTCCTTAGGAAATGGCCTCCAGCTGCATTCCTGTTATTGCAAAGGATATGATTTCATTCTTTTTCATGGCTGCATAGTATTCCATGCTGTATATGTACCACATTTTCTTTACCCATTCCACCACTGATGGGCACCTAGGTTGATTCCATGTCTTTGCTATTGTGAATAGCTCTGCAATAAACATACAAGTGCATGTGTCTTTTTGGTAGAACCATTTGTTTTCCTTTTTATATATACCCAGTAATAGGATTGTTGGGTCAAATGGTAGTTCTCTTTTAAGCTCTTTAAGAAATCTCCAAACTGCATTCCACAGTGGCTGAACTAATTTGCATTCCCAGCAACAATGTACAAGCATTCCCTTTTCTCCACAGCCTCATCAGCCTGTTATTTTTTTTTACTTTTTAAAGTAGCCATTTTGACTGGTGTGAGATGGTATCTCATTGTGGTTTTGATTTGCATTTCTCTGATGACTAGTGATGTTGAGCATTTTTTCATATGTTTGTTGGCTCCTCGCATATCTTCTTTTGAGAAGTGTCTGTTCATGTCCTTTGCCTGTTTTTCAGACGGATAATTTGGTTTTTGCTTGTTCATTTGTTTAGGTTCCTTGTAGATCGTGGATATTAGACTGTTATTGGATGCATACTTTGTGAATAGTTTCTCCCATTATGTAGCCTGTTTATTCTGGGTTTTTTGTTGTTGTTGTTGTTTTGTTTTGCTATGTAGAAATTCTTTAGTTTAATTAGGTTCCACTTGTAAATTTTTGGTTTTGTTTTCATTGCTTTTGGGGACTTAGCCATAAATTCTTTGCCAAAGCTGATATTGAGAAGGGTATTTCCTAGGTTTTCTTCCAGGATTTTTATTGTTTGAGGTCTTACATTTAAATCTTTAATCAATTTTAAGTTAATTTTTGTATATGGTGAAAGGTAGGAGTCTAGTTTCATTCTTGTGAATATGGCTAGCCAGTTACCCCAGCACCATTTATTGAATAGGAAGTCCTTTCCCCATTGCTTTTGTCAACTTTGTTGAAGATCAGATAGTTGTAGATGCGTGGCTTTATTTCTGGGCTCTCAGCTGGGTTTATGGGTCTGGTTTTGTACCAGCATCATGCTGTTTTGGTTACTATAGTCTTATAGTGTAATTTGCAGTGGGATAATGTGATATTTCTGGCCTTATTCTTTATGCTGAGGACTATTTTGGCTATTTTTGCTCTTTTTGCATCCACATGAATTTTAGAATAGTTTTTTCTAATTCTGTGAAAAATGACATTGGTATTTTGATAAGGATAGCATTGAATCTCTAAAATGCTTTGGGCAGTATGGCCATTTTATAAATACTGACTCTTCCAATTCATGAGCATGGAATATTTTTCCATTTATTCGTGTCATCTCTGATTTATTTCAGTAGTGTTTTGTAGTTCTCCTTGTAGATATCTCTTATCTCCTTGGTTAGATGTATTCCTTGGTATTTCATTTTTTTGTTGCTATTGTAAATGGGACTGTGTTCTTGATTTGGCTGTCAGCTAGAATGTTATTGGTATATAGAAATGTTACTGATTTTTGTACATTGATTTTGTATCCTGAAATGTTACTGAATTCGTGGATCACTTCCAGGAGACTTTTGGCAGAGTCTGTTGGGTTTTCTATGTATAGAATCACATCATCAGCAAAGAGAGATAGTTTGACTTCTTTTTCTACTTGGATGCCTTTTATTTCTTCCTCTTGCCTGACTGCTCTGGCTAGGACTTCCAGTACTATGTTGAATGGGTATGGTGAGAGTAAGCATCCTTGTTTTGTTTCATTTCTCGAGAGGAATGGTTCTAGCTTCTGACAGACTGTATTGTGAGGTTCCTCAAGTTACCTTCCCTCCCATCCTGACCCTATTCCATGAGACCACCTTAAGTTCAGCAGGCTTTTCTTTCCCATAACTATAGCCCTCTACCTAGCTGTCTACATCCAGAAATAGCAAATATTCCCAGGAAAAAAGTAGAAAATCATCAGCTCAACTTTCCTTGGTTTTCCTGTCTCTGAAATTGTAGCCATTCCAATCATCATGATTTCAAAACCTCTTTGATATATTTAAGCGGAATTTTAAAAATGATTATCCATATTTTCTACTTGTTTTCCAAAGAAACGTTATTCTACCACAAGTCATTCCATCCTATTCAGAACCCTCATTATATTTTTGTTTATTGTAGCATGTAATAAAGTCCATCAGTTCTTTCAAAGGGTGTCATGAAACACAGGTAGGAAATCCTTACAGTAAGTACCTGAAAAGAAGTTTGCACAGTGCAAAGGAATTTACAATACTACTTAGAGTACTATAAAATAATTGTCTTGCAGCCTAAGATTAATGCTGCCCTGAGTATGTATGTCACAGGCTTTTATATAAAAGACACAGAGGAACAATGAAGAATATCTGTTATTTCCAGCAATAAATCTTGATGCATAGACCTGAAGGAAGAGGTCTTTTATACCAATTCTATAATATGATGAAGAAATGATACAGTCAAGTTCCACATTGCTCATGCTTTTAGGGTTTATAGTTTCTTTTTTAAATCTATGTATTTAGAAGAGAGTCACTGATATTTTTACTAAAATATGGTAAATCACTTTGATATTGATGTGTCATATTTATAAAATTATTAATAACATATCATTTCAGGGGCTTGCTGAATAAGTATAGCTTATTACTTAATCTCACAACTATAGATCTGGTCATTGTCTCCATGCTAGTATTTAAACAAAGAACCAAAAATTATTCCAATTCTCTGGAAGTGTAAGTTTTCCACATTCGTTCATAAAAGCAGTCAAGGAAGAGTAACAATGTAAACTTGTCTCTTTCTTTCTAGGGTATATTCTTAACAAACAGGCTATCTTGGGTGGCTTTCTAACTTTTCTAAACCTACAGTCTTCTTGATGTAATTAAATGTTTCCATCTTATTAATAACAGAAGACCTACAGTAACATCTTATAAAACTAGAAAATTTCCTCTTAATTCTAAAAACATGAGAGTAAAGCTTTGTTTCAGCATTTGAATTGTACAGGTTTGTTTCAATTTATTGAGGCAAACATAAGGTCAACATCATATGCATGCTTTTTTCAGAGAATATAATCAAGATAACTTGATCCTTATTGCTCTCTGAATTTATGGAAAGTACAAAACACATGTGCTAAAGGTCATCTAGACTCCAGCTAACATAAAAAAGAAGAAATACTAAGAAAATTGATAGCATACACTGGGATATAGAACAATGGATTAAAAACAAGGGACCTAGCTTCTAGACCTGGTTTCGTCAATTACTAATTTTGTGACGTGTGGCAAATAATTTAACTTCTACCAACCTCTAAATTCTTGTCTATGACATGAGCCTAAAAACTTCTAACATACTCTGTAAGGTCATTTTAAGGACCAAATAAGAAGGTGCTTTTTAAAGTATTATGCTTTGAAAACTGAGAAATCACTATGTAAATGCAAGAATCACTATTTGTATAACTTTAAGAGGCATTTTTACCCTATTTCAGAAAAAAAACTATCTTCAGGCACTTGAAAACCTTGTCAGCTTTCATTTACATAAAATTATTATTATAATTACAAATTATTTTCATGTATTCATTAAAGCAGGTTCATCAGGGCGTCTATTAGGCAATTCTTTATTAGCTTAATTCAAATTATGTATATGAAAGTAATAAAACTGTGTTTCTCTTTCAATAATAATCTCAGAGGGTCTCCATTAATCCTGCTAACTGAAGTATTAGTCTAAATTTTATGCTATCTGGATGTGAGAGAAAAGCCTAAAGCTGCAAAATTAGTTCAATGCAAATTTCAATAAACAGTAACACTTTTTAATTATAATATATAAATATTGTGAACATGCCTGATATTTTATTTTGCTATTGCCATTTCACACTTAAGAAACAAAGCCTACATTCAAAAAAAGAGAAAGGAACATTAAGCAACACAACCGTGTATCATTGAGCAACATGAAGAGACCAGAACTCATAACTCCCTGGTCTCCAGCTAATTTTATAACCTTGATAATCCCTACTGGCCCACCTAAATTAACAACAGTAACAGAAACAGGTAGAAAAATACTTGTTTCTTTATATATCCACATGGCAAATTTAAAAAGTTTATCTCCTTTTACAGTCTATGATCTTGTTTCTTTTTCTCCTTCCAAATGCTTTCTCCAATCACCCTAGCATTCCTTGACCATGCCAGGTATTTTGACTGTTTTATGTCTTTGCAGTTCTCTTGGCCTGAACCATCATTCTCTGCCCATTAAAATCCTTCTTGATCTTCAGGCTGTGAAACCTGGCCTTCCTGTGATTTCATAGGATGTTCTGCCCAGTGATGGGTAAACTGTTCACCTATCTGCCTCTGCAAATAAAGTATAAGTTCCTTGAAGACAAAGACAATATCATATTTATCTTTCTGTTGTCCACACATCATAATTCTTGGCATATGCTGAAAAGGCAGTAATTTAATTGCACATTTCAATGAAAGAATAGATGAATGGATTAATGGATGGTTGCTATAGAAGACCTAGTAAAGGACATAGTATCTTAAAGTGATACAGACTGATCTCTATAACCTAGCATACACATAGAATAAAGAAAATTCAAATTATAATAATTCTACCTAACATAGATGTATCTTGATATAGAAATAATATTATCCAATCTTAATCTGGTATGAAAAACTTGGATATTATCACATAAAACTTGATTCAATTATTCACGTAAAACTACCCTGGACATAAAAGACTAAAAAGATTTATGTTCCATCAATATTCTGTCATTCTTCATGTCTCTCTAAGACATTTTTAATGTTTAAAATTCTTCAGTAGCTTGATCTATGGGAAAAAGGAACTAGCAATAAAACAACAATAGAATACTTAAACTATTTAAGAGACATTATTTTGAAGTAGAAAGTTACTAAAAACCATGTTTTGAGAAAATGTTGCATGTGAAGAAATCTTCCCAATAAATGTATTAATTGAAAAAAACAGAATGTTCTTTATTTTTCAGGGTAAAGAGTCACACCTACATATATTTTGTGTGTCTAAAAAAATAGCTGACGTTAAAAGTGGATATCTTTGGTTGGTGAGAAGGCACGTGAATTTTCTAAAATTTACTTCAAAGTATTTTTCAAATTTTCCAAACGTTCTAAAAGAGGATTTTTTTTTTGTCATTATTATCAGGACAAAATACCTATACAATGTTGCAATATTAATGAGATAAAAAATCTATAAAAGCTTTAGGATAAAGACAGAATGGGCATGATTATCCCTGGAGAATCCAGTGTGCCCCTAGCTTACTGTGCGAATCTAAGTAAGCTACTTACTGCTTACAACCTCCATTTCTTTATGTGTAAAAGGAAGTCCTGCAGTAGATGGGTGTTACAGTGCTATGTAGCTATAAAAACCCTGGGATTCTAAGCGAAAAGCAAATAGCTTTCAAGAGCCTTGGAAATCTGCTCCATCCGTTACAACAGACAAGACATAAACATGAGCCAAGAAAATAAGGAAACTAAAGTAGCAACTGGAAGAACCACAACACTCCCCCAAAGACCAAATACTATCCTGTTGAAACATCTTCACCCACATTCCTTCCATTCGCAGAGTGGCCCAGTGTCCCTTGAGCTGATTCCCTTGAAAGCTAATTAATTGTATGCTGCATGGGGCATCCTCATGATGCTAAGGAGTCATTTGGAAAGGGAATATAAAAGGGATACTAAACAATAATATGCGATTTATAGTCTGGATGTGGCACATACTGTATTGGCTTACTTTTATTTCACAGTTAATCTCCCAGCTCACAAAAGTTTTATTGGATTGGAGGCATGTGCAGTATTCCCTTTATAAAATTTTATAGTCCCTTGCTATTTTCAGGGGTTTGTTTTATAGGCACAATTTGCTGCTTTAATCTCACCCAATTGTCATGTTCTAAATCATGGTGAATAAAAGTGTCCTAAAAGAAGAGATGTGCTGGGGGTAGTACTTAATTACACTTAGCTCCTGATTTAAATGTGATCTGGGCATTGCCAAGTCCAGGGCACAGAATAACCAGCCACGCAAATCTGCATAAACCAATGCAAGCCATTACTGGGCTTTCAATAGTAAAGCCCACTTGCACTCTGCTGGTACTTTGCTGGCATTCTGATAAAGGTGGGTCCTCCTGTCTTCCATCAGTATCTGTGCAAATTAAGGCAGCTAATGAACTAGCTCCAATCGCTAATGTTCTCAAAGTGGGCAAGCACAGGTTTTGTCTTTAAGCCTATCATTGAACAAGGCAATTTCTGGGATGTCTCTTAGAGGAGCTCCCTAATTCTCATTCAGCCAAATGCTACTGATGATGAATATTAGTGTGGAAAGGCCATTCATTTCTAGAAGTCAATTATGCTTTATTAAAATTAAGGAATGCTTGAGCTTAAAACATACATAACCTGTTTATTATGTTCTCTCTTTAGGTGTGTGGAAGAGGAAGATGACAGTAAGAGAAGCGATGGTGGTCCTTGACAGCTCTAGTTTTTTGTATTGCCACCATATTTTGCCTTGACCTGATTCCTGATAGCATGCACCTCTTTCCCTTTAGCAAAATGTTCCTCCTTTGTTCATCCTGATCTGGGTCCCAAACTGTTTTTTTTAATTTAAGCTTGTTAAATACCCCAGTTAATCTCTACACCTCCATGACTGTTTCAGGAATGGGTCTGTGACCCAAAGTAAGCCAATTCCAAGTCTGCCCAGGGTGTTTCTGCAGAAGAGATGGCCACTGGCTGCTTAGGTGGCTAAGCTGGGCGTATGTGAACCTGAGACTGTTTCTGCCTGGGACTGTTGCCAAACAGGGAGACGGATCTTCTAAGCGTGTAAAAGCATCTGGGTCTAGCCATGGCTAACACAACATCACTTGAGTTCCATGAGTCAATAAATCCTTATTTTGTCTTAAACTTGTGGGACTTCAGTTTCTGTTACTTGCAACAGAATGAGTTTTGGCAGAAAGGAGACATTATTGCAAATGGGGCACTGCATTTTTTTCCAAAAAGCAACACTATTCACACTCTTTTTTCTGTATTGAACATTTCCTAAGCAGCACAGTTAGAGAGAAAATATGATCACATATTCCAAACAGATGTTGTCATGAATTACAAATACTGCTTTCACATACCGCAAGGTAACATTAGTGAACTCCCTAAGGTCCAGTCCAGCACATAAATGGGAAAACTACAAAGTAAACAGTAAATAACTGGAAACTAGCAACAGTCATAGTAATAATATCTGGACCACACAAGTTATTTATACTGAAAAAGGCTTCATTTATAGCTCTATCGATCTTCTGGTAGAACTTATCTTGCTCTTTATATATAAATATACTAAAGTACTAGAAGGGTATTTTTAAAGAGACTGGTGACAAAGTTTGCCTGGGTTATTTTCACATATGCATTTATACTTTTACCACATATGTATGTGTGCATATGTAATAAAATATATTGTTCTGTATATTTTAAAATTTACCTTTATGGTATATTCTTTTAAGACTTCAATTTTTTTGCTTGAATTTGTGCTTTTAAAACTTTGTCCATGGAAAGGGAAGCAGAAGGAGAGGATAGGGAGAGTATGGTCAGTGGGTACAAGTTTAGAATTACAAGGAAGGAAGTTCTGGTGTCTTATTACATGGCATGGTGACTATTGTCAACAATAAGATATTGCACAGCTAGAAGAGAGGATCTTGTATGTTTCCACCACAAAGAAACAATAGATCTTTGAGGTAATGGATAGGCTAATTACCCTTATTTAATCATTACACAATGTGTACATGTACTGAAACATCACATTGTACCCATATGCCTACAATTATGTGTTAAAAATGTAAAAATAAATAAAATCAAAAAGTAAAACTTGTCCATGGAGAGAGACAAATTGATAGATCTCGTTCAAGATTTCTTTAGTATTTCATAGTGTGAATAAATCATGATTTATTTATGAATTTCCTTATTATGGTCTGTTAGATATTTTCTATGCATCATTCATTCATTACCAGAAAGAGTTTTGCTATGAACACCGTGCTATTATACATATCTCTTACACAAACTGTATAAGAATTTCTCTGGGTTATGTGCCCAGAGATGGATATAGGAGTCATGGGATATATTCAACTCCAAACTCACTACGAATTCATAATAAATTGGTTTCCAAAGTGGATGGGTCCATTTACATTCCCATCAGCAATTTAAAAATCTTGAATATTAATGAAAAAAATAGAATCCTCATAAATTAAAAAAATAAAGTCATGTTTAAAAAAACTCACAACGGTGAAAGAAGGAGGGATACCTACCTAGCTTAAAACTAGTATGTATAAGCTGATCGATTTCATCCTTTTTTCCTTATTTATAGCTGATATTTATGCATATATTCACAACTTTTGAAACACTTTTAACATATAATCTTTGTGTGGGTACTGGAAACAAGGATTCAGGCAAGAGGATGCAAAAAAACATGAAAAAAAAAAAAAAAAAAAAAAGGATCTCTTCAGTCCAATTGTACAGCCAGAACCAACACAGCCCCATGGAACCACCACCACATCATATCCCCCACCAAGCCTACTGCAGCCATCCTCTAAATGGTCTCTCCCAGCTGCATCCCAAGTGATCCTGCTAAATCCATGTTGACTATAACTCTCCCCTGCTTAAAATATCTCACGGACTCCTCAGTCAAATTCAAAACGGCATGGCACTACTGACACCCTCGGCCCACTGTGCTTACCTTCCTAGCTTCACGGCTTGCTGCTCATCCTGAAAACCTCTATGCTTCAACATTACTCAAAGGTTTTTAATTCTGCCCCCTGTGTTTTTAACCCCAGGTCTTCAGACATACCCTGTCTATTTCCAACCCACTACTTGCTTGGACTAACTCCTATTCCTTCTTGTGGTAACAGATTAGATGTGAGTCCCTCCTGGAAATACTGTAACCCTCAAGGCCTGGAGGGGTGCCAGGCTCCCAGAGCACCCCAGGCTTCTGCCCGCCCAGATCCCAGTCCCTACATGGCATATGGCCTCATCTTTATTTGTTTCTTCTTATGGACTAGAAGGTCCTTTCTGAGCAGGGACCAATGCCTGTTTGCTGACTACAGTGGCTCACATTTATCTCAGCAAGTATCTTAAAGATCTAAGCTGTGTAATGGCATGGCCTGGAGCCATACAGTGGACATTATGAGGAGGGAAGACCAAGAAATGATGCTAAACCCACTCCTTCTCTCCATGTTCAACCTTTCTTGTTTCCTCTAGCATACATATAGCTATAGATTGTTCCTGTAGCTTTGTTACTACCACATATCGTGTTCAAAATACATACTCATTTCCACAAATGGAAGAGAACGCTTTAGGCAAGCTTCTACTTTCCTGGAATTGGAGATCTAGACAGGGAAATGTTTGATAGTGCTGCAATGTAATTTTCAGCATAAATTAATTCCAAAGTGAACAAGTGTTATTACTATTAATCTAGGACAATTAATCTCTCTTATTCTAGGTTGCTTAGTTTCATCGTGTTCCATTAATTCCCACTACGACAAATACAGAATACTTCCAGTGACTATGCTTTCAGAGTGTGTAAAAAAAAAAAATCCTTTTTAGATCTTCACTCTTAAGGATATTGGAATTCTGTACTAGGCCAAATCAGTCACTGGCAGTTAAGATTATCTGTTATCAAGAGAAACCCCACAGGTCACAGAAGCCCAGAATTTTAGTATGATTCAAGTTCCACTTAATCATGAGTCATCCATGAATTCAAGTAAACCACCAACTTATTTATATTTTAGGTCTGTATCACCTGCAACTTTAAAAAGTCCTTTAAATTCTGTTGATATTTCTGTCATTCGTTCTTCTTTGCAAAACTCTCCCAAGCTTTAATAGTGTGTGGAATGGAACACTGAATTTCCTACCAAAGGCACTCATAATTATGGAGTTCTCTTCTGTACATATAGCATATACATGCATGATTTACATTTACTGTGTCATTTAATCTAGAAGTTGCTTCAGAAAAATAGATACTTATTTCCCATTTTCCACATGGCAGAAGTGAAGCTCAGAGAGGTAACAAGCTCTCCCTCTCCCCTCCACTGAATCTTTCTAGTTCCAAATGAATCCTCTGATTTTAGGCAATTCTTATTTTAGTGGAGCTGAATCCTGTCTCCTTACGTATCATTTTTTTTTCCAATTCTCTTAGAACAGCAGTCCCCAATCTTTTTAGTACCAGGGACTGGCTTCATGGAAGACAATTTTTCCACTGACCAGGGTGCTGAGGGGGATGGTTTGGGGATGAAACTGTTCCACCTCAGATCATCAGGCATTAGATTCTCATAAGCAGCACATAACCTAGGTCCCTCATATACACAGTTCACAATAGGGTTCACACTCCTATGAGAATCTAATGCCACTGCTGATCTGACAGGAGGAAAAGCTCAGGCAGTGATGCTCACTTGCCTACTGCTCACCTCCTGCTGTGCAGCCCGGTTCATAACAGGCCATTCCACAGTCTGGGTTTTAGAGACCCCTGCATTAGAACATTTAGAGAAAAAACTCCTTTTCAGTATAAGAGCTCTTACCATATAAAAGGTATGCTCTCACCACCCTAAGACAGTTACTGCAAATACTACTAATAATGAACTAGTCTATATTAATTCAACTTACCTTCTTTCTAAAGGAGCTTCAGGAGTGGTTCAGGTTTAGAAGTGTTTTTTTCAAATATTTTTGTAGCAGCCAAATTCTTATTAAAATGGAATATTTCATGAAAGCCAAATGTATGTTAAGAAAAATTAAAATAAGGCCAGGTGCAGTGGCTCATGTCTGTAATCCCAGCACCTTGGGAGGTCAAGGCGGGCGGATCACCTGAGGTCAGGAGTTCAAGACCAGCCTCACCAACATGGCAAAACCCTGTCTCTACTAAAAGTACAAAAATTAGCTAGGCATGGTGGCGGGTGCCTCTAATTCCAGCTACTTGAGAGGCTGAAACAGGAAAATCACTTGAACCCAGGAGGCAGAGGTTGCAGTGAGCCGAGATCATGCCACTGCACTCCAGCCTGGGCAACAGAGCAACACTCTGTCTCAAAAATAAATAAATAAATAAATGAAAAAAAGAAAAGAAAAATGAAAACGTGTGGCTGTGATTGCAACGAATGTGGAAAACTTGTATTTACTCCATCCACTCTGCCCTTCCCTCCATAAGATGCCTGTATCAAGACAAACCATAAGGAATCTCTGCATTTCATAGGATGCAAGGGTGGCCACTAACTATACTCTCTCCTATTCTTTCTTTTCCTAGGATGATGTCCTGGACTAGCCTTAATGATCAAGTAGTTTGAAGAATACAAAGATTTAGAATAATTGAAAACAGGCCAGGTGCAGTGGCTCATGCCTATAATCCTAGCACTTTGGGAGG
Source organism: Trachypithecus francoisi (assembly GCF_009764315.1). NCBI lineage: Eukaryota > Metazoa > Chordata > Mammalia > Primates > Cercopithecidae > Trachypithecus > Trachypithecus francoisi. The sequence continues at coordinate 135,997,779 of NW_022681465.1, forward strand.
CCAAGGTGGGCTGATCACTTGAGCCTGGGAGTTCAGGGCCAGCCTGAGCAACATAGCAAAACCCCATCTGTACAAAAAGCAAAAAATAAACTTAGCCAGGTGTGGTAGTACATGCCTACCATCCCAGCTACTCAGGAGGCTGAGGTGGGAGGATCGCTGGTACCCAGGAGGTCAAGGGTGCATTGGGCCATGATCATGCCACTGCACTCCAGTCAGAGTGACAGAGTAAGACCTTGTCTAAAAAAAGAGTAATTGAAAATACACATTAGGTTAAAATGTTGTTTGTAAAATATCAAGACATAGACTAGGAATCATACCAAAGATTCCTTTCTTCTCATGTCCTTCCATGTGAGGGTTTGCAAGGTGTGATGGGAATCCCTGTGTCCTTCCATGCAAGGGTTCATGAGGTGTGATGGGAATCCCCAAAGCACCTGAAGTCAGGAGACCCACATGACTCCATGTCTTATTTACCAAAAAAATCTTCAACAAAACCACAGCAAGGAGATATTTCCCTTCTGATAATTTCCCAAAACCTAAGAAACTGATTAAAACTGCTTCTTGACTTTTAGGAAACCTGACTTCTCTAAAAAGATCAGGCCAGATGATGTCTATAGTAATTTCTAAGCCTAAAATTCTATCATTTTAATAAAATTGAAAGTTTCACTTGACTTGTGAAAGAAACTGAACACACAGTAAAAGCTTAAATATACAAACAGGAGAAAAATAAGCCAGCATGGTGAACCTTAATACTCAAATTGTAGCACTGTGCTGAAGAATGACCAAGTCAGTGGTGTGATAATTACGGTGCTTGTACAAAGTGTGAGAGACATTCTGATAATGTCAGACTCATTATATCATACAGTGTTATCTTTCTCAGAGTCCTTTGGGGTCTTTTATTCCCATCAAATAAGAGGTCAAAAAATTATCTTTATTCCAAAGTATATTATGAATGCAAATAGTTTGAGAATCATTGCTAGAAATCAATTTTAATTGAATAAATCATTCCTATTCAACTGTGTATTTCTAGAAATCATGCTTTCACCTTTCCACCTAATGAAACTGCATTCAACCTGCCATCATTATGGAATGCCACCTCATCTGAGGTGCTGGTGCTCTCATCAATTCAAATGCCACTGCATCTCATTTCCAAAGAGCAGCAAGACAAGTAATTCTCAGTAGTCGTGAAGGCACAAGATGGAAATTCAAGGGATAAATAAGTACATTTATACTGCAGCAGGGGATTTCGAATTTTCCTTTCAAATAGAGCCAATTAAGATACAGGAACTCTGACAGGAGTTCTGCTACAGAGAAAGAAAAAGAACACACCATCTATGTCACTACTTTAATTGACTTCACAAAGACAGTATTTTCTAACTATTTGAAATCAAATCCTGCTGGAGCACATAAAATGTACTCAGATATGTAGACAACACAATATGGCTCTAAAGACCACAAAGCTTCCCCAGTGTCTTTTTAAAAAGTGGCCATATCAAGCTGTTTAGGGGAAAGAACTTGGTGTCATGCAATGAGCTAATCTTCCATGCTATAATCAGATGGAGAAACAGAGAATCCAGAATTTGTTTACACTGTTCCTGTGCATTTAGAAAAAAAATGGACATATCATCCAAATCTACCAAGAGATATCTAGGTTTATTCTAGTGTCTTAATTCCTGCAAGTCTAAGAATAAAATTTTCTTCAGTGAATTAGTGTGTGTCCTTTTTAGCATTGTTAAAAATTGCCCCAAAGTTTATATAAATGGGAAAATCATAAAAGGGGAAATGTGAGTGCCCAGTAGATATTAGAAAGTACTCAGATTTACTCTTAATAAAAAAAATACAAATCAAAAAATTAAAATATGATATCCCTTCATACCCACCATGAAAGCAAATATGAAAAATCACATCATACCAAGTGTTGGCAAGGATGCAGGAGGGCAAGAATTACTGAGGGGACTGTCAATTTAAACAGCTATTCTAAAGGTCAATCTGGCCATTTTCAGACAAATTAGATATAAATATGTGCTACGGCCCAGGAGTCTAACATTTCATTATCTGGTCCACAAAGTTTCTCACACAGATTCTCAAGAGGTATATAAAGGAACATGTACATGATGGTCAACACAGACAACATTTTTTAAGGTAAGATGAGAATAATGAGAAAACAAATAAGAACAATGCAGGATACTTATTACAGAGCACAGTGTGGAAACAACATACTAGGTTTAAAACAACAAAATAGATTTCAAAAACAGTTCTGAATAAAAATTTTTTTTTGGTTTTTATTGGACAGCATATCACTCCATCATCCAGATTAGAGTGCAATGGCAGGATCATAGCTCACTGCAGCCTCAACCTCCCAGGCTCTAGCAATCCTCCCACCTCAGTCTCCCAAGCAGGTGGGAGCACAGGAATGCACCACCACACCTGGCTAATTTTTGTACTTTTTGTAAGATGCAGTTTTGCCATGTTGCTCAGGCTTGTCTTGGACTCCTCAACTTAAGCGATTCATCTGCTTCAGCCTCCCAAAGTGGAGTCTGCACGTGGATAAATATTTTTTAAAAATTAAAATATGGAACCAGTGCTCAAGTTTTGACAATTCCGTTTTATCAGGTAGGAATAAAATATATATGGAGAATATAAAATATGAGAGTAAACAGACATTCCAGTAGAGATCACAGAGTCTTATTCCAAGAGATATGGCAATACAATTTTCCCAACAAAATTCAATTTATTTAGAGAGATCTTCTTTTAGAATTTGCTTTAAAGGCCCTGGCCCTTTATTTTAGAAATTCTTAATGGTGGAAAAGCTTGTATCTGAAGAAGGTAATTCATTTTTGAGTGACTATTGCCAAAGACATAAAGTAGCAACTTCTGTTAGTATAATTCTTTAAGGTATATAAAATATGTTCACAAACTCTAGCTCTTTTAGTAAATGTTTCAGAATCAGATAGAGTCAGGGAAAAAAGTAATAATCAAGCAGAAAGACTTGTTAGAGATCTGATAATAAAATAGTAAAAGCAATTTTAGGATATACCTTGAAATGGGTCTGGAGATGAAGGCTAAACCAAAACTGTTCCAAATGCATTTTAAACAGTGGTTGCAATAGCTTAAAAATAAATGTGTAGCCTTATAACCTCTCGAAGTAATAAAATTAGATGCAAAGGCTCTGGCATTTCCGTGTTAAAAATACATTTCTTTATATTTTAAATACTGAATGTTCACACAACTGGTATCCCTTTAAGCACTGCTGTATGGGGGGGAAAGTGACTAAGCTAGAAATCCTGGGTTTTATTCTCTTCTTTTCCAATTACAGACAATGTTTCTGGATTTCTTCTGTTGAAAAGGAAAATTTGTGGTAATGCAATTGATATGTTAGGAAACAATTTAAGTGTAATACAGACTATTGCATTTGCATGAACTCATTTTTTTTCCACCAAAAACTACTATGCTGCGGGAACACAAAATCTCTACTCAGCTGAACTAAGCCATGCAGGACATAAAACATACACTTCAAATATCCACCAGCAATCAGTTTACCATGTGCATTATCCTAGAATGCTGTATTTTGCCTTTCTCTGACAATTGTGAACTAGTCAACATTAAAAATGCCCTTTCGACACTCCCTTCATGTCTAAGTATCTAGTTTCAAAAAATGCCAAGAAGTACATGCAAAAGGAAAGCTGTAAGATTTGAGAAGAAACTCAAAATGAGCATTTTAAAATAAATAAAAGAATATATGTGTCTCTAGAGCAATAGGTATAAAGAAATCCACATTACAAACCATGAGAGGCAATGTTAGAAAATTCAAGAAAATGTCTACGGCTGGAACAACTTTCAGTGTTGCGAATTCAGTAAGGACCTGCAAGGCCTGTACATATAGAAGAAATGGAAACATTATTGAGCATATGGATTGAATACCAAACAAACAATCAAAAAACTCAGAAACAACTTTTTTCACAAAAAGAAAACAACATCTATATAAGAAAACCATAAGCAGAAATGGCCAAATCATGCAAAAAGTACTTGGCCCCTTTCACTGCTAACAGAGGTAGATTTGGTGCTTTCAAACATTTCTATGACTGGGCACCGTGGCTCACAACTGTAATCCCAGCACTTTGGGAGGCTCAGTGAGGTGGGTCACTTGAGCCTAAGTTTGAGACCAGTCTGGGCAACATGGTGAAATCCCATCTCCAGCAAAAAAATACAAAAATTACCAGAGTGTGGTGGCATGTGCCTATAGCCCCAGCTACGCTGGAGGCTGAGGTGGGAGGACTGCCTGAGCCCAGGAGGTGGAGGTTGCAGTGAACCATAGCTGTGCCACTGTACTCCAGCCTGGACAACAGAGCTAGACCCCGCCTTAAAAAAAAAAAAAAAAAGAAGAAGAAAAAAGAAAAACACTACAAATTTCCAAAGCCTTCAATTGTTTGGTGAAGCCAAAATGCAGGTAAGAAAGCTATAAAAGAACTTCTAGCAACAATATAGATATTAATTGAAGAAGGTGGTTATATACTAGACCAAATTTACAACTTTGATGAAATATGTATCAATTATAAATGTATGCCATGAAAGACCTATTCTAAAAGGCAGAAATCCATGTTCCAGAATTTAAGGCTGCAAAAGATCACCAAATTTGGTAATGCTTGTCCCACCATTTCCCAACAACTCACAAGCAGGAACCCTTTTCTTGTCCATCTCCAACAACTGCACTTCAGATCTTTGTCAAGCAAAGGTACCATATTTATTGAAGTATCCATGGGTAAAGTTATAGTAGTGTTTTTATGAGGTTGCTACCTTTGATGTTTCACTGATGAAGTGTGATTGTGGTGCCTATAACCCCATTTCTCCCATAAGTTCTTGGCTTTTATTGGCTGACTTTGCATAATGTGCTGATTTTTAAAAACATGTGGTTCATGCCATAGTATAACTGACTATACTAACTCTGTGAGTCTGTAAGGAATGTTGGTTAGTTTTATCTCATAAGATTAGCAGACATTTTGCCAGAAAAATCTCAGAAAATTTGCCTTTCAGAAAACGATCCTTTTCCAAAGTTGAGTACAAGGCTCTGCTTCCCGCATAGTGGGGCTGAGCGGGTTGGGGGGCGGGGGCGGCATGGAAAGGGCACAGTCTAGCCAAAGTGCTCTGGTAGTACTCAGGTAGTAAGGGTTGAAGGAAGACTGGAGTTGGACTTCACCTCTGTGGTTTCTTCCATCCTAAAGATTTTATAATATTACCTTTGATAATTATTAAAATAACCATATTTATCCAGTGTCTGTTATGTGCCAGTCTCTGTGTTCAATGCATACACACATTATCTCATTTATTTCCCACAGTAAAGCTGTGAAGAGGATAATAACTGTTATTCATATTTTGCAGATAAGGAAAATGAGGCTCAAAGGGGACAAACTGACTTGTCCAATGTACTCGGAACCCTTGACCATAGTAATATTTGGACATGTGGTCCAAACAGGGCCAAACTGAGTCCCCCTAAGGAACTATGTTTTTCGGAGTTATCAAGAAAGAATTGCCCTCTTATTTTCCTGGGTCTCCACCATTAAGAAAAATAAAGGCATATCACTACCCAACTGCCACCTTTGTAGTCAAGTAGGATGATCTGTGAAGAATAAATCCAATAGAGTTCTAATAACATCATATAAATTTCTGGACCTAGTCAGAAGCTAGTTTACATCCAGAAATTTTTTTCAGCAATGTAAGTCAATACTTACCCAAAAGTTTTCGCTTTTTTGAATAAAGTTTCTGTTACTGGAAACCAAACTGCCTTCATTAATATACCCTGGCCAGCAAAGTGTTTGTGATGACCCAGATTGAATCCCCTATTTTCTGTTTCTACAAAACACTCTACTTCTCCTTTGGAGCAGAACTGGCCCAGATAATGCTGTGTTCCCTGTAGCATCATAAGCTCCCTGGGGGAACAGAGTTCTCTCCCTGTCTACGACTGTTTCCCAAGGCATACTCCAGGCTTGGCACCTCATAGAAGTTCAGCAAATGCCTGCACAATCAAAGACTGAATGAGTGAATAAATTGACATATTGACCATTTTGACCCTGTTTGCTTATTTCTAAAATAAAGAAGCAAGTGATAGTTGCCTGTCTTTTTTTAAATGGGCATCTAATGAGGTATGTATAAGTGCTGTGTTAGCTATAAAGCAATAATTATAATTCATTTGGCATAGAGCACAGTAGCCAAAAGGAGCATAATACAGTTGGAAAAAGCTTGGACGCAGGAGCCAGAGTATGTTTGAGTATCAGCACTGTATCTCATTAGTTGTCTAATTTGGGGCAAGTTATATATCCTCTGAGTCTCTGTCTCATGGGTTTCTTGTGAGCATTAATACATGCAAAGCATCTAATCATATTTCAGGTGTGTTATGTGCTCTATGAAATAGACTGATACATCAGGAAAGGGCCCCATCCCCAAGAAGCTTACAGTCTAATAGACAAATCATGTACACAAACAACAGGAATATAAAGCAGAGGAGGTGCCCTGAAAACACAATAAAGACATCACAAGACATCATGGGAGATCAATCAATCACTCTAGCTCTTTAAAAATAAATGTTTTCTTGGCCAGGCGCGGTGGCTCAAGCCTGTAATCCCAGCACTTTGGGAGGACAAGACGGGCAGATCATGAGGTCAGGAGATCGAGACCATTCTGGCTAACCCCGTCTCTACTAAAAAATACAAAAAAACTAGCCAGGCGAGGTGGCAGGCGCTTGTAGTCCCAGCTACTCCGGAGGCTGAGGCAGGAGAATGGTGTAAACCCGGGAGTCGGAGCTTGCAGTGAGCTGAGATCCGGCCATTGCACTCCAGCCTGGGCAACAGAGCGAGACTCTGTCTCAAAAAATAAATAAATAAGTGTTTTCTTTCTTTAAGCTTACTAAGGCAACTTTATGCTAAATATTACCCTCACTGTCAAGCAAGTCTTAAGAAACTCTAACAAACAATGATATTAAATTTAGATCACTGAATTCCCTGTTTGAATGGTTCTGTATGGTAAATTCAAAAGCATTTAGATGCAAATTAGACAAAAAGTACACAAAACTTCAACTACAGAACTGTGTGCAGCATCAATGTGATTGAGAAGGTACCAGAGCTGCTGCCACCAAAGCTTATGGATGCATAAACTGGTAGGGACCTGTGGAAGGCTGAATAGTGGCCTCCAAAAATGTCCTTGACCTAATCCCTGGACCTGTGGCACCTTCTGTGACAAAAGGGACTTTGCAGATATGACCAAGTTAAGGACCTTGAGGTGGGGAGATGATCCTGGATCATCTAGGTGGGCCTGATGTCATCCCAGGAGTGCCTATCACAAGGGTGCAGGAGGAGTCTGTGAAGGAGAAGGTGATGTGGTACCAGAAGCAGAAGTTGGAGTGATGTGTCTTACAGATGGAGGAAGAGACTATGAGCCATGGAATACCGGCAGCCACTCAACACTGAAAAAAGCCAAGAACATGGATTTTCCCTTCAGAGTGTCCAGAAGGAACCAGCCCTGCCAACACCTTGACTTCAGTACAGTGAAATGGATTTTGGACTTCTGACCTCCAGAAGAGGAAGAAAATAAATTGTGTTGTTTAAGTAACTAAATTTGCACTAATCTGTTATGGCAACAGTAGGAAACCACAATAAGGACAAAGGGAAAATGGCTCCCAGTCTTTGATCTCTGCTTCCATTTTTAAGGGGAAAGAATGTTACCAAAGTGCCCCAGCAGAGCTCCGATTCAGGGTTTACTTACACATAGGTAGAAATTGCTGAAAATTGTGAAAAATGCTTTCTACAGCAACAGTCCTAAAATAAAGCTAGCAGGCTGGCCTCCAAAACCCAAAATATCCTGAAGTGACCCAAGATTTTGAGTCACGTTAAAATCCAGCATTGTGGAATTCGAATAAAATTTCCTCAGTTGTTACTCTTACCTGTTAACTGAACAGGAAAATGGGCTCCAAACAGAAATTGGGTCCTTGAGAAGTGAGGCATAATTATAAAACTCTGATTCCAACTTGTATCAAGCATTCTAGAACTCAACTATCAACATGTATGTTATAATTTTACAGTGGACTCTGGGGTAAGGAAACAGTTTCATGCTCCCCCTCACAACATTTTCACACCACCCTCAGGTCTCCACCACATCCTGTGCTCCGGTCATGCCATCATGACCTTCTGCTGGCCTATGCACATACTACACCCCTTGCTTGCAGCATTCTTCTTCCATTCACAAACTCAAAGGCTTAGAAAAGGCACTAAATCTTAAATATTATTCAAGACATGATCCAAATGTTGTCTCCTTCAGGAAGTTTTATTTGACTTACCCCTAGACACATTCCCTGCCTTTTGTCCTCCTGCCATCTTGGAATAGAGTTTCCTTAGCAATTACCCCGTTATTAGAATCATCTGTTCACATATCTGTCTCCCCAACTACCTGGTAGTCTCTCCTGGGCAATGACAATGCCCTGTTCAAGTTTAAATCCTACATACTCAGTACCAGGCCTAAAACATCACAGGCATTTTTAAAGATGTTTGTTCAAGAAGTCAGGGCAGGCCAGGTATGGTGGCTTACACCTGTAAACCCAGCACCCTGGGAGGCCAAGTCAGGAGGATTAGTTGAGGCCAGAAGTTCCAAAACCAGCCTGGCCAATATAGTGAGATCCCATGTCTATGAAAAAAATAATAAATTGTAATTAAAATGCAGTTTACTCACTTGCTGTTTACAAAGTCCAATTAACAGGAGCAAGGTATGGCATAAAGAAAGATTTATTCCAAAACTAGCTTAAGGGAAGGAGTACAGGCTTCCTGCTTAAAGGGTACTACTTCACTTTTGGAGCAGAAGTGGACACTTCAAAAAGGCAGGAGAGGAGGTGAGCAAGGGTAGGGAGTTCCACATGCTAGCTCAGGTGCCTTGTCCACTGGGAGGTCAAGTGGGTGACTACTGGCACCCTGTGGGCAAGACTAGGCCAAAAACTCCCCAGGTGGGAGACAGTAGCATAGTACTACTTACTAAGTAGAGAGTACTTACTTACTTTGTACCTAGTAGCACTAGAGGTAACCTCCTGGTGGGTGAGAGTTCCACAGTGGGCATGCTTTGGTGTGTAAATCAACTGTTGACTTGATTTACATAGTAAGATAAACTTGCCCTGCAGGAAGTGTCTGGTGAAAGAGAGGTAAAAGGCTCTATTTGCATTTCAATAGGGATTAATGGGAAGTAGGGACAGGAGAAAAGGGGAAAAGAGAAAGGAAAATAAAAACTCATACCCCTTAGAAAAAAAATGGGAGTACCCAGAAAATCATTAATAACTTAAAACCTTGCTACCTAACTTGTTTATCTATTATATCTGGAAGACTTAGTTCCAAAATAACATTCATTTGGAAAAATCCAATATATATCTGAGGTAAAGGACTCATTATAACAGGGCACCTATAAAACACTACATGGACAAAAGCAGGGATTCTAGATCTGGACAGACCTCTGCTCCATCCACCCCTGTATGTCTAATGAACTGGCATTCCCTGTGTCTCTCTGACCTGGCTGCTACTGCTCTTTACCTTATTCACTTGTCGCTAGCCAGACTGTCCCTCCTGAAACCCAGAAGATTTTTGTGAAGATGAAAGCACTTGGGAAATATCAAAGTGCTACACACATATTTGCTACTATGATTACTATTCTAAATGACTGTTTTCTCTAAAGTGTGGCCAACATTTGTTGCTTTGTGTCAGCGTCCCTCCCTTCCCTTAGAAACAGCACTCCCCTTATATGTGAGAATGAATTGCTCCCCCTTTCCATATATCCACTGGTGCAAACAGAAACTGCTGCCTTTTCCCAGGAAGAGGCAGGTTCTGAAGTGCTGTGACCCCATACTACCTGCAGCCAGCCCTACTTCCCATAGCTTAACTATGGAAACCAAGTATTCTCCACTTTGAATTTGGTTTCTGTCACTTGCAATAAAGAGATTCCTAATTATTACATGTTGTCCACAAAACATAAACAGGAGAAACTTCTCAATTATGTCTTCTTAAAAATTGAATAAGCAGCTTTTATTGAAAGAGAATAATGCTAATAATTATTAGGCAGTCTGCTTATCAACATTATCATGCATTAGATAAGAATCTAGAAAAAAAGACTGGGCTTGGTAGCTCATGGCTATAATCCCAGTACTTTGGGAGGCTAAGACTGGAGGATCGCTTGAGTCCAGGAGTTCAAGACCAACCTGGGCAACATAGGGAGACCCCATCTGAATAAAAAATTAAGGCTGGGCACAGTGGCTTAAGCCTGTAATCCCAGCACTTTGGGAGGCCAAGGTGGGCGGATCATGAGGTCAGGAGTTCAAGACCAGCCTGGCCAACATGGTGAAACCCCATCTCTACTTAAAAAATACAAAAAATTTAGCCAGGCACATTGACGCATGCCTGTAATCCCAGCCCCTGCTGAGGCAGGAGAATCACTTGAACTCGGGATGTGGAGGTTGCAGTGAGCTGAGATCATGCTACTGTCCCCCAGCCTGGGCGACAGAGCAAGACTCCGTTAAAAAAAAAATTAAAAACTAAAAAATTAGCTGGGCATGATGGTGCATACCTACAGTCCTAGCTACTTGGGAGGCTGAGGCAGGAAGATCACTTAAGCCCAGGAGTTTGAGCGTGGAGTGAGCTATGATGGCACCACTGCACTCCAGCCTGAGTGAGTGACAGAACAAGTCACTGTCTTAAAAATAGGAAAAATCCAGAAAGAAAGAAATACCCCAGTAAAATGAGAGTTGCAACATGGCAGGGCATGGTGGAACCCAGGAAATCTGAGTGTTAACAAACTAAATGACTGCATGCAAGGGGCGTAGACTCTCTGGGCTTCATTTTCTTTATCTACAAATTGCCAAGGTCCACTTATGTTCTAAGTCACTACAAATACATAATGCTTTGTGGTTCAGATGACAGGAGCACTTTTGTGTTTTTTTGATGTCTAAAACTCAAAGTTCTTTTGTTAAAGAAAAAAATTAAAACCTCTCAGTGGGATTCAAATGAATGTTCAAATATCCAGAATATTTAAGAGAGATCACATCTGTTTTCTAAAGCAAAACCGGAGCTATCATTCAGTATGTGATTAATGAACTGAAAATAGGAGATTACTAAGAAAGTTACCTTTTTATGAACTTACAGAGCTTGCGTGATAAAACTGATAAAGGGGACTAAATTCATCCCATGCTGACATGTGGCTAATTCTATAATCAATCACAGTCACAGCATTCAATAATGCAACAAGTACTTACTGAGAAACAATTATATGCAGGATGTTGTGACAGGTTCTGGGGGGAAGGCAGAAAGGGATAAAGCTGGATTTATAATCTCACCTCCCTGCTTCAAACCCTCCAACAGCATGCCACTGCCCTCAGAATAAAATCCAAATTCATAACATGACTTTTAAGTCCTAACTTTTAAGGCTACTACTTTTTTAACATCTTCTGTCACTGTACCCTTCAATCATCTTTCTCCAGCCAAACTCCTCTTTCAGATCCTTATACAGCTAAGCATTTTCTTGCTCCAAGGTCTTTGAACATATGCTTCTATGAGATATTCCATCTGCCTGGAATGTTCTTCCCATCTACCCTTGCCCCCTACAGCCTATGGCTGTCTCCTTTATGCTCTTCAAGTCCAAATTAAATGTTACTCCTCAACCAGACTTTTCCTAACCACCCCCTCCTTCTTGTGGCCACCCTACCGTTGCTATTATTCTCCTGGTACTATGTTTGGTCTTCCCCCAGTGCTTCTCCCAAGTTGTAAAATATGATTTGCTTGCCTCCTTGGGCTTTGCCTAAGCCTGGGGAGGGCAGAGGGGTGTGGTGGTCTGTTGTATCTTCAGCACCCAGCACAATACCAGGTACCCAGAAGTCACACTATGAATGAATGCATGAGAAAATAAGAGTAGTACAACTACCATGGCTATAACATAAAGTAATACACCTTAAGAGTTTGCATAGTAGAAAAAAATGAAGAAGTAAGTCCTATGAATAAAAAATGAAAGAGAAAAAGGACAAAGCATGGCCTAAGGAGTGAAAGAAATCTTGTGTAGGCATAGGAAAGGACAGAATTGGTGAGGTGACATCACGTAGAATCTTGAGGTCTAACAAAAAGTACTACTTCTGTGTTTTGAATGATTACTCTGCCATGAGTACAAATGCATAATGGATGGATACTGGGAAGAAGGCCATGCCAATAGGCCACACCAACATATTACAAAAGAATAACAAAGAAAAAGGAAAGAATGACAATGCATGAAAGGCACTTAGAGGCTAGCTGGATGTAGAATGCAAGTAAATAAGGAAAAGAAGAATCCTCCAGGACTATGCCAAGGTTGAAAACTGGGGAATATAGGAAGAGAGAAGATTTCGAGTTAGAGAAGGAAGACAATGGGTTCCATCCTGGCTACCATTCAACCATTTAGAAGCAAAATGGAAGAACCAGACTCATGAAACTGTACCCTCCGGCATGTTGTCCCTCTGCTAGGCAAGTCTCCCTTCCAATTTTCTTTTCTTTTTTTTGTCATTTATACAATTGAATATGCATTCAGTTTTTTTTGTTTTTTTGTTTTTTTTGTTTTTTGGCTGTTTGTAAAAATAATCTAAAATGCATGAAATACAGGTGCATGCTTACGTAA